>NW_028142600.1:0-600000 GCF_055691185.1 Crinia signifera
TCCCTCTACTTATAACTACGCTGCCTAAAGGGCCACAATGCAACATGTTGCTGTATGACAATTGCATAGACATTACATATGCAAGGCAAGCATTATAACGTGATGTTTTGAAATGTGACTCACAAAGCATACACGAACTCCAACAGATACCAGCTGACAACACTCATCATTGGAATGACAGGTGCACACATTTCACGATGTAGCCCACATTGCTCCACAACCTGTGTATATACATATACGGGTGATTGATCAGGTGCATTGAGACCTGCGTAATTTAAGCGGCAATTATCGGCGGGAAATATCGGCGTAAATTTGCATCTACATTGCGGGAAAAAATATACGCCCCCTTGTTCATGGCGGGAGATTAACATATAAATATTCAGTCAGATGTAGCCCACAATTGCTGCAAACATGTCTGACTCTGATGATTCAGCAGCAGAGGACGCTCTGCAGAGAGCACAAGCAGAATCCCTGCTTGAAGCATTACAGAAGAGGGAACAGGAGCGGAGAAGGAGGGCCCAAGAGAGGAGTCGCCTGCAAGATCAAGCGGGCCCCTCAGTAACAGGCCCTGGTGAACCTCCACCAGCTCCACAAGGGCCAAGCAACCAGCCAGAACAAGAGGTTGCATCTCTCCAAACAGGTGTGACCCAGCAGGTGCATGGTGAGAGAACTGGGGCCACCAGAAAACGTGCTGCAACATCTAGGGTGATGACTGAGCAGGATACCACCACCAGAAGGAGAAACCCTGCATTTGTAGAGGCCGAAATGCGAATTCTAGTGCCCAGGGCACGCGAATGGATTGAATTGGCAACCAGGAAGCCGGGTGCCAGTGCAAGGAGAAACCTTTGGGACAAGATCACAGAGGAAGTGAACCAGGTGGCACCAGTGGTCAGAACTTGGGACGCGGTGAAGAAAAGGTTAGTGTGTTTGTCAGGTCAATTTTTCAGCAGTCTCCAGCAGGAACTGAGGCCCTTATTCTAGTTCACTCTTTCTGCCCAAATATTTCTTAGATGGACAAAACCATGTGCACTGCAGGTGAGGCAGGTGTTACTTGTGCAGAGATAATCAGATTTGGGTGGGGTTTTACACCTGCCTCACCTGCAGTGCACATGGTTTTGTCCATCAAAGAAATATTTGGCCACACATGGCAAAAAAACATAACATCACCCACACTAGGAAATGTCACGTAGCTAGGGGTACCACCTAGTCCCTTTAATTCCGGACACATATTAATTACACAGGTTCTGTGGCTGGCTGACTTCAAGACTCCACTTCACCTAATTTTAAACTGCCACAGAACCTGTGTAAGTAACATGTGTCCGGAATTAAAGGGACTAGGTGGTAACCCTACACGTAGCACAGTGGTGCACATATCTCATGGTTATATTTGTATTTTTAAACTTGTAGGTGGACTGACTTCAAAAGTGCCCTGAAGAGGAAGATGACTGACCGGTACAACCACAGCATGTCCACCGGGAGCGGTCCTATGCCTGACCATTTGGAGTATACCCCCCTGGAGCTGGACTCCTGTGACGTCATCGATGTGGGGGAGATCAGGGGGATCTCCAATATGGACAGTGAGCTCCCGGCGGAGGTCTTTGCTGCTGCTTTTGATGGTAAGTCACAGTAATGCAATGTATTTAGAAAGATATTTTTTATTGCGTATGTGATGGTGACATTGTTTTCAATTCTTATCCTAGCAGAAGCAGAAAGTCAGGATGTACCGGCAGCATCTTCCTCTGCAGAGCCACAGGTGGAGCAGGTGGTCCAGCCTCCAGCAAGACGTCGCCCCCAGCCCCAGCCACAGGAGACATTGAGTGAGAGCCTGTTGGTGACGCTGGACAGGATCGAGCAGCAAGGGGTGGATGCTGCGATCCGTCAGCAGCAGGTGGCGGATTTTCTGGCGGAGTGGAAGGCCACAAACCAGCTGCAGGTTGAGGCGTTGAACCGCATTAATGAAACTCTGGCGGCTGGCATGCTAAGCATTGGCCAACACCTCAGCCGCCAGAATGAACTTATTGCGGAGCAGCTGTCCACCGCCAGGTCCCTAAGGGACAATCCCCCATCTGCTGCCCCACCCCAAGCTGCTCCCAACCTTCCACCTCGGCTGACCCTCCTGTGTCGACTAGGGGAAGACGCCGAAAGCCAGCTGACCCAAAGGCCCCTGTCCCCAAGGCCCCATCTAAAAGGGGCAAAAAAGGGCCCAAATGAGACCTGGTTCACTTCCTCTGTGGTTGGAGGCCAAAGGTTTAAATTGCACTGGACATCCGCTTCCTGAGTTGCCCATCGATCCATTTGCGTGCCATGGGCATGAAAGTTCGTATTTTGACCTCTACAAATGCAGGATATTTTTTTTTGGTGGTGTGTATCTTGCTTAGTATTCACCCTGGTTGTTGCAGTACGTATTCTGGTGTCCCCATTTCTTTCACCATTGCATTTGCAGGGTAACACATGTTTGGAGATATGCAACCTCTTGTTCTGGCTGTTTTATTATTTGTGTGTCTATTTTATTTGTTTATTTGATTTCTCACATTAAAGTGTCAAGCTGTGATGCTGAACAGCAAATAAATTTATTTTACAAATTAAAACAAAATTGTGGTATGTGTAATTTCTTGTGTGAAACAAATACTAGACTTATGTGTACTTACTGACCAGGGTATTTTTGAACATTTGTTGAAGTGTGGTGGAAGTTTCCCATGTGTAACCCTCTCCATGGCCATTCCCATGTTCCTATCCAACTTTTCCCTGCTAATTAGTTTGTGTCAGCACATGTGCAGAGCAACTTAATAGGTGAGAAAGCAGTTTGTGTGCAGGTGAGGTAGCTCCTACAGTAGTAGGTAAAAGCAGGTCCAGAACAATGCTTTCCTCATGGAGTGGGTGAGGCAGACAAACAAGGGTGAAAAGGTAAATTTCTGTAGGAATGCATATGTGTCCTCCCTAAAAAAAGATGTGTGAATGGGCCAAACATGATAAATTAGCTTGTGAACAAACATGCATAACTTTTTAAATATATATGATTTGACAGTGTCATAATCAGATGTAGGAATCCTTTGTTAGAGAGATGAGAGTGCAATAATGTGATTGGTGGCATCTTACATCCAGAGTGTAGTCAAATCCAAATCATAGCAGATGAGATAGTGGTACAGGTCATTATTTTGGGTACTATACAAAGATTGTGTGGAAAATAGTGGTCATGGGCTTCAAACATTGCTGAAACATCCTTTGTAGGTGTTAGATGTGGTTTATGTTATTGTATCCTAAATACAAAACCTATGTTAGTATTAGAGTGAACACGTTGACACATGTCGACTTGTGTAGATTGAGTGTGCTACTGCGTAAAGTCTATGAAAGCAGGTAGTGAATGTGTCTGTTTAGCAAATACCTACCTTAGCGTATAAAAAGATTCTTACCTTAAATTAAACAAACCTTTAAATGTGGAGAAGTATAGAAACATAAGCTTCCAATGTGTTTGCGTGCTGCATGTGTGGCTTGCAGGCAGTGAAATCATGGTTTGTAGTTAATAGACTGCAGCATTGCTTATTACATTCAGGTGTATGTGTTTGAGTAGTAATCAGCGTTAATTAGCCAACTCAGGCGCACGCTGGCATGCGGTATCTGTAGGGGTGGTTTTAGCTGGCGGTTGGCGGCCGCCTGTTTGGTGTCCGAAACGAACGGTGCCTTAGTCGATCGTGCGGTAGTAGCACCGCTCATTTCTGGTGCACACCCCCGTGTACGCCCATATTTACGCCCATTTTCCCTCATTATTTCGGCCGCTCCCATCAACACGCCCCTATGCCGCCCAATTACCCGTACGCTCGCGTACAGGTTTTTTCGCACGTTGAGACACCGGCCGTAAGCGTTGTGGAGTGTTCGCGAAGGCGCATTAGCGTATCTGCACATGCGCAGATCGTAAAAAACCCCGGGACGTACGCGTACGGCCCGGACGCTCCAAGCAGAATAAGGCCCTAAATGTACACATTAGTAGTGCCACTTACACATTAAATCCACACAGCAATGTTCCCTACACATTACACCCACACAGTATTGCCCCTTACAAATTATACCCCCACAGTAGTAGTGCCACTTACACATTAAACCCAAGCAGCAATGTTCCCTACACATTACACCCACACAGCATTGCCCCTTACATATTATACCCCCACAGTAGTAGTGCCACTTACACATTAAACCCACACAGCAATGTTCGCTACACATTACACCCACACAGCATTGCCCCTTATCTATTATACCCCCACAGTAGTAGTGCCACTTACACATTAAACCCCCACAGCAATGTTCCCTACACATTACACCCACACAGCATTGCCCCTTAAAAATTATACCCTCACAGTAGTAGTGCCACTTACACATTAAACCCACACAGCAATGTTCCCTACACATTACACCCACACAGCATTGCCCTTTACAAATTATACTCCCACAGTAGTAGTGCCACTTACACATTAAACACACACAGCAATTTTCCCTATACATTACACCCACACAACATTGCCCCTTACACATTGTGCCCACACAGCAATGTTTCTTATACATTACGCCCACACAACAATTCCACTTACACATTATGCCCACGCAGCACATATAGCACTATAGCATCAGTTATAACAGAAATAATTGCTATAAAATATTAGTGTCACCTGTATGAGAAAAAAAGCTTAGTAATAACATTGATAGCTCTGTATTGCAGATGTTTGTTGGAGCCGGTGCTATGTTTTGTATGTTCTAGGTGGTTTTAGTAATGAACAATTCTCCCTGTGTTACCCCCTGCATGTTCCCGTTCCCTGTGAACAATCTTTATATGATCCGTGAGTGCGCCTGGCCACATTTCGGATGGTAGTGTTGACATCGCTGAACCCAGGAGTTCGGCACATGTTCCTGGCATATGGACGTACAGGCAGAGAAGGATGTATCGGTGCACCCGGCAGAGAAGGATTCTGGCGCACTGCTGCATACATTACACCTAATGGCCATGTTTACATATATTGCATGCACTCAGATGACCGATGTTCATGAAGAGTGATCCAGTGCTGGACGCAGCAGCGGATCACACAAGCATGCAGGAGGCGTCTATTTACACTTAATGCCTCCTGCAGCTTGGCAGGCTTCCCACTGGCGTAACTATAGCACCGCAGCCCCCGCCACCGCGGGGGGGCGCTGTGCATATGGGGGCGCCGGGGGCTGCGGTGCTATAGTTACACCTCCCCCCAATCCCCCGCAGGCTTACCTATTTCGCTGGTCCCAGCGGCTCCGTTCTTCTGCTGAGGACCACCACAAAATGGCCGCCCCCATATAGCAGACAGTTCTCTGAAACTGTCTGCTGTATGGGGGCGGCCATTTTGTGGTGGTCCTCAGCAGAAGAACAGAGCCGCCGGGACCAGCGCGAAAGGTAAGGCTGCGGGGGATTGGGGGGGTTTGAATGGGCGGCGGGGGGTGTCCACCCCGTAACGGCGGAGGGGCGCCCAAAACGTAGCTACGCCGCTGAGGCTTCCCTTTATAATGGGACACTTATGTATAATACAGGTTCTCTGGCTTATTAAAAACTAGGTGAAATGCAGACTGCCACAAAACCTGTGTAATTCATGAGTGTCCCAGGTTAAAGAGATAGTATGGAAAGCAGAGGCGTCTCGCTGGGTGTGGTGACATATTGCTGTACACCAATTGACTATCTAATAATCCACACCCCGGTTTTACAGAGTATAATAAGCCTATCCTTATCTCTCTCCACGCGTTCATAAATACAGTACACACGTAGAGATGTGTGCTAAGCTATTTAGGGGTAGGCGATTTCCCTGTGTCCAGATCTCCCATGGGGAGCACATACACATGCAGAGATTTGTGCTAACCGATTTTGCTAAGCAATTTTGCTTAAGCAAAAAAAAGGCCGGGTAGTGGTTCAGAATGAGAGATTGCAATCAGTATCTCTCATTCTGTACAAACAGAGAGATTTGCAGTCACTTGCTAAGCAATTTGACTAGATTTTGAGTACATGCACTGAGTTAGCAGGAGATATTTAATTTCTCTGGGCATACACACTGAGAGATCTGTGCTTACTTTCTAAGCAATCTAGTCAGATTGCTTAGAATATAGCACAAATTTGCTCCGTGTGTATGCCCCTCTCTATCTACAATATGTAAAGAAAGCACAAACTAACACAGTAAAAACAAATAAATGACATACAAAACCACAAATACATGAGCTGCAGTTACATACCCTCCAACATGACCCATTCCACTAGGTACAAAATGCTCTGTTCCTGGATTTCTTCCTTAATTTCGGACTGCCTTCACCTTTGCTGGAACACCATTATTATCACTAAACTAGTTCAACACAGGTGACTGCAATTATCAATTAAGAAAGAAGTCCAGAAACAGTGTATTTTGTACCTAATGGAATGGGTTGGAGGGTACGCAGTTATTGTGTCATCTAGTAATCATTCATATATTCTAGTTACATTTTGCTGCACACACAACAACTCTCCTCAGATCTCAGGGCTGGTGCTGAATCGCACCTCATTAGGAAATGATCTCTAATTAGTGGGACACCTGTTTCAGGTTAATGACTCTTCCTATTTAAACATAAGCCAGGCAGCTCTATGTTACAAGACAAGGAACCTGTAGACAGGTCAGTGGCAAAGGGTGGTGGGTACAGGTAATGGTTAGATAATTATGCTCTATGTATTTAGCAGTAAATGTTTCTTTTAAACTCCAAGCTTTTGCTGCTTTGTTAACTACTAGTAGAACTGTAGTAGTGGATGTCTGATAGTGGTTTTTAATATATACCTGAATGGCTTTTTTAGCTTTTGTTTCTCATGTTGTTTGTCCTGTAGGCTTTCTACCTGCATTCCTTAAGTGAGGCATCTCCAAACTATGGCCCTCCAGCTGTTGTGAAACTACAAGTCCCATCATGACTTGCCACAGTTTGCTACTAGGGAATGCTAAAACTGGCAAGGCATGCTGGGATGTGTAGTTTCACAACAGCTGGAGGGCCACAACTTTGACACTCCTACCTTAAGCCTTACTGCCATTGTGCATTGTATAACCTGGTAATCTATGTAACTAATCAACTTTCCTGGCTTGACCTGCTGTATTGATGGCAGCATGTAGTCTGGGGGAAGAACATTACATGCCAGAGGGAAACTGTGAGGACCCCACTCCTGGGCTCAGGCAGAAAATGGGGACCAGGACTGGAGTTTAAAATGTATAATTTGTCATAAACAAAGTTCACATTGCTATTGAAGCAATAGAGGTTGAGTAGGGCAGCCAGTGTTTTCTGGTCTCATTAGGCAATTACAGGTGTTCAAGAAAGGGAAGGCGGGGCCCTACCTATTTTACCAGTCCCAGGCCCCACAATTTCTTATGGCAACCCTGTTAACAGCCACAGCATTATATGCTACCATGGCTGTCCATGCATGCTGCTTAATGTGGCTGATAAGCATTAAGGGAATCTACTGAAGGAGGCTGCATGTAAACAACTAAGGGGCAGATGTATCATAGCAGCGCTTATCGCGCCGCTATGATACTTCCTGCTTCGCCTCAATAGCGAGGCGAAGCAGGAAGGGACATCGACAAGATGTATTAACATCTTGTCTGCCGAAGCGGGGGAGCGTTAACTCCCCCCTTCAGCGATGTCCCTTTCTGTAGATAGCGCATCAGTTAATACTGATGCGCTATCTCCTGTCCCCCGGCCGGCCGCACTGGGCATGCGCGGGATCTCGCTGTTCACGCGAGATCCCCAGCGCAGCCCCTGCTGTTTAGATAGGGCTTCGCCAGCCTGATGCTGGCTAAGCCAAATCCGGCTTCGTGCGGAACGGTCAGCGATGCTGACCGTTCATACATTCGGCCTGCTATCATTTTGATAGCAGCGCCGATATGGACAGGGGCGCATAGCGCCCCTGTCCAATACCGCACGCTAGCTCCATCATACATGGGGGAGAAGCGGTATCAGTGCACATAACGTGCGCTGATACCCCTTCTACCCCATATCGACTGATAATACATCTGCCCCTAAGATGGCTGACCAACTCCCAAATACCTGCAGAAAACATTTTGCCCCTTTTATAAAGGTAAAATATATTGTGGCCTGTATGCCTTTCACTTGATTACAGGATTGCTGTATGAATTGCAATATGCATATAACATTGATAATGGATGCTTGACTTTCATTGCTACTAGAACAAGCTTACAGTACAAGATGGAACAGACTGGCTTAAGAGTAAATGTAATATATTTCAGCTCTTCCATCCCCCTGTGCAAAACATAACAGAAATCATGAAAGAAGAAATTGCCGCCACCGTAGTCTTCATCACGATGCTTGTAAAGAAGCACAGGAAGTTGAACAAAGCGCAGATAGAGAAGTTTGCAGCCAAGCTGACCACCGTTCTGTTCGCACGGTATAGATCTCATTGGTATGTGGAGAACCCAACTAAAGGACAAGCTTTCCGGTAAGATGACCTGTTCCATCCTTAATGCTTAGTGTGGATACCTGCACCATCAACTTGTGGCCTAGAGTATGTTGCTGGTCATTGCTATGCTACCCTGAGTGGTCTTCGTGTGAGTGAAGCTGCTGGAGTTTGTTCCACCTTTCCCTTCCACTTAGGGAGGCACACTCATCCACTGCCATGCTGGGTACCACCTCAATAGCGCATAAGTGATCCTTAACGCAAAGGACAGCTCTTGTGATCAAAACTTTCCTTTACGATGTGCCTACAGTACTGGACTTCCCCCAGTATTAACCATGCACCAGCTATTGTTAGTTTAGGGCAGTGTTAGCCAACCCTAGCCCTTGAGAGCTACCAACCGTGCACATTTTCCAGACAACCTAGCTGCTGCACTCATTAATCACTGACACATTTTAAAAGATACACAGATGGAGCTAATTAGCTCACTTGTGATTCCGTGAGGAGACCTGCAAAACATGCACTGTTGGTAGCTCTCGAGGACTAGAGTTGGCTACCCCAGGTTTAGGGCAAGGGATAATGGTTATTTCATCCAGGCCTGGAAGCAAGGTTTATGCTACTTATAAGTCATTGTGTATCTTCAAATTTTATACCTCAGATCTTATGTCACAGCTCAAAGGGTTTACTGGAAATCTGCTATTACATTTAAAAAAATCATGTGAAATTGGGTGGGAAGCTAAAAAGGCAACTCCCTGCCACCCAAAGCTTATGAAAGCGGTCATCTACTGGGTTTGTTTCCACAGTGGGCAAGTCTCTTATGGCTGCTTTACAGGTGAAATCTTGAGTGACTGAGTAGCATGTGCAGCTAATGCAAGTTTTTGATCACATCTGTTACTCACTAGTAGAGAACCTGGTTATTAACTGTCAAATTCTTTCTAAGATGCATCAGAATAAATCAGTTCCAAGCTGTTGATTCTGTCTTGGCGGAGGCCTGTGAGGAAAGCAACACAAAATTTGATGACCTTGGCATGCCAAAAGAAATGACCATCTGGGTGGATCCATTTGAGGTGTGCTGCAGGTGAGTGGCCCATTATGTTATACTATACCGTGCAATAGTCTAATTCATAGATCACTGAGCTACTGTCTCCTGGCAGATATGGGGAGAAAAATTGCCCTTTCACAATCGCAAGTTTCTCTGGTAAAGAAGACTGTAATGTACCGAAGAGGATTAGCACTGCTGTGGACAAAGCGACTTCTGATTATCACTCCGGGACATCTGATGAAGAGACCACCATAAAGGAACCCAGAACTATTCCTACAGTGAGCAATCCCAACAGTATTTATCAGGTATGGAGTCAGAACTGGGGGCCTGTAGTCACACTTTACCACTACATAAGACTGAATAAGGCTTTTTGGCTCAGATTGCTCCTAGACCAATATTGGGTCACTGCCTTCTGCCACCCTTATCCAATTGTGCTTCTGGGGGAGAAAGCATCAGTGGCTCAGATTCAAGGGAGGTGGATTGCTGTAGTGCCACTAGCCTGTGGCAACACTAGGGGTTGTTGACCACAGGGGTGATGCCAAAATGCTGTCTCCTGCTAACTAATAGGTGCTCCATAGCAACATGGCAGTGAAGGCAGCCAGCATCTCAGAAGCTGGACTGATGATGGCAATGGGGTTTGAAACTCAAAGCCTTGGCCCTCATAGAAAGCCCACACCTGCTCTTGCTGATGCATTCATGCTACTTTACAGATAGAACATAGGTTAGGTTTTTTTTTTTTGCGTGCCCAGTAAGACCTGTACCACTGGGAGTATGGCACATAATTGAAGGCTTTTCCGCACCCCCCCACCCAAAAGTGCTTCTTCACTAAACTCAGACTGTTGCTGTTCCTTTAAGGTGCCCATACACTAGTAAGATTTATCCTCAGATCTGGCTGGTTGGAACAAAAACATGGCTATGGATGAGTGACAGTTTGCCAGTTTGCCAGCATTTCCAAGCAAATGGTCAACTGTCATTTGCTCTCATCCATAAGCATGTATTTGTTCCAACCAGCCAGATCTGAAGATAAATCTGCGTGTGTATGGCCACCTTTTAGCCTTTTCAATAGGCCTCTGTACACTAACCCTAAGCTGAGGTTTCTCATGGACTGTGGTGCTGTTGTGTTCCCTGTTGGCCAGGATCGCATACAATACATCACATCCACTACCATTCGCTGTCCCAGGATATGATCCTTGTTGCAGCCATGGTGGATCGTGATCTCTGGCTCAGTTGTGCACAGGACCAGACACTGTCATACACTATGGCACTTTTCACACAACTTGTTGGATCATAAGTGTGAAGTCCATATTGTGCTAGATTATGATCAGGTCCATTCAAAATTACAGTCCCACATCCTGTCCTTAGGGTAGGTCTAATATTGGCTGCTAAAAAACTGGGGTGCATTGAAGGACCGCCCTGGACTGGTGGTACATGGCCAATGCAAATTATTTATGGCCAACGTAATAGGCAAACTGTGGACAGATGGAAGTGAATTATGTCCATTACCACAATCTACTATTCTGATTTTTCTCAAGAAGAAACCTTTGCCCTAAGGGTGCCGTAAAAACATTCCGATACTCATGGGTGCCATGATTTAAAAATGTTTGGGAACCACTGCTCTTCTCAGACTTGGTCCATATTAACTCATGCGCTTACTGGTCAGCTAGCTGTCCTAGGGCCCCACTACTCTAGGCCCCCTCAAGCAGGGGTTTGCGAATCCCTCTGGGGCTTCTTTTGAGGCTAATAAGGATTGCTGTCTGGCTACTTTGCTTGTGAATTATACAAAATCAGAGCTGCTGGGAAACCTTCTCTACCGGCCTGCAGCCAAATGGTTACTGGGTGTAAGCTGCTAATTGCTGGTGGAGATAGACCGCAGGAAGTTATGATTTAAAATTTTATTAGGGGCCCCTGTGCATTGCTTGGCCTGGGGCCCATGATTTTAAGACTGCCCTGCTGTAAACACTTGCAAATCTAACCTGGTAAAACTGCAATTGTCAAACAATAGGAATAGTGATACAGCATCTGTAATTGCACAGGAGTGATTAAAATGGTTAATTGTACTCAAAGTGAAACTATATTTTTCAGTGTTCAGACTACATTCAAACTCTTCAACCTTGGCCCCAGTTTCCTCGCAGAAAGAACTATCAAAACGAAGGGCAGCAGTCTACAGGTTACTACAATAAACCCAAATCCTACAGACCTCGTGTACAGCAGTCTGGTCCTCGTGTTGACCGTTATCACTGGGTGAACACAAGACGGTGACCCAAATGTCTTGCATTTTTAGAAAAATCCTGCCTCCTCTTTTTAATGAAATGTTTTTAGGAGAAATTTATTTATCTTTTTACATGTATGTCTGTAAGTGCAATGATGCACTTGTTTTATTTAAAAAGACTAATGAATAAAAAAAAATCTTTTACACCAAATTAAAAGCTGGTTCCTTCAACTCTCATTGGTACAGATATGGCTCTCTGCTTAAAACCGTTGTGGGGTTCTAGATCCAGCATGGGCCAGCTCTGTAAACCAGATGACCATGCTGTACTTCTATGACCAAAGGCCTGTTGCATAATTAGCTTTGAGTCTTGAGTAAAACAAAGGTGACTACTGAAAAGTGACCTTAAGCCTACCAAGTGTCATATTTAGATTCTTGGATTTCTGGCCATACATAGGTGTTCCTATAATAAGTGTAATGTCTGCACCCAATAAAAAAAAAAAAATCCCTTAAATTAGGTCCACAAGCATTCTGTATAACACCTGAATGCTTGAGATAGAGATGTATATCTCTATCACAAGCATTCAGGTGTTATAATCAGGACCACAAGCATTCTGTATAAGGGTTTATTTATTTATTTTTAAACATACTTACCTGTCCCCTGATGGTTCTACGGCAGGCCTCTGGGACCGCTGGGGGACTTGGTAAGTATAAAAAAGGTTAGGGGGTAAAAAAAAAAAAAATTTGAATTCCAAAAACCAGTTTTTGGAATAATTTGGATATGGGATACTCAACGTGTGTGGCGCATATGACTACTCAACCATGCATAGAGTGTTTAAATAAATCTTGAGGGTGTGGTTATTTATTCTCCCCCCCCCCCCCCCCCCCCATAAACTAGACCATGGGTCTTCAACCTGTGGCCCTCCAGATGTTGTGAAACTACATGTTCCAACATGCATTGCCACATTTTTTTCCTATAAGAGCATGTCAAAAAACCTCAGGGCATGCTGGGACATGTAGTTCCACAACATCTGGAGGGCCACAGGTTGAAGACCTGTGAACTAGACAATATAAAAATAGTCTAAGGGGTGGCTGCCCAATTCACTATATGCCGACTTGGCTAATCGGATAGAATTTTTTTTTTGGGGGGGGGGGGGGGGGGTGGAGCAGAGAAAACAGGCGACTGATCTTACTTATCTACAAATATGACCACAGCAATATGATGACTTCCCGTGAGGCATGGGCCTAGGGGTGGCACCTATCATGGGCGGCAGGCTGTGACCAGCCAGCCACCACCAGCCAGGCACACCGACTTGACAGCCAGGCAGAGAGCTGTGAGCTGCCGGCTGTCCTCAGAAGGTCCGTGGCTTCTGCTATAGGAAAAATCGGATCTCTTAAGAATCCGATCTGCAGCGCTCCGCTCTGTTTCCTCCCTGTGCTGTGGTGATTGACAGCTGAGCCGTCTGCACCCTAGCTAAAGGGCAGCATTGCAACGGCTCGGCTCAGCTGTCTGATGTGTAAGCAGCCTGCGCCTCAGTCACTGGCTGTGCGTGCAGGCTGTTCAAGGAGGCAGGATCCGGGCACTTTGTGCTGTCTGCTGTGGAGACTGGAGAGGCAGACTGAGGACTCAGAAGACTGAAGATATAGCTGCTGGGCTGACTGCTACTTCAAAATGAGTAAGGCAGGCAGTCAGCTCTTCAATCTATCATTTTTGGCAGTGTGTGTGTGTGTGTATATATATATATATATATATATATATATATATATATATATATATATATAATGTATGTATGTGCACCGGCCACGTTTTGGGTTCTGATTACCTTGAGGTTTTGGGTTCTAATGGGTTCTGGCAAAACACCTCCTAAGTGTTTTGTGTTTGGGTTCTGTTTTTTTTTTTTTTTTTTTGTTAAAGCATTAAAAACTGCTAAAATCGCAGAATTTTGGTGTTTTTTTTTTTTTTTTTGCTCCTACGCTATATTAACCTCAATAACATTCATTTACACTCATTTCCAGTCTATTCGGAACACCTCACAATATTGTTTTTAGGGCAAAAGGTTGCGCCGAGTTACAGTAGCTGGATAACTATGCTAAGCCACACAAGTGTCCGGCACAAACACGTGCCTCATGTAAGTGGCACTGCAGTGGCAGACAGGATGGCAGTTTAAAAAAATAGGCCCATCTGGCTTGATCCTGCTCTGTTTACCATGTGCAGCCAAGGAGCGGTGGGCATTTTGTGCAGCACAGAGTTTGTCTGCAAGTGTGTAACTGTTTTGATCACTTTAACATCCAACAAGACCCCTATCTGGCTTGATTGTGTGATTATGATTAATGTAATCTGATTGTTTAATTTTGTGATTATTATTCATTTATTACCAGTCGTCTCTTAAATCATTGCCTAATGGGTGTAGGGGAGGGGGCTAATCAATTTTAAGGTGGAAAATGTAATGTAAACCATCACTAGCATTGGTTGCAGCAGTGGTAGTAACTGATGGACCCGGCTGTGCAGATAAGGATGCTGACAGTGATGATGTCACCGGGAGAGTCAGCGAACTGTTGCTCCATGCAGCGCTGGAAAACTTCGCTGCCCGTGGTGATGCCATAGGGCATGCGGAGGAAGACGTACCACCCAATAGGGGTCATGAAGGCAGTAAGCAAGGAAGAGGATCTGTCCAGAGGGATCTGCCGAAACCCACACTTGGCATTCAGGGTGCTAAAGACAGTTGCACCTGGCATGTCAGCGATCACCTGCTCAATGGTGCAGAGTGTGTATCTGTTTTGGTCAGTTTAATATTTAACAAGACCCCTATCTGGCTTGATAATGATTATTTATAATTAATTTCATCTGATTTTTAATTTTGTGATTATTAATTCATTTATTACCATTCGTCTCGTCAATCATTGCCTAATGGGTGGAGGGGAGGGGGCTAATCAATGACTAGGTGGCAGCTGGAAGAGTTCTATCTGGCTGCGACTTCTGTAACTCTATTGATCGCTAGGGTGGATTCAGGTGATCTGGCTCGCTAGGCGGGTGTTCCCTTTGCTCACTGCTTCACATGCGTCCCTCGTGAAGCTGCGCGCTCTGTCGAGGAGGATGTTCTTTGCCGGTAGAGAAGTACTGATGTTCGCTCAAGGTGTTACGAGTAGCTGCACTCCCCTGCTACAACCTCAAAACAAGTACCAAGACCCCTATCTGCCGAGGAGCAGTGGGCGATTGGTGCAGCAATCAATTACTCATTAGTGGAATGCAATCAGTTGTATGCATTTAAAAGACAAGTCCCTCATACGAATGACTCAGCAGTGGGCACCAGACCAGACAGGTAGATGAGGCAGTACTAGACACAAGACCGGTGAATAAGGCAGTACAAGGCACCAGACGGTAGATACGGCAGTACTAGGCAGTGAGCCCCAGACCAGACAGGTAGACACAGCAGTATTAGGCAGTGAGCCCCAGACCACACAGGTAAGGCAGTATTAGGCAGTGAGCCCCAGACCAGACAGGTAGATACGGCAGTATTAGGCAGTGAGCCCCAGACCATACAGGTATGCCAGTATTAGGCAGTGAGCCCCAGACCAGACGGTAGATATGGCAGTACTAGGCACAAGACAGGTAGATACGTCAGCAATACTAGTATTGTACACCAGCAGAATTTATAATAATTTTATTATTAGCTACTGCTTGGCAGTGGCACACGCCAGTGCACAAGCAGCATGGAATTATAGTTTACAGTCCCACACAGCACAAGTATTATTTTTTAAATTAAATTAGATATAGCAGCCTAGTATGTACTTGTACTACTAGGTAGGTACACTTAGGCAGTAACACTGCCAGTGGCAACAGTGGACTGAGTAAATAATACTGGCAACCTCTATTCACAGTATTCAGTGCAGGCAGGCAGCACCAGTGGACTATAAATAATTCAATTAAATTAATTATTAATAATATAGCAGCCTAGTAGGTAGAGAAAATAAACTAATAGGTAGTAGGTAGGCAGGCAGGCATGCATGCAGTAGCACTGCCAG
Source organism: Crinia signifera (assembly GCF_055691185.1). Lineage (NCBI taxonomy): Eukaryota > Metazoa > Chordata > Amphibia > Anura > Myobatrachidae > Crinia > Crinia signifera. Next base: position 15,688 of record NW_028142600.1, read on the forward strand.
TGGTCACCACAAAAGGTAGTTATTAATACTACACACCACCAGTAGCTTTATGCAGTGCACCAGCAGAATTTATATAATAATTAATTTTATTATTAGGACGGTACTGCTTGGCAGTGGCACACGTCAGTGCACCAGCAGCATGGAATTATTTTTTACAGTCCCACACAGCACAAGTATTATTTTTTAATTAAATTAGATATAGCAGCCTAGTATGTACTAGGTAGGTACACTAGGTAGGCAGTGGCATGGTCAGTGGCAACAGTGGACTGAGTAACTAAATAATACTGGCAGATTTAGTGCAGGCAGCACCAGTGGACTATATATATAATATTATATAATTAATTAATATTATTAATATATAATATATTACAGGCACAGCACCAGCACCAGAGGTAGGCCCCAGCACAGAGGAGACAGTAGTACTACAGGTACACAGTTAGACTGTTCTCCTAAGCAGAGAGGAGAACAGAGTACACAGCAGCACTGAGGGAGACAGCCCCAGCAAATAAAATAATTAATTACAGCACAGCACACCAGAGGTAGACCGCACAGAGGAGACAGTAGTACTACAAGTACACAGTTAGACTACACAGCAGCACTGAGAGACGGCACCAGCGATTGAAAAATATTGCGTTCAAGCTCATCGATGTTTTTTTTTTTTTTTGTCAATGACCATCGCTTTTATTTGACTGACTGGGCCATTAGAAACTGGGGGCAGGGCTTTATGGGTATCAGGGGCAGAGCTATGCTCTGTGTCCCGGCCCCTTGACTGAGAAAAAAACAACTATTCAGTTATGCCTTAAAATTGATGGAAGGAAATCATCCGGTTATCCCCCATCGATGGTAAACTATTCAGCTGTATAACATCCATGATTTGAAATCATCGATAGTCAATGGCCATCCCTAAGAAAGCGTGGCTCGGGATTGGCCCGGGAAACGCTGCCTCCTCTCCATTGCAGACAGCAGCAAATGGGGCTATTTGCTGCACTGGGGAGAGAGGCAGCGGCAGAAGCAGTCACTCCTCTCTCTCCCTGCGTGATGTGCCTGGTGATTGCATTAGATCGCCATCTGCTGGCACCCATCAATCCTAATGTTGTTGCCCCCTCACCCTGCAGCACAAGGATGCTTTACAGTTGCTCAAAGGCTAATTTCTTCCTCGCTCTCCATGGCAGCCATTACTCTGGGTATTCCCCTCTCTCTCCAGGTTTAGACAGGTAGATTTGAAACTCCTCCCACCTTGGGTATATGTCTGCCTCCTCCCCTTCCTCTCCAGTCTTTTTTCCTGTCTCTAAGTTAGACTAGGTAGGATAGGTTTGTTATTTTGTTTGTCTGGGCTTACCTCAGTATTTACAGCCATACGTCCCTGCGTGGCCGGGCTGGTATGGGTGACTACCCGGGGAGAAGAGGGTGCTCATCAGGCAGCGTCCTGCTCTGAGTTGCCTTTGGGGATCTGCGGCGGCACATAGCTACAAGATGTGGTCTCCGTTTTCCCCCAAAGTTTACCTTGAGGAGTAGCGTCAGCCGGAAGTTTAGAACCGGCTACTGAAGTCGGGACCGGAAGACGTGAGTGCTGGGACGCGGCGGAAGTGATGCGGAGGTCCCTTCACTGAAGCGAGGAGTAGCCGTCAGCCGGAAGTCTAGCTATTCTCACTTCGGCTAGTGGACGGAAGTAAACACACGGCGTCCGGAAGGACGCAATGCGCAGCTGCAGACAGCGGGCGCTGTGTTTAAAAGATGCCTGAAATCTTGGCTCTAGTACTCACCAGAGCAGCGCTACTGCGGTCATGGATCCAGAAGCTAATCCTTCTCCCCCCATGCCTGAAACTGCCGTGAAGAGGTAAGCCCTCATTGAGGTGCGGTTTTTCTAGCACATATATTAGAATAGTTAGTGATAGGTCTTTTCTCTGCTTGAATTTCATAGTGTGTCTAAAGCTCCTGCAAAGAAGAAAGCAAAGACTAAGAATGTTATGAGTAATTGCATGTCATGTGATAAGGAGTTTCCTGCAGAAAAAGGCATCAATCTATGCAAACAGTGCAGACAAGCTACAGTATCACAGTCTGTGAACTTAACTCAACTAATGCAATGGATGAAAGATTCTTTGGTCACTAAGGATGATCTTAAAGACATCCAGGGAACTAAAGGCCCCCATACACTATGCGATTTTGGGACGATTTCATCCGATTTCTGCACTTTGTGCCGATAATCGGGTGAAATCGGCCCAAAATCGTAGGTGTGTGATATCTGATCCGATGCGCGGTCCCGTGCGCATCGGACCGGATCAGGGAGGTCGGACGGTCTGTACATACGATCACGTCCGACCTCCCTGTATGCATATGCCTGCCACCTGACAGGTATATGCATGCAGACACCGGGGGAGCAGTGGGTCCCTGAGCGCCGGCGAGTGCTGCTGACTGACCTGGCCGGGCAGTGTACTTACACATAGCAGCAGCGGGGACGGGCAGCGCAGTGGCGGCTATTATATTTTTAAAATACTTGTCAAATGACCGGCCGCTCTCTGTTTGGCTAAGAGCTCTCCGGCCAATCAGAGAGTGGCCGGTCATTTGACCAGTATTTTAAAAATCTAATAGCCGCCACTACGCGTCCCGTCCCCGCTGCTGCTATGTGTAAGTACACTGCCCGGCCAGGTCAGCAGCGCTCACCGCACCCGCCGCCCCCACCCACCACTGCTGCCCGCCCCCACCACCGCCGCTGCCCGCCCTCGCCGCCGCTGCCCGCCCCCACTACTGCCGCTGCCCGCCCCCACTACTCCTCACCGCCCTGCAGCTCCCCGGGTTTTTTTTTTACATGGGATAAATCGCATGCGATTTATCCCATGTAAAAAATGGCACATCAAGTGCCAAATTGTATGTGAGCCTCCCGGGGAGCTGCCGGGTGGCTCGCAGGTAAATTGGGTCCGACTTGTCCCTAGGACAAGTCGGCCTAATGTATGGGGGCCTTAAGAGAACTAGATCCCAAGCTAGCCTGGAGGGTGATGCGGATTCAGATCAGCCCATACTTAATGTGGATGACACAGACAAATCAGATCCAGAGTCAGGTGAAATACCTGATAAGGAGAGGTCATTTAACCTAGATTTGGTGGAAAACCTATTAAAATACATATATAAGGAGAAGGAGGAAGAGACACCTGATTCCTTATTTGAGGATAGAGCCTCTAAGAATAGAAGTTTTCCTGTGCACAAGGTGCTTAAGGATTTGATGCTGGATCAATGGCAGAATGTTGACAAAAAATTCAGCAATTACAAAAGAGTGGAAAAGATGTTTCCTTTTAAGGATGAGTTACTGGATAAGTACTGTAAAATGCCCAAGGTGGATGCTGCCGTATCCGAAGTTGTTTCTAAAACCACTATACTGCTGGAAGACGGGGCTAATTTAAGAGACAGTATGGATAAAAAGGTAGAAATGGCCTTAAAGAAGTTACATAATACTTCGACGGTCTCTCTAAAAGCGGGAGTCGCTATGGCCTCAACTTCGAGAGCACTTAGAGTTTGAGGTACCAACATGGCGACGGACATAGACGAAAAGATATCAAGACAATATGTGATAAAAAATCTTAACATTATGATGAAGGCTATAGACTTCCTCTGTGAGGCATCACTTGACGTGGTCGAGTATTCAGCCAAATCCATGGCAGCAGGTATAGCAGCTAGACGGGCCATATGGCTGCGAAGCTGGGCTGCAGATTCCAATTCTAAAAATCGCCTTATAGCCCTGCCCTATGAGGGTAATCTATTATTTGGGAGTAAGCTGGACTCCATTATTCATAGGATGTCAGGGGGAAAATCAGCTAAATTGCCGCAGGATAGAAGACAGAGGTTTCGGGGTCAATAACCCAAGCAACACTTCAAAGAAGCTAAAAGCTATAGGCCTGGAAGACAGTACGGAAGGTTCAACTCAGGTACTACAAGGCAGTCATTTCGTCAGCCCGCAAGAAGAGGTTACAGAAGATTCTGACAATTATTGCTTAGAGAAGTGTGTCTCAGTAGGAGGAAGACTGGCCAAGTTTTTGGACAAATGGAAGCTATCAATTCAGGACAAATGGGTGCTCTCAATCCTTACTCAAGTATACAGTCTAGAATTCCAAGAAATCCCGTCAAGGAGAAAATTCATAAAGTCAAGAACTCCTGCAACAACAGAAGAAATAAAAGCATTAGAACTTATAATTCAGGAAATGCTAAGATCAAAAGCACTAGAAAGAGTACCAGTGAACGAAAGAGGGAGAGGCTTTTATTCCAAGCTATTCCTAGTGAAGAAATCATCAGGAACCTATCGTGCAATATTAGATCTGAGGGAGCTGAATCTAAACATTCAAGCAAAGAAATTTCATATGGATACCTTACAGGTCATTCTTCTAGGCATAAACCAGATGGACTTCATGTGTTCAATAGATCTAAAGGATGCCTACTTTCATGTTCCGATATCTATAAGAGATCGAAAGTTCCTGAGACTGATGGTTCTAAATCAACATCTCCAGTTCAAGTGTCTTCCTTTCGGTCTATCAGCCTCTCCGAGAGTGTTCACAAAAATATTAACAAGTCTAATAGCATTCATAAGAATGCAAGGAATTGCAATATGGTCCTACCTGGACGATTTACTGATATGCGGGAGGACAGAAGGAGAAGTAAGACAAGCAGCCCGAACTACAATCGCAATACTTCAAGATCATGGATGGCTGATAAACAAGGGAAAGAGCCAACTGGAACCTCGTCAAAGAATTCAATTCCTAGGGGTTACTATAGATACATTAGATCACGCGGTATACTTATCAGAGGACAGATGCGAAAGAATCCTAGATCTGGCCTTACTAATACAATCACAGAAGAAAACTTCACTAAGACAGATTCTCAGAATGCTGGGTATGATGTCATCAACCATAGGGGTGATAGCTTGGGCAAGGTGGCATATGAGAACTCTGCAAAGGGAAGTGAGGCCCCTCACGAGAAGAGATACAGACTTAGAGTACAAGGTAGAACTAAGTCAAAGAAGCAGACAATCCCTAGACTGGTGGTTGGACCCTCAATTAAATCTAAGAAATACGTCACTAAGTCAACCCCTGTATCAGGTTATAACCACGGACGCAAGTGCGACAGGATGGGGAGCTCACTGTCAGGACGCAAATTGTCAAGGTCTGTGGTCTCAAGAGGAAAGAGCAATGTCCTCAAACCAGAGGGAAATGAGAGCTGTAGTGAGGGCGCTAAGGTTCTTTAAGGAACACATCAGAAACACCCATGTCAAGATAAGATCAGACAACATGACGGTCGTAGCTTACGTGAATCGCCAGGGAGGAACCAGAAGTGTAAAACTCTGGGAAGAAGTCTCCGACATTATACCGTGGGCAGAAAGAAATTTATGTTCCATATCGGCACTTCATTTTCCAGGGAAGGAGAACAGGCTTGCGGATTTCCTGAGCAGAAAACAAGTTGTACCAGGCGAATGGGAACTAAATCAAGAGGTGTTCCTAGAAGTCACAAGACGGTTTGGGTATCCACAAATGGATCTCATGGCGACGAAACACAACAGGAAGGTGAAGCGGTTCATGTCAAGAGAACATGTGGCAGGGACAGAGGGCGTAGATGTGTTCGTACAAAGATGGAGGTTCAACCTCGGGTACGTCTTTGCGCCTTTCCCCATGATCGCAAGAATTCTGAGGAAGATCAGAGAAGAGAGAGCCACAGTGATCATCATACTTCCATTCTGGCCAATAAGAAGTTGGTTTCCTACAGTACTGAGAATGGCAGTCAGACATCATTGGAGGCTACCAATCATTCCAAATCTTCTTCAACAAGGACCGTTATTACACCCAGACATCAAGACCCTGAGTTTGTCGGCATGGATACTGAACGGACAATCCTAGTTCAGAAGGGCTTATCTCAACAGGTGGCGCAGTTTTTTCTGAAAGCAAGAAAGAAGGTCTCGTCTAGAATCTACTATAGGGTATGGAGTAAGTTTACGGAATGGTCCAAATCATATCCAGAAAATATAAGAACTGGTATCCCTTGTGTACTTCAATTCCTATATGAAGGATTCTCTAAGGGCCTGACAGCATCAACTCTGAGGGTACAAATCTCAGCCTTGTCAGTCATGTTGGACAGCAAATTGTCTGATGACCCGCTCATAAAGAAATTTTGGCAGGCAATAAAGAGAGAACGTCCTAGAATTAAAGAACCTGTGGCTCCGTGGGACCTAAATTTGATCCTTAATGCTCTCATGATAGCCTCTTTTGAACCATTAGAAGAGGTACACATGAAGTTCGTAACTTGGAAGGTGGTCTTCCTTACAGCAGTCACTTCCGCACGTAGAGTGAGTGAACTACAAGCCCTCTGGGCAGAACAACCGTACCTCAACATCCTTCATGATAGGGTTTTGTTGAGAACAAACTCTAAATTCCTCCCTAAAGTGGTTTCCAACTTTACTCTGAATCAGGAGATCATTCTGCCAGCTTTCTTCCCGGATCCAAAGACAGAAGAGGAAAGGAAGATGCATATGCTTGATATGCCTAGGGCTATTACTCTATATCTAAAAAGATCAGAGGGAAACAGGAAATCCAAGCAACTATTTGTCTTACACTCAGGTGCAAGAAAAGGCGAAGCAGCCTCCAAGGTGACTATAGCTCGCTGGATAACAGAAACTATAGCGTTCGTTTATAAGGAAGGAGGCTTGGAGGTTCCAAGAGAGCTGAGGGCACACTCTACCAGGGCCATATCTACATCTTGGGCCAACAAAGCGAGACTCTCAGCAAAGGATATCTGTGCAGCAGCTACATGGAGTTCACTACATACTTTTTCAAAACATTATAATGTAAATGTATCTCCTACCCACTTTGGGAAGGTTTTGGCTACAACATGCTGTAATGCAATGATACAATATATATACTTAAGCATCATATTGGTTATGTCATTTTTTTCTTACTGGTCCCCCCCTGTTATTATGCTTTGGTACATCCCAGAGTAATGGCTGCCATGGAGAGCGAGGAAGAAAGGATTAAATTATACTTACGATAATTCCGTTTCTTCTGAGCTTCTCCATGGCAGCCTATAAATTTCCCTCCCTGTTTATGATATATATTAGAGACACTCAAAAGACTGGAGAGGAAGGGGAGGAGGCAGACATATACCCAAGGTGGGAGGAGTTTCAAATCTACCTGTCTAAACCTGGAGAGAGAGGGGAATACCCAGAGTAATGGCTGCCATGGAGAAGCTCAGAAGAAACGGAATTATCGTAAGTATAATTGAATCCTATTTATTACATTAAGAAGGGTGGCTGGACACACCTCCCTGCATTGGCCACACCCCCTTCCAGTACCTGTGCACAGCTCTGTTGTAAGCACCCCTGGACGTATGTGTATTATATACTTGGAAATGATGAATGGTTGCGTATGTCATAAATACCTATATTTTATTTCTGTCATTTTATTTTGATGTTTGCCATTTACACCAGGGGGAATGGAAAACATTTCCCATGTGCTTCATTCCAATTGACTGATTTATAAATTGTTGATATACCTTAGGAAAGCTACATACAGTACAGACATAATGCACATTTATTCACCAAGAACTTAATGGATGGGGAAACTTTGGGTGGGATTTAATAGGATGAGAGATTCAGAAAGTGAGAGATTTGGGAAGAAATCTCCAGGTTTTTTTAAAGCGGCGATCATTTACACATAAAAAATCTAACTGGCTTTGCAGTGTAAATGATTGCTGCTGGAGATTTCTTACCAAATCTCTCACTTTCTGATTCTCTCATCCTATTAAATCTCACCCCCTTCTTCCAATCAGAATGCTCAAGCCAAGTTCCCAATGGAATAGTATTACACCCACTGATTCTTACACATTGATATGTGTTGTATTGTCTATTCTGTTTGCAGTGGGCTTGGCTTTGAAACTGAAATGCATACCGTCTGTCTGCCCTGTAGTTACAGTTTCATTTTCTTCCTTAAAATATCTATTTCCCATCTTCTAAGTATAGACGAATAATACAGTATGTAAGGATTCATATACAGGACAGAGAAGGCTCATGAGTCACAGTTACCAAGATGTAATCTGCCGGTAAGATTCACAAACCACTATCTCCCATGACAGTAGCTTTTCATTATGGATATATATGTTTGTTTGTGTGTGTGTGTGTGTGTGTGTGTGCGCACACACACATGCACGACTAGTTCAATCATTTATGTTTATACTGTGCATTTGTGCCTGGATATAGAAGTTTATGTATTTATTTATACAGTAATATGTGGCAGATAATCTCAAAGCTAATAGCCTTCAATAAATGTTTGAATTCATAGGGGAAAATTGACTAAGACGGGAGTTCTATTTCACAGGTAATGTTGCTTTGGGCAAGCAATCAAAATCGACCTTCTAGAATGTGCTAAATAAATAAGAAGTCAATTCTGATTGGTTGCCCATAGCAAAACCCCATATGAAATCTTAGTAAATTTCCCCCAGAGAATGAATGTCAATTATATGTGGTTCTCATTGGTTGGACTGCGCACTTACTCTTCTGTTCATAAAATCAACTTTGCATCTAAAATATTGGAACTAGCATTGCTACTATGGATGTGCTAATACCCCAGATTTCTTGATGTAAAGGCTGAATTATTATACTAGTTAACATGCATTTTGAGTGAAATGTGCTCATTCTAAAATCGCCCCACTGCTTACCGGTAATAATCCTGCCTAAGATAAAAGCTGGCATTGATATTTTGACCAGCTGCCATTTGACATCAGGGGTGAAATATAATTGGATGAGAGATTCAGAAAGTGATAGATTTGGTAAGAAATCTCCAGTTTTTTAAAGCGTCAATCATTTACACTGCAAAACCAGTATGATTTTGCAGTGTAAGTGATTGCCGCTTTAAAAACACTGCAGATTTCTTACCAAATCTCTCAAGGTGCGTACACACGGCGGCGATTTTGTCCAAAATTGCGGGAAATATGGTCGCTGAGCGACCATATTGCCCGCAATGGGAGTGTGCACCGGCGATATATCGCCGGGTGCGCGCTCCCGTTTTTACCCCTGTGGTGATCGCTGGTCGCAGGAACATGCTCCTGCGACCAGCTGATTACCACTGCCGGGCTCCCCCGGGCAGTTTCTTTTTCATCAGCGACCATCTCTGGTCGCTGATGAACAGGAGAAACTGAGCAATATATTGCTCAGCCATATATTGCTCAGCAATATATGGCTGAGCAATATATCTCCCCCGTGTGTACACAGCATTACTTTCTGAATCTCTCATCCTATTCAATTTCACCCCACTTGTCATTTCAGTAAATTAACATGATCATCTCTTTTAACTGTATAATGATGAAACCATTACTAACAGAAGTTTTAATTTAACCCCTTCCCGACATTTGACGTACATTTACGTCATGGCCGGGATGTACTTCCCGACACATGGCATAAATGTACGTCATGACTTTAAAGTGTCACTGCGTCTAGAGACGCAGTGACAGAGGGACGATGTCTGCTGTCCCTGACAGCAGACATGTCCCTGCATGCCCAGGGGGGGCTGCGATGCCGCCCCCCCGTCGGCGATCGCTGTGATTGGCTGTTCAGTGTGAACAGCCATTCACAGCGTTTTCCTGTGTTACCAGCGAATCAGACGCTCGGTAACACAGGTGTCAATCACCGCCGGGCGTCAGGGGGCATGAGGGGGTCATCGGTGACGATGACACCTCACCCCACCCTCACCCCACCTGCCCCCAAGGCTGTGATTGGTCCGTCGGACCGACAGCCAATCACAGCCAAGGCGCGACATTTAAACTAACGGTGACTGCGCTACAGACGCCATTCCGGTCTGGAATTGCGTGCAGAGCGGTCACCGTGCCTATCTGCCGTGATACTGACCTGATCCTTGCTAATACTTACCTGATCCTTGCAAATACCTGATCACTGCTTGTAGCGTGCTGGATGCTTCCTGGTTCTGACTTCTTGTGACTTCCTGCTGCTGCTGCAGTGTGAGAGAGAGATAGAGAGAGATAGAGAGATAGTGACAGAGAGAGCTATATTTTGTGTCTGCTACTCCCCCTTTTTGGGGTGCAGGGGTTTTTTATATATATAACTGTCAGTGCTGCTGCTGCAGTGTCATAGAGTGATAGATAGTGATAGATAGTGAGAGATAGAGAGATAGAGAGATTTGTGTCTGCTACCCCCCCTTTTTGGGGGTGCAGGTTTTTTTTTTTTATATATATAACTGTCAGTGCTGCTGCTGCAGTGTCATAGAGTGATAGATAGTGATAGATAGTGAGAGATAGAGAGAGATAGTGACAGAGAGTGATAGAGAGTGTATATTTTGTGTCTGCTACCCCCCCTTTTTGGGGGTGCAGGTTTTTTTTTTTATATATATAACTGTCAGTGCTGCTGCTGCAGTGTCCTAGAGTGATAGATAGTGGTAGATAGTGAGAGATAGAGAGATAGTGACAGAGAGTGATAGAGAGTGTATATTTTGTGTCTGCTACCCCCCCTTTTGTGCTGATCAGTATATCTGAGCTGATCAGCAACTTTTTGGGGGCGCAGGGTTTTTTTTTTATTATATATACCTGTCAGTTGCTGCCAGTTGCACTGTCAGTTGCACCAAAGGTTGTGCACCTGCTGCCCCTCACTGGTAATCAGTGTCGCATCAGTGATCACCTTTTTTTTTTTTTGAGGGTGCTGTGGGGTCTTTTTTTAATTTTTTTTTTACACACACTGTGATTTTGTGGGTGTCCTGTGGCCACTGTGCGCTGATCAGTGACGTACATCACTGATCAGCTTTTTCGGCACAGGGTTGATCTATTTATTTTTTTTTTTGATCAAATTCCTGTTGCCTTTGAGCGCTGTTCAGTGACGGACGTTACTGACCAACATCTGTGCTCAATTTTTGGCGCAGGACCTTTTTTTTTTTTTTTTTTTTAACCCCTTCAATTTTTTTTTTTTTTAACCCCTTCAATTTTTTTTTTTTATTGGGATCAAATTCCTGTATAAAGTATTTTTTTTTTCTGCACTACATACACACTACACACTACATACCCCCCCGGGTTGAAATAAAGTTTGTACCCCCCCTACACTATACACGTGTTGAAACATTTCACTACCAGAAACACAAAAATAAAAATGGCATCCCAAATGTCATCCCAAATGTCATCCCAGTCATCCAGAAGAATGTATTCAGCGGAGGAGGCATATGCCATGCTTGCCTCTGACTCTGACACAGCCAGTGATGCAAGCGGGGAATTTGAAGGATTTGTCTTAAGCTCCTCTTCCTCCTCTGGTGATGAGGGACCCCCTCAAAGACGCCCCCGTAGAGCAGCTGAGACCCCCCCCCCCCCAATAATTGATCTCGTATGGACCCCACCACCAGACAATTTTGAGCCCCAGGTTCCTGAGTTTTTGGCCATGCCAGGAATCCAATTTGATTCCACAGGTCTCAGAGAAATTGACTTTTTCAAATTATTTTTCTCTGATGATTTTATAAATTTAATGGTGGACCAAACTAATTTATATGCCCAGCAGTTTATTGCTCAAAACCCCACGTCATCATTTGCTAGGTGGACCCCTGTAGATGCAGTAGAGATGATGACGTTTTGGGGTCTGGTGTTTCATATGGGCATAGTAAAAAAGCCAGAAATTAGGCAATATTGGAGTACAGATGTTCTGTACAGCACCCCATTTTACCGTATGGCCATGACCCGGGCTCGATTTGAGACGATCCTTAAATTTTTGCATTACAACGATAATGCACAGTGCCCACCCAGAGATGATCCCACCTTTGACCGGCTATTCAAAGTCAGGCCGGTCATTGATCATTTCAGTGCCAAATTTGCAGAGATGTACATCCCTGAAAAATTTATTTGTATTGACGAGTCCCTTATACATTTTACAGGAAGGGTTAAATTCCGCCAGTACCTTCCCAGTAAGAGGGCAAGGTATGGCATAAAAATGTATAAGCTGTGTGAAAGCACCTCAGGGTACACCCACATGTTTAGGGTATATGAAGGGAAGGATTCAAGAATTGAACCGCCAGAATGCCCCCCCTCCCTCGTAGGTGTTAGTGGAAAAATTGTCTGGGATTTAGTGCACCCCTTCCTGGATAAAGGTTATCACCTCTATGTGGATAACTTTTACACTAGCATCCCCCTGTTTAAGGCCCTTGGTTCAAGAGGTACAGCAGCTTGCGGTACTGTGCGCAAGAACCAAAGAGGCCTCCCAAAAACGCACATTGCCCAAGTAATGAGAAGGGGTGAAAGCAGGGGAATATGCACCGAAAATATGTTGTTGGTCAAATATAAGGACAAGAGGGATGTCCTTATACTGACAACAATTCACGGAGACAGTACCACCTCCGTCCCTGTACGAGGTACCAGTACCCACACCTCAAAACCTAATTGTATCCTGGATTACAATAGGTACATGGGCGGAGTGGATCTTTCAGATCAGGTACTGAAGCCGTACAGTGCCCTGCGGAAAACAAAAATCTGGTACAAGAAGCTGGCCATGTATATCATCCAGATGGCACTGTATAACGCTTACGTGCTATTCCGTTCCACCGGCCAGAGGGGGACATTTATGCACTTTCAAGAGGAAGTCATAAAGGGCCTAATATTTGGGAACCAGCAGGCAGAGGGCCCCAGTACTTCTAGTACTGGCCCCCGTATTGTACCAGGGCAGCATTTTCCTGATGAAATCCCCTCCACTGGAAAAAAGGGCAGGACACAAAAAAGGTGCAAAGTTTGCTATAAAAAGGGAATAAGAAAGCAAACTATTTTCCAGTGTGACACTTGCCCCGACAAACCCGGCCTATGTATAAAGGAGTGTTTTAAAATATACCACACATCTATGGATTATTAGGTTCATAATTTCACCGTGCTTCGGGGGTCTTGCTAATGCCACATAGCACCCACCATTCATTCCACCAGAATCTGAGCCGCAAAATCCAAAAATCACTCCTTCCCTTCTGAGTCCTGCCATGCACCCAACTGGTATTTTTCGGTCACACGTGAGGCATTGCCGTACTCGGGAGAAATTGGGGCACAGATTTTGGGGTGCTTTTTCTCCTTCATACCTTCTGAAAATGAAAAATATTGAGCCAGAACTGCATTTTTGTGTAAAAAAATGTAATTTTTCATTTTCACTGCCCAGTTGTATCAAAATTGGTGAAACCCCTGGGGGTTTGAAATGTACACTATACCCCTAGATGAATTCCCTGAGGGGTGTAGTTTGCAAAATGGGGTCACTTGTGGGGGGGTTCCACTGTATTGGTGCTTTGGGGGTCTTGCTAATGCGACATAGCACCCACCAACATTCCACCAGAATTTGTGCTGCAAAATCCAAATATCACTCCTTCCCTTCTTAGTCCTGCCACTTTTTGGTCACACATGAGGCATTGCCGTACTCGGGAGAAATTGGGGCACAGATTTTGGGGTGCTTTTTCTCCTTCATACCTTCTGAAAATGAAAAATTTTGAGCCAGAACTGCATTTTTGTGTAAAAAAATGTAATTTTTCATTTTCACTGCCCAGTTGTATCAAAATTGGTGAAACCCCTGGGGGTTTGAAATGTACACTATACCCCTAGATGAATTCCCTGAGGGGTGTAGTTTGCAAAATGGGGTCACTTGTGGGGGGGTTCCACTGTATTGGTGCTTTGGGGGTCTTGCTAATGCGACATAGCACCCACCAACATTCCACCAGAATTTGTGCTGCAAAATCCAAATATCACTCCTTCCCTTCTGAGTCCTGCCACTTTTTGGTCACACATGAGGCATTGCCGTACTCGGGAGAAATTGGGGCACAGATTTTGGGGTGCTTTTTCTCCTTCATACCTTCTGAAAATGAAAAATTTTGAGCCAGAACTGCATTTTTGTGTAAAAAAATTTAATTTTTCATTTTCATTGCCCAGTTGTATCAAAATTGGTGAAACCCCTGGGGGTTTGAAATGTACACTATACTCCTAGATGAATTCCCTGAGGGGTGTAGTTTGCAAAATGGGGTCACTTGTGGGGGGGGTTCCACTGTAATGGTGCTTTGGGGGTCTTGCTAATGCGACATAGCACCCACCAACATTCCACCAGAATCTGAGCCGCAAAATCCCAAAATCACTCCTTCCCTTCTGAGTCCTGCCATGCACCCAAATGGTATTTTTTGGTCACATGTGAGGCATTGCCGTACTTGGGAGAAATTGGGGCACAGATTTTGGGGTGCTTTGTCTCCTTCATTCCTTGTGAAAATGAAAATTTTTGAGCCAGAACTGCATTTTTGTGTAAAAAAATGTAATTTGCCATTTTCACTGCCCAGTTGTATCAAAATTGGTGAAACCCCTGGGGGTTTGAAATGTACACTATACCCCTAGATGAATTCCCTGAGGGGTGTAGTTTGCAAAATGGGGTCACTTGTGGGGGGGTTCCACTGTATTGGTGCTTGGGGGGGTCTTGCTAATGCGACATAGCACCCACCAACATTCCACCAGAATCTGAGCTGCAAAATCCAAAAATCACTCCTTCCCTTCTGAGTCCTGCCATGCACCCAAATGGTATTTTTTGGTCACATGTGAGGCATTGACGTACTGGGGAGAAATTGGGGCACAGATTTTGGGGTGCTTTGTCTCCTTCATTCCTTGTGAAAATGAAAATTTTTGAGCCAGAACTGCATTTTTGTGTAAAAAAATGTAATTTTTCATTTTCACTGCCCAGTTGTATCAAAATTGGTGAAACCCCTGGGGGTTTGAAATGTACACTATACCCCTAGATGAATTCCCTGAGGGGTGTAGTTTGCAAAATGGGGTCACTTGTGGGGGGGTTCCACTGTATTGGTGCTTGGGGGGTCTTGCTAATGCGACATAGCACCCACCAACATTCCACCAGAATCTGAGCTGCAAAATCCAAATATCACTCCTTCCCTTCTGAGTCCTGCCATGCACCCAAATGGTATTTTTTGGTCACATGTGAGGCATTGCCGTACTCGGGAGAAATTGGGGCACAGATTTTGGGGTGCTTTTTCTCCTTCATACCTTCTGAAAATGAAAAATTTTGAGCCAGAACTGCATTTTTGTGTAAAAAATTTAATTTTTAATTTTCACAGCCCAGTTGTACCAAAATTGGTGAAACCCCTGGGGGTTTGAAATGTACACTATACCCCTAGATGAATTCCCTGAGGGGTGTAGTTTGCAAAATGGGGTCACTTGTGGGGGGGTTCCTAACTTTTAGCATCTTTTGGTGCCTAGAAACCTACATGGTGCCTAAAAAATAATCTCATAAAAAGGAGGCTCCAAAATCAAGTAGGTGCTCCTTCTATTATGAAGCCTGTGGTTTGGTCAACGTGCACACTAGGGCCACATATAGGATATTTATGAAAACAAAAGAATTGGGGGAATCAATTTTTAGTCACATTTCTCTAGTAAAATCTACTGTGTTTCTTAGAAAAATGTATTAAAATTGCAAATCTGCAAAAAAAAATGAAATTTTGAAATTTCACCTACACTTTGTTTTAATTCCTGTGAAACACCTAAAGGGTTAACAAACTTCCAAAATGCTGTTTTGAATACTGTGAGGGGTGCAGTTTTTGAAATGGCATCATTTATGGGGGTGTCTCACATACAAGTCCCTCAAAGTCACATCAGAACTGAACTGGTCCCTAAAAAAATCAGTGTTTGAAATTTTCTTGAAAATTTGAGAATTTGCTATTCATATTGTAAGCCTCTTAGTGTCCAAAAAAATTAAAAGGAAGTTGAAATAATGATGGAAACATAAAGTAGACATATGGTCTATGTTAGTTATTAACTATTTTGAGTGGTATGATTATTTGTCTCACAAGCAGAAAATTTAACATTTTGCAAATTGCTAAATTTTCCATTTTTTTACGACATTTTGGTATTTTTCACAAAAAAACACAGACTGTATCGACCCAAATTTACCACTAATTTGAAGTACAATGTGTCACGAAAAAACAATCTCAAAATCACTGGGATAAGTAAAAGCAAAAAAAAGTTATCCCCACTTAAGTGATACATGTCAGATTTGAAAAAAAGGGCTCTGTCAGGAAGGCAAAAACTGGCTCTGTCAGGAAGGGGTTAACTCATAACAAATAATGCAGAATGAACGCTTGGATAGTAGATCACTACATAAAAGAGCACTTGCAGACAGATAAAAGTATAAGCCAAAATATTAAGGATGGCTAAAACTATTCACTAAAACAAAACATTTCTAGTAATAAACATTTAGAAATTACTTTAACGGAAAAATAAAATGAATGTACATTTATAAATAAAACGCGTGCCTACCTTATTTTCATTATAGTACGTGTTAATTGATGCTGTCTGGCACAAGATATTATTATGAGAAAATTAGATAACAGTTTTTTTGTACTAGATGCAATGCGATCTAGTACAGAAAGTAAGGGATGCACATTTTTTTTGTGCTGTGCGATGTGATGTGTCCGGGAGCATGCATTGCATAGTGAAAATGTACCGTGTATGGGCGCAGCTATGATAGGGATCTCACCTCAGTGCTGTTAGGCAGTAATGATAACCACTACACTACACAAATACACACTGCACGCATATTATGTTATTTACCACTTTTATTTAATGTACCGTGTAGAAGTGGTAGTGCCAGTGTATTAGTAATTGGGAGACACAGAAAGCATGTCTCTGTGTATAAAAAAACTTTTTTAGGGCTTGTTCAAACTGATAAATGAACGGGTTATGTTTTCAGTAGTTAATTGTTTGTCTTGTAGGTATAATGAAGACCCTTGTTACCGTTCTGCTTGGATTAGCTGCACAGCAATGCCTAGGAGAGACTTTAAACTGCTCATCTCTCTACAATAGATACCCAGGTTTGTATGTAATATGGTAGAATATTCTCTGTATACATAGCATAACTGTAGATAGGGAGGGGCCCAGGACTGCACACCCGATGTAATGAGAGGTGGTACATTGCTGAAGATTAAAGTAGAACGCAGAAAGGGAAAAAAGACTTAAAGGGGTGTACACACGATGTGATTGCCTTGCTTATTCAATGTCCATTCAATCAGGATTGAGCCGGGATCAAATCGCACGGCAAGGCAAACGCATTATATTTGTACTATAAAGTTCAGATACTATATAATAGTTGTACTATATAATCTTGCCTGCACAGACTATTATTCTATTTGATTTCGATAGGGGTAGTTCCATATACTTACCCTCCCCCTGTCCCCCCCAACCCTCCCTTTCCACAGCCTGACCCTTACCCTCCCTAACCCACCATGCGAATGCCTAACCCTAAGCCCCCAACCATGCCGCATAAACCTAACCCTCCGCCCCACCCCTTAAACCTAATCCCTTCTTTTTTGGTGCCTAAACTTAATGTCGCCTCTCTGCAGCCTAATCCTATCCTTCCCTTATCCACAACCTAACCCTAAGTCTCCCCACTAGTGCCTAAACCGAATCCCCGGTCACGCACTGACCGCATACTCACCGATCAAGATGTCAGCTGTCAATATTCCGGCATCGGAATCCTGACCTTTTCGAAGATCTGACGCTGGGCTTCCAAAGGTGATCGGGTTGCCAGCATTGGTATACTGAACACCAGCATCCTGACCAGTGGCGTAACTATAAATTTTGCTCCCCCCTGCCAAAAAAATTGTGGTGCCCCCCCCCCAGAATCCTCTCCGGCGTGTTTCCCCAGTGTGTAACGTGATGACGTCACACGCATAACGGAGTAGCTGAAGCAGGAGAGAGGACGAGAGACCAGCAGACACTGCTGCTTCCCGTGGCTCCGACGCATCCCAGGTCGCCCTAGCACGTCCATCCGCCCGCCCATCCTGTACACAGTAGCCAATAGCCGGCTCTGTGTACAATCAATTGAATCAGTGGAGGGATTTTTCATCTCTGCCATGGCCTCACCCGCGCTGTGGCTGACTAGCCTCCAGTGCTCAGCCAGTGGGCAGTGGCAGGCAGCAGCATATCAGTGCATTGAGCGGGTGCCGGCGCCCACACAGACCCCACTGTGGCTTGCTCCCCCAAGCGGCAGCTCAGGCTGCCTTACAGTAGTTACGCCACTGATCCTGACCTCCGGCACCTATGTTACAGTCTCTAGACCTCAGCAATACTATGTGATGGATTTTCCGTTTTCATTAGTCTTGAAAGCAAAAAAAAAAAAATCAGAGAAAAACGTTTTTTTTTTATTATGTATGCAGTTATTAAGAAGCTCAAGAAATTATAATAGATGTAACTTCCATAGAGCTTTTACAAAAAATGTGTCACTTTACTGTAATCACAACAAATGAACATTTTGAAGAATAATGAATATTCTTGTCTATTGCAGTGGACAGTGATATCACAGTAATCTGCGGCCCATCTACCATTGCACTGACCATCAATGCCTGCCCAGTACAATATGCGATGTTTGATCCTTTGACCTTAGCTCTAAATGAGAAACACAGCCTGAATAACTGCATGGGCACTCTGGAAACTTTCTTTGACCCTCCCGTTGTACAGTTTGTATTTCCAATTAATGACACCACAGAGAATGCATGTGGAAATGTCGTTAGATAGTGTATTTATATATTTTTATTTGTATAAAGTCATGAAAAATATCACCAATATTAACCCCTTCCCGACATTGCCTTTTATGGTAATTTTTTTTTTTTTCCTCCTTGCGTTCAAATAAGCGTAACTTTTTTAATTTTCTGGCTATATAGACACGAGGGCTTTTTTTTTTGCGGGACAAGTTGTACTTTTTAATGGTACCATTTACTATACCGTATAATATTCTGGGGAATCAGGAAATAATCCAATGTGGGGTAAAAAGAAAAAAAAACGCAATTCCACAATTTTGCGCTGGTTACGTTTTTTTTGGAGTTCATAGTTCGTTTAAAATGATGGGTTATCTTTATTCTATGGGTCGTTACGATTCCGGTGATACCAAACTTATATAGTTTTCGTTACATTTTACCACTAAAAAAAAAAATAGAAAATGTTACGGTTTTTCGAATTTGCGTCTACGGACCTGGGTGAGGGCTCATTTTTTGCGGGCTGAAGTGTACTTTTTAATTAATACCATTATGGGATATGGGCGACTTTCTGATCTCTTTTAGCTATTTTTTTTTGGGTAGGCGATGCGACCAAAAAACGTAGTTTTGGCGTTGGGGATTATTTTCCGTTTACGCCTTTAACCGTGCGGGATAACTAATGTTATATTTTAATAGATCGGACTTTTAGGAACGCGGCGATACCAAATATGTTTATTTTTTTTATTTTTTATTTATTTTTATTTGGGAAATGGGGAAAGGGGGGTGATTTGAACTTTTAATATTTTTTTATTTTTTTTTTATTTTTAAACTTTATTTTTTTTTTTTTTTTTTTACTTTTACTACAAGGCCCCCTAGTGTACTTGACCACTAGGGGGTGCGATCGCCTGTACTAGGTTCAGCCATAGAGCTCTATGGCTGAACGTAGTGATTTTATGCACTTCCTATTACATCCTGCCTCAGGCAGGATATGATAAATATGCAGACACGGCCAGCACAGGGGTCTACATTAGACCCCTGGCTACCATGGCAACCGATCGTCACCCTCCGATCTCGCTGCGGGGGGCCCCGATCGGCGCCGGAGGGGGCCGCCCCCCCCTCCGATCAGCTATTTAAGCACTGCGGTCGCTTTGCCCGCGGTGCTTAAAGGGTTAAACGGCCACGATCGGCGAACTCGCCGCTCGTGGCCGTGAGAGCAGGGACCTGGCTGTAATATACAGCCATTACCTGCTCTTTTTCAAGCCAGCTCACTCCGTGAGCTGGCTTGATTCCCCCGCAACCGACATATGACGTAAATGTACGTCATATGTCGGGAAGGGGTTAATAAAAAAAACTTTAGCCAAAATGTATACATAGAAAAAGTTAATAAACCATGCAGTCACCTAAATGTTATCCAGTGGCGTATTTATATTGGGTGCATATGTTAAAAAAAGGGGTTTTAGGCTAAAATATTTTTGGGCGTTTCTCTCAATCAACCGCAGCCTCAGCCTCAACTAAATGGGACTCATCCCCTAAGTCCCAAAGAAGAAATAAAAGTGTGAAGAGGGGTTTTGATGGGGTCTATAACAACTTCACCAGCAAAGAATTCCTTTTTTTAGTAAATATTTACATTTGTATTATGTTATTATCACACATTGTATGCTGAATAAAATTATTCTTCACGGGGAAAGAAACCGTTATATGAGCGAACTTGCCGTTCCAATTGGGAGGACTGGTACGCCGCTTTAAAGATACCCAGATAAGCTTAATCCATGTTTTATTTTATACACGTGGGTAAGGAATGCCTACTTGACTACATTAAAACATCTGTAAAAAGAAGATACCCAGATAAGCTTACACTACATTTTTATGTAAGTGAGGTATGAAATAATTTCCACTGGGACATAATTTTATTTCAAACCCTTTATTCAACTACAAATAGAATCGCCATCCACCGTAAGGGGGCTCACCCACACGAGAAGCTTGCATGCTCCATTCCAGGGGGGGCCCACCCTCCCCGGTGCCCTTCCCAACTACACCCAGCTCCCCCGATCCGTGCCAGTCTCCGTGGAGCGGAGACAGGCAGGGAAAGTGCTCCACGCCGCCCTGTGCGTGCTTTTGAGACACTTGCGTGTCCTCCTCAGATGGAGCACCTCTCAGCCAGCCTGCACCAGCTAAAGGAATCTGGCCATAAGGGAAAGAACATCCCTCTAAGATTTATTTAATCTTCTTCTGTTCATGGTACATCCTCGAGAATAATCGAGCAAAAGAAAAGAAGACCACAATAGGAAAGAAACCATCTGAAGATCCTCTAGATAAGTATTTGTTCTCATTATAAATTAACATCAGTCTAGCGCCTCCACCCTCATCAAAACCCCTCTTCACACTTATATTGGGTGCAGTCTGTACGATGCACACAGGGCCTTAAGTCTCGGGGGGACCACCCCCACACACACTGCACCCATTTTTGAAAACTCAACAATCTGAAGTCCTACGATCTGTGCATGTGTAGTAGAGTCTGCCCACTCTAGTGCACATGGGCCCCATCCTGTCATAAAGTGTCCCTGGTGTCAGCATTACAGCAGTTATTGCCATCCTTTCATTAGTAGGGCTAAATGTAATGCAGCACAATGCAGGGCCGATTTAAGAGAGGAGGTGACCCACGTGCAGCCTCCTCTGATCGGGCCCCCTCCTCTCTGCCAGCAGCCCCTCCATTCTGCTGGCAGCCGCACAGAGCTGATCTCCTGAAAAATGGCACATGGCTGTTTTACCACGATTTCTGCAAATGAGTTTAGCTAGTAGAGCTTCACAAGAAATGTGGAGCCAAACACGGTCTGTTAGCTTCCATCTGTTGGTATTCTCTGTCATGCAGCTTATCAGGAGGAGTAAGAGCCCTACCGTGCATCAGCAAGCGTTTCCTATGTACACCGCACTGGTTCATCGGCAGTATCAAATATATAAGTAATTCTTTTTATTATTATTATAATTTTATTTATATGGTGCCACAAGTGTTCGCAGTGCCGTACAGAGGAACAGTACAGAGAGACAAAACTAACATTACAGTAAATAAATAACAGAAATAGAGTACAGGTAAAATGAATGCCGCAGTTCAATACACATTACAGCTTAGACGTAAGTAGTGAGGATGTGATCAACGTACTACTAGGGGCAGGTGGCCAAAGATGGAGATGAGTATGTGAAAGGAGATGGTCGCTGAGTGTTAGAGTATGGCAGAACTGTGAGTGACATGTGAAGAGAAGAAGGCTTTGACAACAGGAGGGAAGAGGGCCCTGCTCCGAGAAGCTTACACTCTAGTAGATTAATGCACCAGTCTGGAACAATAACTTTATCTATTTCTCCAACTCTTTAATTGTCAGCAGATTCCTAAGGTGCCATAATAGCATAGTGATATGAGTAAATTATAAATTATAATATATTGAAATAATAATTATGCCTGCAAATATTCCAATGAAATTAATTTGATAAAAAATGTGGCTTAAAATTGTAATGCATCGTGGCAGAAATACAACCAGCCACAACAGTATTTATACATAGAATATTTTTTTACTGTTTGTTTTGCACATGCGTCCCATTCAGATGGAGCTCCCCGTCCATCCCCGCTGCCTCCCCATGTCAGCAGCTCTCCGCCGTCTCCCTGAATCGGAGACGCGCATGGTTTGCTTTCCCCGCCGCCCAAAAACTGGGACAAGTGTTTGAGACGCTTGCGCATCCCAGTCAGATGGAGCGCATCTCTGCCGGCGATTGCCAGCGCTGGCTCAGAGGCGCTCCATCTGTATATCCAAGTGGAGATTCTGATGATATCCGCTAAAAGCAGAGCTTTAGTGACACATAGAAGTCACCAATGTTTTTCGCCTCAATACCAATGGTTCATATGACTTCATAATGGAAATTGGTTCCGTTTGGAGCACAATGATTTTCCTTACCTACCCTTATCTTTGTTACATAGTAACATATAATTTGACATTGAGTTGAGATGATTCTGGCGTGTTCTCTTATGGTAACGGTGGTGTGGGGTGCGGTGCTCCTGGACTGGATGGGCTGGGTGCGTTTAGTGCGGCATGCTCTTACATTCTATTAACACTTTTCCCTCACTAACACTATCTCTATCCTATTTTAATTACATTCATTTATCTCTCCCTTTTATATAGCTTCGGCTTCCTATCACTAATTATTAACACTTAGTATATCACTGGCATGCCGCGCTGGGCTTCCCGGCTTATGATGGTTTCTGGGGTGCCGCACCCTGCACCTAGATATAGCGCTAGGGACCCCCAATATACAGAGAAGCCTTGACGCGGCTTGGGGGCATAGCATACACCTGCGCAGGTATATGTAACCAATATCTCTGAATTCTATTATCATGTAGTGTTCTAGATTGGTTACTAGCATTGCTCAGTGTGCTGAGGGAAAAAATGTCTTGTTTTTACTTACCCAGTAATTAACCCCTCCCTCATGCACCTGGGAAATGCTACTGAACTAATTGAGCATCTATCACTATCTGTATGTGTGTTCTCTTATGTGCAAAGTCTTATCCAATTCTTGTTTTGCAGATTGTGAGTAATATAGGAACTGGAGACTTTCAAGCTCTCTTAAACCTACAAAAAGTGGTGATCTCAGGATTTGTAGCTATGCCCAATATCTCAGACACGTCCCTCATCAGCTACAGCACTAACCTGAGCTATAACTTCTCCTGTTATTACCCACTCCAGTACCTGCTTAACAACACTCAAATTCTGACGTGAGTAAACTACATTTCTCAGGCAAAATAAAATACTGTATATGTGACTTTTTTATTTATATTCTTTTTTGTTTTAAATAAATAATTAATTTTTGCATCCACAATAGCTAAACCTTTTTGGACCATAGACAAATAGCCATATGTAGTAAGCTTGAAAAGTGCTAAAATGGAGAGCGATAATTCACGAGCCAATCAGCCCCCAACTGCCATCTCACAGTCAGTGTTTGAAAAATTATAGGTAAGAGCTGATTGGCTGTAGGTTTATCACTCTCCATTTTATCACTTTTCAAGGCTTAGTACATCTCGCCTATTGGGAGTTATTCAGACCGTATCGCTGCTCTGCTAATTTACCGTATTTAGGAAACACAATCTTTTTCTGCACAACATTTTAATTTGAATTTATATAACAAATGTGAGGGGCGCTGGCATTTTTAGTGGCTATTGAGGCTGATTCTGGATCAAACGTAGTGATCCGAAATTGGCCCCTGCCCCGATGGTTGGCGTTTGCGCATGTACATTCCTGCGCATGTGCCAACCCTGACTGCGAAAGGCCACGGCGAGTTGCCCACTTGCTGGGCAGTTCGCAAAGGGGAGGAAGGGATGGAGTTAGATGTGGGCGGGAAATTGATGTCACATGACACCCGCCCTGTCTTCGTCCTGATGGCTGCAAATACAAGTCAATCTCAACTGTCTTATGTTTACAAAAGCAGGTGAAATCATCGAATGATTTCTCCTGCACGGCAATATGAGAGGGGGTGTGTCTTCTTTGCGAGGGAAAATGGCGGGGCGGGGCATTCATGCAGGCGTCTTAGTGGGGCAATTAGAATCTACCCCATTTTGCACATCTCCTACAGAGATCAAAGGCTGAATCAAAACAAAAGCATTTTTCTGAAAAGTGGGAATTCCTCAAAAGTGGTTGGACCTACTGAGTTGAAATTGGGCAGAGGCCATGGGTTGGGGGGGGGGGGGGGGGATTGGGGGCTGAGCATTTAGTAAAACTGAAAAATTTCAACTGTCTCTATTCTCTCTCTCTCTCTTCCTGTTTGGTCAAAATCAAAATGGACACTTTTCTGCAGTAGCCTATGTTAGATATTTGGGAAGGCAGAAATCAGGGTAGAGTGTGAATTTTCACTTGGGGTTTCTGTTGCTAGGTAAATGTTGTGCCAGTGTTGGGCATTTTGGGGTTAAGTTTTTTCAGATAGGTACACTTTTTTTATTTAGTGAAACATGCCCTATTATAGAGATACGCTATTTCAATTTGTTACATTTGCACAGAGGCCACGTTCAGGCAGGGGTGGGGCTAACTTGCCAACTCCGTCCCTTTGGTGAGTAAGCCCTGCCCCTGGGGAAATTGCACAGGCATAATGCAGACCTGCCCCAGCACCTCCAGAGAAAGGTGGACTTTTTTAAGCTTTAAATAGCCCCCGCCTCCCGCTGGTGTGTTATTCCTTCTTTACCCGGTGGGCGGCGGCTTTTCAGCACTGTTGCATGCTGCTGCCAACCGGGACTTTGCATTCATCTTCACCCACGCTATCCATGGCATCTTTACCCAGAGGGAAGCATCCTTTATGCTGTTTTGTTGGGCCCTCACCCTTCCGCAGCTTCCCCAGCATCTTAACCTGGAAGGAAGCAGCCTTTAAGCTCTTTTGGGACTTCTTCAGAGTCTTCTGTCCTCAGAAGCACCTACATACTCCTTCTCTGCCATCGGACTGCCTTCCCATCCTCATGCTAGCTAAGATTAGCCAATGCGAAGGGGGCAAGGTGTAATTTGATGTTTTTTTCTCTTTTCAGTTTTTCCCTGTTCATCGCGTCGGTCGCATCGCGGGTGCCCAGTAATGTGGCCGCGATCACCGCGATGGGCGCGATTTCTAGCAGGGAAAAACTGAAAAGAGAAAAAAAACATCAAATTACATGGCATCCCTCAATTCTAAAAGAAAAAAAAATTAAAATACATGCAGATTAAACCTTACACTATTAAAGGACATATAATTACATGGCATCCCTCAATTAAAAGACAAGATAACATTAAAACGGTGCCCATATCGCGGTCATTGCGGGCACATCGCAGCCACACGAGAAGCTTGCATGCTCCATTCCAGGGGGGGCCCACCCTCCCCGGTGCCCTTCCCAACTACACCCAGCTCCCCCGATCCGTGCCAGTCTCCGTGGAGCGGAGACAGGCAGGGAAAGTGCTCCACGCCGCCCTGTGCGTGCTTTTGAGACACTTGCGTGTCCTCCTCAGATGGAGCACCTCTCAGCCAGCCTGCACCAGCTAAAGGAATCTGGCCATAAGGGAAAGAACATCCCTCTAAGATTTATTTAATCTTCTTCTGTTCATGGTACATCCTCGAGAATAATCGAGCAAAAGAAAAGAAGACCACAATAGGAAAGAAACCATCTGAAGATCCTCTAGATAAGTATTTGTTCTCATTATAAATTAACATCAGTCTAGCGCCTCCACCCTCATCAAAACCCCTCTTCACACTTATATTGGGTGCAGTCTGTACGATGCACACAGGGCCTTAAGTCTCGGGGGGACCACCCCCACACACACTGCACCCATTTTTGAAAACTCAACAATCTGGAGTCCTACGATCTGTGCATGTGTAGTAGAGTCTGCCCACTCTAGTGCACATGGGCCCCATCCTGTCATAAAGTGTCCCTGGTGTCAGCATTACAGCAGTTATTGCCATCCTTTCATTAGTAGGGCTAAATGTAATGCAGCACAATGCAGGGCCGATTTAAGAGAGGAGGTGACCCACGTGCAGCCTCCTCTGATCGGGCCCCCTCCTCTCTGCCAGCAGCCCCTCCATTCTGCTGGCAGCCGCACAGAGCTGATCTCCTGAAAAATGGCACATGGCTGTTTTACCACGATTTCTGCAAATGAGTTTAGCTAGTAGAGCTTCACAAGAAATGTGGAGCCAAACACGGTCTGTTAGCTTCCATCTGTTGGTATTCTCTGTCATGCAGCTTATCAGGAGGAGTAAGAGCCCTACCGTGCATCAGCAAGCGTTTCCTATGTACACCGCACTGGTTCATCGGCAGTATCAAATATATAAGTAATTCTTTTTATTATTATTATAATTTTATTTATATGGTGCCACAAGTGTTCGCAGTGCCGTACAGAGGAACAGTACAGAGAGACAAAACTAACATTACAGTAAATAAATAACAGAAATAGAGTACAGGTAAAATGAATGCCGCAGTTCAATACACATTACAGCTTAGACGTAAGTAGTGAGGATGTTATCAACGTACTACTAGGGGCAGGTGGCCAAAGATGGAGATGAGTATGTGAAAGGAGATGGTCGCTGAGTGTTAGAGTATGGCAGAACTGTGAGTGACATGTGAAGAGAAGAAGGCTTTGACAACAGGAGGGAAGAGGGCCCTGCTCCGAGAAGCTTACACTCTAGTAGATTAATGCACCAGTCTGGAACAATAACTTTATCTATTTCTCCAACTCTTTAATTGTCAGCAGATTCCTAAGGTGCCATAATAGCATAGTGATATGAGTAAATTATAAATTATAATATATTGAAATAATAATTATGCCTGCAAATATTCCAATGAAATTAATTTGATAAAAAATGTGGCTTAAAATTGTAATGCATCGTGGCAGAAATACAACCAGCCACAACAGTATTTATACATAGAATATTTTTTTACTGTTTGTTTTGCACATGCGTCCCATTCAGATGGAGCTCCCCGTCCATCCCCGCTGCCTCCCCATGTCAGCAGCTCTCCGCCGTCTCCCTGAATCGGAGACGCGCATGGTTTGCTTTCCCCGCCGCCCAAAAACTGGGACAAGTGTTTGAGACGCTTGCGCATCCCAGTCAGATGGAGCGCATCTCTGCCGGCGATTGCCAGCGCTGGCTCAGAGGAGCTCCATCTGTATATCCAAGTGGAGATTCTGATGATATCCGCTAAAAGCAGAGCTTTAGTGACACATAGAAGTCACCAATGTTTTTCGCCTCAATACCAATGGTTCATATGACTTCATAATGGAAATTGGTTCCGTTTGGAGCACAATGATTTTCCTTACCTACCCTTATCTTTGTTACATAGTAACATATAATTTGACATTGAGTTGAGATGATTCTGGCGTGTTCTCTTATGGTAACGGTGGTGTGGGGTGCGGTGCTCCTGGACTGGATGGGCTGGGTGCGTTTAGTGCGGCATGCTCTTACATTCTATTAACACTTTTCCCTCACTAACACTATCTCTATCCTATTTTAATTACATTCATTTATCTCTCCCTTTTATATAGCTTCGGCTTCCTATCACTAATTATTAACACTTAGTATATCACTGGCATGCCGCGCTGGGCTTCCCGGCTTATGATGGTTTCTGGGGTGCCGCACCCTGCACCTAGATATAGCGCTAGGGACCCCCAATATACAGAGAAGCCTTGACGCGGCTTGGGGGCATAGCATACACCTGCGCAGGTATATGTAACCAATATCTCTGAATTCTATTATCATGTAGTGTTCTAGATTGGTTACTAGCATTGCTCAGTGTGCTGAGGGAAAAAATGTCTTGTTTTTACTTACCCAGTAATTAACCCCTCCCTCATGCACCTGGGAAATGCTACTGAACTAATTGAGCATCTATCACTATCTGTATGTGTGTTCTCTTATGTGCAAAGTCTTATCCAATTCTTGTTTTGCAGATTGTGAGTAATATAGGAACTGGAGACTTTCAAGCTCTCTTAAACCTACAAAAAGTGGTGATCTCAGGATTTGTAGCTATGCCCAATATCTCAGACACGTCCCTCATCAGCTACAGCACTAACCTGAGCTATAACTTCTCCTGTTATTACCCACTCCAGTACCTGCTTAACAACACTCAAATTCTGACGTGAGTAAACTACATTTCTCAGGCAAAATAAAATACTGTATATGTGACTTTTTTATTTATATTCTTTTTTGTTTTAAATAAATAATTAATTTTTGCATCCACAATAGCTAAACCTTTTTGGACCATAGACAAATAGCCATATGTAGTAAGCTTGAAAAGTGCTAAAATGGAGAGCGATAATTCACGAGCCAATCAGCCCCCAACTGCCATCTCACAGTCAGTGTTTGAAAAATTATAGGTAAGAGCTGATTGGCTGTAGGTTTATCACTCTCCATTTTATCACTTTTCAAGGCTTAGTACATCTCGCCTATTGGGAGTTATTCAGACCGTATCGCTGCTCTGCTAATTTACCGTATTTAGGAAACACAATCTTTTTCTGCACAACATTTTAATTTGAATTTATATAACAAATGTGAGGGGCGCTGGCATTTTTAGTGGCTATTGAGGCTGATTCTGGATCAAACGTAGTGATCCGAAATTGGCCCCTGCCCCGATGGTTGGCGTTTGCGCATGTACATTCCTGCGCATGTGCCAACCCTGACTGCGAAAGGCCACGGCGAGTTGCCCACTTGCTGGGCAGTTCGCAAAGGGGAGGAAGGGATGGAGTTAGATGTGGGCGGGAAATTGATGTCACATGACACCCGCCCTGTCTTCGTCCTGATGGCTGCAAATACAAGTCAATCTCAACTGTCTTATGTTTACAAAAGCAGGTGAAATCATCGAATGATTTCTCCTGCACGGCAATATGAGAGGGGGTGTGTCTTCTTTGCGAGGGAAAATGGTGGGGCGGGGCATTCATGCAGGCGTCTTAGTGGGGCAATTAGAATCTACCCCATTTTGCACATCTCCTACAGAGATCAAAGGCTGAATCAAAACAAAAGCATTTTTCTGAAAAGTGGGAATTCCTCAAAAGTGGTTGGACCTACTGAGTTGAAATTGGGCAGAGGCCATGGGTTGGGGGGGGGGGGATTGGGGGCTGAGCATTTAGTAAAACTGAAAAATTTCAACTGTCTCTATTCTCTCTCTCTCTCTTCCTGTTTGGTCAAAATCAAAATGGACACTTTTCTGCAGTAGCCTATGTTAGATATTTGGGAAGGCAGAAATCAGGGTAGAGTGTGAATTTTCACTTGGGGTTTCTGTTGCTAGGTAAATGTTGTGCCAGTGTTGGGCATTTTGGGGTTAAGTTTTTTCAGATAGGTACACTTTTTTTATTTAGTGAAACATGCCCTATTATAGAGATACGCTATTTCAATTTGTTACATTTGCACAGAGGCCACGTTCAGGCAGGGGTGGGGCTAACTTGCCAACTCCGTCCCTTTGGTGAGTAAGCCCTGCCCCTGGGGAAATTGCACAGGCATAATGCAGACCTGCCCCAGCACCTCCAGAGAAAGGTGGACTTTTTTAAGCTTTAAATAGCCCCCGCCTCCCGCTGGTGTGTTATTCCTTCTTTACCCGGTGGGCGGCGGCTTTTCAGCACTGTTGCATGCTGCTGCCAACCGGGACTTTGCATTCATCTTCACCCACGCTATCCATGGCATCTTTACCCAGAGGGAAGCATCCTTTATGCTGTTTTGTTGGGCCCTCACCCTTCCGCAGCTTCCCCAGCATCTTAACCTGGAAGGAAGCAGCCTTTAAGCTCTTTTGGGACTTCTTCAGAGTCTTCTGTCCTCAGAAGCACCTACATACTCCTTCTCTGCCATCGGACTGCCTTCCCATCCTCATGCTAGCTAAGATTAGCCAATGCGAAGGGGGCAAGGTGTAATTTGATGTTTTTTTCTCTTTTCAGTTTTTCCCTGTTCATCGCGTCGGTCGCATCGCGGGTGCCCAGTAATGTGGCCGCGATCACCGCGATGGGCGCGATTTCTAGCAGGGAAAAGCTGAAAAGAGAAAAAAAACATCAAATTACATGGCATCCCTCAATTCTAAAAGAAAAAAAAATTAAAATACATGCAGATTAAACCTTACACTATTAAAGGACATATAATTACATGGCATCCCTCAATTAAAAGACAAGATAACATTAAAACGGTGCCCATATCGCGGTCATTGCGGGCACATCGCAGCCACATTACTGGGCACCCGCGATGCGACCGACATGATCACGACGCGATCAACGATTATGCTGCTGACCACAGCCTCCTGTGAATTGCACCTAAACCCAGCCTAAGGTATGCAATTCTTAACCTGCTGCCTTTCTTTCTCCCACTGTATATCACTGCTGTCCTTCTACTTATCCCTGCTGTCACTATCTCTCTCCCACAGTGTCTTCTGCACCACCACTACCAGTCACAGACTCCTCTTACCAGCTGCTGACCACAGCCACCTTCGCCCAGCAGCTGACCACAGACACCTTCGCCCAGCTGTTGAACACAGCCACCTACGCCCAGCTCCTGAACACAGCCACCTACGCCCAGCCGCTACTGCTGACCACAGCCTCCTGTGAATTGCACCTGAACCCAGCCTAAGGTATGCCATTCTTAACCTGCTGCCTTTCTTTCTCCCACTGTATATCACTGCTGTCCTTCTACTTATCCCTGCTGTCACTATCTCTCTCCCACAGTGTCTTCTGCACCACCACTACCAGTCACAGACTCCTCTTCCCAGCTGCTGACCACAGCCACCTTCGCCCAGCAGCTGACCACAGCCACCTTCGCCCAGCTGTTGAACACAGCCACCTACGCCCAGCTCCTGAACACAGCCACCTACGCCCAGCCGCTACTGCTGACCACAGCCTCCTGTGAATTGCACCTGAACCCAGCCTAAGGTATGCCATTCTTAACCTGCTGCCTTTCTTTCTCCCACTGTATATCACTGCTGTCCTTCTACTTATCCCTGCTGTCACTATCTCTCTCCCACAGTGTCTTCTGCACCACCACTACCAGTCACAGACTCCTCCTCCCAGCTGCTGACCACAGCCACCTTCGCCCAGCAGCTGACCACAGCCACCTTCGCCCAGCTGTTGAACACAGCCACCTACACCCAGCTCCTGAACACAGCCACCTACGCCCAGTTGCTACTGCTGACCACAGCCTCCTGTGAATTGCACCTGAACCCAGCCTAAGGTATGCCATTCTTAACCTGCTGCCTTTCTTTCTCCCACTGTATATCACTGCTGTCCTTCTACTTATCCCTGCTGTCACTATCTCTCTCCCACAGTGTCTTCTGCACCACCACTACCAGTCACAGACTCCTCCTCCCAGCTGCTGACCACAGCCACCTTCGCCCAGCAGCTGACCACAGCCACCTACGCCCAGCTGCTACTGCTGAGAATTGCACCTGAACCCAGCCTAAGGTATGCAAATCTTAACCTGCTGCCTTTCTATTCTTATTCTCTCTCTCTCTCTCTCTCTGAATTTTGGCTAATTCCGTGGAAATTTTGGCTATTCTGTGTGGTATAATGTGAATTCATCCCTGGTATCATAATGTGAATTTTTTCTCATACCGTGTGGCATAGTGTGAAATTTGTCTCATATCGTGTGGCATAGTATGAATTTTGTCACATACTATTTGGCGTAATGTGAACAATTTTGGCTAATTCTGTGGTGATTAATTTGAATTTTGGCTCATGCTATGTGTAGCATGATGTGAATTTTGTCTCATTCAATGTGGTATGCGGAGAATTTTGGCTCAATCCATGTGGCATAATGTGTAAGGGGCACTAATTTTAAACAGAATGTAAAACAGATTTCATGTTTGCAGAAAAATCGTCGACATGTAAAAACTCTCTCTCTCTCTTTGTAATGTATACGGTTACCATTTCTGACCTACAGCCTATTTTTTATTAATTGCATTTTGAAATTGTTATCATAGTATGCATTTTGCTCTGTGAAAATGAACTATGTGACAGTATAGCTTAGCAATGTTGACTATAAACAAATTAAGAAAAGCTAGTGATGTCAATGGTGTAGCCACCGTTGCTTGTTGTCGCTGTGTAGCCCAAGGCATAAAGGACATTTACCCAGGTTACTGTAAGGGCCTGCCATTGCGGCACAGTGCCCTTACTGGCATTTGGCCCTTATACCCCACCAGGTTACCTGCCTCTCAAACCTGATGTACAGCTTTATACATGCTAAGATTCTTTGGTAGGCTGCTGTGCTTTTATGTGTATTGTTTTTTGTGTGCAATAGTGAACTTGTGC
This sequence comes from Crinia signifera, assembly GCF_055691185.1. Classification (NCBI taxonomy): domain Eukaryota; kingdom Metazoa; phylum Chordata; class Amphibia; order Anura; family Myobatrachidae; genus Crinia; species Crinia signifera. The sequence goes on from NW_028142600.1 coordinate 47,924, forward strand.
CATATACATGATAGATTGATAATAGTCTGCAGACCTAATTTAAACATTTTTGATAGCGTATGAATGTATTTTATTTTCTATGAAATTGCAGAATATTCCAAGCATCTTTAAACATGGAAAAGAAAACCCAAAATAAACGTAAATACGAGGATGAACACAGAACATTCTTAACAGAATGGGAAAACTTGTATTTTTTCATAGATCACAAAGGCAAACCCCTCTGTCTGATATGCCAGACTGCACTAACACACTTCAAGTGTTCAAATCTTCAACGTCATTTTAGCACACATCATGCTAAAATGGACGAGGAATTCCCTATAGGTACTGAACTACGATCTCACAAGGTAAAAACTTTGAAGGGTCAAATTGCAAAACAAACACAAGTGTTCCAGAAATTTTCCAAACATTCTCAGACAGTTACACATGCCTCTTATAAAGTTGCTTGGAATATTGCCCGTGCAAAAAAACCTTATAATGAAGGTGAATTTGTTAAAAAATGTCTCACAGATGTAGTGTCCATCCTGTGCCCAGAAAATATATCTCTGAAAAAAATGGTTTCAGACCTACAACTCTCACGACATACAGTTGAGCATAGAATATCAGACATAAATGTTTCTGTTGAATCTCAATTAACTTCTGATCTTCAAAAATGTGAATACCTCAGCATTGCACTAGACGAGTCTTGTGATGTCCAGGACAAATCTCAATTGGCAATATTTGTACGGACTGTTTCAAAGGATTGTGTAATCAAGGAAGAACTCCTTGATATAATGCCTTTAAAAGACCGAACCTGGGGCATTGATGTGAAAGAAACACTGATGGATGTTATGGCAAAATCAAAGTTGCCTATATCAAAGCTTACAGCAATAGCAACTGATGGGGCACCATCCATGGTTGGATCTGTGAATGGCCTTGTGGGACTGTGCCGGGCTGACAAACAGTTCCCTGACTTCTGGACGTTTCACTGCATCATCCATCGGGAGCAACTGGTATCTAAAAAGTTACGTTTGGATCACGTAATGGATCCTGTCCTAAAAATAGTCAATTTTATTCGCACACATGCTCTCAATCACAGACAATTTAGGAATCTCATTGCTGAGCTTGACCAAGGTCTTCCAGGCGACCTGCCACTTTACTGTACCGTAAGGTGGCTTTCAAAAGGTAAAGTCTTATCTCGTTTTTTGGAACTTTTGAACCCTGTGAAGATTTTTATGGAAGCAAAAGGAAAGGAATACCCTGAGCTGTCAGATCCACAATGGGTTTTAGACCTGGCATTTCTTGTGGACATGCTGCGGCATCTCGACAGACTCAACCTGGATCTTCAAGGGAAATTCAAGATACTGCCTGACATGGTGCAAAGTATATTTTCTTTTATCAGCACACTCAATTTGTTCAATACTCAACTTCAAAAGGGAGATCTAACACATTTTCCTTTACTGTTAAAGGAAAGTGAACAAGTACCTGATATCTTAAAAAGTAGCACAGCACGGTATGCAATATTGACTGAAGAACTTAAAGACAACTTTCTGGAAAGATTCCATGATCTACAGCTGAAAAGACCTCAGATTAGATTCCTAGTTGACCCTTTCAGTACGGATGCCAACACTTTGAAAGCCCCTTTAGTCACAGATGAAGCAAGTACACAGATTGAGATGCTTGAATTTTCTGAGGATGACCGACTTAAATCTGTCCCGAAAGATGGAACAATTGAGTTCTGGAGAACTGTACCAATGGAGAAATACCCCAATGTCAAATGTGCAGCACTCAGACTTTTATCAATGTTTGGTTCTACTTACCTTTGTGAGTCTTTTTTTTCAACATTAAAACAAGTTAAATCAAAGCATAGATCTGTTCTAACAGATACACATGTAAGAGAATTACTGCGAGTAGCGACAACCGCATATGACCCAGAATTTAAAAAAATTATTGATAACAAGGACTGTCAGAAGTCTCACTAAGAAAAAGGACAGCAGGGGACGTGGCATGACCGAGCTTCTGTGCGGACGCAGGGTAAGTGAACTTCACCGAAAATTTGAAAAATGATCCTGCCTGGGAGACCATAGGCACCCCACACCTACTCACCGGTGCTCCTAAAGCTCCCCTGCACTTTACAAGTTGTTCACTTGGTAACTGCCTGGTGTACCCTCGTTGTCTTTTAGTACTGGCATCCTGTGTGTGTGCTATCATTTATTTTAGCTACTCTGATCCTTATGCACAATAGGCATCTATGCCTTTCTATGTTTGGTGCTCGTAGCCCTGATTACTGCCTGGTCTTTGTTTGAAACGTTATTGGGACTTTTTTGCTCTTTATATAAATCTGGTGGTTGATATTTCACTGGCGGTGTTCTGGCCACCACCCTACTGCTGGACTATTCTACAATCTACCAACGTTGACATGGCTGATCTTCTGAACCTGTTGCTCATGTATGTAAAGATTTCTCCTGCTAATTGTGCCACCTTTTTAGCTCCTGCTAAAGAGGATTTAACACAAATCTGTCTCACAGACCCAGGAGGAAAATCGATTATTGTTCCAAAGTTGAAAGTTAATAAAAAATGTATTTAAAAAAATACACATTTTATGTACTCTTTCCATGCGGTTGTCTTTTCATGTGCTTGTCTGCTTGTTTACACAAAGGCCCTTATTCAGATCTGAGTGCAGCACAAATTTGTTTTCAAAATGGGAAAAACCATGTACACTGCAGGTGGGGCAGATGTAATGTGCAGAGAGAGTTAGATTTGGGTGGGGTGTGTTGAAACTGAAATCTTATTTGCAGTGTAAAAATAAAACCGCCAATATTTTCCATGCACAGAAACAAAAAAAATAACTCAACCAAATCTAACTCTCCTTGCACATGTTACATTTGCCCCTCCTGCAGTGCACATGGTGTTGCACATTTTGAGAACAAATTTGTACTGCGATCATATCTGAATAAGGGCCAAAGTCATGCTCCTTCAAATGTTATTTTAAGGCCAAGCCACGCCCTATTTAAAAATGGGGCGTGGTCTTCCGGGAGCTAGGTCACGCCCATTTTTTTATTGTTGCGGCTCTTTGACTTAACAGAATTTTTTTTGGGGCTCTTCAGCTCAGATGGGTTGGCCACCCCTGCTCTAGTAGATTAATGCACCAGTCTGGAACAATAACTTTATCTATTTCTCCAACTCTTTAATTGTCAGCAGATTCCTAAGGTGCCATAATAGCATAGTGATATGAGTAAATTATAAATTATAATATATTGAAATAATAATTATGCCTGCAAAAATTCCAATGAAATTAATTTGATAAAAAATGTGGCTTAAAATTGTAATGCATCGTGGCAGAAATACAACCAGCCACAACAGTATTTATACATAGAATATTTTTTTACTGTTTGTTTTGCACATGCGTCCCATTCAGATGGAGCTCCCCGTCCATCCCCGCTGCCTCCCCATGTCAGCAGCTCTCCGCCGTCTCCCTGAATCGGAGACGCGCATGGTTTGCTTTCCCCGCCGCCCAAAAACTGGGACAAGTGTTTGAGACGCTTGCGCATCCCAGTCAGATGGAGCGCATCTCTGCCGGCGATTGTGGAGATTCTGATGATATCCGCTAAAAGCAGAGCTTTAGTGACACATAGAAGTCACCAATGTTTTTCGCCTCAATACCAATGGTTCATATGACTTCATAATGGAAATTGGTTCCGTTTGGAGCACAATGATTTTCCTTACCTACCCTTATCTTTGTTACATAGTAACATATAATTTGACATTGAGTTGAGATGATTCTGGCGTGTTCTCTTATGTGCAAAGTCTTATCCAATTCTTGTTTTGCAGATTGTGAGTAATATAGGAACTGGAGACTTTCAAGCTCTCTTAAACCTACAAAAAGTGGTGATCTCAGGATTTGTAGCTATGCCCAATATCTCAGACACGTCCCTCATCAGCTACAGCACTAACCTGAGCTATAACTTCTCCTGTTATTACCCACTCCAGTACCTGCTTAACAACACTCAAATTCTGACGTGAGTAAACTACATTTCTCAGGCAAAATAAAATACTGTATATGTGACTTTATTATTTATATTCTTTTTTTTCTTTTAAATAAATAATTAATTTTTGCATCCACAATAGCTAAACCTTTTTGGACCATAGACAAATAGCCATATGTACTAAGCTTGAAAAGTGCTAAAATGGAGAGCGATAATTCACCAGCCAATCAGCCCCCAACTGCCATCTCACAGTCAGTGTTTGAAAAATTATAGGTAAGAGCTGATTGGCTGTAGGTTTATCACTCTCCATTTTATCACTTTTCAAGGCTTAGTACATCTCGTCTATTGGGAGTTATTCAGACCGTATCGCTGCTCTGCTAATGTACCGTATTTAGGAAACACAATCTTTTTCTGCACAACATTTTAATTTGAATTTATATAACAAATGTGAGGGGCGCTGGCATTTTTAGTGGCTATTGAGGCTGATTCTGGATCAAACGTAGTGATCCGAAATTGGCCCCTGCCCCGATGGTTGGCGTGTGCGCATGTACATTCCTGCGCATGTGCCAACCCTGACTGCGAAAGGCCACGGCGAGTTGCCCACTTGCTGGGCAGTTCGCAAAGGGGAGGAAGGGAGGGAGTTAGATGTGGGCGGGAAATTGATGTCACATGACACCCGCCCTGTCTTCGTCCTGATGGCTGCAAATACAAGTCAGTCTCAACTGTCTTATGTTTACAAAAGCAGGTGAAATCATCGAATGATTTCTCCTGCACGGCAAGGGGGGTGTGTCTTCTTTGTGAGGGAAAATGGTGGGGAGGGGCATTCATGCAGGCGTCTTAGCGGGGCAATTAGAATCTACCCCATTTTGCACATCTCCTACAGAGATCAAAGGCTGAATCAAAACAAAAGCATTTTTCTGAAAAGTGGGAATTCCTCAAAAGTGGTTGGACCTACTGAGTTGAAATTGGGCAGAGGCCATGGGTTGGGGGGGGGGGGGATTGGGGGCTGAGCATTTAGTAAAAATGAAAAATTTCAACTGTCTCTATTCTCTCTCTTCCTGTTTGGTCAAAATAAAAATGGACACTTTTCTGCAGTAGCCTATGTTAGATATTTGGGAAGGCAGAAATCAGGGTAGAGTGTGAATTTTCACTTGGGGTTTCTGTTGCTAGGTAAATGTTATGCCAGTGTTGGGCATTTTGGGGTTAAGTTTTTTCAGATAGGTACACTTTTTTTATTTAGTGAAACATGCCCTATTATAGAGATACGCTATTTCAATTTGTTACATTTGCACAGAGGCCACGTTCAGGCAGGGGTGGGGCTAACTTGCCAACTCCGTCCCATTGGTGAGTAAGCCCTGCCCCTGGGGAAATTGCACAGGCATAATGCAGACCTGCCCCAGCACCTCCAGAGAAAGGTGGACTTTTTTAAGCTTTAAATAGCCCCCGCCTCCCGCTGGTGTGTTATTCCTTCTTTACCCGGTGGGCGGCGGCTTTTCAGCACTGTTGCATGCTGCTGCCAACCGGGACTTTGCATTCATCTTCACCCACGCTATCCATGGCATCTTTACCCAGAGGGAAGCATCCTTTATGCGGTTTTGTTGGGCCCTCACCCTTCCGCAGCTTCCCCAGCATCTTAACCTGGAAGGAAGCAGCCTTTAAGCTCTTTTGGGACTTCTTCAGAGTCTTCTGTCCTCAGAAGCACCTACATACTCCTTCTCTGCCATCGGACTGCCTTCCCATCCTCATGCTAGCTAAGATTAGCCAATGCGAAGGGGGCAAGGTGTAATTTGATGTTTTTTTCTCTTTTCAGTTTTTCCCTGCTAGAAATCGCGCCCATCGCGGTGATCGCGGCCATAACGCGGCCACATTACTGGGCACCCGCGATGCGAGCGACGCGATCGTTTATCGCATCGGTCGCATCGCGGGTGCCCAGTAATGTGGCCGCGATGTGGCCGCGATCACCGCGATGGGCGCGATTTCTAGCAGGGAAAAACTGAAAAGAGAAAAAAACATCAAATTACATGGCATCCCTCAATTCTAAAAGAAAAAAAAATTAAAATACATGCAGATTAAACCTTACACTATTAAAGGACATATAATTACATGGCATCCCTCAATTAAAAGACAAGATAACATTAAAACGGTGCCCATATCGCGGTCATTGCGGGCACATCGCAGCCACATTACTGGGCACCCGCGATGCGACCGACATGATCACGACGCGATCAACGATTATGTCGCGTGTCGGTCGCATCACGGGTGCCCGTGGCCGCAATCACCGCGATGGGCGAGCAAAAAACATCAAAATACATGGCATCCCTCAATTTCAAAGGGAGAAAAAAATTAAAATACATGCAGGTTCAACCTTACAATAGAAAAACACATAAAATTACATGACATCCCTCAATTAAAAGACAATGAAATAAGACACGACACAAGTTATGAATTTTAAATAATTTGTTTTTTTTATTTTTTGGGAATAGAAACGGGGGAAGAATTTTTTCTGGGGGAAGGTCATTCACAGTTTAAAAAGGAGAATAGATGCCTCATGGGAGAAATTACATTACAACAAGGCAAATTGGAATGAGGCATACAAAAAATGGGGCTTACTGTACAACAAGGAACCATGATGCAAACATGCACTGGGTACAGAAACAAAATGCCAATATGCAGAACAGTCAATGGTGAAGGCGCAAAACGAGTACGGACAGCTCAAAGTTCAGGAGTCCGATACTGCGACCCTCAGTAACTGAAATTATGGTATACGAGCTACAAAGTTCATCGTGGAGCAAAAAACGAAAAGAGTGGAACAAGGACATTGCTGCATGCAAAAATAATTTAAAACGAATAAAACCAAATTATGAATCAATTGTAATCGCGCTCTTCACCTGGGAGGGGACTTTGTGTACTCAACAGAGCACTTGAAATAGTCCCAGGCAAAGACGAAGGGTCTGTGACTGGTGGCATAGGGGGCCTCGGCGCATACATAAAAGGGTGAGGAGGAGGCGGAGCATAACCCGACGCACTGTACGTAGGTTAGTGATAGGGGTAGTTGGACATTTGGGCTGCTTGCCTTACGCTCGTGGCAGATGGCTCTGCACCACTCAGCAGAGAGACTTTTCTCTGTTGCGCGCATCATAGTGCAATATACCAACCGCTTTGCATGCACGACCTGGTCTTTATCCATGGTCCGCATTTCCACGGCAAGGTTATTTGCAAAAATTAGAAAATCGTCAGGGGGATTTGTCACTGCCTCCGGTACAGACCTGCAACAATGCCCTTGGACATTGGGTGCAGTGCTGGTCAGCTGTCTTCTTCGGCGCCTCCTCAGGAGAGCGGGTGCAGTGCTCTCCGTCGTCGGAGTGTCCACCTCCGCAACTGTCCCAGACTCCTGCTCTGTCTCAGGGGGAACCTCCTAGAAAGAAAAAAAAGGGCAAATGGTAATAACATGACATTTCACAGTCACTTACATGCAAGACATGTCACAGCAAATACTTACAATGTCCACACTCTCCACTGCACCGGACGAAGAGGTGTCCTCCGTATCTGTTCCCCCTGTTCCACTCTATTCTCTCTGCTCCAAGATGAACTTCCTCCGCTCGTAATACCATAATTTCGGTACGTAAACGTCTGCAGCATCGGCTCCTGAACTTTGAGAATGCCGTACTCGGTTAAACTCCTTCACCATGACTGTCCGCATATTGGTCATTTTCTTCTGAACCCAGGCGATGTTTGCAGCAGGTTCCTGTGTAATACAATAAGCCACCATTTTCCGATATGCCTCATTCCTCTTTGCCTTGTTGTAGTAATCTTTATGCTTTTTCTCCCAGAGGCATCTATTCTCCCTGTACATGTCAATGACCTTCCCCCAGTAGTGATTGCTCAATTCCCGTTTTGACATTTCTGGAAATAGAAAACACAAACCTATCTATGAATAATTGATGGCTATATGGTACTTGTGTGGTATCACAACTCCCACAATGGGCATTGTACAGGAAATAATAACATCAAATGGCATGCAATTGCATGCCATCTGATGTGATGCGATACCATTTTTCACAAAAATCATTGACATTTGCCAGTGTACCACCCCCACTATCCACGCGCACCCAAAGCGTGGCGAGCGGCGGCGGTACACGTCCTCCGACCTTTTCATACCCCCACTATCCATGTCGGCGTGGAGTTGAGAATAGATTAGTGTGGCGAGCACAGCGAGACCCGCGAGGGGACGCGTATACCAGTGAAGCCCGCGAAGGGCTGCGCTCGCCACGATTCGGGCTCGGAGGCTCGCTGCGCTCGCCACCCTAATCTATTCTCAACTCCACGCCGACGTAGATAGTGGGGGTATGAAAAGGTCGGAGGACGCGTACCGCCGCCCCTCGCGGGGCTCGCTGCGCTCGCCATGCTTCGGGTGCGCGTGGATAGTGGGGGTGGTACACTAAGAAAAATGGCATTTGGGGTACATTTACAAGTAAATTTGAAGAACAATTTAAGCAGAATTTACCTTATTTGGGAATATTACTTTAGGTAAAAAAATATAGTTTTTTACAACTTTAACAGCAACTGCAATACAAAATATATATATATATATATATATATATTGACATGCTACTAATAATTTTAAAAATCAATAACAGCATTAATCAAAATTCAATGACATATTAATCCACCCTCACTATCCACGCTCACCCGAAGCGTGGAGAGCGCAGCGGGTACGCGTCCTCTGAACTTTTCATACCCCCACTATCCACGTCGGCGTGGAGTTGAGAATAGATTAGTGTGGCGAGCGCAGCGAGCCACCGAGCCCGAAGCGTGGCGAGCGCCACGAGGGGACGCGGATACTAGTGAAGCCCGCGAAGGGACACGCTTACCTGTGAAGGTATCCGCGTCCCCTCGCGGGGCTCGGTGGCTCGCTGCGCTCCCCACACTAATCTATTCTCAACTCCACGCCGACGTGGATAGTGGGGGTATGAAAAGGTCGGAGGACGCGTACCGCTGCCGCTCGCCACGCTTCGGGTGCGCGTGGATAGTGGGGGTGGTACACTGGCAAAAATGGCATTTGGGGTACATTTACAAGTAAATTTGAAGAACAATTTAAGCAGGATTTACCTTATTTGGGAATATTACTTTAGGTCAAAAAATATAGTTTTTTCCAACTTTAACAGCAACTGCAATACAAATATATATATATATATATATATATATATATATATATATATATATATATATATTGACATGCTACTAATAATTTAAAAAATCAAGAACAGCATTAATCAAAATTCAATGACATATTAATCCACCCTCACTATCCACGCGCACCCGAAGCGTGGCAAGCGGCGGCGGTACGCGTCCTCCGACCTTTTCATACCCCCACTATCCACGTCGGCGTGGAGTTGAGAATAGATTAGTGTGGCGAGCGCAGCGAGCCACCGAGCCCGAAGCGTGGCGAGCGCACGCGGATACCTTCACAGGTAAGCGCGTCCCTTCACGGGCTTCACATGTATACGCGTCCCCTCACGGGGCTCGCTGCGCTCGTATACCAGTGAAGCCCGCGAAGGGACACACTTACCTGTGAAGGTATCCGCGTCCCCTCGCGGGGCTCGCTGCGCTCGCCACACTTCGGGCTCGGTGGCTCGCTGCGCTCGCCACACTAATCTATTCTCAACTCCACGCCAACGTGGATAGTGGGGGTATGAAAAGGTCGGAGGACGCGTACCGCCGCCCCTCGCGGGGCTCGCTGCGCTCGCCACGCTTTGGGTGCGCGTGGATAGTGAGGGTGGTACACAAGGGAAGGGGGTTATTTCAAAAATGAGGGTGGGGGTCTGGGGGCCATTTGACATAGTACCCTATGTAAATTTATGGTCCATTGGATTGATCTGGTTTTTTGGAAGAGAATTTAAAATTTTACACTGTAAATTAACATTGAAACGGTGGTTGCTATGTTTAAAAACGCATAGCAACATATGTCACCAACTGATAATAAGTTGGTGACATATCTTGCTATGCGTTTTTACACATAGCAACCACCGTTTCAATGTTAATTTACAGTGTAAAATGCTGGTTGCTATGTGCAAGAGTGCATAGCAACACTTGTCACAAACATAATATATACAGGTGACGTATGTTGGTATGCGCTTTTTGACATAGCAACCAGTGTTATCCACTGTAATTTTCACTGAGTTACATTGGTTGCTATGTGCAATACCATATAGCAACATAAGCCACTCACTGATAATATGGTGACATACATTGCTATGTGCTAGTGCACATAGCAAGCAGTGTTATATGCAGATTTTTTATATAGTAACATTGATTCCCCCTGGCCATCTCCCCTACTCCTCTGGCCCACTCCCCCTGCCCCTGGGCCCCCCTCCTACCCTTCTTCCCCACAACCCATCAGCCCCCCTCCTCCCCCCTCCCCCTCCCTCCCTCCCTCCCTCCCCCCCTTTAATTTCCCAGCCCCCCCCCACTCTTCAAATTTTGTTGGAAACGCTTCATGTCACTTACTTTTCAGCAGGGGCAGGGAGGGTAATGGCTTCCGCGCTTTTAGCTGAGTGAAGTGCTTGCTGGGACACTTCCTGTCTTCCCTTCATGCACTTTTCCAGTTTGAGTGACATAAGTGGATGAAATCGCGGTCATCGCGGGCATTGAGGTGTACATTACACAGCTCAATGCCCGCGATGACCGCGATGGCCGCGATTTCAATGTTAACTTTTGTAGTGCTATAAGTGCATAAAATCGCGGTCATCGTGGGCATCTCAGGCATTGAGGTGTACATTACACAGCTCAATGCCCGCGATGACCGCGATTTCAATGTTAACTTTATTAAAATGATTCTGGAATACCATTGCTGTGATCCTCTGTCACACATAAGCAGTGTGAGAGGTGACAGCAGATGATTTGCTAAAAATTTACAGGGACACAATACGGCTAGGGGTCATACATGATATGTGAACAGTGCTTAAGATAACAGGGAATGATATTACTTATTTTGGGGGAAGAGTAGGAAATGGGCCTAATTCAGGTGTGTATGCAAATACAGTCATACATGCAAAATCACTCAACTGACTCAGTAAAGACAACATTGGGTAAAAGACATAAAGTAATTTACTTCCAAAAAAAGCATAAAGTACCGAACATTTCAATTAGTAAGCATGAAAGATAAAGTACCGAACATTTCAATTAGTAAGCATGAAAGGCTTAAACGATTTTTCAAATAATGAAAAGTCAATGCAATTTTAACTGTCTTTTTCTAAAAGAGTCAAAGCATATAAAATTCAAATGCATTGTCCATCCCCAGGCTCTTCCTCCACATAAACTCCTGGAGGTAACTTTCCAGCAAATGCCTGGCAGTCCCCCGGTGGCGTTTATTGCGCCATTTTGCGGCCCCCCCACATTCTTTCAATGTTTTGTGTATGGACCCCTGTTGTGGGGTCCACAAAATTGTACCGATGATTTACTTTGGCGTGCTGGAATCCTGCTGCCTCCAGCTGCTCGGTATTGTAGGCCCTCCAACAGTCACTGTAGATGCTAGAGCCAGGCTCCACATGTTCAACAATGGCAGCCAATAAAGTGGGGGCATCCCGGGTGGCCACTTTCGTGGCAAAGCACTGGCCGGTTTCCTGGCAGATGCCCCCAAACACCCACTGTTGGGGTAGCATGCGGCCGACATTCGACTTTCTTCGGACAAAAAGAGTCTCATCAACCTCGACTATTTTGTCGGGCCCACCGATGCGCCGCTGGGGCTGAGCCATGAGGTCCATGAGGCACGCCTCCCGCATGTACTTTTTATAAAGTACCATTGTCTTGGCGGAGATCCCAAGGTGACACTCACAAAAGTCACCTGTCGTCAACTCCTCTGCCCAGTTGAATATGAATCTGACGATGTTGATGTAAGACAACCGGCATCCAGGAATGAACAGCCCTGCACGCAGACTTATCTTCTGCCGGCAGACTCTGACGTGGCAGCGCCACATCCCCTCCTTCTGGCTCAGCTTCATGGCATGGCCATTGCCACAAGTCGCTTCCTTGGGCAACGGCTTATGCTCCTGCAGGAATGATATAGCTTCTGCCTCCGTCTGGGGCAAGGAATACATGGTCACTCCAGATGCCATCACAGTAACCAGCACAGGATCCAGGAACACAGGACAGGAACAAAGAGAGGGGAATCAGGAATAATCAGCAGCAGGGACTCAGGAATCAGGAATAATCAGCAGCAGGGACTCAGGAACCAGGAACACACGACACCACAGGAATAAGGAGAGGGGAATCAGGAATAATCAGCTCAGCAACTCTCCAAATATCAATGAATACGCAAAAATCTCTCTCTCTCAAACCACAGCTCTTATCTCCAACAAAACTACCCACAAAATGAAACTCTGACAAGCTGTCACAGGGGGTCGGTCTCAGACAGGGGGATGTACCAGGTTGTGTTATGAAAACTGTCCTGTAAACATAAGTTACTATGCAGAATTAGAGTTGATATGAGCCATTGCAGATGTTACTATGCAGACTAAGGGTCATTCCACCTATTACAGATGTTACTATGCAGAATTAGGGTCATTCCAACCTATTACAGATGTGAGTGTGAGCGGGAAATCGCGAAATCGCGGGCATCTTGTACCGCAAATAACACCCGCGATGCCTCAATCACCACGATTTTCCATGGGGCCGATGAAAAAGTTGTGGAATCGCGGGCATCTTGTACCGCAAATAACACCCGCGATGCATCAATCACCGCGATGACCGTGATATTCACCCCGACGGCCGCAATGAACATCGCTGGCGCCGTTCTAGGTAAAGAGTACCAAAAAATCACACCCATATCAACATTTTTATAACCCCCGGTCCTGTCGTTTTGGTCAAAAAATGAAAATATGAAAAGTTCCTGTTTTTCTGCTTTAAACTCTAGGTACACATCCAAAATGTATTGCTGAGTTGAAAAGAAGTGGATTCTGGTGCATGGTTTTGAAACCGCAGTCAGAAAAAAAATCACATCCATATCACATACCTCCCAACTTTTGATCCGAGGAAATAGGGACACTCGCGCGGCGAAGCCGGGCGAGCGCCCGAAAAGGGGGCGGGGCGTATGCAAATGAGGGCGCGGCTTATGCTAATTAGCCGCGACCTCATTTTCATACGAGAATAGACGCTGTGCGCATGCGCACAGCGTCTATTCTACTAGATTGGGGGTCTCCCAACTGCCACCCCCCGCAGCGGGACAATGCCTGCCGCGGGTGGGACAGAGGGACAGGACCCGAAAATCGGGACTGTCCCTCTAAAATCGTGACAGTTGGGAGGTATGATATCAACATTTTTATAACCCCCGGAGCTGTCGTTTTGGTCAAAAAATGAAAATTCTAAAAGTTCCTGTTTTTCGGCTTTAAACTCTAGGTACACTTCCAAAATGTATTACTGAGTTGAAAGAAGTGGATTCTGGTGCATGGTTTTGAAACCGCAGTCAGAAAAAAATCACATCCATATCAACATTTTTATAACCCCCGGGGCTGTCGTTTTGGTCAAAAAATGAAAATTCTAAAAGTTCCTGTTTTTCTGCTTTAAACTCTAGGTACACATCCAAAATGTATTACTGAGTTGAAAGAAGTTGATTCTGGTGCATGGTTTTGAAATCGCAGTCAGAAAAAAAATAACATCCATATCAACATTTTTATCTGCTCCGGTCCTGTCGTTTTGGTCAAAAAATGAAAATTCTAAAAGTTCCTGTTTTTCTGCTTTAAACTCTAGGTACACATCCAAAATGTATTACTGAGTTGAAAGAAGTTGATTCTGGTGCATGGTTTTGAAACCGCAGTCAGAAAAAAAATTACATCCATATCAACATTTTTATCAGCTCCGGACCTGTCGTTTTGGTCAAAAAATGAAAATTCTAAAAGTTCCTGTTTTTCTGCTGTAAACTCTAGGTACACATCAAAATGCATTACTGAGTTGAAAGAAGTGAATTCTGGTGCATGGTTTTGAAATCGCAGTCAGAAAAAAAATTACATCCATATCAACATTTTTATCAGCTCCGGACCTGTCGTTTTGGTCAAAAAATGAAAATTCTAAAAGTTCCTGTTTTTCTGCTGTAAACTCTAGGTACACATCAAAATGCATTACTGAGTTGAAAGAAGTGAATTCTGGTGCATGGTTTTGAAATCGCAGTCAGAAAAAAAATTACATCCATATCAACATTTTTATCAGCTCCGGACCTGTCGTTTTGGTCAAAAAATGAAAGATCGAAAAGTTCCTGTTTTTCTGCTTTAAACTCTAGGTACACATCCAAAATGCATTACTGAGTTGAAAGAAGTGAATTCTGGTGCATGGTTTTGAAACCGCAGTCAGAAAAAAAATTACATCCATATCAACATTTTTATCAGCTCCGGACCTGTCGTTTTGGTCAAAAAATGAAAATTCTAAAAGTTCCTGTTTTTCTGCTTTAAACTCTAGGTACACATCCAAAATGTATTACTGAGTTGAAAGAAGTTGATTCTGGTGCATGGTTTTGAAACCGCAGTCAGAAAAAAAATTACATCCATATCAACATTTTTATCAGCTCTGAACCTGTCGTTTTGGTCAAAAAATGAAAATTCTAAAAGTTCCTGTTTTTCTGCTTTAAACTCTAGGTACACATCCAAAATGTATTACTGAGTTGAAAGAAGTTGATTCTGGTGCATGGTTTTGAAATCGCAGTCAGAATAAAAATTACATCCATATCAACATTTTTATCAGCTCTGAACCTGTCGTTTTGGTCAAAAAATGAAAATTCTAAAAGTTCCTGTTTTTCTGCTTTAAACTCTAGGTACACATCAAAATGCATTACTGAGTTGAAAGAAGTGAATTCTGGTGCATGGTTTTGAAATCGCAGTCAGAAAAAAAATTACATCCATATCAACATTTTTATCAGCTCCGGACCTGTCGTTTTGGTCAAAAAATGAAAAATCTAAAAGTTCCTGTTTTTCTGCTTTAAACTCTAGGTACACATCCAAAATGCATTACTGAGATGAAAGAAGTTGATTCTGGTGCATGGTTTTGAAACCGCAGTCAGAAAAAAAATTACATCCATATCAACATTTTTATCAGCTCCGGACCTGTCGTTTTGGTCAAAAAATGAAAGATCGAAAAGTTCCTGTTTTTCTGCTTTAAACTCTAGGTACACATCCAAAATGCATTACTGAGTTGAAAGAAGTGAATTCTGGTGCATGGTTTTGAAACCGCAGTCAGAAAAAAAATTACATCCATATCAACATTTTTATCAGCTCTGAACCTGTCGTTTTGGTCAAAAAATGAAAATTCTAAAAGTTCCTGTTTTTCTGCTTTAAACTCTAGGTACACATCCAAAATGTATTACTGAGTTGAAAGAAGTTGATTCTGGTGCATGGTTTTGAAATCGCAGTCAGAATAAAAATTACATCCATATCAACATTTTTATCAGCTCTGAACCTGTCGTTTTGGTCAAAAAATGAAAATTCTAAAAGTTCCTGTTTTTCTGCTTTAAACTCTAGGTACACATCCAAAATGTATTACTGAGTTGAAAGAAGTTGATTCTGGTGCATGGTTTTGAAACCGCAGTCAGAATAAAAATTACATCAATATCAACATTTTTATCAGCTCCGGTCCTGTCGTTTAGGTCAAAAAATGAAAATTCTAAAAGATCCTGTTTTTCTGCTTTAAACTCTAGGTACACATCAAAATGCATTACTAAGTTGAAAGAAGTGAATTCTGGTGCATGGTTTTGAAATCGCAGTCAGAAAAAAAATTACATCCATATCAACATTTTTATCAGCTCCGGACCTGTCGTTTTGGTCAAAAAATGAAAAATCTAAAAGTTCCTGTTTTTCTGCTTTAAACTCTAGGTACACATCCAAAATGCATTACTGAGATGAAAGAAGTTGATTCTGGTGCATGGTTTTGAAACCGCAGTCAGAAAAAAAATTACATCCATATCAACACTTTTATCAGCTCCGGTTCTGTTGTTTTGGTCAAAAAATGAAAATTCTAAAAGTTCCTGTTTTTCTGCTTTAAACTCTAGGTACACATCCAAAATGCATTACTGAGATGAAAGAAGTTGATTCTGGTGCATGGTTTTGAAACCGCAGTCAGAAAAAAAATTACAACCATATCAACATTTTTATCAGCTCCGGTCCTGTTGTTTTGGTCAAAAAATGAAAATTCTAAAAGTTCCTTTTTTTCTGCTTTAAACTCTAGGTACACATCCAAAATGCATTACTGAGTTGAAAGAAGTTGATTCTGGTGCATGGTTTTGAAACCGCAGTCAGAAAAAAAATTACATCCATATCAACATTTTTATCAGCTCCGGTCCTGTTGTTTTGGTCAAAAAATGAAAATTCTAAAAGTTCCTTTTTTTCTGCTTTAAACTCTAGGTACACATCCAAAATGTATTACTGAGTTGAAAGAAGTTGATTCTGGTGCATGGTTTTGAAACCGCAGTCAGAAAAAAAATTACATCCATATCAACATTTTTATCAGCTCCGGTCCTGTCGTTTTGGTCAAAAAATGAAAATTCTAAAAGTTCCTGTTTTTCTGCTGTAAACTCTAGGTACACATCAAAATGCATTACTGAGTTGAAAGAAGTGAATTCTGGTGCATGGTTTTGAAATCGCAGTCAGAAAAAAAATTACATCCATATCAACATTTTTATCAGCTCCGGACCTGTCGTTTTGGTCAAAAAATGAAAGATCGAAAAGTTCCTGTTTTTCTGCTTTAAACTCTAGGTACACATCCAAAATGCATTACTGAGATGAAAGAAGTTGATTCTGGTGCATGGTTTTGAAACTGCAGTCAGAAAAAAAATTACATCCATATCAACATTTTTATCAGCTCCGGACCTGTCGTTTTGGTCAAAAAATTAAAATTCTAAAAGTTCCTGTTTTTCTGCTTTAAACTCTAGGTACACATCCAAAATGTATTACTGAGTTGAAAGAAGTTGATTCTGGTGCATGGTTTTGAAATCGCAGTCAGAAAAAAAATAACATCCATATCAACATTTTTATCTGCGCCGGTCCTGTCGTTTTGGTCAAAAAATGAAAATTCTAAAAGTTCCTGTTTTTCTGCTTTAAACTCTAGGTACACATCCAAAATGTATTACTGAGTTGAAAGAAGTTGATTCTGGTGCATGGTTTTGAAACCGCAGTCAGAAAAAAAATTACATCCATATCAACATTTTTATCAGCTCCGGTCCTGTTGTTTTGGTCAAAAAATGAAAATTCTAAAAGTTCCTGTTTTTCTGCTTTAAACTCTAGGTACACATCCAAAATGTATTACTGAGTTGAAAGAAGTTGATTCTGGTGCATGGTTTTGAAACCGCAGTCAGAAAAAAAATTACATCCATATCAACATTTTTATCAGCTCTGAACCTGTCGTTTTGGTCAAAAAATGAAAATTCTAAAAGTTCCTGTTTTTCTGCTGTAAACTCTAGGTACACATCAAAATGCATTACTGAGTTGAAAGAAGTGAATTCTGGTGCATGGTTTTGAAATCGCAGTCAGAAAAAAAATTACATCCATATCAACATTTTTATCAGCTCCGGACCTGTCGTTTTGGTCAAAAAATGAAAGATCGAAAAGTTCCTGTTTTTCTGCTTTAAACTCTAGGTACACATCCAAAATGCATTACTGAGATGAAAGAAGTTGATTCTGGTGCATGGTTTTGAAACTGCAGTCAGAAAAAAAATTACATCCATATCAACATTTTTATCAGCTCCGGACCTGTCGTTTTGGTCAAAAAATTAAAATTCTAAAAGTTCCTGTTTTTCTGCTTTAAACTCTAGGTACACATCAAAATGCATTACTGAGTTGAAAGAAGTGAATTCTGGTGCATGGTTTTATAATCGCAGTCAGAAAAAAAATTACATCCATATCAACATTTTTATCAGCTCCGGTCCTGTCGTTTTGGTCAAAAAATGAAAATTCTAAAAGTTCCTGTTTTTCTGCTGTAAACTCTAGGTACACATCAAAATGCATTACTGAGTTGAAAGAAGTGAATTCTGGTGCATGGTTTTGAAATCGCAGTCAGAAAAAAAATTACATCCATATCAACATTTTTATCAGCTCCGGACCTGTCGTTTTGGTCAAAAAATGAAAGATCGAAAAGTTCCTGTTTTTCTGCTTTAAACTCTAGGTACACATCCAAAATGCATTACTGAGATGAAAGAAGTTGATTCTGGTGCATGGTTTTGAAACTGCAGTCAGAAAAAAAATTACATCCATATCAACATTTTTATCAGCTCCGGACCTGTCGTTTTGGTCAAAAAATTAAAATTCTAAAAGTTCCTGTTTTTCTGCTTTAAACTCTAGGTACACATCCAAAATGTATTACTGAGTTGAAAGAAGTTGATTCTGGTGCATGGTTTTGAAATCGCAGTCAGAAAAAAAATAACATCCATATCAACATTTTTATCTGCGCCGGTCCTGTCGTTTTGGTCAAAAAATGAAAATTCTAAAAGTTCCTGTTTTTCTGCTTTAAACTCTAGGTACACATCCAAAATGTATTACTGAGTTGAAAGAAGTTGATTCTGGTGCATGGTTTTGAAACCGCAGTCAGAAAAAAAATTACATCCATATCAACATTTTTATCAGCTCCGGTCCTGTTGTTTTGGTCAAAAAATGAAAATTCTAAAAGTTCCTGTTTTTCTGCTTTAAACTCTAGGTACACATCCAAAATGTATTACTGAGTTGAAAGAAGTTGATTCTGGTGCATGGTTTTGAAACCGCAGTCAGAAAAAAAATTACATCCATATCAACATTTTTATCAGCTCTGAACCTGTCGTTTTGGTCAAAAAATTAAAATTCTAAAAGTTCCTGTTTTTCTGCTTTAAACTCTAGGTACACATCAAAATGCATTACTGAGTTGAAAGAAGTGAATTCTGGTGCATGGTTTTATAATCGCAGTCAGAAAAAAAATTACATCCATATCAACATTTTTATCAGCTCCGGACCTGTCGTTTTGGTCAAAAAATGAAAATTCTAAAAGTTCCTGTTTTTCTGCTGTAAACTCTAGGTACACATCAAAATGCATTACTGAGTTGAAAGAAGTGAATTCTGGTGCATGGTTTTGAAATCGCAGTCAGAAAAAAAATTACATCCATATCAACATTTTTATCAGCTCCGGACCTGTCGTTTTGGTCAAAAAATGAAAGATCGAAAAGTTCCTGTTTTTCTGCTTTAAACTCTAGGTACACATCCAAAATGCATTACTGAGATGAAAGAAGTTGATTCTGGTGCATGGTTTTGAAACTGCAGTCAGAAAAAAAATTACATCCATATCAACATTTTTATCAGCTCCGGACCTGTCGTTTTGGTCAAAAAATTAAAATTCTAAAAGTTCCTGTTTTTCTGCTTTAAACTCTAGGTACACATCAAAATGCATTACTGAGTTGAAAGAAGTGAATTCTGGTGCATGGTTTTATAATCGCAGTCAGAAAAAAAATTACATCCATATCAACATTTTTATCAGCTCCGGACCTGTCGTTTTGGTCAAAAAATGAAAATTCTAAAAGTTCCTGTTTTTCTGCTTTAAACTCTAGGTACACATCCAAAATGTATTACTGAGTTGAAAGAAGTTGATTCTGGTGCATGGTTTTGAAATCGCAGTCAGAAAAAAAATAACATCCATATCAACATTTTTATCAGCTCCGGTCCTGTTGTTTTGGTCAAAAAATGAAAATTCTAAAAGTTCCTGTTTTTCTGCTTTAAACTCTAGGTACACATCCAAAATGTATTACTGAGTTGAAAGAAGTTGATTCTGGTGCATGGTTTTGAAACCGCAGTCAGAAAAAAAATTACATCCATATCAACATTTTTATCAGCTCTGAACCTGTCGTTTTGGTCAAAAAATGAAAATTCTAAAAGTTCCTGTTTTTCTGCTGTAAACTCTAGGTACACATCCAAAATGCATTACTGAGATGAAAGAAGTTGATTCTGGTGCATGGTTTTGAAACCGCAGTCAGAAAAAAAATTACAACCATATCAACATTTTTATCAGCTCCGGACCTGTCGTTTTGGTCAAAAAATGAAAATTCTAAAAGTTCCTTTTTTTCTGCTTTAAACTCTAGGTACACATCCAAAATGCATTACTGAGTTGAAAGAAGTTGATTCTGGTGCATGGTTTTGAAACCGCAGTCAGAAAAAAAATTACATCCATATCAACATTTTTATCAGCTCCGGTCCTGTTGTTTTGGTCAAAAAATGAAAATTCTAAAAGTTCCTTTTTTTCTGCTTTAAACTCTAGGTACACATCCAAAATGTATTACTGAGTTGAAAGAAGTTGATTCTGGTGCATGGTTTTGAAACCGCAGTCAGAAAAAAAATTACATCCATATCAACATTTTTATCAGCTCCGGTCCTGTCGTTTTGGTCAAAAAATGAAAATTCTAAAAGTTCCTGTTTTTCTGCTGTAAACTCTAGGTACACATCAAAATGCATTACTGAGTTGAAAGAAGTGAATTCTGGTGCATGGTTTTGAAATCGCAGTCAGAAAAAAAATTACATCCATATCAACATTTTTATCAGCTCCGGACCTGTCGTTTTGGTCAAAAAATGAAAGATCGAAAAGTTCCTGTTTTTCTGCTTTAAACTCTAGGTACACATCCAAAATGTATTACTGAGTTGAAAGAAGTTGATTCTGGTGCATGGTTTTGAAATCGCAGTCAGAAAAAAAATAACATCCATATCAACATTTTTATCTGCTCCGGTCCTGTCGTTTTGGTCAAAAAATGAAAATTCTAAAAGTTCCTGTTTTTCTGCTTTAAACTCTAGGTACACATCCAAAATGTATTACTGAGTTGAAAGAAGTTGATTCTGGTGCATGGTTTTGAAACCGCAGTCAGAAAAAAAATTACATCCATATCAACATTTTTATCAGCTCCGGTCCTGTTGTTTTGGTCAAAAAATGAAAATTCTAAAAGTTCCTGTTTTTCTGCTTTAAACTCTAGGTACACATCCAAAATGTATTACTGAGTTGAAAGAAGTTGATTCTGGTGCATGGTTTTGAAACCGCAGTCAGAAAAAAAATTACATCCATATCAACATTTTTATCAGCTCTGAACCTGTCGTTTTGGTCAAAAAATGAAAATTCTAAAAGTTCCTGTTTTTCTGCTGTAAACTCTAGGTACACATCAAAATGCATTACTGAGTTGAAAGAAGTGAATTCTGGTGCATGGTTTTGAAATCGCAGTCAGAAACAAAATTACATCCATATCAACATTTTTATCAGCTCCGGACCTGTCGTTTTGGTCAAAAAATGAAAGATCGAAAAGTTCCTGTTTTTCTGCTTTAAACTCTAGGTACACATCCAAAATGCATTACTGAGTTGAAAGAAGTGAATTCTGGTGCATGGTTTTGACACCGCAGTCAGAAAAAAAATTACATCCATATCAACATTTTTATCAGCTCCGGACCTGTCGTTTTGGTCAAAAAATGAAAATTCTAAAAGTTCCTGTTTTTCTGCTTTAAACTCTAGGTAAACATCCAAAATGTATTACTGAGTTGAAAGAAGTTGATTCTGGTGCATGGTTTTGAAACCGCAGTCAGAAAAAAAATTACATCCATATCAACATTTTTATCAGCTCTGAACCTGTCGTTTTGGTCAAAAAATGAAAATTCTAAAAGTTCCTGTTTTTCTGCTTTAAACTCTAGGTACACATCCAAAATGTATTACTGAGTTGAAAGAAGTTGATTCTGGTGCATGGTTTTGAAATCGCAGTCAGAATAAAAATTACATCCATATCAACATTTTTATCAGCTCTGAACCTGTCGTTTTGGTCAAAAAATGAAAATTCTAAAAGTTCCTGTTTTTCTGCTTTAAACTCTAGGTACACATCAAAATGCATTACTGAGTTGAAAGAAGTGAATTCTGGTGCATGGTTTTGAAATCGCAGTCAGAAAAAAAATTACATCCATATCAACATTTTTATCAGCTCCGGACCTGTCGTTTTGGTCAAAAAATGAAAAATCTAAAAGTTCCTGTTTTTCTGCTTTAAACTCTAGGTACACATCCAAAATGCATTACTGAGATGAAAGAAGTTGATTCTGGTGCATGGTTTTGAAACCGCAGTCAGAAAAAAAATTACATCCATATCAACATTTTTATCAGCTCCGGACCTGTCGTTTTGGTCAAAAAATGAAAGATCGAAAAGTTCCTGTTTTTCTGCTTTAAACTCTAGGTACACATCCAAAATGCATTACTGAGTTGAAAGAAGTGAATTCTGGTGCATGGTTTTGAAACCGCAGTCAGAAAAAAAATTACATCCATATCAACATTTTTATCAGCTCTGAACCTGTCGTTTTGGTCAAAAAATGAAAATTCTAAAAGTTCCTGTTTTTCTGCTTTAAACTCTAGGTACACATCCAAAATGTATTACTGAGTTGAAAGAAGTTGATTCTGGTGCATGGTTTTGAAATCGCAGTCAGAATAAAAATTACATCCATATCAACATTTTTATCAGCTCTGAACCTGTCGTTTTGGTCAAAAAATGAAAATTCTAAAAGTTCCTGTTTTTCTGCTTTAAACTCTAGGTACACATCCAAAATGTATTACTGAGTTGAAAGAAGTTGATTCTGGTGCATGGTTTTGAAACCGCAGTCAGAATAAAAATTACATCAATATCAACATTTTTATCAGCTCCGGTCCTGTCGTTTAGGTCAAAAAATGAAAATTCTAAAAGATCCTGTTTTTCTGCTTTAAACTCTAGGTACACATCAAAATGCATTACTGAGTTGAAAGAAGTGAATTCTGGTGCATGGTTTTGAAATCGCAGTCAGAAAAAAAATTACATCCATATCAACATTTTTATCAGCTCCGGACCTGTCGTTTTGGTCAAAAAATGAAAAATCTAAAAGTTCCTGTTTTTCTGCTTTAAACTCTAGGTACACATCCAAAATGCATTACTGAGATGAAAGAAGTTGATTCTGGTGCATGGTTTTGAAACCGCAGTCAGAAAAAAAATTACATCCATATCAACATTTTTATCAGCTCCGGACCTGTCGTTTTGGTCAAAAAATGAAAGATCGAAAAGTTCCTGTTTTTCTGCTTTAAACTCTAGGTACACATCCAAAATGCATTACTGAGTTGAAAGAAGTGAATTCTGGTGCATGGTTTTGAAACCGCAGTCAGAAAAAAAATTACATCCATATCAACATTTTTATCAGCTCCGGACCTGTCGTTTTGGTCAAAAAATGAAAATTCTAAAAGTTCCTGTTTTTCTGCTTTAAACTCTAGGTACACATCCAAAATGTATTACTGAGTTGAAAGAAGTTGATTCTGGTGCATGGTTTTGAAACCGCAGTCAGAAAAAAAATTACATCCATATCAACATTTTTATCAGCTCTGAACCTGTCGTTTTGGTCAAAAAATGAAAATTCTAAAAGTTCCTGTTTTTCTGCTTTAAACTCTAGGTACACATCCAAAATGTATTACTGAGTTGAAAGAAGTTGATTCTGGTGCATGGTTTTGAAATCGCAGTCAGAATAAAAATTACATCCATATCAACATTTTTATCAGCTCTGAACCTGTCGTTTTGGTCAAAAAATGAAAATTCTAAAAGTTCCTGTTTTTCTGCTTTAAACTCTAGGTACACATCCAAAATGTATTACTGAGTTGAAAGAAGTTGATTCTGGTGCATGGTTTTGAAATCGCAGTCAGAATAAAAATTACATCCATATCAACATTTTTATCAGCTCTGAACCTGTCGTTTTGGTCAAAAAATGAAAATTCTAAAAGTTCCTGTTTTTCTGCTTTAAACTCTAGGTACACATCAAAATGCATTACTGAGTTGAAAGAAGTGAATTCTGGTGCATGGTTTTGAAATCGCAGTCAGAAAAAAAATTACATCCATATCAACATTTTTATCAGCTCCGGACCTGTCGTTTTGGTCAAAAAATGAAAAATCTAAAAGTTCCTGTTTTTCTGCTTTAAACTCTAGGTACACATCCAAAATGCATTACTGAGATGAAAGAAGTTGATTCTGGTGCATGGTTTTGAAACCGCAGTCAGAAAAAAAATTACATCCATATCAACATTTTTATCAGCTCCGGACCTGTCGTTTTGGTCAAAAAATGAAAGATCGAAAAGTTCCTGTTTTTCTGCTTTAAACTCTAGGTACACATCCAAAATGCATTACTGAGTTGAAAGAAGTGAATTCTGGTGCATGGTTTTGAAACCGCAGTCAGAAAAAAAATTACATCCATATCAACATTTTTATCAGCTCTGAACCTGTCGTTTTGGTCAAAAAATGAAAATTCTAAAAGTTCCTGTTTTTCTGCTTTAAACTCTAGGTACACATCCAAAATGTATTACTGAGTTGAAAGAAGTTGATTCTGGTGCATGGTTTTGAAATCGCAGTCAGAATAAAAATTACATCCATATCAACATTTTTATCAGCTCTGAACCTGTCGTTTTGGTCAAAAAATGAAAATTCTAAAAGTTCCTGTTTTTCTGCTTTAAACTCTAGGTACACATCCAAAATGTATTACTGAGTTGAAAGAAGTTGATTCTGGTGCATGGTTTTGAAACTGCAGTCAGAATAAAAATTACATCAATATCAACATTTTTATCAGCTCCGGTCCTGTCGTTTAGGTCAAAAAATGAAAATTCTAAAAGTTCCTGTTTTTCTGCTTTAAACTCTAGGTACACATCCAAAATGTATTACTGAGTTGAAAGAAGTGAATTCTGGTGCATGGTTTTGAAATCGCAGTCAGAAAAAAAATTACATCCATATCAACATTTTTATCAGCTCCGGACCTGTCGTTTTGGTCAAAAAATGAAAATTCTAAAAGTTCCTGTTTTTCTGCTTTAAACTCTAGGTACACATCCAAAATGCATTACTGAGATGAAAGAAGTTGATTCTGGTGCATGGTTTTGAAACCGCAGTCAGAAAAAAAATTACATCCATATCAACATTTTTATCAGCTCCGGTTCTGTTGTTTTGGTCAAAAAATGAAAATTCTAAAAGTTCCTGTTTTTCTGCTTTAAACTCTAGGTACACATCCAAAATGCATTACTGAGATGAAAGAAGTTGATTCTGGTGCATGGTTTTGAAACCGCAGTCAGAAAAAAAATTACAACCATATCAACATTTTTATCAGCTCCGGACCTGTCGTTTTGGTCAAAAAATGAAAATTCTAAAAGTTCCTTTTTTTCTGCTTTAAACTCTAGGTACACATCCAAAATGCATTACTGAGTTGAAAGAAGTTGATTCTGGTGCATGGTTTTGAAACCGCAGTCAGAAAAAAAATTACATCCATATCAACATTTTTATCAGCTCCGGTCCTGTTGTTTTGGTCAAAAAATGAAAATTCTAAAAGTTCCTTTTTTTCTGCTTTAAACTCTAGGTACACATCCAAAATGTATTACTGAGTTGAAAGAAGTTGATTCTGGTGCATGGTTTTGAAACCGCAGTCAGAAAAAAAATTACATCCATATCAACATTTTTATCAGCTCCGGTCCTGTCGTTTTGGTCAAAAAATGAAAATTCTAAAAGTTCCTGTTTTTCTGCTGTAAACTCTAGGTACACATCAAAATGCATTACTGAGTTGAAAGAAGTGAATTCTGGTGCATGGTTTTGAAATCGCAGTCAGAAAAAAAATTACATCCATATCAACATTTTTATCAGCTCCGGACCTGTCGTTTTGGTCAAAAAATGAAAGATCGAAAAGTTCCTGTTTTTCTGCTTTAAACTCTAGGTACACATCCAAAATGCATTACTGAGATGAAAGAAGTTGATTCTGGTGCATGGTTTTGAAACTGCAGTCAGAAAAAAAATTACATCCATATCAACATTTTTATCAGCTCCGGACCTGTCGTTTTGGTCAAAAAATTAAAATTCTAAAAGTTCCTGTTTTTCTGCTTTAAACTCTAGGTACACATCAAAATGCATTACTGAGTTGAAAGAAGTGAATTCTGGTGCATGGTTTTATAATCGCAGTCAGAAAAAAAATTACATCCATATCAACATTTTTATCAGCTCCGGACCTGTCGTTTTGGTCAAAAAATGAAAATTCTAAAAGTTCCTGTTTTTCTGCTTTAAACTCTAGGTACACATCCAAAATGTATTACTGAGTTGAAAGAAGTTGATTCTGGTGCATGGTTTTGAAATCGCAGTCAGAAAAAAAATAACATCCATATCAACATTTTTATCTGCTCCGGTCCTGTCGTTTTGGTCAAAAAATGAAAATTCTAAAAGTTCCTGTTTTTCTGCTTTAAACTCTAGGTACACATCCAAAATGTATTACTGAGTTGAAAGAAGTTGATTCTGGTGCATGGTTTTGAAACCGCAGTCAGAAAAAAAATTACATCCATATCAACATTTTTATCAGCTCCGGTCCTGTTGTTTTGGTCAAAAAATGAAAATTCTAAAAGTTCCTGTTTTTCTGCTTTAAACTCTAGGTACACATCCAAAATGTATTACTGAGTTGAAAGAAGTTGATTCTGGTGCATGGTTTTGAAACCGCAGTCAGAAAAAAAATTACATCCATATCAACATTTTTATCAGCTCTGAACCTGTCGTTTTGGTCAAAAAATGAAAATTCTAAAAGTTCCTGTTTTTCTGCTGTAAACTCTAGGTACACATCAAAATGCATTACTGAGTTGAAAGAAGTGAATTCTGGTGCATGGTTTTGAAATCGCAGTCAGAAAAAAAATTACATCCATATCAACATTTTTATCAGCTCCGGACCTGTCGTTTTGGTCAAAAAATGAAAGATCGAAAAGTTCCTGTTTTTCTGCTTTAAACTCTAGGTACACATCCAAAATGCATTACTGAGATGAAAGAAGTTGATTCTGGTGCATGGTTTTGAAACCGCAGTCAGAAAAAAAATTACATCCATATCAACATTTTTATCAGCTCCGGTTCTGTTGTTTTGGTCAAAAAATGAAAATTCTAAAAGTTCCTGTTTTTCTGCTTTAAACTCTAGGTACACATCCAAAATGCATTACTGAGATGAAAGAAGTTGATTCTGGTGCATGGTTTTGAAACCGCAGTCAGAAAAAAAATTACAACCATATCAACATTTTTATCAGCTCCGGACCTGTCGTTTTGGTCAAAAAATGAAAATTCTAAAAGTTCCTTTTTTTCTGCTTTAAACTCTAGGTACACATCCAAAATGTATTACTGAGTTGAAAGAAGTTGATTCTGGTGCATGGTTTTGAAACCGCAGTCAGAAAAAAAATTACATCCATATCAACATTTTTATCAGCTCTGAACCTGTCGTTTTGGTCAAAAAATGAAAATTCTAAAAGTTCCTGTTTTTCTGCTTTAAACTCTAGGTACACATCCAAAATGTATTACTGAGTTGAAAGAAGTTGATTCTGGTGCATGGTTTTGAAATCGCAGTCAGAATAAAAATTACATCCATCTCAACATTTTTATCAGCTCTGAACCTGTCGTTTTGGTCAAAAAATGAAAATTCTAAAAGTTCCTGTTTTTCTGCTTTAAACTCTAGGTACACATCCAAAATGTATTACTGAGTTGAAAGAAGTTGATTCTGGTGCATGGTTTTGAAATCGCAGTCAGAAAAAAAATAACATCCATATCAACATTTTTATCTGCTCCGGTCCTGTCGTTTTGGTCAAAAAATGAAAATTCTAAAAGTTCCTGTTTTTCTGCTTTAAACTCTAGGTACACATCCAAAATGTATTACTGAGTTGAAAGAAGTTGATTCTGGTGCATGGTTTTGAAACCGCAGTCAGAAAAAAAATTACATCCATATCAACATTTTTATCAGCTCCGGTCCTGTTGTTTTGGTCTAAAAATGAAAATTCTAAAAGTTCCTGTTTTTCTGCTTTAAACTCTAGGTACACATCCAAAATGTATTACTGAGTTGAAAGAAGTTGATTCTGGTGCATGGTTTTGAAACCGCAGTCAGAAAAAAAATTACATCCATATCAACATTTTTATCAGCTCTGAACCTGTCGTTTTGGTCAAAAAATGAAAATTCTAAAAGTTCCTGTTTTTCTGCTTTAAACTCTAGGTACACATCCAAAATGTATTACTGAGTTGAAAGAAGTTGATTCTGGTGCATGGTTTTGAAACCGCAGTCAGAATAAAAATTACATCAATATCAACATTTTTATCAGCTCCGGTCCTGTCGTTTAGGTCAAAAAATGAAAATTCTAAAAGTTCCTGTTTTTCTGCTTTAAACTCTAGGTACACATCCAAAATGTATTACTGAGTTGAAAGAAGTGAATTCTGGTGCATGGTTTTGAAATCGCAGTCAGAAAAAAAATTACATCCATATCAACATTTTTATCAGCTCCGGACCTGTCGTTTTGGTCAAAAAATGAAAATTCTAAAAGTTCCTGTTTTTCTGCTTTAAACTCTAGGTACACATCCAAAATGCATTACTGAGATGAAAGAAGTTGATTCTGGTGCATGGTTTTGAAACCGCAGTCAGAAAAAAAATTACATCCATATCAACATTTTTATCAGCTCCGGTTCTGTTGTTTTGGTCAAAAAATGAAAATTCTAAAAGTTCCTGTTTTTCTGCTTTAAACTCTAGGTACACATCCAAAATGCATTACTGAGATGAAAGAAGTTGATTCTGGTGCATGGTTTTGAAACCGCAGTCAGAAAAAAAATTACAACCATATCAACATTTTTATCAGCTCCGGACCTGTCGTTTTGGTCAAAAAATGAAAATTCTAAAAGTTCCTTTTTTTCTGCTTTAAACTCTAGGTACACATCCAAAATGCATTACTGAGTTGAAAGAAGTTGATTCTGGTGCATGGTTTTGAAACCGCAGTCAGAAAAAAAATTACATCCATATCAACATTTTTATCAGCTCCGGTCCTGTTGTTTTGGTCAAAAAATGAAAATTCTAAAAGTTCCTTTTTTTCTGCTTTAAACTCTAGGTACACATCCAAAATGTATTACTGAGTTGAAAGAAGTTGATTCTGGTGCATGGTTTTGAAACCGCAGTCAGAAAAAAAATTACATCCATATCAACATTTTTATCAGCTCCGGTCCTGTCGTTTTGGTCAAAAAATGAAAATTCTAAAAGTTCCTGTTTTTCTGCTGTAAACTCTAGGTACACATCAAAATGCATTACTGAGTTGAAAGAAGTGAATTCTGGTGCATGGTTTTGAAATCGCAGTCAGAAAAAAAATTACATCCATATCAACATTTTTATCAGCTCCGGACCTGTCGTTTTGGTCAAAAAATGAAAGATCGAAAAGTTCCTGTTTTTCTGCTTTAAACTCTAGGTACACATCCAAAATGCATTACTGAGATGAAAGAAGTTGATTCTGGTGCATGGTTTTGAAACTGCAGTCAGAAAAAAAATTACATCCATATCAACATTTTTATCAGCTCCGGACCTGTCGTTTTGGTCAAAAAATTAAAATTCTAAAAGTTCCTGTTTTTCTGCTTTAAACTCTAGGTACACATCAAAATGCATTACTGAGTTGAAAGAAGTGAATTCTGGTGCATGGTTTTATAATCGCAGTCAGAAAAAAAATTACATCCATATCAACATTTTTATCAGCTCCGGACCTGTCGTTTTGGTCAAAAAATGAAAATTCTAAAAGTTCCTGTTTTTCTGCTTTAAACTCTAGGTACACATCCAAAATGTATTACTGAGTTGAAAGAAGTTGATTCTGGTGCATGGTTTTGAAATCGCAGTCAGAAAAAAAATTACATCCATATCAACATTTTTATCTGCTCCGGTCCTGTCGTTTTGGTCAAAAAATGAAAATTCTAAAAGTTCCTGTTTTTCTGCTTTAAACTCTAGGTACACATCCAAAATGTATTACTGAGTTGAAAGAAGTTGATTCTGGTGCATGGTTTTGAAACCGCAGTCAGAAAAAAAATTACATCCATATCAACATTTTTATCAGCTCCGGTCCTGTTGTTTTGGTCAAAAAATGAAAATTCTAAAAGTTCCTGTTTTTCTGCTTTAAACTCTAGGTACACATCCAAAATGTATTACTGAGTTGAAAGAAGTTGATTCTGGTGCATGGTTTTGAAACCGCAGTCAGAAAAAAAATTACATCCATATCAACATTTTTATCAGCTCTGAACCTGTCGTTTTGGTCAAAAAATGAAAATTCTAAAAGTTCCTGTTTTTCTGCTTTAAACTCTAGGTACACATCAAAATGCATTACTGAGTTGAAAGAAGTGAATTCTGGTGCATGGTTTTATAATCGCAGTCAGAAAAAAAATTACATCCATATCAACATTTTTATCAGCTCCGGACCTGTCGTTTTGGTCAAAAAATGAAAATTCTAAAAGTTCCTGTTTTTCTGCTTTAAACTCTAGGTACACATCCAAAATGTATTACTGAGTTGAAAGAAGTTGATTCTGGTGCATGGTTTTGAAATCGCAGTCAGAAAAAAAATAACATCCATATCAACATTTTTATCTGCTCCGGTCCTGTCGTTTTGGTCAAAAAATGAAAATTCTAAAAGTTCCTGTTTTTCTGCTTTAAACTCTAGGTACACATCCAAAATGTATTACTGAGTTGAAAGAAGTTGATTCTGGTGCATGGTTTTGAAACCGCAGTCAGAAAAAAAATTACATCCATATCAACATTTTTATCAGCTCCGGTCCTGTTGTTTTGGTCAAAAAATGAAAATTCTAAAAGTTCCTGTTTTTCTGCTTTAAACTCTAGGTACACATCCAAAATGTATTACTGAGTTGAAAGAAGTTGATTCTGGTGCATGGTTTTGAAACCGCAGTCAGAAAAAAAATTACATCCATATCAACATTTTTATCAGCTCTGAACCTGTCGTTTTGGTCAAAAAATGAAAATTCTAAAAGTTCCTGTTTTTCTGCTGTAAACTCTAGGTACACATCAAAATGCATTACTGAGTTGAAAGAAGTGAATTCTGGTGCATGGTTTTGAAATCGCAGTCAGAAAAAAAATTACATCCATATCAACATTTTTATCAGCTCCGGACCTGTCGTTTTGGTCAAAAAATGAAAGATCGAAAAGTTCCTGTTTTTCTGCTTTAAACTCTAGGTACACATCCAAAATGCATTACTGAGATGAAAGAAGTTGATTCTGGTGCATGGTTTTGAAACCGCAGTCAGAAAAAAAATTACATCCATATCAACATTTTTATCAGCTCCGGTTCTGTTGTTTTGGTCAAAAAATGAAAATTCTAAAAGTTCCTGTTTTTCTGCTTTAAACTCTAGGTACACATCCAAAATGCATTACTGAGATGAAAGAAGTTGATTCTGGTGCATGGTTTTGAAACCGCAGTCAGAAAAAAAATTACAACCATATCAACATTTTTATCAGCTCCGGACCTGTCGTTTTGGTCAAAAAATGAAAATTCTAAAAGTTCCTTTTTTTCTGCTTTAAACTCTAGGTACACATCCAAAATGTATTACTGAGTTGAAAGAAGTTGATTCTGGTGCATGGTTTTGAAACCGCAGTCAGAAAAAAAATTACATCCATATCAACATTTTTATCAGCTCTGAACCTGTCGTTTTGGTCAAAAAATGAAAATTCTAAAAGTTCCTGTTTTTCTGCTTTAAACTCTAGGTACACATCCAAAATGTATTACTGAGTTGAAAGAAGTTGATTCTGGTGCATGGTTTTGAAATCGCAGTCAGAATAAAAATTACATCCATCTCAACATTTTTATCAGCTCTGAACCTGTCGTTTTGGTCAAAAAATGAAAATTCTAAAAGTTCCTGTTTTTCTGCTTTAAACTCTAGGTACACATCCAAAATGTATTACTGAGTTGAAAGAAGTTGATTCTGGTGCATGGTTTTGAAATCGCAGTCAGAAAAAAAATAACATCCATATCAACATTTTTATCTGCTCCGGTCCTGTCGTTTTGGTCAAAAAATGAAAATTCTAAAAGTTCCTGTTTTTCTGCTTTAAACTCTAGGTACACATCCAAAATGTATTACTGAGTTGAAAGAAGTTGATTCTGGTGCATGGTTTTGAAACCGCAGTCAGAAAAAAAATTACATCCATATCAACATTTTTATCAGCTCCGGTCCTGTTGTTTTGGTCTAAAAATGAAAATTCTAAAAGTTCCTGTTTTTCTGCTTTAAACTCTAGGTACACATCCAAAATGTATTACTGAGTTGAAAGAAGTTGATTCTGGTGCATGGTTTTGAAACCGCAGTCAGAAAAAAAATTACATCCATATCAACATTTTTATCAGCTCTGAACCTGTCGTTTTGGTCAAAAAATGAAAATTCTAAAAGTTCCTGTTTTTCTGCTTTAAACTCTAGGTACACATCCAAAATGTATTACTGAGTTGAAAGAAGTTGATTCTGGTGCATGGTTTTGAAACCGCAGTCAGAATAAAAATTACATCAATATCAACATTTTTATCAGCTCCGGTCCTGTCGTTTAGGTCAAAAAATGAAAATTCTAAAAGTTCCTGTTTTTCTGCTTTAAACTCTAGGTACACATCCAAAATGTATTACTGAGTTGAAAGAAGTGAATTCTGGTGCATGGTTTTGAAATCGCAGTCAGAAAAAAAATTACATCCATATCAACATTTTTATCAGCTCCGGACCTGTCGTTTTGGTCAAAAAATGAAAATTCTAAAAGTTCCTGTTTTTCTGCTTTAAACTCTAGGTACACATCCAAAATGCATTACTGAGATGAAAGAAGTTGATTCTGGTGCATGGTTTTGAAACCGCAGTCAGAAAAAAAATTACATCCATATCAACATTTTTATCAGCTCCGGTTCTGTTGTTTTGGTCAAAAAATGAAAATTCTAAAAGTTCCTGTTTTTCTGCTTTAAACTCTAGGTACACATCCAAAATGCATTACTGAGATGAAAGAAGTTGATTCTGGTGCATGGTTTTGAAACCGCAGTCAGAAAAAAAATTACAACCATATCAACATTTTTATCAGCTCCGGACCTGTCGTTTTGGTCAAAAAATGAAAATTCTAAAAGTTCCTTTTTTTCTGCTTTAAACTCTAGGTACACATCCAAAATGCATTACTGAGTTGAAAGAAGTTGATTCTGGTGCATGGTTTTGAAACCGCAGTCAGAAAAAAAATTACATCCATATCAACATTTTTATCAGCTCCGGTCCTGTTGTTTTGGTCAAAAAATGAAAATTCTAAAAGTTCCTTTTTTTCTGCTTTAAACTCTAGGTACACATCCAAAATGTATTACTGAGTTGAAAGAAGTTGATTCTGGTGCATGGTTTTGAAACCGCAGTCAGAAAAAAAATTACATCCATA
Organism: Crinia signifera; assembly: GCF_055691185.1. NCBI lineage: Eukaryota > Metazoa > Chordata > Amphibia > Anura > Myobatrachidae > Crinia > Crinia signifera. The sequence continues at coordinate 81,057 of NW_028142600.1, forward strand.
TCAACATTTTTATCAGCTCCGGTCCTGTCGTTTTGGTCAAAAAATGAAAATTCTAAAAGTTCCTGTTTTTCTGCTGTAAACTCTAGGTACACATCAAAATGCATTACTGAGTTGAAAGAAGTGAATTCTGGTGCATGGTTTTGAAATCGCAGTCAGAAAAAAAATTACATCCATATCAACATTTTTATCAGCTCCGGACCTGTCGTTTTGGTCAAAAAATGAAAGATCGAAAAGTTCCTGTTTTTCTGCTTTAAACTCTAGGTACACATCCAAAATGCATTACTGAGATGAAAGAAGTTGATTCTGGTGCATGGTTTTGAAACTGCAGTCAGAAAAAAAATTACATCCATATCAACATTTTTATCAGCTCCGGACCTGTCGTTTTGGTCAAAAAATTAAAATTCTAAAAGTTCCTGTTTTTCTGCTTTAAACTCTAGGTACACATCAAAATGCATTACTGAGTTGAAAGAAGTGAATTCTGGTGCATGGTTTTATAATCGCAGTCAGAAAAAAAATTACATCCATATCAACATTTTTATCAGCTCCGGACCTGTCGTTTTGGTCAAAAAATGAAAATTCTAAAAGTTCCTGTTTTTCTGCTTTAAACTCTAGGTACACATCCAAAATGTATTACTGAGTTGAAAGAAGTTGATTCTGGTGCATGGTTTTGAAATCGCAGTCAGAAAAAAAATTACATCCATATCAACATTTTTATCTGCTCCGGTCCTGTCGTTTTGGTCAAAAAATGAAAATTCTAAAAGTTCCTGTTTTTCTGCTTTAAACTCTAGGTACACATCCAAAATGTATTACTGAGTTGAAAGAAGTTGATTCTGGTGCATGGTTTTGAAACCGCAGTCAGAAAAAAAATTACATCCATATCAACATTTTTATCAGCTCCGGTCCTGTTGTTTTGGTCAAAAAATGAAAATTCTAAAAGTTCCTGTTTTTCTGCTTTAAACTCTAGGTACACATCCAAAATGTATTACTGAGTTGAAAGAAGTTGATTCTGGTGCATGGTTTTGAAACCGCAGTCAGAAAAAAAATTACATCCATATCAACATTTTTATCAGCTCTGAACCTGTCGTTTTGGTCAAAAAATGAAAATTCTAAAAGTTCCTGTTTTTCTGCTGTAAACTCTAGGTACACATCAAAATGCATTACTGAGTTGAAAGAAGTGAATTCTGGTGCATGGTTTTGAAATCGCAGTCAGAAAAAAAATTACATCCATATCAACATTTTTATCAGCTCCGGACCTGTCGTTTTGGTCAAAAAATGAAAGATCGAAAAGTTCCTGTTTTTCTGCTTTAAACTCTAGGTACACATCCAAAATGCATTACTGAGATGAAAGAAGTTGATTCTGGTGCATGGTTTTGAAACCGCAGTCAGAAAAAAAATTACATCCATATCAACATTTTTATCAGCTCCGGTTCTGTTGTTTTGGTCAAAAAATGAAAATTCTAAAAGTTCCTGTTTTTCTGCTTTAAACTCTAGGTACACATCCAAAATGCATTACTGAGATGAAAGAAGTTGATTCTGGTGCATGGTTTTGAAACCGCAGTCAGAAAAAAAATTACAACCATATCAACATTTTTATCAGCTCCGGACCTGTCGTTTTGGTCAAAAAATGAAAATTCTAAAAGTTCCTTTTTTTCTGCTTTAAACTCTAGGTACACATCCAAAATGTATTACTGAGTTGAAAGAAGTTGATTCTGGTGCATGGTTTTGAAACCGCAGTCAGAAAAAAAATTACATCCATATCAACATTTTTATCAGCTCTGAACCTGTCGTTTTGGTCAAAAAATGAAAATTCTAAAAGTTCCTGTTTTTCTGCTTTAAACTCTAGGTACACATCCAAAATGTATTACTGAGTTGAAAGAAGTTGATTCTGGTGCATGGTTTTGAAATCGCAGTCAGAATAAAAATTACATCCATATCAACATTTTTATCAGCTCTGAACCTGTCGTTTTGGTCAAAAAATGAAAATTCTAAAAGTTCCTGTTTTTCTGCTTTAAACTCTAGGTACACATCCAAAATGTATTACTGAGTTGAAAGAAGTTGATTCTGGTGCATGGTTTTGAAATCGCAGTCAGAAAAAAAATAACATCCATATCAACATTTTTATCTGCTCCGGTCCTGTCGTTTTGGTCAAAAAATGAAAATTCTAAAAGTTCCTGTTTTTCTGCTTTAAACTCTAGGTACACATCCAAAATGTATTACTGAGTTGAAAGAAGTTGATTCTGGTGCATGGTTTTGAAACCGCAGTCAGAAAAAAAATTACATCCATATCAACATTTTTATCAGCTCCGGTCCTGTTGTTTTGGTCTAAAAATGAAAATTCTAAAAGTTCCTGTTTTTCTGCTTTAAACTCTAGGTACACATCCAAAATGTATTACTGAGTTGAAAGAAGTTGATTCTGGTGCATGGTTTTGAAACCGCAGTCAGAAAAAAAATTACATCCATATCAACATTTTTATCAGCTCTGAACCTGTCGTTTTGGTCAAAAAATGAAAATTCTAAAAGTTCCTGTTTTTCTGCTGTAAACTCTAGGTACACATCAAAATGCATTACTGAGTTGAAAGAAGTGAATTCTGGTGCATGGTTTTGAAATCGCAGTCAGAAAAAAAATTACATCCATATCAACATTTTTATCAGCTCCGGACCTGTCGTTTTGGTCAAAAAATGAAAGATCGAAAAGTTCCTGTTTTTCTGCTTTAAACTCTAGGTACACATCCAAAATGCATTACTGAGATGAAAGAAGTTGATTCTGGTGCATGGTTTTGAAACCGCAGTCAGAAAAAAAATTACATCCATATCAACATTTTTATCAGCTCCGGTTCTGTTGTTTTGGTCAAAAAATGAAAATTCTAAAAGTTCCTGTTTTTCTGCTTTAAACTCTAGGTACACATCCAAAATGCATTACTGAGATGAAAGAAGTTGATTCTGGTGCATGGTTTTGAAACCGCAGTCAGAAAAAAAATTACAACCATATCAACATTTTTATCAGCTCCGGACCTGTCGTTTTGGTCAAAAAATGAAAATTCTAAAAGTTCCTTTTTTTCTGCTTTAAACTCTAGGTACACATCCAAAATGTATTACTGAGTTGAAAGAAGTTGATTCTGGTGCATGGTTTTGAAACCGCAGTCAGAAAAAAAATTACATCCATATCAACATTTTTATCAGCTCTGAACCTGTCGTTTTGGTCAAAAAATGAAAATTCTAAAAGTTCCTGTTTTTCTGCTTTAAACTCTAGGTACACATCCAAAATGTATTACTGAGTTGAAAGAAGTTGATTCTGGTGCATGGTTTTGAAATCGCAGTCAGAATAAAAATTACATCCATATCAACATTTTTATCAGCTCTGAACCTGTCGTTTTGGTCAAAAAATGAAAATTCTAAAAGTTCCTGTTTTTCTGCTTTAAACTCTAGGTACACATCCAAAATGTATTACTGAGTTGAAAGAAGTTGATTCTGGTGCATGGTTTTGAAATCGCAGTCAGAAAAAAAATAACATCCATATCAACATTTTTATCTGCTCCGGTCCTGTCGTTTTGGTCAAAAAATGAAAATTCTAAAAGTTCCTGTTTTTCTGCTTTAAACTCTAGGTACACATCCAAAATGTATTACTGAGTTGAAAGAAGTTGATTCTGGTGCATGGTTTTGAAACCGCAGTCAGAAAAAAAATTACATCCATATCAACATTTTTATCAGCTCCGGTCCTGTTGTTTTGGTCTAAAAATGAAAATTCTAAAAGTTCCTGTTTTTCTGCTTTAAACTCTAGGTACACATCCAAAATGTATTACTGAGTTGAAAGAAGTTGATTCTGGTGCATGGTTTTGAAACCGCAGTCAGAAAAAAAATTACATCCATATCAACATTTTTATCAGCTCTGAACCTGTCGTTTTGGTCAAAAAATGAAAATTCTAAAAGTTCCTGTTTTTCTGCTTTAAACTCTAGGTACACATCCAAAATGTATTACTGAGTTGAAAGAAGTTGATTCTGGTGCATGGTTTTGAAACCGCAGTCAGAATAAAAATTACATCAATATCAACATTTTTATCAGCTCCGGTCCTGTCGTTTAGGTCAAAAAATGAAAATTCTAAAAGTTCCTGTTTTTCTGCTTTAAACTCTAGGTACACATCCAAAATGTATTACTGAGTTGAAAGAAGTGAATTCTGGTGCATGGTTTTGAAATCGCAGTCAGAAAAAAAATTACATCCATATCAACATTTTTATCAGCTCCGGACCTGTCGTTTTGGTCAAAAAATGAAAATTCTAAAAGTTCCTGTTTTTCTGCTTTAAACTCTAGGTACACATCCAAAATGCATTACTGAGATGAAAGAAGTTGATTCTGGTGCATGGTTTTGAAACCGCAGTCAGAAAAAAAATTACAACCATATCAACATTTTTATCAGCTCCGGACCTGTCGTTTTGGTCAAAAAATGAAAATTCTAAAAGTTCCTTTTTTTCTGCTTTAAACTCTAGGTACACATCCAAAATGCATTACTGAGTTGAAAGAAGTTGATTCTGGTGCATGGTTTTGAAACCGCAGTCAGAAAAAAAATTACATCCATATCAACATTTTTATCAGCTCCGGTCCTGTTGTTTTGGTCAAAAAATGAAAATTCTAAAAGTTCCTTTTTTTCTGCTTTAAACTCTAGGTACACATCCAAAATGTATTACTGAGTTGAAAGAAGTTGATTCTGGTGCATGGTTTTGAAACCGCAGTCAGAAAAAAAATTACATCCATATCAACATTTTTATCAGCTCCGGTCCTGTCGTTTTGGTCAAAAAATGAAAATTCTAAAAGTTCCTGTTTTTCTGCTGTAAACTCTAGGTACACATCAAAATGCATTACTGAGTTGAAAGAAGTGAATTCTGGTGCATGGTTTTGAAATCGCAGTCAGAAAAAAAATTACATCCATATCAACATTTTTATCAGCTCCGGACCTGTCGTTTTGGTCAAAAAATGAAAGATCGAAAAGTTCCTGTTTTTCTGCTTTAAACTCTAGGTACACATCCAAAATGCATTACTGAGATGAAAGAAGTTGATTCTGGTGCATGGTTTTGAAACTGCAGTCAGAAAAAAAATTACATCCATATCAACATTTTTATCAGCTCTGAACCTGTCGTTTTGGTCAAAAAATGAAAATTCTAAAAGTTCCTGTTTTTCTGCTTTAAACTCTAGGTACACATCCAAAATGTATTACTGAGTTGAAAGAAGTTGATTCTGGTGCATGGTTTTGAAATCGCAGTCAGAAAAAAAATAACATCCATATCAACATTTTTATCTGCTCCGGTCCTGTCGTTTTGGTCAAAAAATGAAAATTCTAAAAGTTCCTGTTTTTCTGCTTTAAACTCTAGGTACACATCCAAAATGTATTACTGAGTTGAAAGAAGTTGATTCTGGTGCATGGTTTTGAAACCGCAGTCAGAAAAAAAATGACATCCATATCAACATTTTTATCAGCTCCGGTCCTGTTGTTTTGGTCTAAAAATGAAAATTCTAAAAGTTCCTGTTTTTCTGCTTTAAACTCTAGGTACACATCCAAAATGTATTACTGAGTTGAAAGAAGTTGATTCTGGTGCATGGTTTTGAAACCGCAGTCAGAAAAAAAATTACATCCATATCAACATTTTTATCAGCTCTGAACCTGTCGTTTTGGTCAAAAAATGAAAATTCTAAAAGTTCCTGTTTTTCTGCTGTAAACTCTAGGTACACATCAAAATGCATTACTGAGTTGAAAGAAGTGAATTCTGGTGCATGGTTTTGAAATCGCAGTCAGAAAAAAAATTACATCCATATCAACATTTTTATCAGCTCCGGACCTGTCGTTTTGGTCAAAAAATGAAAGATCGAAAAGTTCCTGTTTTTCTGCTTTAAACTCTAGGTACACATCCAAAATGCATTACTGAGATGAAAGAAGTTGATTCTGGTGCATGGTTTTGAAACCGCAGTCAGAAAAAAAATTACATCCATATCAACATTTTTATCAGCTCCGGTTCTGTTGTTTTGGTCAAAAAATGAAAATTCTAAAAGTTCCTGTTTTTCTGCTTTAAACTCTAGGTACACATCCAAAATGCATTACTGAGATGAAAGAAGTTGATTCTGGTGCATGGTTTTGAAACCGCAGTCAGAAAAAAAATTACAACCATATCAACATTTTTATCAGCTCCGGACCTGTCGTTTTGGTCAAAAAATGAAAATTCTAAAAGTTCCTTTTTTTCTGCTTTAAACTCTAGGTACACATCCAAAATGTATTACTGAGTTGAAAGAAGTTGATTCTGGTGCATGGTTTTGAAACCGCAGTCAGAAAAAAAATTACATCCATATCAACATTTTTATCAGCTCTGAACCTGTCGTTTTGGTCAAAAAATGAAAATTCTAAAAGTTCCTTTTTTTCTGCTTTAAACTCTAGGTACACATCCAAAATGTATTACTGAGTTGAAAGAAGTTGATTCTGGTGCATGGTTTTGAAACCGCAGTCAGAAAAAAAATTACATCCATATCAACATTTTTATCAGCTCTGAACCTGTCGTTTTGGTCAAAAAATGAAAATTCTAAAAGTTCCTGTTTTTCTGCTTTAAACTCTAGGTACACATCCAAAATGTATTACTGAGTTGAAAGAAGTTGATTCTGGTGCATGGTTTTGAAATCGCAGTCAGAAAAAAAATAACATCCATATCAACATTTTTATCTGCTCCGGTCCTGTCGTTTTGGTCAAAAAATGAAAATTCTAAAAGTTCCTGTTTTTCTGCTTTAAACTCTAGGTACACATCCAAAATGTATTACTGAGTTGAAAGAAGTTGATTCTGGTGCATGGTTTTGAAACCGCAGTCAGAAAAAAAATTACATCCATATCAACATTTTTATCAGCTCCGGTCCTGTTGTTTTGGTCTAAAAATGAAAATTCTAAAAGTTCCTGTTTTTCTGCTTTAAACTCTAGGTACACATCCAAAATGTATTACTGAGTTGAAAGAAGTTGATTCTGGTGCATGGTTTTGAAACCGCAGTCAGAAAAAAAATTACATCCATATCAACATTTTTATCAGCTCTGAACCTGTCGTTTTGGTCAAAAAATGAAAATTCTAAAAGTTCCTGTTTTTCTGCTTTAAACTCTAGGTACACATCCAAAATGTATTACTGAGTTGAAAGAAGTTGATTCTGGTGCATGGTTTTGAAACCGCAGTCAGAATAAAAATTACATCAATATCAACATTTTTATCAGCTCCGGTCCTGTCGTTTAGGTCAAAAAATGAAAATTCTAAAAGTTCCTGTTTTTCTGCTTTAAACTCTAGGTACACATCCAAAATGTATTACTGAGTTGAAAGAAGTGAATTCTGGTGCATGGTTTTGAAATCGCAGTCAGAAAAAAAATTACATCCATATCAACATTTTTATCAGCTCCGGACCTGTCGTTTTGGTCAAAAAATGAAAATTCTAAAAGTTCCTGTTTTTCTGCTTTAAACTCTAGGTACACATCCAAAATGCATTACTGAGATGAAAGAAGTTGATTCTGGTGCATGGTTTTGAAACCGCAGTCAGAAAAAAAATTACAACCATATCAACATTTTTATCAGCTCCGGACCTGTCGTTTTGGTCAAAAAATGAAAATTCTAAAAGTTCCTTTTTTTCTGCTTTAAACTCTAGGTACACATCCAAAATGCATTACTGAGTTGAAAGAAGTTGATTCTGGTGCATGGTTTTGAAACCGCAGTCAGAAAAAAAATTACATCCATATCAACATTTTTATCAGCTCCGGTCCTGTTGTTTTGGTCAAAAAATGAAAATTCTAAAAGTTCCTTTTTTTCTGCTTTAAACTCTAGGTACACATCCAAAATGTATTACTGAGTTGAAAGAAGTTGATTCTGGTGCATGGTTTTGAAACCGCAGTCAGAAAAAAAATTACATCCATATCAACATTTTTATCAGCTCCGGTCCTGTCGTTTTGGTCAAAAAATGAAAATTCTAAAAGTTCCTGTTTTTCTGCTGTAAACTCTAGGTACACATCAAAATGCATTACTGAGTTGAAAGAAGTGAATTCTGGTGCATGGTTTTGAAATCGCAGTCAGAAAAAAAATTACATCCATATCAACATTTTTATCAGCTCCGGACCTGTCGTTTTGGTCAAAAAATGAAAGATCGAAAAGTTCCTGTTTTTCTGCTTTAAACTCTAGGTACACATCCAAAATGCATTACTGAGATGAAAGAAGTTGATTCTGGTGCATGGTTTTGAAACTGCAGTCAGAAAAAAAATTACATCCATATCAACATTTTTATCAGCTCCGGACCTGTCGTTTTGGTCAAAAAATGAAAATTCTAAAAGTTCCTGTTTTTCTGCTTTAAACTCTAGGTACACATCCAAAATGTATTACTGAGTTGAAAGAAGTTGATTCTGGTGCATGGTTTTGAAATCGCAGTCAGAAAAAAAATAACATCCATATCAACATTTTTATCTGCTCCGGTCCTGTCGTTTTGGTCAAAAAATGAAAATTCTAAAAGTTCCTGTTTTTCTGCTTTAAACTCTAGGTACACATCCAAAATGTATTACTGAGTTGAAAGAAGTTGATTCTGGTGCATGGTTTTGAAACCGCAGTCAGAAAAAAAATTACATCCATATCAACATTTTTATCAGCTCCGGTCCTGTTGTTTTGGTCAAAAAATGAAAATTCTAAAAGTTCCTGTTTTTCTGCTTTAAACTCTAGGTACACATCCAAAATGTATTACTGAGTTGAAAGAAGTTGATTCTGGTGCATGGTTTTGAAACCGCAGTCAGAAAAAAAATTACATCCATATCAACATTTTTATCAGCTCTGAACCTGTCGTTTTGGTCAAAAAATGAAAATTCTAAAAGTTCCTGTTTTTCTGCTGTAAACTCTAGGTACACATCAAAATGCATTACTGAGTTGAAAGAAGTGAATTCTGGTGCATGGTTTTGAAATCGCAGTCAGAAAAAAAATTACATCCATATCAACATTTTTATCAGCTCCGGACCTGTCGTTTTGGTCAAAAAATGAAAGATCGAAAAGTTCCTGTTTTTCTGCTTTAAACTCTAGGTACACATCCAAAATGCATTACTGAGATGAAAGAAGTTGATTCTGGTGCATGGTTTTGAAACCGCAGTCAGAAAAAAAATTACATCCATATCAACATTTTTATCAGCTCCGGTTCTGTTGTTTTGGTCAAAAAATGAAAATTCTAAAAGTTCCTGTTTTTCTGCTTTAAACTCTAGGTACACATCCAAAATGCATTACTGAGATGAAAGAAGTTGATTCTGGTGCATGGTTTTGAAACCGCAGTCAGAAAAAAAATTACAACCATATCAACATTTTTATCAGCTCCGGACCTGTCGTTTTGGTCAAAAAATGAAAATTCTAAAAGTTCCTTTTTTTCTGCTTTAAACTCTAGGTACACATCCAAAATGTATTACTGAGTTGAAAGAAGTTGATTCTGGTGCATGGTTTTGAAACCGCAGTCAGAAAAAAAATTACATCCATATCAACATTTTTATCAGCTCTGAACCTGTCGTTTTGGTCAAAAAATGAAAATTCTAAAAGTTCCTGTTTTTCTGCTTTAAACTCTAGGTACACATCCAAAATGTATTACTGAGTTGAAAGAAGTTGATTCTGGTGCATGGTTTTGAAATCGCAGTCAGAATAAAAATTACATCCATATCAACATTTTTATCAGCTCTGAACCTGTCGTTTTGGTCAAAAAATGAAAATTCTAAAAGTTCCTGTTTTTCTGCTTTAAACTCTAGGTACACATCCAAAATGTATTACTGAGTTGAAAGAAGTTGATTCTGGTGCATGGTTTTGAAATCGCAGTCAGAAAAAAAATAACATCCATATCAACATTTTTATCTGCTCCGGTCCTGTCGTTTTGGTCAAAAAATGAAAATTCTAAAAGTTCCTGTTTTTCTGCTTTAAACTCTAGGTACACATCCAAAATGCATTACTGAGATGAAAGAAGTTGATTCTGGTGCATGGTTTTGAAACCGCAGTCAGAAAAAAAATTACAACCATATCAACATTTTTATCAGCTCCGGACCTGTCGTTTTGGTCAAAAAATGAAAATTCTAAAAGTTCCTTTTTTTCTGCTTTAAACTCTAGGTACACATCCAAAATGCATTACTGAGTTGAAAGAAGTTGATTCTGGTGCATGGTTTTGAAACCGCAGTCAGAAAAAAAATTACATCCATATCAACATTTTTATCAGCTCCGGTCCTGTTGTTTTGGTCAAAAAATGAAAATTCTAAAAGTTCCTTTTTTTCTGCTTTAAACTCTAGGTACACATCCAAAATGTATTACTGAGTTGAAAGAAGTTGATTCTGGTGCATGGTTTTGAAACCGCAGTCAGAAAAAAAATTACATCCATATCAACATTTTTATCAGCTCCGGTCCTGTCGTTTTGGTCAAAAAATGAAAATTCTAAAAGTTCCTGTTTTTCTGCTGTAAACTCTAGGTACACATCAAAATGCATTACTGAGTTGAAAGAAGTGAATTCTGGTGCATGGTTTTGAAATCGCAGTCAGAAAAAAAATTACATCCATATCAACATTTTTATCAGCTCCGGACCTGTCGTTTTGGTCAAAAAATGAAAGATCGAAAAGTTCCTGTTTTTCTGCTTTAAACTCTAGGTACACATCCAAAATGCATTACTGAGATGAAAGAAGTTGATTCTGGTGCATGGTTTTGAAACTGCAGTCAGAAAAAAAATTACATCCATATCAACATTTTTATCAGCTCCGGACCTGTCGTTTTGGTCAAAAAATTAAAATTCTAAAAGTTCCTGTTTTTCTGCTTTAAACTCTAGGTACACATCAAAATGCATTACTGAGTTGAAAGAAGTGAATTCTGGTGCATGGTTTTATAATCGCAGTCAGAAAAAAAATTACATCCATATCAACATTTTTATCAGCTCCGGACCTGTCGTTTTGGTCAAAAAATGAAAATTCTAAAAGTTCCTGTTTTTCTGCTTTAAACTCTAGGTACACATCCAAAATGTATTACTGAGTTGAAAGAAGTTGATTCTGGTGCATGGTTTTGAAATCGCAGTCAGAAAAAAAATAACATCCATATCAACATTTTTATCTGCTCCGGTCCTGTCGTTTTGGTCAAAAAATGAAAATTCTAAAAGTTCCTGTTTTTCTGCTTTAAACTCTAGGTACACATCCAAAATGTATTACTGAGTTGAAAGAAGTTGATTCTGGTGCATGGTTTTGAAACCGCAGTCAGAAAAAAAATTACATCCATATCAACATTTTTATCAGCTCCGGTCCTGTTGTTTTGGTCAAAAAATGAAAATTCTAAAAGTTCCTGTTTTTCTGCTTTAAACTCTAGGTACACATCCAAAATGTATTACTGAGTTGAAAGAAGTTGATTCTGGTGCATGGTTTTGAAACCGCAGTCAGAAAAAAAATTACATCCATATCAACATTTTTATCAGCTCTGAACCTGTCGTTTTGGTCAAAAAATGAAAATTCTAAAAGTTCCTGTTTTTCTGCTGTAAACTCTAGGTACACATCAAAATGCATTACTGAGTTGAAAGAAGTGAATTCTGGTGCATGGTTTTGAAATCGCAGTCAGAAAAAAAATTACATCCATATCAACATTTTTATCAGCTCCGGACCTGTCGTTTTGGTCAAAAAATGAAAGATCGAAAAGTTCCTGTTTTTCTGCTTTAAACTCTAGGTACACATCCAAAATGCATTACTGAGATGAAAGAAGTTGATTCTGGTGCATGGTTTTGAAACCGCAGTCAGAAAAAAAATTACATCCATATCAACATTTTTATCAGCTCCGGTTCTGTTGTTTTGGTCAAAAAATGAAAATTCTAAAAGTTCCTGTTTTTCTGCTTTAAACTCTAGGTACACATCCAAAATGCATTACTGAGTTGAAAGAAGTGAATTCTGGTGCATGGTTTTGACACCGCAGTCAGAAAAAAAATTACATCCATATCAACATTTTTATCAGCTCCGGACCTGTCGTTTTGGTCAAAAAATGAAAATTCTAAAAGTTCCTTTTTTTCTGCTTTAAACTCTAGGTACACATCCAAAATGTATTACTGAGTTGAAAGAAGTTGATTCTGGTGCATGGTTTTGAAACCGCAGTCAGAAAAAAAATTACATCCATATCAACATTTTTATCAGCTCTGAACCTGTCGTTTTGGTCAAAAAATGAAAATTCTAAAAGTTCCTGTTTTTCTGCTTTAAACTCTAGGTACACATCCAAAATGTATTACTGAGTTGAAAGAAGTTGATTCTGGTGCATGGTTTTGAAATCGCAGTCAGAATAAAAATTACATCCATATCAACATTTTTATCAGCTCTGAACCTGTCGTTTTGGTCAAAAAATGAAAATTCTAAAAGTTCCTGTTTTTCTGCTTTAAACTCTAGGTACACATCCAAAATGTATTACTGAGTTGAAAGAAGTTGATTCTGGTGCATGGTTTTGAAATCGCAGTCAGAAAAAAAATAACATCCATATCAACATTTTTATCTGCTCCGGTCCTGTCGTTTTGGTCAAAAAATGAAAATTCTAAAAGTTCCTGTTTTTCTGCTTTAAACTCTAGGTACACATCCAAAATGTATTACTGAGTTGAAAGAAGTTGATTCTGGTGCATGGTTTTGAAACCGCAGTCAGAAAAAAAATTACATCCATATCAACATTTTTATCAGCTCTGAACCTGTCGTTTTGGTCAAAAAATGAAAATTCTAAAAGTTCCTGTTTTTCTGCTTTAAACTCTAGGTACACATCCAAAATGTATTACTGAGTTGAAAGAAGTTGATTCTGGTGCATGGTTTTGAAACCGCAGTCAGAATAAAAATTACATCAATATCAACATTTTTATCAGCTCCGGTCCTGTCGTTTAGGTCAAAAAATGAAAATTCTAAAAGTTCCTGTTTTTCTGCTTTAAACTCTAGGTACACATCCAAAATGTATTACTGAGTTGAAAGAAGTGAATTCTGGTGCATGGTTTTGAAATCGCAGTCAGAAAAAAAATTACATCCATATCAACATTTTTATCAGCTCTGAACCTGTCGTTTTGGTCAAAAAATGAAAATTCTAAAAGTTCCTGTTTTTCTGCTTTAAACTCTAGGTACACATCCAAAATGTATTACTGAGTTGAAAGAAGTTGATTCTGGTGCATGGTTTTGAAATCGCAGTCAGAATAAAAATTACATCCATATCAACATTTTTATCAGCTCTGAACCTGTCGTTTTGGTCAAAAAATGAAAATTCTAAAAGTTCCTGTTTTTCTGCTTTAAACTCTAGGTACACATCCAAAATGTATTACTGAGTTGAAAGAAGTTGATTCTGGTGCATGGTTTTGAAATCGCAGTCAGAAAAAAAATAACATCCATATCAACATTTTTATCTGCTCCGGTCCTGTCGTTTTGGTCAAAAAATGAAAATTCTAAAAGTTCCTGTTTTTCTGCTTTAAACTCTAGGTACACATCCAAAATGCATTACTGAGATGAAAGAAGTTGATTCTGGTGCATGGTTTTGAAACCGCAGTCAGAAAAAAAATTACAACCATATCAACATTTTTATCAGCTCCGGACCTGTCGTTTTGGTCAAAAAATGAAAATTCTAAAAGTTCCTTTTTTTCTGCTTTAAACTCTAGGTACACATCCAAAATGCATTACTGAGTTGAAAGAAGTTGATTCTGGTGCATGGTTTTGAAACCGCAGTCAGAAAAAAAATTACATCCATATCAACATTTTTATCAGCTCCGGTCCTGTTGTTTTGGTCAAAAAATGAAAATTCTAAAAGTTCCTTTTTTTCTGCTTTAAACTCTAGGTACACATCCAAAATGTATTACTGAGTTGAAAGAAGTTGATTCTGGTGCATGGTTTTGAAACCGCAGTCAGAAAAAAAATTACATCCATATCAACATTTTTATCAGCTCCGGTCCTGTCGTTTTGGTCAAAAAATGAAAATTCTAAAAGTTCCTGTTTTTCTGCTGTAAACTCTAGGTACACATCAAAATGCATTACTGAGTTGAAAGAAGTGAATTCTGGTGCATGGTTTTGAAATCGCAGTCAGAAAAAAAATTACATCCATATCAACATTTTTATCAGCTCCGGACCTGTCGTTTTGGTCAAAAAATGAAAGATCGAAAAGTTCCTGTTTTTCTGCTTTAAACTCTAGGTACACATCCAAAATGCATTACTGAGATGAAAGAAGTTGATTCTGGTGCATGGTTTTGAAACTGCAGTCAGAAAAAAAATTACATCCATATCAACATTTTTATCAGCTCCGGACCTGTCGTTTTGGTCAAAAAATTAAAATTCTAAAAGTTCCTGTTTTTCTGCTTTAAACTCTAGGTACACATCAAAATGCATTACTGAGTTGAAAGAAGTGAATTCTGGTGCATGGTTTTATAATCGCAGTCAGAAAAAAAATTACATCCATATCAACATTTTTATCAGCTCCGGACCTGTCGTTTTGGTCAAAAAATGAAAATTCTAAAAGTTCCTGTTTTTCTGCTTTAAACTCTAGGTACACATCCAAAATGTATTACTGAGTTGAAAGAAGTTGATTCTGGTGCATGGTTTTGAAATCGCAGTCAGAAAAAAAATAACATCCATATCAACATTTTTATCTGCTCCGGTCCTGTCGTTTTGGTCAAAAAATGAAAATTCTAAAAGTTCCTGTTTTTCTGCTTTAAACTCTAGGTACACATCCAAAATGTATTACTGAGTTGAAAGAAGTTGATTCTGGTGCATGGTTTTGAAACCGCAGTCAGAAAAAAAATTACATCCATATCAACATTTTTATCAGCTCCGGTCCTGTTGTTTTGGTCAAAAAATGAAAATTCTAAAAGTTCCTGTTTTTCTGCTTTAAACTCTAGGTACACATCCAAAATGTATTACTGAGTTGAAAGAAGTTGATTCTGGTGCATGGTTTTGAAACCGCAGTCAGAAAAAAAATTACATCCATATCAACATTTTTATCAGCTCTGAACCTGTCGTTTTGGTCAAAAAATGAAAATTCTAAAAGTTCCTGTTTTTCTGCTGTAAACTCTAGGTACACATCAAAATGCATTACTGAGTTGAAAGAAGTGAATTCTGGTGCATGGTTTTGAAATCGCAGTCAGAAAAAAAATTACATCCATATCAACATTTTTATCAGCTCCGGACCTGTCGTTTTGGTCAAAAAATGAAAGATCGAAAAGTTCCTGTTTTTCTGCTTTAAACTCTAGGTACACATCCAAAATGCATTACTGAGATGAAAGAAGTTGATTCTGGTGCATGGTTTTGAAACCGCAGTCAGAAAAAAAATTACATCCATATCAACATTTTTATCAGCTCCGGTTCTGTTGTTTTGGTCAAAAAATGAAAATTCTAAAAGTTCCTGTTTTTCTGCTTTAAACTCTAGGTACACATCCAAAATGCATTACTGAGTTGAAAGAAGTGAATTCTGGTGCATGGTTTTGACACCGCAGTCAGAAAAAAAATTACATCCATATCAACATTTTTATCAGCTCCGGACCTGTCGTTTTGGTCAAAAAATGAAAATTCTAAAAGTTCCTTTTTTTCTGCTTTAAACTCTAGGTACACATCCAAAATGTATTACTGAGTTGAAAGAAGTTGATTCTGGTGCATGGTTTTGAAACCGCAGTCAGAAAAAAAATTACATCCATATCAACATTTTTATCAGCTCTGAACCTGTCGTTTTGGTCAAAAAATGAAAATTCTAAAAGTTCCTGTTTTTCTGCTTTAAACTCTAGGTACACATCCAAAATGTATTACTGAGTTGAAAGAAGTTGATTCTGGTGCATGGTTTTGAAATCGCAGTCAGAATAAAAATTACATCCATATCAACATTTTTATCAGCTCTGAACCTGTCGTTTTGGTCAAAAAATGAAAATTCTAAAAGTTCCTGTTTTTCTGCTTTAAACTCTAGGTACACATCCAAAATGTATTACTGAGTTGAAAGAAGTTGATTCTGGTGCATGGTTTTGAAATCGCAGTCAGAAAAAAAATAACATCCATATCAACATTTTTATCTGCTCCGGTCCTGTCGTTTTGGTCAAAAAATGAAAATTCTAAAAGTTCCTGTTTTTCTGCTTTAAACTCTAGGTACACATCCAAAATGTATTACTGAGTTGAAAGAAGTTGATTCTGGTGCATGGTTTTGAAACCGCAGTCAGAAAAAAAATTACATCCATATCAACATTTTTATCAGCTCTGAACCTGTCGTTTTGGTCAAAAAATGAAAATTCTAAAAGTTCCTGTTTTTCTGCTTTAAACTCTAGGTACACATCCAAAATGTATTACTGAGTTGAAAGAAGTTGATTCTGGTGCATGGTTTTGAAACCGCAGTCAGAATAAAAATTACATCAATATCAACATTTTTATCAGCTCCGGTCCTGTCGTTTAGGTCAAAAAATGAAAATTCTAAAAGTTCCTGTTTTTCTGCTTTAAACTCTAGGTACACATCCAAAATGTATTACTGAGTTGAAAGAAGTGAATTCTGGTGCATGGTTTTGAAATCGCAGTCAGAAAAAAAATTACATCCATATCAACATTTTTATCAGCTCCGGACCTGTCGTTTTGGTCAAAAAATGAAAATTCTAAAAGTTCCTGTTTTTCTGCTTTAAACTCTAGGTACACATCCAAAATGCATTACTGAGATGAAAGAAGTTGATTCTGGTGCATGGTTTTGAAACCGCAGTCAGAAAAAAAATTACATCCATATCAACATTTTTATCAGCTCCGGTTCTGTTGTTTTGGTCAAAAAATGAAAATTCTAAAAGTTCCTGTTTTTCTGCTTTAAACTCTAGGTACACATCCAAAATGCATTACTGAGATGAAAGAAGTTGATTCTGGTGCATGGTTTTGAAACCGCAGTCAGAAAAAAAAATTACAACCATATCAACATTTTTATCAGCTCCGGACCTGTCGTTTTGGTCAAAAAATGAAAATTCTAAAAGTTCCTTTTTTTCTGCTTTAAACTCTAGGTACACATCCAAAATGCATTACTGAGTTGAAAGAAGTTGATTCTGGTGCATGGTTTTGAAACCGCAGTCAGAAAAAAAATTACATCCATATCAACATTTTTATCAGCTCCGGTCCTGTCGTTTTGGTCAAAAAATGAAAATTCTAAAAGTTCCTGTTTTTCTGCTGTAAACTCTAGGTACACATCAAAATGCATTACTGAGTTGAAAGAAGTGAATTCTGGTGCATGGTTTTGAAATCGCAGTCAGAAAAAAAATTACATCCATATCAACATTTTTATCAGCTCCGGACCTGTCGTTTTGGTCAAAAAATGAAAGATCGAAAAGTTCCTGTTTTTCTGCTTTAAACTCTAGGTACACATCCAAAATGCATTACTGAGATGAAAGAAGTTGATTCTGGTGCATGGTTTTGAAACTGCAGTCAGAAAAAAAATTACATCCATATCAACATTTTTATCAGCTCCGGACCTGTCGTTTTGGTCAAAAAATTAAAATTCTAAAAGTTCCTGTTTTTCTGCTTTAAACTCTAGGTACACATCAAAATGCATTACTGAGTTGAAAGAAGTGAATTCTGGTGCATGGTTTTATAATCGCAGTCAGAAAAAAAATTACATCCATATCAACATTTTTATCAGCTCCGGACCTGTCGTTTTGGTCAAAAAATGAAAAATCTAAAAGTTCCTGTTTTTCTGCTTTAAACTCTAGGTACACATCCAAAATGCATTACTGAGATGAAAGAAGTTGATTCTGGTGCATGGTTTTGAAACCGCAGTCAGAAAAAAAATTACATCCATATCAACACTTTTATCAGCTCCGGTTCTGTTGTTTTGGTCAAAAAATGAAAATTCTAAAAGTTCCTGTTTTTCTGCTTTAAACTCTAGGTACACATCCAAAATGCATTACTGAGATGAAAGAAGTTGATTCTGGTGCATGGTTTTGAAACCGCAGTCAGAAAAAAAATTACAACCATATCAACATTTTTATCAGCTCCGGTCCTGTTGTTTTGGTCAAAAAATGAAAATTCTAAAAGTTCCTTTTTTTCTGCTTTAAACTCTAGGTACACATCCAAAATGCATTACTGAGTTGAAAGAAGTTGATTCTGGTGCATGGTTTTGAAACCGCAGTCAGAAAAAAAATTACATCCATATCAACATTTTTATCAGCTCCGGTCCTGTTGTTTTGGTCAAAAAATGAAAATTCTAAAAGTTCCTTTTTTTCTGCTTTAAACTCTAGGTACACATCCAAAATGTATTACTGAGTTGAAAGAAGTTGATTCTGGTGCATGGTTTTGAAACCGCAGTCAGAAAAAAAATTACATCCATATCAACATTTTTATCAGCTCCGGTCCTGTCGTTTTGGTCAAAAAATGAAAATTCTAAAAGTTCCTGTTTTTCTGCTGTAAACTCTAGGTACACATCAAAATGCATTACTGAGTTGAAAGAAGTGAATTCTGGTGCATGGTTTTGAAATCGCAGTCAGAAAAAAAATTACATCCATATCAACATTTTTATCAGCTCCGGACCTGTCGTTTTGGTCAAAAAATGAAAGATCGAAAAGTTCCTGTTTTTCTGCTTTAAACTCTAGGTACACATCCAAAATGCATTACTGAGATGAAAGAAGTTGATTCTGGTGCATGGTTTTGAAACTGCAGTCAGAAAAAAAATTACATCCATATCAACATTTTTATCAGCTCCGGACCTGTCGTTTTGGTCAAAAAATGAAAATTCTAAAAGTTCCTGTTTTTCTGCTTTAAACTCTAGGTACACATCCAAAATGTATTACTGAGTTGAAAGAAGTTGATTCTGGTGCATGGTTTTGAAACCGCAGTCAGAAAAAAAATTACATCCATATCAACATTTTTATCAGCTCCGGTCCTGTTGTTTTGGTCAAAAAATGAAAATTCTAAAAGTTCCTGTTTTTCTGCTTTAAACTCTAGGTACACATCCAAAATGTATTACTGAGTTGAAAGAAGTTGATTCTGGTGCATGGTTTTGAAACCGCAGTCAGAAAAAAAATTACATCCATATCAACATTTTTATCAGCTCTGAACCTGTCGTTTTGGTCAAAAAATGAAAATTCTAAAAGTTCCTGTTTTTCTGCTGTAAACTCTAGGTACACATCAAAATGCATTACTGAGTTGAAAGAAGTGAATTCTGGTGCATGGTTTTGAAATCGCAGTCAGAAAAAAAATTACATCCATATCAACATTTTTATCAGCTCCGGACCTGTCGTTTTGGTCAAAAAATGAAAGATCGAAAAGTTCCTGTTTTTCTGCTTTAAACTCTAGGTACACATCCAAAATGCATTACTGAGTTGAAAGAAGTGAATTCTGGTGCATGGTTTTGAAACCGCAGTCAGAAAAAAAATTACATCCATATCAACATTTTTATCAGCTCCGGACCTGTCGTTTTGGTCAAAAAATGAAAATTCTAAAAGTTCCTGTTTTTCTGCTTTAAACTCTAGGTACACATCCAAAATGTATTACTGAGTTGAAAGAAGTTGATTCTGGTGCATGGTTTTGAAACCGCAGTCAGAAAAAAAATTACATCCATATCAACATTTTTATCAGCTCTGAACCTGTCGTTTTGGTCAAAAAATGAAAATTCTAAAAGTTCCTGTTTTTCTGCTTTAAACTCTAGGTACACATCCAAAATGTATTACTGAGTTGAAAGAAGTTGATTCTGGTGCATGGTTTTGAAATCGCAGTCAGAAAAAAAATAACATCCATATCAACATTTTTATCTGCTCCGGTCCTGTCGTTTTGGTCAAAAAATGAAAATTCTAAAAGTTCCTGTTTTTCTGCTTTAAACTCTAGGTACACATCCAAAATGTATTACTGAGTTGAAAGAAGTTGATTCTGGTGCATGGTTTTGAAACCGCAGTCAGAAAAAAAATTACATCCATATCAACATTTTTATCAGCTCTGAACCTGTCGTTTTGGTCAAAAAATGAAAATTCTAAAAGTTCCTGTTTTTCTGCTTTAAACTCTAGGTACACATCCAAAATGTATTACTGAGTTGAAAGAAGTTGATTCTGGTGCATGGTTTTGAAACCGCAGTCAGAATAAAAATTACATCAATATCAACATTTTTATCAGCTCCGGTCCTGTCGTTTAGGTCAAAAAATGAAAATTCTAAAAGTTCCTGTTTTTCTGCTTTAAACTCTAGGTACACATCCAAAATGTATTACTGAGTTGAAAGAAGTGAATTCTGGTGCATGGTTTTGAAATCGCAGTCAGAAAAAAAATTACATCCATATCAACATTTTTATCAGCTCCGGACCTGTCGTTTTGGTCAAAAAATGAAAATTCTAAAAGTTCCTGTTTTTCTGCTTTAAACTCTAGGTACACATCCAAAATGCATTACTGAGATGAAAGAAGTTGATTCTGGTGCATGGTTTTGAAACCGCAGTCAGAAAAAAAATTACATCCATATCAACATTTTTATCAGCTCCGGTTCTGTTGTTTTGGTCAAAAAATGAAAATTCTAAAAGTTCCTGTTTTTCTGCTTTAAACTCTAGGTACACATCCAAAATGCATTACTGAGATGAAAGAAGTTGATTCTGGTGCATGGTTTTGAAACCGCAGTCAGAAAAAAAAATTACAACCATATCAACATTTTTATCAGCTCCGGACCTGTCGTTTTGGTCAAAAAATGAAAATTCTAAAAGTTCCTTTTTTTCTGCTTTAAACTCTAGGTACACATCCAAAATGCATTACTGAGTTGAAAGAAGTTGATTCTGGTGCATGGTTTTGAAACCGCAGTCAGAAAAAAAATTACATCCATATCAACATTTTTATCAGCTCCGGTCCTGTTGTTTTGGTCAAAAAATGAAAATTCTAAAAGTTCCTTTTTTTCTGCTTTAAACTCTAGGTACACATCCAAAATGTATTACTGAGTTGAAAGAAGTTGATTCTGGTGCATGGTTTTGAAACCGCAGTCAGAAAAAAAATTACATCCATATCAACATTTTTATCAGCTCCGGTCCTGTCGTTTTGGTCAAAAAATGAAAATTCTAAAAGTTCCTGTTTTTCTGCTGTAAACTCTAGGTACACATCAAAATGCATTACTGAGTTGAAAGAAGTGAATTCTGGTGCATGGTTTTGAAATCGCAGTCAGAAAAAAAATTACATCCATATCAACATTTTTATCAGCTCCGGACCTGTCGTTTTGGTCAAAAAATGAAAGATCGAAAAGTTCCTGTTTTTCTGCTTTAAACTCTAGGTACACATCCAAAATGCATTACTGAGATGAAAGAAGTTGATTCTGGTGCTTGGTTTTGAAACTGCAGTCAGAAAAAAAATTACATCCATATCAACATTTTTATCAGCTCCGGACCTGTCGTTTTGGTCAAAAAATTAAAATTCTAAAAGTTCCTGTTTTTCTGCTTTAAACTCTAGGTACACATCAAAATGCATTACTGAGTTGAAAGAAGTGAATTCTGGTGCATGGTTTTATAATCGCAGTCAGAAAAAAAATTACATCCATATCAACATTTTTATCAGCTCCGGACCTGTCGTTTTGGTCAAAAAATGAAAAATCTAAAAGTTCCTGTTTTTCTGCTTTAAACTCTAGGTACACATCCAAAATGCATTACTGAGATGAAAGAAGTTGATTCTGGTGCATGGTTTTGAAACCGCAGTCAGAAAAAAAATTACATCCATATCAACACTTTTATCAGCTCCGGTTCTGTTGTTTTGGTCAAAAAATGAAAATTCTAAAAGTTCCTGTTTTTCTGCTTTAAACTCTAGGTACACATCCAAAATGCATTACTGAGATGAAAGAAGTTGATTCTGGTGCATGGTTTTGAAACCGCAGTCAGAAAAAAAATTACAACCATATCAACATTTTTATCAGCTCCGGTCCTGTTGTTTTGGTCAAAAAATGAAAATTCTAAAAGTTCCTTTTTTCTGCTTTAAACTCTAGGTACACATCCAAAATGCATTACTGAGTTGAAAGAAGTTGATTCTGGTGCATGGTTTTGAAACCGCAGTCAGAAAAAAAATTACATCCATATCAACATTTTTATCAGCTCCGGTCCTGTTGTTTTGGTCAAAAAATGAAAATTCTAAAAGTTCCTTTTTTTCTGCTTTAAACTCTAGGTACACATCCAAAATGTATTACTGAGTTGAAAGAAGTTGATTCTGGTGCATGGTTTTGAAACCGCAGTCAGAAAAAAAATTACATCCATATCAACATTTTTATCAGCTCCGGTCCTGTCGTTTTGGTCAAAAAATGAAAATTCTAAAAGTTCCTGTTTTTCTGCTGTAAACTCTAGGTACACATCAAAATGCATTACTGAGTTGAAAGAAGTGAATTCTGGTGCATGGTTTTGAAATCGCAGTCAGAAAAAAAATTACATCCATATCAACATTTTTATCAGCTCCGGACCTGTCGTTTTGGTCAAAAAATGAAAGATCGAAAAGTTCCTGTTTTTCTGCTTTAAACTCTAGGTACACATCCAAAATGCATTACTGAGATGAAAGAAGTTGATTCTGGTGCATGGTTTTGAAACTGCAGTCAGAAAAAAAATTACATCCATATCAACATTTTTATCAGCTCCGGACCTGTCGTTTTGGTCAAAAAATGAAAATTCTAAAAGTTCCTGTTTTTCTGCTTTAAACTCTAGGTACACATCCAAAATGTATTACTGAGTTGAAAGAAGTTGATTCTGGTGCATGGTTTTGAAATCGCAGTCAGAAAAAAAATAACATCCATATCAACATTTTTATCTGCTCCGGTCCTGTCGTTTTGGTCAAAAAATGAAAATTCTAAAAGTTCCTGTTTTTCTGCTTTAAACTCTAGGTACACATCCAAAATGTATTACTGAGTTGAAAGAAGTTGATTCTGGTGCATGGTTTTGAAACCGCAGTCAGAAAAAAAATTACATCCATATCAACATTTTTATCAGCTCCGGTCCTGTTGTTTTGGTCAAAAAATGAAAATTCTAAAAGTTCCTGTTTTTCTGCTTTAAACTCTAGGTACACATCCAAAATGTATTACTGAGTTGAAAGAAGTTGATTCTGGTGCATGGTTTTGAAACCGCAGTCAGAAAAAAAATTACATCCATATCAACATTTTTATCAGCTCTGAACCTGTCGTTTTGGTCAAAAAATGAAAATTCTAAAAGTTCCTGTTTTTCTGCTGTAAACTCTAGGTACACATCAAAATGCATTACTGAGTTGAAAGAAGTGAATTCTGGTGCATGGTTTTGAAATCGCAGTCAGAAAAAAAATTACATCCATATCAACATTTTTATCAGCTCCGGACCTGTCGTTTTGGTCAAAAAATGAAAGATCGAAAAGTTCCTGTTTTTCTGCTTTAAACTCTAGGTACACATCCAAAATGCATTACTGAGTTGAAAGAAGTGAATTCTGGTGCATGGTTTTGAAACCGCAGTCAGAAAAAAAATTACATCCATATCAACATTTTTATCAGCTCCGGACCTGTCGTTTTGGTCAAAAAATGAAAATTCTAAAAGTTCCTGTTTTTCTGCTTTAAACTCTAGGTACACATCCAAAATGTATTACTGAGTTGAAAGAAGTTGATTCTGGTGCATGGTTTTGAAACCGCAGTCAGAAAAAAAATTACATCCATATCAACATTTTTATCAGCTCTGAACCTGTCGTTTTGGTCAAAAAATGAAAATTCTAAAAGTTCCTGTTTTTCTGCTTTAAACTCTAGGTACACATCCAAAATGTATTACTGAGTTGAAAGAAGTTGATTCTGGTGCATGGTTTTGAAATCGCAGTCAGAATAAAAATTACATCCATATCAACATTTTTATCAGCTCTGAACCTGTCGTTTTGGTCAAAAAATGAAAATTCTAAAAGTTCCTGTTTTTCTGCTTTAAACTCTAGGTACACATCCAAAATGTATTACTGAGTTGAAAGAAGTTGATTCTGGTGCATGGTTTTGAAATCGCAGTCAGAATAAAAATTACATCCATATCAACATTTTTATCAGCTCTGAACCTGTCGTTTTGGTCAAAAAATGAAAATTCTAAAAGTTCCTGTTTTTCTGCTTTAAACTCTAGGTACACATCAAAATGCATTACTGAGTTGAAAGAAGTGAATTCTGGTGCATGGTTTTGAAATCGCAGTCAGAAAAAAAATTACATCCATATCAACATTTTTATCAGCTCCGGACCTGTCGTTTTGGTCAAAAAATGAAAAATCTAAAAGTTCCTGTTTTTCTGCTTTAAACTCTAGGTACACATCCAAAATGCATTACTGAGATGAAAGAAGTTGATTCTGGTGCATGGTTTTGAAACCGCAGTCAGAAAAAAAATTACATCCATATCAACATTTTTATCAGCTCCGGACCTGTCGTTTTGGTCAAAAAATGAAAGATCGAAAAGTTCCTGTTTTTCTGCTTTAAACTCTAGGTACACATCCAAAATGCATTACTGAGTTGAAAGAAGTGAATTCTGGTGCATGGTTTTGAAACCGCAGTCAGAAAAAAAAATTACATCCATATCAACATTTTTATCAGCTCTGAACCTGTCGTTTTGGTCAAAAAATGAAAATTCTAAAAGTTCCTGTTTTTCTGCTTTAAACTCTAGGTACACATCCAAAATGTATTACTGAGTTGAAAGAAGTTGATTCTGGTGCATGGTTTTGAAATCGCAGTCAGAATAAAAATTACATCCATATCAACATTTTTATCAGCTCTGAACCTGTCGTTTTGGTCAAAAAATGAAAATTCTAAAAGTTCCTGTTTTTCTGCTTTAAACTCTAGGTACACATCCAAAATGTATTACTGAGTTGAAAGAAGTTGATTCTGGTGCATGGTTTTGAAACCGCAGTCAGAATAAAAATTACATCAATATCAACATTTTTATCAGCTCCGGTCCTGTCGTTTAGGTCAAAAAATGAAAAATCTAAAAGTTCCTGTTTTTCTGCTTTAAACTCTAGGTACACATCCAAAATGCATTACTGAGATGAAAGAAGTTGATTCTGGTGCATGGTTTTGAAACCGCAGTCAGAAAAAAAATTACATCCATATCAACATTTTTATCAGCTCCGGACCTGTCGTTTTGGTCAAAAAATGAAAGATCGAAAAGTTCCTGTTTTTCTGCTTTAAACTCTAGGTACACATCCAAAATGCATTACTGAGTTGAAAGAAGTGAATTCTGGTGCATGGTTTTGAAACCGCAGTCAGAAAAAAAATTACATCCATATCAACATTTTTATCAGCTCTGAACCTGTCGTTTTGGTCAAAAAATGAAAATTCTAAAAGTTCCTGTTTTTCTGCTTTAAACTCTAGGTACACATCCAAAATGTATTACTGAGTTGAAAGAAGTTGATTCTGGTGCATGGTTTTGAAATCGCAGTCAGAATAAAAATTACATCCATATCAACATTTTTATCAGCTCTGAACCTGTCGTTTTGGTCAAAAAATGAAAATTCTAAAAGTTCCTGTTTTTCTGCTTTAAACTCTAGGTACACATCCAAAATGTATTACTGAGTTGAAAGAAGTTGATTCTGGTGCATGGTTTTGAAACCGCAGTCAGAATAAAAATTACATCAATATCAACATTTTTATCAGCTCCGGTCCTGTCGTTTAGGTCAAAAAATGAAAATTCTAAAAGTTCCTGTTTTTCTGCTTTAAACTCTAGGTACACATCCAAAATGTATTACTGAGTTGAAAGAAGTGAATTCTGGTGCATGGTTTTGAAATCGCAGTCAGAAAAAAAATTACATCCATATCAACATTTTTATCAGCTCCGGACCTGTCGTTTTGGTCAAAAAATGAAAATTCTAAAAGTTCCTGTTTTTCTGCTTTAAACTCTAGGTACACATCCAAAATGCATTACTGAGATGAAAGAAGTTGATTCTGGTGCATGGTTTTGAAACCGCAGTCAGAAAAAAAATTACATCCATATCAACATTTTTATCAGCTCCGGTTCTGTTGTTTTGGTCAAAAAATGAAAATTCTAAAAGTTCCTGTTTTTCTGCTTTAAACTCTAGGTACACATCCAAAATGCATTACTGAGATGAAAGAAGTTGATTCTGGTGCATGGTTTTGAAACCGCAGTCAGAAAAAAAATTACAACCATATCAACATTTTTATCAGCTCCGGACCTGTCGTTTTGGTCAAAAAATGAAAATTCTAAAAGTTCCTTTTTTTCTGCTTTAAACTCTAGGTACACATCCAAAATGCATTACTGAGTTGAAAGAAGTTGATTCTGGTGCATGGTTTTGAAACCGCAGTCAGAAAAAAAATTACATCCATATCAACATTTTTATCAGCTCCGGTCCTGTTGTTTTGGTCAAAAAATGAAAATTCTAAAAGTTCCTTTTTTTCTGCTTTAAACTCTAGGTACACATCCAAAATGTATTACTGAGTTGAAAGAAGTTGATTCTGGTGCATGGTTTTGAAACCGCAGTCAGAAAAAAAATTACATCCATATCAACATTTTTATCAGCTCCGGTCCTGTCGTTTTGGTCAAAAAATGAAAATTCTAAAAGTTCCTGTTTTTCTGCTGTAAACTCTAGGTACACATCAAAATGCATTACTGAGTTGAAAGAAGTGAATTCTGGTGCATGGTTTTGAAATCGCAGTCAGAAAAAAAATTACATCCATATCAACATTTTTATCAGCTCCGGACCTGTCGTTTTGGTCAAAAAATGAAAGATCGAAAAGTTCCTGTTTTTCTGCTTTAAACTCTAGGTACACATCCAAAATGCATTACTGAGATGAAAGAAGTTGATTCTGGTGCATGGTTTTGAAACTGCAGTCAGAAAAAAAATTACATCCATATCAACATTTTTATCAGCTCCGGACCTGTCGTTTTGGTCAAAAAATTAAAATTCTAAAAGTTCCTGTTTTTTTGCTTTAAACTCTAGGTACACATCAAAATGCATTACTGAGTTGAAAGAAGTGAATTCTGGTGCATGGTTTTATAATCGCAGTCAGAAAAAAAATTACATCCATATCAACATTTTTATCAGCTCCGGACCTGTCGTTTTGGTCAAAAAATGAAAATTCTAAAAGTTCCTGTTTTTCTGCTTTAAACTCTAGGTACACATCCAAAATGTATTACTGAGTTGAAAGAAGTTGATTCTGGTGCATGGTTTTGAAACCGCAGTCAGAAAAAAAATTACAACCATATCAACATTTTTATCAGCTCCGGACCTGTCGTTTTGGTCAAAAAATGAAAATTCTAAAAGTTCCTTTTTTTCTGCTTTAAACTCTAGGTACACATCCAAAATGCATTACTGAGTTGAAAGAAGTTGATTCTGGTGCATGGTTTTGAAACCGCAGTCAGAAAAAAAATTACATCCATATCAACATTTTTATCAGCTCCGGTCCTGTTGTTTTGGTCAAAAAATGAAAATTCTAAAAGTTCCTTTTTTTCTGCTTTAAACTCTAGGTACACATCCAAAATGTATTACTGAGTTGAAAGAAGTTGATTCTGGTGCATGGTTTTGAAACCGCAGTCAGAAAAAAAATTACATCCATATGAACATTTTTATCAGCTCCGGTCCTGTCGTTTTGGTCAAAAAATGAAAATTCTAAAAGTTCCTGTTTTTCTGCTGTAAACTCTAGGTACACATCAAAATGCATTACTGAGTTGAAAGAAGTGAATTCTGGTGCATGGTTTTGAAATCGCAGTCAGAAAAAAAATTACATCCATATCAACATTTTTATCAGCTCCGGACCTGTCGTTTTGGTCAAAAAATGAAAGATCGAAAAGTTCCTGTTTTTCTGCTTTAAACTCTAGGTACACATCCAAAATGCATTACTGAGATGAAAGAAGTTGATTCTGGTGCATGGTTTTGAAACTGCAGTCAGAAAAAAAATTACATCCATATCAACATTTTTATCAGCTCCGGACCTGTCGTTTTGGTCAAAAAATTAAAATTCTAAAAGTTCCTGTTTTTCTGCTTTAAACTCTAGGTACACATCAAAATGCATTACTGAGTTGAAAGAAGTGAATTCTGGTGCATGGTTTTATAATCGCAGTCAGAAAAAAAATTACATCCATATCAACATTTTTATCAGCTCCGGACCTGTCGTTTTGGTCAAAAAATGAAAATTCTAAAAGTTCCTGTTTTTCTGCTTTAAACTCTAGGTACACATCCAAAATGTATTACTGAGTTGAAAGAAGTTGATTCTGGTGCATGGTTTTGAAATCGCAGTCAGAAAAAAAATAACATCCATATCAACATTTTTATCAGCTCCGGTCCTGTTGTTTTGGTCAAAAAATGAAAATTCTAAAAGTTCCTGTTTTTCTGCTTTAAACTCTAGGTACACATCCAAAATGCATTACTGAAATGAAAGAAGTTGATTCTGGTGCATGGTTTTGAAACCGCAGTCAGAAAAAAAATTACAACCATATCAACATTTTTATCAGCTCCGGACCTGTCGTTTTGGTCAAAAAATGAAAATTCTAAAAGTTCCTTTTTTTCTGCTTTAAACTCTAGGTACACATCCAAAATGCATTACTGAGATGAAAGAAGTTGATTCTGGTGCATGGTTTTGAAACTGCAGTCAGAAAAAAAATTACATCCATATCAACATTTTTATCAGCTCCGGACCTGTCGTTTTGGTCAAAAAATTAAAATTCTAAAAGTTCCTGTTTTTCTGCTTTAAACTCTAGGTACACATCAAAATGCATTACTGAGTTGAAAGAAGTGAATTCTGGTGCATGGTTTTATAATCGCAGTCAGAAAAAAAATTACATCCATATCAACATTTTTATCAGCTCCGGACCTGTCGTTTTGGTCAAAAAATGAAAATTCTAAAAGTTCCTGTTTTTCTGCTTTAAACTCTAGGTACACATCCAAAATGTATTACTGAGTTGAAAGAAGTTGATTCTGGTGCATGGTTTTGAAATCGCAGTCAGAAAAAAAATAACAT
The DNA here is from genome assembly GCF_055691185.1 of Crinia signifera. Lineage (NCBI taxonomy): Eukaryota > Metazoa > Chordata > Amphibia > Anura > Myobatrachidae > Crinia > Crinia signifera. Next base: position 109,890 of record NW_028142600.1, read on the forward strand.
CCATATCAACATTTTTATCAGCTCCGGTCCTGTTGTTTTGGTCAAAAAATGAAAATTCTAAAAGTTCCTGTTTTTCTGCTTTAAACTCTAGGTACACATCCAAAATGTATTACTGAGTTGAAAGAAGTTGATTCTGGTGCATGGTTTTGAAACCGCAGTCAGAAAAAAAATTACATCCATATCAACATTTTTATCAGCTCTGAACCTGTCGTTTTGGTCAAAAAATGAAAATTCTAAAAGTTCCTGTTTTTCTGCTGTAAACTCTAGGTACACATCCAAAATGCATTACTGAGATGAAAGAAGTTGATTCTGGTGCATGGTTTTGAAACCGCAGTCAGAAAAAAAATTACAACCATATCAACATTTTTATCAGCTCCGGACCTGTCGTTTTGGTCAAAAAATGAAAATTCTAAAAGTTCCTTTTTTTCTGCTTTAAACTCTAGGTACACATCCAAAATGCATTACTGAGTTGAAAGAAGTTGATTCTGGTGCATGGTTTTGAAACCGCAGTCAGAAAAAAAATTACATCCATATCAACATTTTTATCAGCTCCGGTCCTGTTGTTTTGGTCAAAAAATGAAAATTCTAAAAGTTCCTTTTTTTCTGCTTTAAACTCTAGGTACACATCCAAAATGTATTACTGAGTTGAAAGAAGTTGATTCTGGTGCATGGTTTTGAAACCGCAGTCAGAAAAAAAATTACATCCATATCAACATTTTTATCAGCTCCGGTCCTGTCGTTTTGGTCAAAAAATGAAAATTCTAAAAGTTCCTGTTTTTCTGCTGTAAACTCTAGGTACACATCAAAATGCATTACTGAGTTGAAAGAAGTGAATTCTGGTGCATGGTTTTGAAATCGCAGTCAGAAAAAAAATTACATCCATATCAACATTTTTATCAGCTCCGGACCTGTCGTTTTGGTCAAAAAATGAAAGATCGAAAAGTTCCTGTTTTTCTGCTTTAAACTCTAGGTACACATCCAAAATGCATTACTGAGATGAAAGAAGTTGATTCTGGTGCATGGTTTTGAAACTGCAGTCAGAAAAAAAATTACATCCATATCAACATTTTTATCAGCTCCGGACCTGTCGTTTTGGTCAAAAAATTAAAATTCTAAAAGTTCCTGTTTTTCTGCTTTAAACTCTAGGTACACATCAAAATGCATTACTGAGTTGAAAGAAGTGAATTCTGGTGCATGGTTTTATAATCGCAGTCAGAAAAAAAATTACATCCATATCAACATTTTTATCAGCTCCGGACCTGTCGTTTTGGTCAAAAAATGAAAATTCTAAAAGTTCCTGTTTTTCTGCTTTAAACTCTAGGTACACATCCAAAATGTATTACTGAGTTGAAAGAAGTTGATTCTGGTGCATGGTTTTGAAATCGCAGTCAGAAAAAAAATAACATCCATATCAACATTTTTATCTGCTCCGGTCCTGTCGTTTTGGTCAAAAAATGAAAATTCTAAAAGTTCCTGTTTTTCTGCTTTAAACTCTAGGTACACATCCAAAATGTATTACTGAGTTGAAAGAAGTTGATTCTGGTGCATGGTTTTGAAACCGCAGTCAGAAAAAAAATTACATCCATATCAACATTTTTATCAGCTCCGGTCCTGTTGTTTTGGTCAAAAAATGAAAATTCTAAAAGTTCCTGTTTTTCTGCTTTAAACTCTAGGTACACATCCAAAATGTATTACTGAGTTGAAAGAAGTTGATTCTGGTGCATGGTTTTGAAACCGCAGTCAGAAAAAAAATTACATCCATATCAACATTTTTATCAGCTCTGAACCTGTCGTTTTGGTCAAAAAATGAAAATTCTAAAAGTTCCTGTTTTTCTGCTTTAAACTCTAGGTACACATCCAAAATGTATTACTGAGTTGAAAGAAGTTGATTCTGGTGCATGGTTTTGAAATCGCAGTCAGAATAAAAATTACATCCATATCAACATTTTTATCAGCTCTGAACCTGTCGTTTTGGTCAAAAAATGAAAATTCTAAAAGTTCCTGTTTTTCTGCTTTAAACTCTAGGTACACATCAAAATGCATTACTGAGTTGAAAGAAGTGAATTCTGGTGCATGGTTTTGAAATCGCAGTCAGAAAAAAAATTACATCCATATCAACATTTTTATCAGCTCCGGACCTGTCGTTTTGGTCAAAAAATGAAAAATCTAAAAGTTCCTGTTTTTCTGCTTTAAACTCTAGGTACACATCCAAAATGCATTACTGAGATGAAAAAAGTTGATTCTGGTGCATGGTTTTGAAACCGCAGTCAGAAAAAAAATTACATCCATATCAACATTTTTATCAGCTCCGGACCTGTCGTTTTGGTCAAAAAATGAAAGATCGAAAAGTTCCTGTTTTTCTGCTTTAAACTCTAGGTACACATCCAAAATGCATTACTGAGTTGAAAGAAGTGAATTCTGGTGCATGGTTTTGAAACCGCAGTCAGAAAAAAAATTACATCCATATCAACATTTTTATCAGCTCTGAACCTGTCGTTTTGGTCAAAAAATGAAAATTCTAAAAGTTCCTGTTTTTCTGCTTTAAACTCTAGGTACACATCCAAAATGTATTACTGAGTTGAAAGAAGTTGATTCTGGTGCATGGTTTTGAAATCGCAGTCAGAATAAAAATTACATCCATATCAACATTTTTATCAGCTCTAAACCTGTCGTTTTGGTCAAAAAATGAAAATTCTAAAAGTTCCTGTTTTTCTGCTTTAAACTCTAGGTACACATCCAAAATGTATTACTGAGTTGAAAGAAGTTGATTCTGGTGCATGGTTTTGAAACCGCAGTCAGAATAAAAATTACATCAATATCAACATTTTTATCAGCTCCGGTCCTGTCGTTTAGGTCAAAAAATGAAAATTCTAAAAGATCCTGTTTTTCTGCTTTAAACTCTAGGTACACATCAAAATGCATTACTGAGTTGAAAGAAGTGAATTCTGGTGCATGGTTTTGAAATCGCAGTCAGAAAAAAAATTACATCCATATCAACATTTTTATCAGCTCCGGACCTGTCGTTTTGGTCAAAAAATGAAAAATCTAAAAGTTCCTGTTTTTCTGCTTTAAACTCTAGGTACACATCCAAAATGCATTACTGAGATGAAAGAAGTTGATTCTGGTGCATGGTTTTGAAACCGCAGTCAGAAAAAAAATTACATCCATATCAACATTTTTATCAGCTCCGGACCTGTCGTTTTGGTCAAAAAATGAAAGATCGAAAAGTTCCTGTTTTTCTGCTTTAAACTCTAGGTACACATCCAAAATGCATTACTGAGTTGAAAGAAGTGAATTCTGGTGCATGGTTTTGAAACCGCAGTCAGAAAAAAAATTACATCCATATCAACATTTTTATCAGCTCCGGACCTGTCGTTTTGGTCAAAAAATTAAAATTCTAAAAGTTCCTGTTTTTCTGCTTTAAACTCTAGGTACACATCCAAAATGTATTACTGAGTTGAAAGAAGTTGATTCTGGTGCATGGTTTTGAAACCGCAGTCAGAAAAAAAATTACATCCATATCAACATTTTTATCAGCTCTGAACCTGTCGTTTTGGTCAAAAAATGAAAATTCTAAAAGTTCCTGTTTTTCTGCTTTAAACTCTAGGTACACATCCAAAATGTATTACTGAGTTGAAAGAAGTTGATTCTGGTGCATGGTTTTGAAATCGCAGTCAGAATAAAAATTACATCCATATCAACATTTTTATCAGCTCTGAACCTGTCGTTTTGGTCAAAAAATGAAAATTCTAAAAGTTCCTGTTTTTCTGCTTTAAACTCTAGGTACACATCCAAAATGTATTACTGAGTTGAAAGAAGTTGATTCTGGTGCATGGTTTTGAAATCGCAGTCAGAATAAAAATTACATCCATATCAACATTTTTATCAGCTCTGAACCTGTCGTTTTGGTCAAAAAATGAAAATTCTAAAAGTTCCTGTTTTTCTGCTTTAAACTCTAGGTACACATCAAAATGCATTACTGAGTTGAAAGAAGTGAATTCTGGTGCATGGTTTTGAAATCGCAGTCAGAAAAAAAATTACATCCATATCAACATTTTTATCAGCTCCGGACCTGTCGTTTTGGTCAAAAAATGAAAAATCTAAAAGTTCCTGTTTTTCTGCTTTAAACTCTAGGTACACATCCAAAATGCATTACTGAGATGAAAGAAGTTGATTCTGGTGCATGGTTTTGAAACCGCAGTCAGAAAAAAAATTACATCCATATCAACATTTTTATCAGCTCCGGACCTGTCGTTTTGGTCAAAAAATGAAAGATCGAAAAGTTCCTGTTTTTCTGCTTTAAACTCTAGGTACACATCCAAAATGCATTACTGAGTTGAAAGAAGTGAATTCTGGTGCATGGTTTTGAAACCGCAGTCAGAAAAAAAATTACATCCATATCAACATTTTTGTCAGCTCTGAACCTGTCGTTTTGGTCAAAAAATGAAAATTCTAAAAGTTCCTGTTTTTCTGCTTTAAACTCTAGGTACACATCCAAAATGTATTACTGAGTTGAAAGAAGTTGATTCTGGTGCATGGTTTTGAAATCGCAGTCAGAATAAAAATTACATCCATATCAACATTTTTATCAGCTCTGAACCTGTCGTTTTGGTCAAAAAATGAAAATTCTAAAAGTTCCTGTTTTTCTGCTTTAAACTCTAGGTACACATCCAAAATGTATTACTGAGTTGAAAGAAGTTGATTCTGGTGCATGGTTTTGAAACCGCAGTCAGAATAAAAATTACATAAATATCAACATTTTTATCAGCTCCGGTCCTGTCGTTTAGGTCAAAAAATGAAAATTCTAAAAGATCCTGTTTTTCTGCTTTAAACTCTAGGTACACATCAAAATGCATTACTGAGTTGAAAGAAGTGAATTCTGGTGCATGGTTTTGAAATCGCAGTCAGAAAAAAAATTACATCCATATCAACATTTTTATCAGCTCCGGACCTGTCGTTTTGGTCAAAAAATGAAAAATCAAAAAGTTCCTGTTTTTCTGCTTTAAACTCTAGGTACACATCCAAAATGCATTACTGAGATGAAAGAAGTTGATTCTGGTGCATGGTTTTGAAACCGCAGTCAGAAAAAAAATTACATCCATATCAACATTTTTATCAGCTCCGGACCTGTCGTTTTGGTCAAAAAATGAAAGATCGAAAAGTTCCTGTTTTTCTGCTTTAAACTCTAGGTACACATCCAAAATGCATTACTGAGTTGAAAGAAGTGAATTCTGGTGCATGGTTTTGAAACCGCAGTCAGAAAAAAAATTACATCCATATCAACATTTTTATCAGCTCCGGACCTGTCGTTTTGGTCAAAAAATGAAAATTCTAAAAGTTCCTGTTTTTCTGCTTTAAACTCTAGGTACACATCCAAAATGTATTACTGAGTTGAAAGAAGTTGATTCTGGTGCATGGTTTTGAAACCGCAGTCAGAAAAAAAATTACATCCATATCAACATTTTTATCAGCTCTGAACCTGTCGTTTTGGTCAAAAAATGAAAATTCTAAAAGTTCCTGTTTTTCTGCTTTAAACTCTAGGTACACATCCAAAATGTATTACTGAGTTGAAAGAAGTTGATTCTGGTGCATGGTTTTGAAATCGCAGTCAGAATAAAAATTACATCCATATCAACATTTTTATCAGCTCTGAACCTGTCGTTTTGGTCAAAAAATGAAAATTCTAAAAGTTCCTGTTTTTCTGCTTTAAACTCTAGGTACACATCCAAAATGTATTACTGAGTTGAAAGAAGTTGATTCTGGTGCATGGTTTTGAAATCGCAGTCAGAATAAAAATTACATCCATATCAACATTTTTATCAGCTCTGAACCTGTCGTTTTGGTCAAAAAATGAAAATTCTAAAAGTTCCTGTTTTTCTGCTTTAAACTCTAGGTACACATCAAAATGCATTACTGAGTTGAAAGAAGTGAATTCTGGTGCATGGTTTTGAAATCGCAGTCAGAAAAAAAATTACATCCATATCAACATTTTTATCAGCTCCGGACCTGTCGTTTTGGTCAAAAAATGAAAAATCTAAAAGTTCCTGTTTTTCTGCTTTAAACTCTAGGTACACATCCAAAATGCATTACTGAGATGAAAGAAGTTGATTCTGGTGCATGGTTTTGAAACCGCAGTCAGAAAAAAAATTACATCCATATCAACATTTTTATCAGCTCCGGACCTGTCGTTTTGGTCAAAAAATGAAAGATCGAAAAGTTCCTGTTTTTCTGCTTTAAACTCTAGGTACACATCCAAAATGCATTACTGAGTTGAAAGAAGTGAATTCTGGTGCATGGTTTTGAAACCGCAGTCAGAAAAAAAATTACATCCATATCAACATTTTTATCAGCTCTGAACCTGTCGTTTTGGTCAAAAAATGAAAATTCTAAAAGTTCCTGTTTTTCTGCTTTAAACTCTAGGTACACATCCAAAATGTATTACTGAGTTGAAAGAAGTTGATTCTGGTGCATGGTTTTGAAATCGCAGTCAGAATAAAAATTACATCCATATCAACATTTTTATCAGCTCTGAACCTGTCGTTTTGGTCAAAAAATGAAAATTCTAAAAGTTCCTGTTTTTCTGCTTTAAACTCTAGGTACACATCCAAAATGTATTACTGAGTTGAAAGAAGTTGATTCTGGTGCATGGTTTTGAAACCGCAGTCAGAATAAAAATTACATCAATATCAACATTTTTATCAGCTCCGGTCCTGTCGTTTAGGTCAAAAAATGAAAATTCTAAAAGTTCCTGTTTTTCTGCTTTAAACTCTAGGTACACATCCAAAATGTATTACTGAGTTGAAAGAAGTGAATTCTGGTGCATGGTTTTGAAATCGCAGTCAGAAAAAAAATTACATCCATATCAACATTTTTATCAGCTCCGGACCTGTCGTTTTGGTCAAAAAATGAAAATTCTAAAAGTTCCTGTTTTTCTGCTTTAAACTCTAGGTACACATCCAAAATGCATTACTGAGATGAAAGAAGTTGATTCTGGTGCATGGTTTTGAAACCGCAGTCAGAAAAAAAATTACATCCATATCAACATTTTTATCAGCTCCGGTTCTGTTGTTTTGGTCAAAAAATGAAAATTCTAAAAGTTCCTGTTTTTCTGCTTTAAACTCTAGGTACACATCCAAAATGCATTACTGAGATGAAAGAAGTTGATTCTGGTGCATGGTTTTGAAACCGCAGTCAGAAAAAAAATTACAACCATATCAACATTTTTATCAGCTCCGGACCTGTCGTTTTGGTCAAAAAATGAAAATTCTAAAAGTTCCTTTTTTTCTGCTTTAAACTCTAGGTACACATCCAAAATGCATTACTGAGTTGAAAGAAGTTGATTCTGGTGCATGGTTTTGAAACCGCAGTCAGAAAAAAAATTACATCCATATCAACATTTTTATCAGCTCCGGTCCTGTTGTTTTGGTCAAAAAATGAAAATTCTAAAAGTTCCTTTTTTTCTGCTTTAAACTCTAGGTACACATCCAAAATGTATTACTGAGTTGAAAGAAGTTGATTCTGGTGCATGGTTTTGAAACCGCAGTCAGAAAAAAAATTACATCCATATCAACATTTTTATCAGCTCCGGTCCTGTCGTTTTGGTCAAAAAATGAAAATTCTAAAAGTTCCTGTTTTTCTGCTGTAAACTCTAGGTACACATCAAAATGCATTACTGAGTTGAAAGAAGTGAATTCTGGTGCATGGTTTTGAAATCGCAGTCAGAAAAAAAATTACATCCATATCAACATTTTTATCAGCTCCGGACCTGTCGTTTTGGTCAAAAAATGAAAGATCGAAAAGTTCCTGTTTTTCTGCTTTAAACTCTAGGTACACATCCAAAATGCATTACTGAGTTGAAAGAAGTTGATTCTGGTGCATGGTTTTGAAATCGCAGTCAGAAAAAAAATAACATCCATATCAACATTTTTATCAGCTCCGGTCCTGTCGTTTTGGTCAAAAAATGAAAATTCTAAAAGTTCCTGTTTTTCTGCTTTAAACTCTAGGTACACATCCAAAATGTATTACTGAGTTGAAAGAAGTTGATTCTGGTGCATGGTTTTGAAACCGCAGTCAGAAAAAAAATTACATCCATATCAACATTTTTATCAGCTCCGGTCCTGTTGTTTTGGTCAAAAAATGAAAATTCTAAAAGTTCCTGTTTTTCTGCTTTAAACTCTAGGTACACATCCAAAATGTATTACTGAGTTGAAAGAAGTTGATTCTGGTGCATGGTTTTGAAACCGCAGTCAGAAAAAAAATTACATCCATATCAACATTTTTATCAGCTCTGAACCTGTCGTTTTGGTCAAAAAATGAAAATTCTAAAAGTTCCTGTTTTTCTGCTGTAAACTCTAGGTACACATCAAAATGCATTACTGAGTTGAAAGAAGTGAATTCTGGTGCATGGTTTTGAAATCGCAGTCAGAAAAAAAATTACATCCATATCAACATTTTTATCAGCTCCGGACCTGTCGTTTTGGTCAAAAAATGAAAGATCGAAAAGTTCCTGTTTTTCTGCTTTAAACTCTAGGTACACATCCAAAATGCATTACTGAGTTGAAAGAAGTGAATTCTGGTGCATGGTTTTGAAACCGCAGTCAGAAAAAAAATTACATCCATATCAACATTTTTATCAGCTCCGGACCTGTCGTTTTGGTCAAAAAATGAAAATTCTAAAAGTTCCTGTTTTTCTGCTTTAAACTCTAGGTACACATCCAAAATGTATTACTGAGTTGAAAGAAGTTGATTCTGGTGCATGGTTTTGAAACCGCAGTCAGAAAAAAAATTACATCCATATCAACATTTTTATCAGCTCTGAACCTGTCGTTTTGGTCAAAAAATGAAAATTCTAAAAGTTCCTGTTTTTCTGCTTTAAACTCTAGGTACACATCCAAAATGTATTACTGAGTTGAAAGAAGTTGATTCTGGTGCATGGTTTTGAAATCGCAGTCAGAATAAAAATTACATCCATATCAACATTTTTATCAGCTCTGAACCTGTCGTTTTGGTCAAAAAATGAAAATTCTAAAAGTTCCTGTTTTTCTGCTTTAAACTCTAGGTACACATCCAAAATGCATTACTGAGTTGAAAGAAGTGAATTCTGGTGCATGGTTTTGAAATCGCAGTCAGAAAAAAAATTACATCCATATCAACATTTTTATCAGCTCCGGACCTGTCGTTTTGGTCAAAAAATGAAAATTCTAAAAGTTCCTGTTTTTCTGCTTTAAACTCTAGGTACACATCCAAAATGCATTACTGAGTTGAAAGAAGTGAATTCTGGTGCATGGTTTTGAAACCGCAGTCAGAAAAAAAATTACATCCATATCAACATTTTTATCAGCTCTGAACCTGTCGTTTTGGTCAAAAAATGAAAATTCTAAAAGTTCCTGTTTTTCTGCTTTAAACTCTAGGTACACATCCAAAATGTATTACTGAGTTGAAAGAAGTTGATTCTGGTGCATGGTTTTGAAACCGCAGTCAGAATAAAAATTACATCAATATCAACATTTTTATCAGCTCCGGTCCTGTCGTTTAGGTCAAAAAATGAAAATTCTAAAAGATCCTGTTTTTCTGCTTTAAACTCTAGGTACACATCAAAATGCATTACTGAGTTGAAAGAAGTGAATTCTGGTGCATGGTTTTGAAATCGCAGTCAGAAAAAAAATTACATCCATATCAACATTTTTATCAGCTCCGGACCTGTCGTTTTGGTCAAAAAATGAAAAATCTAAAAGTTCCTGTTTTTCTGCTTTAAACTCTAGGTACACATCCAAAATGCATTACTGAGATGAAAGAAGTTGATTCTGGTGCATGGTTTTGAAACCGCAGTCAGAAAAAAAATTACATCCATATCAACATTTTTATCAGCTCCGGTTCTGTTGTTTTGGTCAAAAAATGAAAATTCTAAAAGTTCCTGTTTTTCTGCTTTAAACTCTAGGTACACATCCAAAATGCATTACTGAGATGAAAGAAGTTGATTCTGGTGCATGGTTTTGAAACCGCAGTCAGAAAAAAAATTACAACCATATCAACATTTTTATCAGCTCCGGACCTGTCGTTTTGGTCAAAAAATGAAAATTCTAAAAGTTCCTTTTTTTCTGCTTTAAACTCTAGGTACACATCCAAAATGCATTACTGAGTTGAAAGAAGTTGATTCTGGTGCATGGTTTTGAAACCGCAGTCAGAATAAAAATTACATCCATATCAACATTTTTATCAGCTCTGAACCTGTCGTTTTGGTCAAAAAATGAAAATTCTAAAAGTTCCTGTTTTTCTGCTTTAAACTCTAGGTACACATCCAAAATGTATTACTGAGTTGAAAGAAGTTGATTCTGGTGCATGGTTTTGAAACCGCAGTCAGAATAAAAATTACATCAATATCAACATTTTTATCAGCTCCGGTCCTGTCGTTTAGGTCAAAAAATGAAAATTCTAAAAGATCCTGTTTTTCTGCTTTAAACTCTAGGTACACATCAAAATGCATTACTGAGTTGAAAGAAGTGAATTCTGGTGCATGGTTTTGAAATCGCAGTCAGAAAAAAAATTACATCCATATCAACATTTTTATCAGCTCCGGACCTGTCGTTTTGGTCAAAAAATGAAAAATCTAAAAGTTCCTGTTTTTCTGCTTTAAACTCTAGGTACACATCCAAAATGCATTACTGAGATGAAAGAAGTTGATTCTGGTGCATGGTTTTGAAACCGCAGTCAGAAAAAAAATTACATCCATATCAACATTTTTATCAGCTCCGGTTCTGTTGTTTTGGTCAAAAAATGAAAATTCTAAAAGTTCCTGTTTTTCTGCTTTAAACTCTAGGTACACATCCAAAATGCATTACTGAGATGAAAGAAGTTGATTCTGGTGCATGGTTTTGAAACCGCAGTCAGAAAAAAAATTACAACCATATCAACATTTTTATCAGCTCCGGACCTGTCGTTTTGGTCAAAAAATGAAAATTCTAAAAGTTCCTTTTTTTCTGCTTTAAACTCTAGGTACACATCCAAAATGCATTACTGAGTTGAAAGAAGTTGATTCTGGTGCATGGTTTTGAAACCGCAGTCAGAAAAAAAATTACATCCATATCAACATTTTTATCAGCTCCGGTCCTGTTGTTTTGGTCAAAAAATGAAAATTCTAAAAGTTCCTGTTTTTCTGCTTTAAACTCTAGGTACACATCCAAAATGTATTACTGAGTTGAAAGAAGTTGATTCTGGTGCATGGTTTTGAAACCGCAGTCAGAAAAAAAATTACATCCATATCAACATTTTTATCAGCTCCGGTCCTGTCGTTTTGGTCAAAAAATGAAAATTCTAAAAGTTCCTGTTTTTCTGCTGTAAACTCTAGGTACACATCAAAATGCATTACTGAGTTGAAAGAAGTGAATTCTGGTGCATGGTTTTGAAATCGCAGTCAGAAAAAAAATTACATCCATATCAACATTTTTATCAGCTCCGGACCTGTCGTTTTGGTCAAAAAATGAAAGATCGAAAAGTTCCTGTTTTTCTGCTTTAAACTCTAGGTACACATCCAAAATGCATTACTGAGTTGAAAGAAGTGAATTCTGGTGCATGGTTTTGAAACCGCAGTCAGAAAAAAAATTACATCCATATCAACATTTTTATCAGCTCCGGACCTGTCGTTTTGGTCAAAAAATGAAAATTCTAAAAGTTCCTGTTTTTCTGCTTTAAACTCTAGGTACACATCCAAAATGCATTACTGAGATGAAAGAAGTTGATTCTGGTGCATGGTTTTGAAACCGCAGTCAGAAAAAAAATTACAACCATATCAACATTTTTATCAGCTCCGGACCTGTCGTTTTGGTCAAAAAATGAAAATTCTAAAAGTTCCTTTTTTTCTGCTTTAAACTCTAGGTACACATCCAAAATGCATTACTGAGTTGAAAGAAGTTGATTCTGGTGCATGGTTTTGAAACCGCAGTCAGAAAAAAAATTACATCCATATCAACATTTTTATCAGCTCCGGTCCTGTTGTTTTGGTCAAAAAATGAAAATTCTAAAAGTTCCTTTTTTTCTGCTTTAAACTCTAGGTACACATCCAAAATGTATTACTGAGTTGAAAGAAGTTGATTCTGGTGCATGGTTTTGAAACCGCAGTCAGAAAAAAAATTACATCCATATCAACATTTTTATCAGCTCCGGTCCTGTCGTTTTGGTCAAAAAATGAAAATTCTAAAAGTTCCTGTTTTTCTGCTGTAAACTCTAGGTACACATCAAAATGCATTACTGAGTTGAAAGAAGTGAATTCTGGTGCATGGTTTTGAAATCGCAGTCAGAAAAAAAATTACATCCATATCAACATTTTTATCAGCTCCGGACCTGTCGTTTTGGTCAAAAAATGAAAGATCGAAAAGTTCCTGTTTTTCTGCTTTAAACTCTAGGTACACATCCAAAATGCATTACTGATATGAAAGAAGTTGATTCTGGTGCATGGTTTTGAAACCGCAGTCAGAAAAAAAATTACATCCATATCAACATTTTTATCAGCTCCGGTCCTGTTGTTTTGGTCAAAAAATGAAAATTCTAAAAGTTCCTTTTTTTCTGCTTTAAACTCTAGGTACACATCAAAATGCATTACTGAGTTGAAAGAAGTGAATTCTGGTGCATGGTTTTATAATCGCAGTCAGAAAAAAAATTACATCCATATCAACATTTTTATCAGCTCCGGACCTGTCGTTTTGGTCAAAAAATGAAAAATCTAAAAGTTCCTGTTTTTCTGCTTTAAACTCTAGGTACACATCCAAAATGTATTACTGAGTTGAAAGAAGTTGATTCTGGTGCATGGTTTTGAAATCGCAGTCAGAAAAAAAATAACATCCATATCAACATTTTTATCTGCTCCGGTCCTGTCGTTTTGGTCAAAAAATGAAAATTCTAAAAGTTCCTGTTTTTCTGCTTTAAACTCTAGGTACACATCCAAAATGTATTACTGAGTTGAAAGAAGTTGATTCTGGTGCATGGTTTTGAAACCGCAGTCAGAAAAAAAATTACATCCATATCAACATTTTTATCAGCTCCGGTCCTGTTGTTTTGGTCAAAAAATGAAAATTCTAAAAGTTCCTGTTTTTCTGCTTTAAACTCTAGGTACACATCCAAAATGTATTACTGAGTTGAAAGAAGTTGATTCTGGTGCATGGTTTTGAAACCGCAGTCAGAAAAAAAATTACATCCATATCAACATTTTTATCAGCTCTGAACCTGTCGTTTTGGTCAAAAAATGAAAATTCTAAAAGTTCCTGTTTTTTTGCTGTAAACTCTAGGTACACATCAAAATGCATTACTGAGTTGAAAGAAGTGAATTCTGGTGCATGGTTTTGAAATCGCAGTCAGAAAAAAAATTACATCCATATCAACATTTTTATCAGCTCCGGACCTGTCGTTTTGGTCAAAAAATGAAAGATCGAAAAGTTCCTGTTTTTCTGCTTTAAACTCTAGGTACACATCCAAAATGCATTACTGAGTTGAAAGAAGTGAATTCTGGTGCATGGTTTTGAAACCGCAGTCAGAAAAAAAATTACATCCATATCAACATTTTTATCAGCTCCGGACCTGTCGTTTTGGTCAAAAAATTGAAAATTCTAAAAGTTCCTGTTTTTCTGCTTTAAACTCTAGGTACACATCCAAAATGTATTACTGAGTTGAAAGAAGTTGATTCTGGTGCATGGTTTTGAAACCGCAGTCAGAAAAAAAATTACATCCATATCAACATTTTTATCAGCTCTGAACCTGTCGTTTTGGTCAAAAAATGAAAATTCTAAAAGTTCCTGTTTTTCTGCTTTAAACTCTAGGTACACATCCAAAATGTATTACTGAGTTGAAAGAAGTTGATTCTGGTGCATGGTTTTGAAATCGCAGTCAGAATAAAAATTACATCCATATCAACATTTTTATCAGCTCTGAACCTGTCGTTTTGGTCAAAAAATGAAAATTCTAAAAGTTCCTGTTTTTCTGCTTTAAACTCTAGGTACACATCAAAATGCATTACTGAGTTGAAAGAAGTGAATTCTGGTGCATGGTTTTGAAATCGCAGTCAGAAAAAAAATTACATCCATATCAACATTTTTATCAGCTCCGGACCTGTCGTTTTGGTCAAAAAATGAAAAATCTAAAAGTTCCTGTTTTTCTGCTTTAAACTCTAGATACACATCCAAAATGCATTACTGAGATGAAAGAAGTTGATTCTGGTGCATGGTTTTGAAACCGCAGTCAGAAAAAAAATTACATCCATATCAACATTTTTATCAGCTCCGGACCTGTCGTTTTGGTCAAAAAATGAAAGATCGAAAAGTTCCTGTTTTTCTGCTTTAAACTCTAGGTACACATCCAAAATGCATTACTGAGTTGAAAGAAGTGAATTCTGGTGCATGGTTTTGAAACCGCAGTCAGAAAAAAAATTACATCCATATCAACATTTTTATCAGCTCTGAACCTGTCGTTTTGGTCAAAAAATGAAAATTCTAAAAGTTCCTGTTTTTCTGCTTTAAACTCTAGGTACACATCCAAAATGTATTACTGAGTTGAAAGAAGTTGATTCTGGTGCATGGTTTTGAAATCGCAGTCAGAATAAAAATTACATCCATATCAACATTTTTATCAGCTCTGAACCTGTCGTTTTGGTCAAAAAATGAAAATTCTAAAAGTTCCTGTTTTTCTGCTTTAAACTCTAGGTACACATCCAAAATGTATTACTGAGTTGAAAGAAGTTGATTCTGGTGCATGGTTTTGAAACCGCAGTCAGAATAAAAATTACATCAATATCAACATTTTTATCAGCTCCGGTCCTGTCGTTTAGGTCAAAAAATGAAAATTCTAAAAGATCCTGTTTTTCTGCTTTAAACTCTAGGTACACATCAAAATGCATTACTGAGTTGAAAGAAGTGAATTCTGGTGCATGGTTTTGAAATCGCAGTCAGAAAAAAAATTACATCCATATCAACATTTTTATCAGCTCCGGACCTGTCGTTTTGGTCAAAAAATGAAAAATCTAAAAGTTCCTGTTTTTCTGCTTTAAACTCTAGGTACACATCCAAAATGCATTACTGAGATGAAAGAAGTTGATTCTGGTGCATGGTTTTGAAACCGCAGTCAGAAAAAAAATTACATCCATATCAACATTTTTATCAGCTCCGGTTCTGTTGTTTTGGTCAAAAAATGAAAATTCTAAAAGTTCCTGTTTTTCTGCTTTAAACTCTAGGTACACATCCAAAATGCATTACTGAGATGAAAGAAGTTGATTCTGGTGCATGGTTTTGAAACCGCAGTCAGAAAAAAAATTACAACCATATCAACATTTTTATCAGCTCCGGACCTGTCGTTTTGGTCAAAAAATGAAAATTCTAAAAGTTCCTTTTTTTCTGCTTTAAACTCTAGGTACACATCCAAAATGCATTACTGAGTTGAAAGAAGTTGATTCTGGTGCATGGTTTTGAAACCGCAGTCAGAAAAAAAATTACATCCATATCAACATTTTTATCAGCTCCGGTCCTGTTGTTTTGGTCAAAAAATGAAAATTCTAAAAGTTCCTTTTTTTCTGCTTTAAACTCTAGGTACACATCCAAAATGTATTACTGAGTTGAAAGAAGTTGATTCTGGTGCATGGTTTTGAAACCGCAGTCAGAAAAAAAATTACATCCATATCAACATTTTTATCAGCTCCGGTCCTGTCATTTTGGTCAAAAAATGAAAATTCTAAAAGTTCCTGTTTTTCTGCTGTAAACTCTAGGTACACATCAAAATGCATTACTGAGTTGAAAGAAGTGAATTCTGGTGCATGGTTTTGAAATCGCAGTCAGAAAAAAAATTACATCCATATCAACATTTTTATCAGCTCCGGACCTGTCGTTTTGGTCAAAAAATGAAAGATCGAAAAGTTCCTGTTTTTCTGCTTTAAACTCTAGGTACACATCCAAAATGCATTACTGAGTTGAAAGAAGTGAATTCTGGTGCATGGTTTTGAAACCGCAGTCAGAAAAAAAATTACATCCATATCAACATTTTTATCAGCTCCGGACCTGTCGTTTTGGTCAAAAAATGAAAATTCTAAAAGTTCCTGTTTTTCTGCTTTAAACTCTAGGTACACATCCAAAATGTATTACTGAGTTGAAAGAAGTTGATTCTGGTGCATGGTTTTGAAACCACAGTCAGAAAAAAAATTACATCCATATCAACATTTTTATCAGCTCTGAACCTGTCGTTTTGGTCAAAAAATGAAAATTCTAAAAGTTCCTGTTTTTCTGCTTTAAACTCTAGGTACACATCCAAAATGTATTACTGAGTTGAAAGAAGTTGATTCTGGTGCATGGTTTTGAAATCGCAGTCAGAATAAAAATTACATCCATATCAACATTTTTATCAGCTCTGAACCTGTCGTTTTGGTCAAAAAATGAAAATTCTAAAAGTTCCTGTTTTTCTGCTTTAAACTCTAGGTACACATCAAAATGCATTACTGAGTTGAAAGAAGTGAATTCTGGTGCATGGTTTTGAAATCGCAGTCAGAAAAAAAATTACATCCATATCAACATTTTTATCAGCTCCGGAACTGTCGTTTTGGTCAAAAAATGAAAAATCTAAAAGTTCCTGTTTTTCTGCTTTAAACTCTAGATACACATCCAAAATGCATTACTGAGATGAAAGAAGTTGATTCTGGTGCATGGTTTTGAAACCGCAGTCAGAAAAAAAATTACATCCATATCAACATTTTTATCAGCTCCGGACCTGTCGTTTTGGTCAAAAAATGAAAGATCGAAAAGTTCCTGTTTTTCTGCTTTAAACTCTAGGTACACATCCAAAATGCATTACTGAGTTGAAAGAAGTGAATTCTGGTGCATGGTTTTGAAACCGCAGTCAGAAAAAAAATTACATCCATATCAACATTTTTATCAGCTCTGAACCTGTCGTTTTGGTCAAAAAATGAAAATTCTAAAAGTTCCTGTTTTTCTGCTTTAAACTCTAGGTACACATCCAAAATGTATTACTGAGTTGAAAGAAGTTGATTCTGGTGCATGGTTTTGAAATCGCAGTCAGAATAAAAATTACATCCATATCAACATTTTTATCAGCTCTGAACCTGTCGTTTTGGTCAAAAAATGAAAATTCTAAAAGTTCCTGTTTTTCTGCTTTAAACTCTAGGTACACATCCAAAATGTATTACTGAGTTGAAAGAAGTTGATTCTGGTGCATGGTTTTGAAACCGCAGTCAGAATAAAAATTACATCAATATCAACATTTTTATCAGCTCCGGTCCTGTCGTTTAGGTCAAAAAATGAAAATTCTAAAAGATCCTGTTTTTCTGCTTTAAACTCTAGGTACACATCAAAATGCATTACTGAGTTGAAAGAAGTGAATTCTGGTGCATGGTTTTGAAATCGCAGTCAGAAAAAAAATTACATCCATATCAACATTTTTATCAGCTCCGGTTCTGTTGTTTTGGTCAAAAAATGAAAATTCTAAAAGTTCCTGTTTTTCTGCTTTAAACTCTAGGTACACATCCAAAATGCATTACTGAGATGAAAGAAGTTGATTCTGGTGCATGGTTTTGAAACCGCAGTCAGAAAAAAAATTACAACCATATCAACATTTTTATCAGCTCCGGACCTGTCGTTTTGGTCAAAAAATGAAAATTCTAAAAGTTCCTTTTTTTCTGCTTTAAACTCTAGGTACACATCCAAAATGCATTACTGAGTTGAAAGAAGTTGATTCTGGTGCATGGTTTTGAAACCGCAGTCAGAAAAAAAATTACATCCATATCAACATTTTTATCAGCTCCGGTCCTGTTGTTTTGGTCAAAAAATGAAAATTCTAAAAGTTCCTTTTTTTCTGCTTTAAACTCTAGGTACACATCCAAAATGTATTACTGAGTTGAAAGAAGTTGATTCTGGTGCATGGTTTTGAAACCGCAGTCAGAAAAAAAATTACATCCATATCAACATTTTTATCAGCTCCGGTCCTGTCGTTTTGGTCAAAAAATGAAAATTCTAAAAGTTCCTGTTTTTCTGCTGTAAACTCTAGGTACACATCAAAATGCATTACTGAGTTGAAAGAAGTGAATTCTGGTGCATGGTTTTGAAATCGCAGTCAGAAAAAAAATTACATCCATATCAACATTTTTATCAGCTCCGGACCTGTCGTTTTGGTCAAAAAATGAAAGATCGAAAAGTTCCTGTTTTTCTGCTTTAAACTCTAGGTACACATCCAAAATGCATTACTGAGATGAAAGAAGTTGATTCTGGTGCATGGTTTTGAAACTGCAGTCAGAAAAAAATTACATCCATATCAACATTTTTATCATCTCCGGACCTGTCGTTTTGGTCAAAAAATTTAAATTCTAAAAGTTCCTGTTTTTCTGCTTTAAACTCTAGGTACACATCAAAATGCATTACTGAGTTGAAAGAAGTGAATTCTGGTGCATGGTTTTATAATCGCAGTCAGAAAAAAAATTACATCCATATCAACATTTTTATCAGCTCCGGACCTGTCGTTTTGGTCAAAAAATGAAAATTCTAAAAGTTCCTGTTTTTCTGCTTTAAACTCTAGGTACACATCCAAAATGTATTACTGAGTTGAAAGAAGTTGATTCTGGTGCATGGTTTTGAAATCGCAGTCAGAAAAAAAATAACATCCATATCAACATTTTTATCTGCTCCGGTCCTGTCGTTTTGGTCAAAAAATGAAAATTCTAAAAGTTCCTGTTTTTCTGCTTTAAACTCTAGGTACACATCCAAAATGTATTACTGAGTTGAAAGAAGTTGATTCTGGTGCATGGTTTTGAAACCGCAGTCAGAAAAAAAATTACATCCATATCAACATTTTTATCAGCTCCGGTCCTGTTGTTTTGGTCAAAAAATGAAAATTCTAAAAGTTCCTGTTTTTCTGCTTTAAACTCTAGGTACACATCCAAAATGTATTACTGAGTTGAAAGAAGTTGATTCTGGTGCATGGTTTTGAAACCGCAGTCAGAAAAAAAATTACATCCATATCAACATTTTTATCAGCTCTGAACCTGTCGTTTTGGTCAAAAAATGAAAATTCTAAAAGTTCCTGTTTTTCTGCTGTAAACTCTAGGTACACATCAAAATGCATTACTGAGTTGAAAGAAGTGAATTCTGGTGCATGGTTTTGAAATCGCAGTCAGAAAAAAAATTACATCCATATCAACATTTTTATCAGCTCCGGACCTGTCGTTTTGGTCAAAAAATGAAAGATCGAAAAGTTCCTGTTTTTCTGCTTTAAACTCTAGGTACACATCCAAAATGCATTACTGAGATGAAAGAAGTTGATTCTGGTGCATGGTTTTGAAACCGCAGTCAGAAAAAAAATTACATCCATATCAACATTTTTATCAGCTCCGGTTCTGTTGTTTTGGTCAAAAAATGAAAATTCTAAAAGTTCCTGTTTTTCTGCTTTAAACTCTAGGTACACATCCAAAATGCATTACTGAGATGAAAGAAGTTGATTCTGGTGCATGGTTTTGAAACCGCAGTCAGAAAAAAAATTACAACCATATCAACATTTTTATCAGCTCCGGACCTGTCGTTTTGGTCAAAAAATGAAAATTCTAAAAGTTCCTTTTTTTCTGCTTTAAACTCTAGGTACACATCCAAAATGTATTACTGAGTTGAAAGAAGTTGATTCTGGTGCATGGTTTTGAAACCGCAGTCAGAAAAAAAATTACATCCATATCAACATTTTTATCAGCTCTGAACCTGTCGTTTTGGTCAAAAAATGAAAATTCTAAAAGTTCCTGTTTTTCTGCTTTAAACTCTAGGTACACATCCAAAATGTATTACTGAGTTGAAAGAAGTTGATTCTGGTGCATGGTTTTGAAATCGCAGTCAGAATAAAAATTACATCCATATCAACATTTTTATCAGCTCTGAACCTGTCGTTTTGGTCAAAAAATGAAAATTCTAAAAGTTCCTGTTTTTCTGCTTTAAACTCTAGGTACACATCCAAAATGTATTACTGAGTTGAAAGAAGTTGATTCTGGTGCATGGTTTTGAAATCGCAGTCAGAAAAAAAATAACATCCATATCAACATTTTTATCTGCTCCGGTCCTGTCGTTTTGGTCAAAAAATGAAAATTCTAAAAGTTCCTGTTTTTCTGCTTTAAACTCTAGGTACACATCCAAAATGTATTACTGAGTTGAAAGAAGTTGATTCTGGTGCATGGTTTTGAAACCGCAGTCAGAAAAAAAATTACATCCATATCAACATTTTTATCAGCTCCGGTCCTGTTGTTTTGGTCAAAAAATGAAAATTCTAAAAGTTCCTGTTTTTCTGCTTTAAACTCTAGGTACACATCCAAAATGTATTACTGAGTTGAAAGAAGTTGATTCTGGTGCATGGTTTTGAAACCGCAGTCAGAAAAAAAATTACATCCATATCAACATTTTTATCAGCTCTGAACCTGTCGTTTTGGTCAAAAAATGAAAATTCTAAAAGTTCCTGTTTTTCTGCTTTAAACTCTAGGTACACATCCAAAATGTATTACTGAGTTGAAAGAAGTTGATTCTGGTGCATGGTTTTGAAACCGCAGTCAGAATAAAAATTACATCAATATCAACATTTTTATCAGCTCCGGTCCTGTCGTTTAGGTCAAAAAATGAAAATTCTAAAAGTTCCTGTTTTTCTGCTTTAAACTCTAGGTACACATCCAAAATGTATTACTGAGTTGAAAGAAGTGAATTCTGGTGCATGGTTTTGAAATCGCAGTCAGAAAAAAAATTACATCCATATCAACATTTTTATCAGCTCCGGACCTGTCGTTTTGGTCAAAAAATGAAAATTCTAAAAGTTCCTGTTTTTCTGCTTTAAACTCTAGGTACACATCCAAAATGCATTACTGAGATGAAAGAAGTTGATTCTGGTGCATGGTTTTGAAACCGCAGTCAGAAAAAAAATTACATCCATATCAACATTTTTATCAGCTCCGGTTCTGTTGTTTTGGTCAAAAAATGAAAATTCTAAAAGTTCCTGTTTTTCTGCTTTAAACTCTAGGTACACATCCAAAATGTATTACTGAGTTGAAAGAAGTTGATTCTGGTGCATGGTTTTGAAACCGCAGTCAGAATAAAAATTACATCAATATCAACATTTTTATCAGCTCCGGTCCTGTCGTTTAGGTCAAAAAATGAAAATTCTAAAAGTTCCTGTTTTTCTGCTTTAAACTCTAGGTACACATCCAAAATGTATTACTGAGTTGAAAGAAGTGAATTCTGGTGCATGGTTTTGAAATCGCAGTCAGAAAAAAAATTACATCCATATCAACATTTTTATCAGCTCCGGACCTGTCGTTTTGGTCAAAAAATGAAAATTCTAAAAGTTCCTGTTTTTCTGCTTTAAACTCTAGGTACACATCCAAAATGCATTACTGAGATGAAAGAAGTTGATTCTGGTGCATGGTTTTGAAACCGCAGTCAGAAAAAAAAATTACAACCATATCAACATTTTTATCAGCTCCGGACCTGTCGTTTTGGTCAAAAAATGAAAATTCTAAAAGTTCCTTTTTTTCTGCTTTAAACTCTAGGTACACATCCAAAATGCATTACTGAGTTGAAAGAAGTTGATTCTGGTGCATGGTTTTGAAACCGCAGTCAGAAAAAAAATTACATCCATATCAACATTTTTATCAGCTCCGGACCTGTCGTTTTGGTCAAAAAATGAAAGATCGAAAAGTTCCTGTTTTTCTGCTTTAAACTCTAGGTACACATCCAAAATGCATTACTGAGATGAAAGAAGTTGATTCTGGTGCATGGTTTTGAAACTGCAGTCAGAAAAAAAATTACATCCATATCAACATTTTTATCAGCTCCGGACCTGTCGTTTTGGTCAAAAAATTAAAATTCTAAAAGTTCCTGTTTTTCTGCTTTAAACTCTAGGTACACATCAAAATGCATTACTGAGTTGAAAGAAGTGAATTCTGGTGCATGGTTTTATAATCGCAGTCAGAAAAAAAATTACATCCATATCAACATTTTTATCAGCTCCAGACCTGTCGTTTTGGTCAAAAAATGAAAATTCTAAAAGTTCCTGTTTTTCTGCTTTAAACTCTAGGTACACATCCAAAATGTATTACTGAGTTGAAAGAAGTTGATTCTGGTGCATGGTTTTGAAATCGCAGTCAGAAAAAAAATAACATCCATATCAACATTTTTATCTGCTCCGGTCCTGTCGTTTTGGTCAAAAAATGAAAATTCTAAAAGTTCCTGTTTTTCTGCTTTAAACTCTAGGTACACATCCAAAATGTATTACTGAGTTGAAAGAAGTTGATTCTGGTGCATGGTTTTGAAACCGCAGTCAGAAAAAAAATTACATCCATATCAACATTTTTATCAGCTCCGGTCCTGTTGTTTTGGTCAAAAAATGAAAATTCTAAAAGTTCCTGTTTTTCTGCTTTAAACTCTAGGTACACATCCAAAATGTATTACTGAGTTGAAAGAAGTTGATTCTGGTGCATGGTTTTGAAACCGCAGTCAGAAAAAAAATTACATCCATATCAACATTTTTATCAGCTCTGAACCTGTCGTTTTGGTCAAAAAATGAAAATTCTAAAAGTTCCTGTTTTTCTGCTGTAAACTCTAGGTACACATCCAAAATGCATTACTGAGATGAAAGAAGTTGATTCTGGTGCATGGTTTTGAAACTGCAGTCAGAAAAAAAATTACATCCATATCAACATTTTTATCAGCTCCGGACCTGTCGTTTTGGTCAAAAAATGAAAAATCTAAAAGTTCCTGTTTTTCTGCTTTAAACTCTAGGTACACATCCAAAATGCATTACTGAGATGAAAGAAGTTGATTCTGGTGCATGGTTTTGAAACCGCAGTCAGAAAAAAAATTACATCCATATCAACACTTTTATCAGCTCCGGTTCTGTTGTTTTGGTCAAAAAATGAAAATTCTAAAAGTTCCTGTTTTTCTGCTTTAAACTCTAGGTACACATCCAAAATGCATTACTGAGATGAAAGAAGTTGATTCTGGTGCATGGTTTTGAAACCGCAGTCAGAAAAAAAATTACAACCATATTAACATTTTTATCAGCTCCGGTCCTGTTGTTTTGGTCAAAAAATGAAAATTCTAAAAGTTCCTTTTTTTCTGCTTTAAACTCTAGGTACACATCCAAAATGCATTACTGAGTTGAAAGAAGTTGATTCTGGTGCATGGTTTTGAAACCGCAGTCAGAAAAAAAATTACATCCATATCAACATTTTTATCAGCTCCGGTCCTGTTGTTTTGGTCAAAAAATGAAAATTCTAAAAGTTCCTTTTTTTCTGCTTTAAACTCTAGGTACACATCCAAAATGTATTACTGAGTTGAAAGAAGTTGATTCTGGTGCATGGTTTTGAAACCGCAGTCAGAAAAAAAATTACATCCATATCAACATTTTTATCAGCTCCGGTCCTGTCGTTTTGGTCAAAAAATGAAAATTCTAAAAGTTCCTGTTTTTCTGCTGTAAACTCTAGGTACACATCAAAATGCATTACTGAGTTGAAAGAAGTGAATTCTGGTGCATGGTTTTGAAATCGCAGTCAGAAAAAAAATTACATCCATATCAACATTTTTATCAGCTCCGGTCCTGTTGTTTTGGTCAAAAAATGAAAATTCTAAAAGTTCCTTTTTTTCTGCTTTAAACTCTAGGTACACATCCAAAATGTATTACTGAGTTGAAAGAAGTTGATTCTGGTGCATGGTTTTGAAACCGCAGTCAGAAAAAAAATTACATCCATATCAACATTTTTATCAGCTCCGGTCCTGTCGTTTTGGTCAAAAAATGAAAATTCTAAAAGTTCCTGTTTTTCTGCTTTAAACTCTAGGTACACATCCAAAATGCATTACTGAGTTGAAAGAAGTTGATTCTGGTGCATGGTTTTGAAACCGCAGTCAGAAAAAAAATTACATCCATATCAACATTTTTATCAGCTCCGGTCCTGTTGTTTTGGTCAAAAAATGAAAATTCTAAAAGTTCCTTTTTTTCTGCTTTAAACTCTAGGTACACATCCAAAATGTATTACTGAGTTGAAAGAAGTTGATTCTGGTGCATGGTTTTGAAACCGCAGTCAGAAAAAAAATTACATCCATATCAACATTTTTATCAGCTCCGGTCCTGTCGTTTTGGTCAAAAAATGAAAATTCTAAAAGTTCCTGTTTTTCTGCTGTAAACTCTAGGTACACATCAAAATGCATTACTGAGTTGAAAGAAGTGAATTCTGGTGCATGGTTTTGAAATCGCAGTCAGAAAAAAAATTACATCCATATCAACATTTTTATCAGCTCCGGACCTGTCGTTTTGGTCAAAAAATGAAAGATCGAAAAGTTCCTGTTTTTCTGCTTTAAACTCTAGGTACACATCCAAAATGCATTACTGAGATGAAAGAAGTTGATTCTGGTGCATGGTTTTGAAACTGCAGTCAGAAAAAAAATTACATCCATATCAACATTTTTATCAGCTCCGGACCTGTCGTTTTGGTCAAAAAATTAAAATTCTAAAAGTTCCTGTTTTTCTGCTTTAAACTCTAGGTACACATCCAAAATGTATTACTGAGTTGAAAGAAGTTGATTCTGGTGCATGGTTTTGAAATCGCAGTCAGAAAAAAAATAACATCCATATCAACATTTTTATCTGCGCCGGTCCTGTCGTTTTTGTCAAAAAATGAAAATTCTAAAAGTTCCTGTTTTTCTGCTTTAAACTCTAGGTACACATCCAAAATGTATTACTGAGTTGAAAGAAGTTGATTCTGGTGCATGGTTTTGAAACCGCAGTCAGAAAAAAAATTACATCCATATCAACATTTTTATCAGCTCCGGTCCTGTTGTTTTGGTCAAAAAATGAAAATTCTAAAAGTTCCTGTTTTTCTGCTTTAAACTCTAGGTACACATCCAAAATGTATTACTGAGTTGAAAGAAGTTGATTCTGGTGCATGGTTTTGAAACCGCAGTCAAAAAAAAAATTACATCCATATCAACATTTTTATCAGCTCTGAACCTGTCGTTTTGGTCAAAAAATGAAAATTCTAAAAGTTCCTGTTTTTCTGCTGTAAACTCTAGGTACACATCAAAATGCATTACTGAGTTGAAAGAAGTGAATTCTGGTGCATGGTTTTGAAATCGCAGTCAGAAAAAAAATTACATCCATATCAACATTTTTATCAGCTCCGGACCTGTCGTTTTGGTCAAAAAATGAAAGATCGAAAAGTTCCTGTTTTTCTGCTTTAAACTCTAGGTACACATCCAAAATGCATTACTGAGTTGAAAGAAGTGAATTCTGGTGCATGGTTTTGAAACCGCAGTCAGAAAAAAAATTACATCCATATCAACATTTTTATCAGCTCCGGACCTGTCGTTTTGGTCAAAAAATGAAAATTCTAAAAGTTCCTGTTTTTCTGCTTTAAACTCTAGGTACACATCCAAAATGTATTACTGAGTTGAAAGAAGTTGATTCTGGTGCATGGTTTTGAAACCGCAGTCAGAAAAAAAATTACATCCATATCAACATTTTTATCAGCTCTGAACCTGTCGTTTTGGTCAAAAAATGAAAATTCTAAAAGTTCCTGTTTTTCTGCTTTAAACTCTAGGTACACATCCAAAATGTATTACTGAGTTGAAAGAAGTTGATTCTGGTGCATGGTTTTGAAATCGCAGTCAGAATAAAAATTACATCCATATCAACATTTTTATCAGCTCTGAACCTGTCGTTTTGGTCAAAAAATGAAAATTCTAAAAGTTCCTGTTTTTCTGCTTTAAACTCTAGGTACACATCAAAATGCATTACTGAGTTGAAAGAAGTGAATTCTGGTGCATGGTTTTGAAATCGCAGTCAGAAAAAAAATTACATCCATATCAACATTTTTATCAGCTCCGGACCTGTCGTTTTGGTCAAAAAATGAAAAATCTAAAAGTTCCTGTTTTTCTGCTTTAAACTCTAGGTACACATCCAAAATGTATTACTGAGTTGAAAGAAGTTGATTCTGGTGCATGGTTTTGAAATCGCAGTCAGAATAAAAATTACATCCATATCAACATTTTTATCAGCTCTGAACCTGTCGTTTTGGTCAAAAAATGAAAATTCTAAAAGTTCCTGTTTTTCTGCTTTAAACTCTAGGTACACATCCAAAATGTATTACTGAGTTGAAAGAAGTTGATTCTGGTGCATGGTTTTGAAACCGCAGTCAGAATAAAAATTACATCAATATCAACATTTTTATCAGCTCCGGTCCTGTCGTTTAGGTCAAAAAATGAAAATTCTAAAAGATCCTGTTTTTCTGCTTTAAACTCTAGGTACACATCAAAATGCATTACTGAGTTGAAAGAAGTGAATTCTGGTGCATGGTTTTGAAATCGCAGTCAGAAAAAAAATTACATCCATATCAACATTTTTATCAGCTCCGGACCTGTCGTTTTGGTCAAAAAATGAAAAATCTAAAAGTTCCTGTTTTTCTGCTTTAAACTCTAGGTACACATCCAAAATGCATTACTGAGATGAAAGAAGTTGATTCTGGTGCATGGTTTTGAAACCGCAGTCAGAAAAAAAATTACATCCATATCAACATTTTTATCAGCTCCGGTTCTGTTGTTTTGGTCAAAAAATGAAAATTCTAAAAGTTCCTGTTTTTCTGCTTTAAACTCTAGGTACACATCCAAAATGCATTACTGAGATGAAAGAAGTTGATTCTGGTGCATGGTTTTGAAACCGCAGTCAGAAAAAAAATTACAACCATATCAACATTTTTATCAGCTCCGGACCTGTCGTTTTGGTCAAAAAATGAAAATTCTAAAAGTTCCTTTTTTTCTGCTTTAAACTCTAGGTACACATCCAAAATGCATTACTGAGTTGAAAGAAGTTGATTCTGGTGCATGGTTTTGAAACCGCAGTCAGAAAAAAAATTACATCCATATCAACATTTTTATCAGCTCCGGTCCTGTTGTTTTGGTCAAAAAATGAAAATTCTAAAAGTTCCTTTTTTTCTGCTTTAAACTCTAGGTACACATCCAAAATGTATTACTGAGTTGAAAGAAGTTGATTCGGTACTTATGTAGTATCTGGGCTGCCGATTTTTTGATTGTATGCCTTAAGTTAAGGCATACAATCAGATGCGATGCGATATCGGATGCGATATCGGATGCGATGACCCGATTTTTCCATAGGAATCAATGTTAAAATGATTCCTATGGAAAAATGGGTCCTTTTCATACCCCTACTATCCAAGTGGGCATGGAGTTGGATATAAACCTGTGGCGAGCGTAGCGAGCCACCGAGCCCGAAGCGTGGCGAGCGAAGCGAGCCCCGCGAGGGGACGGTATTCGTCCCCTCGCGGGGCTCGCTTCGCTCGCCACGCTTCGGGCTCGGTGGCTCGCTACGCTCGCCACAGGTTTATATCCAACTCCATGCCCACTTGGATAGTAGGGGTATGAAAAGGACCCATTTTTCCCATTGAATTCCATGTTAAAATGGACTCAGTCCATTTTAACATTGATTCCTATGGAAAAATCGGGTCATCGCATCGCATCGCATCGAATCGCATGGTCGCATGCGATGCGATGCGATCTCCCGATCCGACCCGATTTAGAAATCGGCAGCCCAGTTACTACATAAGTACCGTTGATTCTGGTGCATGGTTTTGAAACCGCAGTCAGAAAAAAAATTACATCCATATCAACATTTTTATCAGCTCCGGTCCTGTCGTTTTGGTCAAAAAATGAAAATTCTAAAAGTTCCTGTTTTTCTGCTGTAAACTCTAGGTACACATCAAAATGCATTACTGAGTTGAAAGAAGTGAATTCTGGTGCATGGTTTTGAAATCGCAGTCAGAAAAAAAATTACATCCATATCAACATTTTTATCAGCTCCGGACCTGTCGTTTTGGTCAAAAAATGAAAGATCGAAAAGTTCCTGTTTTTCTGCTTTAAACTCTAGGTACACATCCAAAATGCATTACTGAGATGAAAGAAGTTGATTCTGGTGCATGGTTTTGAAACTGCAGTCAGAAAAAAAATTACATCCATATCAACATTTTTATCAGCTCCGGACCTGTCATTTTGGTCAAAAAATTAAAATTCTAAAAGTTCCTGTTTTTCTGCTTTAAACTCTAGGTACACATCAAAATGCATTACTGAGTTGAAAGAAGTGAATTCTGGTGCATAGTTTTATAATCGCAGTCAGAAAAAAAATTACATCCATATCAACATTTTTATCAGCTCCGGACCTGTCGTTTTGGTCAAAAAATGAAAATTCTAAAAGTTCCTGTTTTTCTGCTTTAAACTCTAGGTACACATCCAAAATGTATTACTGAGTTGAAAGAAGTTGATTCTGGTGCATGGTTTTGAAATCGCAGTCAGAAAAAAAATAACATCCATATCAACATTTTTATCTGCTCCGGTCCTGTCGTTTTGGTCAAAAAATGAAAATTCTAAAAGTTCCTGTTTTTCTGCTTTAAACTCTAGGTACACATCCAAAATGTATTACTGAGTTGAAAGAAGTTGATTCTGGTGCATGGTTTTGAAACCGCAGTCAGAAAAAAAATTACATCCATATCAACATTTTTATCAGCTCCGGTCCTGTTGTTTTGGTCAAAAAATGAAAATTCTAAAAGTTCCTGTTTTTCTGCTTTAAACTCTAGGTACACATCCAAAATGTATTACTGAGTTGAAAGAAGTTGATTCTGGTGCATGGTTTTGAAACCGCAGTCAGAAAAAAAATTACATCCATATCAACATTTTTATCAGCTCTGAACCTGTCGTTTTGGTCAAAAAATGAAAATTCTAAAAGTTCCTGTTTTTCTGCTGTAAACTCTAGGTACACATCAAAATGCATTACTGAGTTGAAAGAAGTGAATTCTGGTGCATGGTTTTGAAATCGCAGTCAGAAAAAAAATTACATCCATATCAACATTTTTATCAGCTCCGGACCTGTCGTTTTGGTCAAAAAATGAAAGATCGAAAAGTTCCTGTTTTTCTGCTTTAAACTCTAGGTACACATCCAAAATGCATTACTGAGATGAAAGAAGTTGATTCTGGTGCATGGTTTTGAAACTGCAGTCAGAAAAAAAATTACATCCATATCAACATTTTTATCAGCTCCGGACCTGTCATTTTGGTCAAAAAATTAAAATTCTAAAAGTTCCTGTTTTTCTGCTTTAAACTCTAGGTACACATCAAAATGCATTACTGAGTTGAAAGAAGTGAATTCTGGTGCATGGTTTTATAATCGCAGTCAGAAAAAAAATTACATCCATATCAACATTTTTATCAGCTCCGGACCTGTCGTTTTGGTCAAAAAATGAAAATTCTAAAAGTTCCTGTTTTTCTGCTTTAAACTCTAGGTACACATCCAAAATGTATTACTGAGTTGAAAGAAGTTGATTCTGGTGCATGGTTTTGAAATCGCAGTCAGAAAAAAAATAACATCCATATCAACATTTTTATCTGCTCCGGTCCTGTCGTTTTGGTCAAAAAATGAAAATTCTAAAAGTTCCTGTTTTTCTGCTTTAAACTCTAGGTACACATCCAAAATGTATTACTGAGTTGAAAGAAGTTGATTCTGGTGCATGGTTTTGAAACCGCAGTCAGAAAAAAAATTACATCCATATCAACATTTTTATCAGCTCTGAACCTGTCGTTTTGGTCAAAAAATGAAAATTCTAAAAGTTCCTGTTTTTCTGCTGTAAACTCTAGGTACACATCAAAATGCATTACTGAGTTGAAAGAAGTGAATTCTGGTGCATGGTTTTGAAATCGCAGTCAGAAAAAAAATTACATCCATATCAACATTTTTATCAGCTCCGGACCTGTCGTTTTGGTCAAAAAATGAAAGATCGAAAAGTTCCTGTTTTTCTGCTTTAAACTCTAGGTACACATCCAAAATGCATTACTGAGTTGAAAGAAGTGAATTCTGGTGCATGGTTTTGAAACCGCAGTCAGAAAAAAAATTACATCCATATCAACATTTTTATCAGCTCCGGACCTGTCGTTTTGGTCAAAAAATGAAAATTCTAAAAGTTCCTGTTTTTCTGCTTTAAACTCTAGGTACACATCCAAAATGTATTACTGAGTTGAAAGAAGTTGATTCTGGTGCATGGTTTTGAAACCGCAGTCAGAAAAAAAATTACATCCATATCAACATTTTTATCAGCTCTGAACCTGTCGTTTTGGTCAAAAAATGAAAATTCTAAAAGTTCCTGTTTTTCTGCTTTAAACTCTAGGTACACATCCAAAATGTATTACTGAGTTGAAAGAAGTTGATTCTGGTGCATGGTTTTGAAATCGCAGTCAGAATAAAAATTACATCCATATCAACATTTTTATCAGCTCTGAACCTGTCGTTTTGGTCAAAAAATGAAAATTCTAAAAGTTCCTGTTTTTCTGCTTTAAACTCTAGGTACACATCCAAAATGTATTACTGAGTTGAAAGAAGTTGATTCTGGTGCATGGTTTTGAAATCGCAGTCAGAATAAAAATTACATCCATATCAACATTTTTATCAGCTCTGAACCTGTCGTTTTGGTCAAAAAATGAAAATTCTAAAAGTTCCTGTTTTTCTGCTTTAAACTCTAGGTACACATCAAAATGCATTACTGAGTTGAAAGAAGTGAATTCTGGTGCATGGTTTTGAAATCGCAGTCAGAAAAAAAATTACATCCATATCAACATTTTTATCAGCTCCGGACCTGTCGTTTTGGTCAAAAAATGAAAAATCTAAAAGTTCCTGTTTTTCTGCTTTAAACTCTAGGTACACATCCAAAATGCATTACTGAGATGAAAGAAGTTGATTCTGGTGCATGGTTTTGAAACCGCAGTCAGAAAAAAAATTACATCCATATCAACATTTTTATCAGCTCCGGACCTGTCGTTTTGGTCAAAAAATGAAAGATCGAAAAGTTCCTGTTTTTCTGCTTTAAACTCTAGGTACACATCCAAAATGTATTACTGAGTTGAAAGAAGTTGATTCTGGTGCATGGTTTTGAAATCGCAGTCAGAATAAAAATTACATCCATATCAACATTTTTATCAGCTCTGAACCTGTCGTTTTGGTCAAAAAATGAAAATTCTAAAAGTTCCTGTTTTTCTGCTTTAAACTCTAGGTACACATCCAAAATGTATTACTGAGTTGAAAGAAGTTGATTCTGGTGCATGGTTTTGAAACCGCAGTCAGAATAAAAATTACATCAATATCAACATTTTTATCAGCTCCGGTCCTGTCGTTTAGGTCAAAAAATGAAAAATCTAAAAGTTCCTGTTTTTCTGTTTTAAACTCTAGGTACACATCAAAATGCATTACTGAGTTGAAAGAAGTGAATTCTGGTGCATGGTTTTGAAATCGCAGTCAGAAAAAAAATTACATCCATATCAACATTTTTATCAGCTCCGGACCTGTCGTTTTGGTCAAAAAATGAAAGATCGAAAAGTTCCTGTTTTTCTGCTTTAAACTCTAGGTACACATCCAAAATGCATTACTGAGATGAAAGAAGTTGATTCTGGTGCATGGTTTTGAAACTGCAGTCAGAAAAAAAATTACATCCATATCAACATTTTTATCAGCTCCGGACCTGTCGTTTTGGTCAAAAAATTAAAATTCTAAAAGTTCCTGTTTTTCTGCTTTAAACTCTAGGTACACATCAAAATGCATTACTGAGTTGAAAGAAGTGAATTCTGGTGCATGGTTTTATAATCGCAGTCAGAAAAAAAATTACATCCATATCAACATTTTTATCAGCTCCGGACCTGTCGTTTTGGTCAAAAAATGAAAATTCTAAAAGTTCCTGTTTTTCTGCTTTAAACTCTAGGTACACATCCAAAATGTATTACTGAGTTGAAAGAAGTTGATTCTGGTGCATGGTTTTGAAATCGCAGTCAGAAAAAAAATAACATCCATATCAACATTTTTATCTGCTCCGGTCCTGTCGTTTTGGTCAAAAAATGAAAATTCTAAAAGTTCCTGTTTTTCTGCTTTAAACTCTAGGTACACATCCAAAATGTATTACTGAGTTGAAAGAAGTTGATTCTGGTGCATGGTTTTGAAACCGCAGTCAGAAAAAAAATTACATCCATATCAACATTTTTATCAGCTCCGGTCCTGTTGTTTTGGTCAAAAAATGAAAATTCTAAAAGTTCCTGTTTTTCTGCTTTAAACTCTAGGTACACATCCAAAATGTATTACTGAGTTGAAAGAAGTTGATTCTGGTGCATGGTTTTGAAACCGCAGTCAGAAAAAAAATTACATCCATATCAACATTTTTATCAGCTCTGAACCTGTCGTTTTGGTCAAAAAATGAAAATTCTAAAAGTTCCTGTTTTTCTGCTGTAAACTCTAGGTACACATCAAAATGCATTACTGAGTTGAAAGAAGTGAATTCTGGTGCATGGTTTTGAAATCGCAGTCAGAAAAAAAATTACATCCATATCAACATTTTTATCAGCTCCGGACCTGTCGTTTTGGTCAAAAAATGAAAGATCGAAAAGTTCCTGTTTTTCTGCTTTAAACTCTAGGTACACATCCAAAATGCATTACTGAGTTGAAAGAAGTGAATTCTGGTGCATGGTTTTGAAACCGCAGTCAGAAAAAAAATTACATCCATATCAACATTTTTATCAGCTCCGGACCTGTCGTTTTGGTCAAAAAATGAAAATTCTAAAAGTTCCTGTTTTTCTGCTTTAAACTCTAGGTACACATCCAAAATGTATTACTGAGTTGAAAGAAGTTGATTCTGGTGCATGGTTTTGAAACCGCAGTCAGAAAAAAAATTACATCCATATCAACATTTTTATCAGCTCTGAACCTGTCGTTTTGGTCAAAAAATGAAAATTCTAAAAGTTCCTGTTTTTCTGCTTTAAACTCTAGGTACACATCCAAAATGTATTACTGAGTTGAAAGAAGTTGATTCTGGTGCATGGTTTTGAAATCGCAGTCAGAATAAAAATTACATCCATATCAACATTTTTATCAGCTCTGAACCTGTCGTTTTGGTCAAAAAATGAAAATTCTAAAAGTTCCTGTTTTTCTGCTTTAAACTCTAGGTACACATCCAAAATGTATTACTGAGTTGAAAGAAGTTGATTCTGGTGCATGGTTTTGAAATCGCAGTCAGAATAAAAATTACATCCATATCAACATTTTTATCAGCTCTGAACCTGTCGTTTTGGTCAAAAAATGAAAATTCTAAAAGTTCCTGTTTTTCTGCTTTAAACTCTAGGTACACATCAAAATGCATTACTGAGTTGAAAGAAGTGAATTCTGGTGCATGGTTTTGAAATCGCAGTCAGAAAAAAAATTACATCCATATCAACATTTTTATCAGCTCCGGACCTGTCGTTTTGGTCAAAAAATGAAAAATCTAAAAGTTCCTGTTTTTCTGCTTTAAACTCTAGGTACACATCCAAAATGCATTACTGAGATGAAAGAAGTTGATTCTGGTGCATGGTTTTGAAACCGCAGTCAGAAAAAAAATTACATCCATATCAACATTTTTATCAGCTCCGGACCTGTCGTTTTGGTCAAAAAATGAAAGATCGAAAAGTTCCTGTTTTTCTGCTTTAAACTCTAGGTACACATCCAAAATGCATTACTGAGTTGAAAGAAGTGAATTCTGGTGCATGGTTTTGAAACCGCAGTCAGAAAAAAAAATTACATCCATATCAACATTTTTATCAGCTCTGAACCTGTCGTTTTGGTCAAAAAATGAAAATTCTAAAAGTTCCTGTTTTTCTGCTTTAAACTCTAGGTACACATCCAAAATGTATTACTGAGTTGAAAGAAGTTGATTCTGGTGCATGGTTTTGAAATCGCAGTCAGAATAAAAATTACATCCATATCAACATTTTTATCAGCTCTGAACCTGTCGTTTTGGTCAAAAAATGAAAATTCTAAAAGTTCCTGTTTTTCTGCTTTAAACTCTAGGTACACATCCAAAATGTATTACTGAGTTGAAAGAAGTTGATTCTGGTGCATGGTTTTGAAACCGCAGTCAGAATAAAAATTACATCAATATCAACATTTTTATCAGCTCCGGTCCTGTCGTTTAGGTAAAAAAATGAAAAATCTAAAAGTTCCTGTTTTTCTGCTTTAAACTCTAGGTACACATCCAAAATGCATTACTGAGATGAAAGAAGTTGATTCTGGTGCATGGTTTTGAAACCGCAGTCAGAAAAAAAATTACATCCATATCAACATTTTTATCAGCTCCGGACCTGTCGTTTTGGTCAAAAAATGAAAGATCGAAAAGTTCCTGTTTTTCTGCTTTAAACTCTAGGTACACATCCAAAATGCATTACTGAGTTGAAAGAAGTGAATTCTGGTGCATGGTTTTGAAACCGCAGTCAGAAAAAAAATTACATCCATATCAACATTTTTATCAGCTCTGAACCTGTCGTTTTGGTCAAAAAATGAAAATTCTAAAAGTTCCTGTTTTTCTGCTTTAAACTCTAGGTACACATCCAAAATGTATTACTGAGTTGAAAGAAGTTGATTCTGGTGCATGGTTTTGAAATCGCAGTCAGAATAAAAATTACATCCATATCAACATTTTTATCAGCTCTGAACCTGTCGTTTTGGTCAAAAAATGAAAATTCTAAAAGTTCCTGTTTTTCTGCTTTAAACTCTAGGTACACATCCAAAATGTATTACTGAGTTGAAAGAAGTTGATTCTGGTGCATGGTTTTGAAACCGCAGTCAGAATAAAAATTACATCAATATCAACATTTTTATCAGCTCCGGTCCTGTCGTTTAGGTCAAAAAATGAAAATTCTAAAAGTTCCTGTTTTTCTGCTTTAAACTCTAGGTACACATCCAAAATGTATTACTGAGTTGAAAGAAGTTGATTCTGGTGCATGGTTTTGAAACCGCAGTCAGAAAAAAAATTACATCCATATCAACATTTTTATCAGCTCTGAACCTGTCGTTTTGGTCAAAAAATGAAAATTCTAAAAGTTCCTGTTTTTCTGCTGTAAACTCTAGGTACACATCAAAATGCATTACTGAGTTGAAAGAAGTGAATTCTGGTGCATGGTTTTGAAATCGCAGTCAGAAAAAAAATTACATCCATATCAACATTTTTATCAGCTCCGGACCTGTCGTTTTGGTCAAAAAATGAAAGATCGAAAAGTTCCTGTTTTTCTGCTTTAAACTCTAGGTACACATCCAAAATGCATTACTGAGTTGAAAGAAGTGAATTCTGGTGCATGGTTTTGAAACCGCAGTCAGAAAAAAAATTACATCCATATCAACATTTTTATCAGCTCCGGACCTGTCGTTTTGGTCAAAAAATGAAAATTCTAAAAGTTCCTGTTTTTCTGCTTTAAACTCTAGGTACACATCCAAAATGTATTACTGAGTTGAAAGAAGTTGATTCTGGTGCATGGTTTTGAAACCGCAGTCAGAAAAAAAATTACATCCATATCAACATTTTTATCAGCTCTGAACCTGTCGTTTTGGTCAAAAAATGAAAATTCTAAAAGTTCCTGTTTTTCTGCTTTAAACTCTAGGTACACATCCAAAATGTATTACTGAGTTGAAAGAAGTTGATTCTGGTGCATGGTTTTGAAATCGCAGTCAGAATAAAAATTACATCCATATCAACATTTTTATCAGCTCTGAACCTGTCGTTTTGGTCAAAAAATGAAAATTCTAAAAGTTCCTGTTTTTCTGCTTTAAACTCTAGGTACACATCAAAATGCATTACTGAGTTGAAAGAAGTGAATTCTGGTGCATGGTTTTGAAATCGCAGTCAGAAAAAAAATTACATCCATATCAACATTTTTATCAGCTCCGGACCTGTCGTTTTGGTCAAAAAATGAAAAATCTAAAAGTTCCTGTTTTTCTGCTTTAAACTCTAGGTACACATCCAAAATGCATTACTGAGATGAAAGAAGTTGATTCTGGTGCATGGTTTTGAAACCGCAGTCAGAAAAAAAATTACATCCATATCAACATTTTTATCAGCTCCGGACCTGTCGTTTTGGTCAAAAAATGAAAGATCGAAAAGTTCCTGTTTTTCTGCTTTAAACTCTAGGTACACATCCAAAATGCATTACTGAGTTGAAAGAAGTGAATTCTGGTGCATGGTTTTGAAACCGCAGTCAGAAAAAAAAATTACATCCATATCAACATTTTTATCAGCTCTGAACCTGTCGTTTTGGTCAAAAAATGAAAATTCTAAAAGTTCCTGTTTTTCTGCTTTAAACTCTAGGTACACATCCAAAATGTATTACTGAGTTGAAAGAAGTTGATTCTGGTGCATGGTTTTGAAATCGCAGTCAGAATAAAAATTACATCCATATCAACATTTTTATCAGCTCTGAACCTGTCGTTTTGGTCAAAAAATGAAAATTCTAAAAGTTCCTGTTTTTCTGCTTTAAACTCTAGGTACACATCCAAAATGTATTACTGAGTTGAAAGAAGTTGATTCTGGTGCATGGTTTTGAAACCGCAGTCAGAATAAAAATTACATCAATATCAACATTTTTATCAGCTCCGGTCCTGTCGTTTAGGTCAAAAAATGAAAAATCTAAAAGTTCCTGTTTTTCTGCTTTAAACTCTAGGTACACATCCAAAATGCATTACTGAGATGAAAGAAGTTGATTCTGGTGCATGGTTTTGAAACCGCAGTCAGAAAAAAAATTACATCCATATCAACATTTTTATCAGCTCCGGACCTGTCGTTTTGGTCAAAAAATGAAAGATCGAAAAGTTCCTGTTTTTCTGCTTTAAACTCTAGGTACACATCCAAAATGCATTACTGAGTTGAAAGAAGTGAATTCTGGTGCATGGTTTTGAAACCGCAGTCAGAAAAAAAATTACATCCATATCAACATTTTTATCAGCTCCGGTTCTGTCGTTTTGGTCAAAAAAATGAAAATTCTAAAAGTTCCTGTTTTTCTGCTTTAAACTCTAGGTACACATCCAAAATGTATTACTGAGTTGAAAGAAGTTGATTCTGGTGCATGGTTTTGAAATCGCAGTCAGAATAAAAATTACATCCATATCAACATTTTTATCAGCTCTGAACCTGTCGTTTTGGTCAAAAAATGAAAATTCTAAAAGTTCCTGTTTTTCTGCTTTAAACTCTAGGTACACATCCAAAATGTATTACTGAGTTGAAAGAAGTTGATTCTGGTGCATGGTTTTGAAACCGCAGTCAGAATAAAAATTACATCAATATCAACATTTTTATCAGCTCCGGTCCTGTCGTTTAGGTCAAAAAATGAAAATTCTAAAAGTTCCTGTTTTTCTGCTTTAAACTCTAGGTACACATCCAAAATGTATTACTGAGTTGAAAGAAGTGAATTCTGGTGCATGGTTTTGAAATCGCAGTCAGAAAAAAAATTACATCCATATCAACATTTTTATCAGCTCCGGACCTGTCGTTTTGGTCAAAAAATGAAAATTCTAAAAGTTCCTGTTTTTCTGCTTTAAACTCTAGGTACACATCCAAAATGCATTACTGAGATGAAAGAAGTTGATTCTGGTGCATGGTTTTGAAACCGCAGTCAGAAAAAAAATTACATCCATATCAACATTTTTATCAGCTCCGGTTCTGTTGTTTTGGTCAAAAAATGAAAATTCTAAAAGTTCCTGTTTTTCTGCTTTAAACTCTAGGTACACATCCAAAATGCATTACTGAGATGAAAGAAGTTGATTCTGGTGCATGGTTTTGAAACCGCAGTCAGAAAAAAATTACAACCATATCAACATTTTTATCAGCTCCGGACCTGTCGTTTTGGTCAAAAAATGAAAATTCTAAAAGTTCCTTTTTTTCTGCTTTAAACTCTAGGTACACATCCAAAATGCATTACTGAGTTGAAAGAAGTTGATTCTGGTGCATGGTTTTGAAACCGCAGTCAGAAAAAAAATTACATCCATATCAACATTTTTATCAGCTCCGGTCCTGTTGTTTTGGTCAAAAAATGAAAATTCTAAAAGTTCCTTTTTTTCTGCTTTAAACTCTAGGTACACATCCAAAATGTATTACTGAGTTGAAAGAAGTTGATTCTGGTGCATGGTTTTGAAACCGCAGTCAGAAAAAAAATTACATCCATATCAACATTTTTATCAGCTCCGGTCCTGTCGTTTTGGTCAAAAAATGAAAATTCTAAAAGTTCCTGTTTTTCTGCTGTAAACTCTAGGTACACATCAAAATGCATTACTGAGTTGAAAGAAGTGAATTCTGGTGCATGGTTTTGAAATCGCAGTCAGAAAAAAAATTACATCCATATCAACATTTTTATCAGCTCCGGACCTGTCGTTTTGGTCAAAAAATGAAAGATCGAAAAGTTCCTGTTTTTCTGCTTTAAACTCTAGGTACACATCCAAAATGCATTACTGAGATGAAAGAAGTTGATTCTGGTGCATGGTTTTGAAACTGCAGTCAGAAAAAAAATTACATCCATATCAACATTTTTATCAGCTCCGGACCTGTCGTTTTGGTCAAAAAATTAAAATTCTAAAAGTTCCTGTTTTTCTGCTTTAAACTCTAGGTACACATCAAAATGCATTACTGAGTTGAAAGAAGTGAATTCTGGTGCATGGTTTTATAATCGCAGTCAGAAAAAAAATTACATCCATATCAACATTTTTATCAGCTCCGGACCTGTCGTTTTGGTCAAAAAATGAAAATTCTAAAAGTTCCTGTTTTTCTGCTTTAAACTCTAGGTACACATCCAAAATGTATTACTGAGTTGAAAGAAGTTGATTCTGGTGCATGGTTTTGAAATCGCAGTCAGAAAAAAAATAACATCCATATCAACATTTTTATCAGCTCCGGTCCTGTTGTTTTGGTCAAAAAATGAAAATTCTAAAAGTTCCTGTTTTTCTGCTTTAAACTCTAGGTACACATCCAAAATGTATTACTGAGTTGAAAGAAGTTGATTCTGGTGCATGGTTTTGAAACCGCAGTCAGAAAAAAAATTACATCCATATCAACATTTTTATCAGCTCTGAACCTGTCGTTTTGGTCAAAAAATGAAAATTCTAAAAGTTCCTGTTTTTCTGCTGTAAACTCTAGGTACACATCCAAAATGCATTACTGAGATGAAAGAAGTTGATTCTGGTGCATGGTTTTGAAACCGCAGTCAGAAAAAAAATTACAACCATATCAACATTTTTATCAGCTCCGGACCTGTCGTTTTGGTCAAAAAATGAAAATTCTAAAAGTTCCTTTTTTTCTGCTTTAAACTCTAGGTACACATCCAAAATGCATTACTGAGTTGAAAGAAGTTGATTCTGGTGCATGGTTTTGAAACCGCAGTCAGAAAAAAAATTACATCCATATCAACATTTTTATCAGCTCCGGTCCTGTTGTTTTGGTCAAAAAATGAAAATTCTAAAAGTTCCTTTTTTTCTGCTTTAAACTCTAGGTACACATCCAAAATGTATTACTGAGTTGAAAGAAGTTGATTCTGGTGCATGGTTTTGAAACCGCAGTCAGAAAAAAAATTACATCCATATCAACATTTTTATCAGCTCCGGTCCTGTCGTTTTGGTCAAAAAATGAAAATTCTAAAAGTTCCTGTTTTTCTGCTGTAAACTCTAGGTACACATCAAAATGCATTACTGAGTTGAAAGAAGTGAATTCTGGTGCATGGTTTTGAAATCGCAGTCAGAAAAAAAATTACATCCATATCAACATTTTTATCAGCTCCGGACCTGTCGTTTTGGTCAAAAAATGAAAGATCGAAAAGTTCCTGTTTTTCTGCTTTAAACTCTAGGTACACATCCAAAATGCATTACTGAGATGAAAGAAGTTGATTCTGGTGCATGGTTTTGAAACTGCAGTCAGAAAAAAAATTACATCCATATCAACATTTTTATCAGCTCCGGACCTGTCGTTTTGGTCAAAAAATTAAAATTCTAAAAGTTCCTGTTTTTCTGCTTTAAACTCTAGGTACACATCAAAATGCATTACTGAGTTGAAAGAAGTGAATTCTGGTGCATGGTTTTATAATCGCAGTCAGAAAAAAAATTACATCCATATCAACATTTTTATCAGCTCCGGACCTGTCGTTTTGGTCAAAAAATGAAAATTCTAAAAGTTCCTGTTTTTCTGCTTTAAACTCTAGGTACACATCCAAAATGTATTACTGAGTTGAAAGAAGTTGATTCTGGTGCATGGTTTTGAAATCGCAGTCAGAAAAAAAATAACATCCATATCAACATTTTTATCTGCTCCGGTCCTGTCGTTTTGGTCAAAAAATGAAAATTCTAAAAGTTCCTGTTTTTCTGCTTTAAACTCTAGGTACACATCCAAAATGTATTACTGAGTTGAAAGAAGTTGATTCTGGTGCATGGTTTTGAAACCGCAGTCAGAAAAAAAATTACATCCATATCAACATTTTTATCAGCTCCGGTCCTGTTGTTTTGGTCAAAAAATATAAAAAAATTCTAAAAGTTCCTGTTTTTCTGCTTTAAACTCTAGGTACACATCCAAAATGTATTACTGAGTTGAAAGAAGTTGATTCTGGTGCATGGTTTTGAAACCGCAGTCAGAAAAAAAATTACATCCATATCAACATTTTTATTAGCTCTGAACCTGTCGTTTTGGTCAAAAAATGAAAAATCGAAAAGTTCCTGTTTTTCTGCTGTAAACTCTAGGTACACATCAAAATGCATTACTGAGTTGAAAGAAGTGAATTCTGGTGCATGGTTTTGAAATCGCAGTCAGAAAAAAAATTACATCCATATCAACATTTTTATCAGCTCCGGACCTGTCGTTTTGGTCAAAAAATGAAAGATCGAAAAGTTCCTGTTTTTCTGCTTTAAACTCTAGGTACACATCCAAAATGCATTACTGAGTTGAAAGAAGTGAATTCTGGTGCATGGTTTTGAAACCGCAGTCAGAAAAAAAATTACATCCATATCAACATTTTTATCAGCTCCGGACCTGTCGTTTTGGTCAAAAAATGAAAATTCTAAAAGTTCCTGTTTTTCTGCTTTAAACTCTAGGTAAACATCCAAAATGTATTACTGAGTTGAAAGAAGTTGATTCTGGTGCATGGTTTTGAAACCGCAGTCAGAAAAAAAATTACATCCATATCAACATTTTTATCAGCTCTGAACCTGTCGTTTTGGTCAAAAAATGAAAATTCTAAAAGTTCCTGTTTTTCTGCTTTAAACTCTAGGTACACATCCAAAATGTATTACTGAGTTGAAAGAAGTTGATTCTGGTGCATGGTTTTGAAATCGCAGTCAGAATAAAAATTACATCCATATCAACATTTTTATCAGCTCTGAACCTGTCGTTTTGGTCAAAAAATGAAAATTCTAAAAGTTCCTGTTTTTCTGCTTTAAACTCTAGGTACACATCAAAATGCATTACTGAGTTGAAAGAAGTGAATTCTGGTGCATGGTTTTGAAATCGCAGTCAGAAAAAAAATTACATCCATATCAACATTTTTATCAGCTCCGGACCTGTCGTTTTGGTCAAAAAATGAAAAATCTAAAAGTTCCTGTTTTTCTGCTTTAAACTCTAGGTACACATCCAAAATGCATTACTGAGATGAAAGAAGTTGATTCTGGTGCATGGTTTTGAAACCGCAGTCAGAAAAAAAATTACATCCATATCAACATTTTTATCAGCTCCGGACCTGTCGTTTTGGTCAAAAAATGAAAGATCGAAAAGTTCCTGTTTTTCTGCTTTAAACTCTAGGTACACATCCAAAATGCATTACTGAGTTGAAAGAAGTGAATTCTGGTGCATGGTTTTGAAACCGCAGTCAGAAAAAAAATTACATCCATATCAACATTTTTATCAGCTCTGAACCTGTCGTTTTGGTCAAAAAATGAAAATTCTAAAAGTTCCTGTTTTTCTGCTTTAAACTCTAGGTACACATCCAAAATGTATTACTGAGTTGAAAGAAGTTGATTCTGGTGCATGGTTTTGAAATCGCAGTCAGAATAAAAATTACATCCATATCAACATTTTTATCAGCTCTGAACCTGTCGTTTTGGTCAAAAAATGAAAATTCTAAAAGTTCCTGTTTTTCTGCTTTAAACTCTAGGTACACATCCAAAATGTATTACTGAGTTGAAAGAAGTTGATTCTGGTGCATGGTTTTGAAACCGCAGTCAGAATAAAAATTACATCAATATCAACATTTTTATCAGCTCCGGTCCTGTCGTTTAGGTCAAAAAATGAAAATTCTAAAAGATCCTGTTTTTCTGCTTTAAACTCTAGGTACACATCAAAATGCATTACTGAGTTGAAAGAAGTGAATTCTGGTGCATGGTTTTGAAATCGCAGTCAGAAAAAAAATTACATCCATATCAACATTTTTATCAGCTCCGGACCTGTCGTTTTGGTCAAAAAATGAAAAATCTAAAAGTTCCTGTTTTTCTGCTTTAAACTCTAGGTACACATCCAAAATGCATTACTGAGATGAAAGAAGTTGATTCTGGTGCATGGTTTTGAAACCGCAGTCAGAAAAAAAATTACATCCATATCAACATTTTTATCAGCTCCGGACCTGTCGTTTTGGTCAAAAAATGAAAGATCGAAAAGTTCCTGTTTTTCTGCTTTAAACTCTAGGTACACATCCAAAATGCATTACTGAGTTGAAAGAAGTGAATTCTGGTGCATGGTTTTGAAACCGCAGTCAGAAAAAAAATTACATCCATATCAACATTTTTATCAGCTCCGGACCTGTCGTTTTGGTCAAAAAATGAAAATTCTAAAAGTTCCTGTTTTTCTGCTTTAAACTCTAGGTACACATCCAAAATGTATTACTGAGTTGAAAGAAGTTGATTCTGGTGCATGGTTTTGAAACCGCAGTCAGAAAAAAAATTACATCCATATCAACATTTTTATCAGCTCTGAACCTGTCGTTTTGGTCAAAAAATGAAAATTCTAAAAGTTCCTGTTTTTCTGCTTTAAACTCTAGGTACACATCCAAAATGTATTACTGAGTTGAAAGAAGTTGATTCTGGTGCATGGTTTTGAAATCGCAGTCAGAATAAAAATTACATCCATATCAACATTTTTATCAGCTCTGAACCTGTCGTTTTGGTCAAAAAATGAAAATTCTAAAAGTTCCTGTTTTTCTGCTTTAAACTCTAGGTACACATCCAAAATGTATTACTGAGTTGAAAGAAGTTGATTCTGGTGCATGGTTTTGAAATCGCAGTCAGAATAAAAATTACATCCATATCAACATTTTTATCAGCTCTGAACCTGTCGTTTTGGTCAAAAAATGAAAATTCTAAAAGTTCCTGTTTTTCTGCTTTAAACTCTAGGTACACATCAAAATGCATTACTGAGTTGAAAGAAGTGAATTCTGGTGCATGGTTTTGAAATCGCAGTCAGAAAAAAAATTACATCCATATCAACATTTTTATCAGCTCCGGACCTGTCGTTTTGGTCAAAAAATGAAAAATCTAAAAGTTCCTGTTTTTCTGCTTTAAACTCTAGGTACACATCCAAAATGCATTACTGAGATGAAAGAAGTTGATTCTGGTGCATGGTTTTGAAACCGCAGTCAGAAAAAAAATTACATCCATATCAACATTTTTATCAGCTCCGGACCTGTCGTTTTGGTCAAAAAATGAAAGATCGAAAAGTTCCTGTTTTTCTGCTTTAAACTCTAGGTACACATCCAAAATGCATTACTGAGTTGAAAGAAGTGAATTCTGGTGCATGGTTTTGAAACCGCAGTCAGAAAAAAAATTACATCCATATCAACATTTTTATCAGCTCTGAACCTGTCGTTTTGGTCAAAAAATGAAAATTCTAAAAGTTCCTGTTTTTCTGCTTTAAACTCTAGGTACACATCCAAAATGTATTACTGAGTTGAAAGAAGTTGATTCTGGTGCATGGTTTTGAAATCGCAGTCAGAATAAAAATTACATCCATATCAACATTTTTATCAGCTCTGAACCTGTCGTTTTGGTCAAAAAATGAAAATTCTAAAAGTTCCTGTTTTTCTGCTTTAAACTCTAGGTACACATCCAAAATGTATTACTGAGTTGAAAGAAGTTGATTCTGGTGCATGGTTTTGAAACCGCAGTCAGAATAAAAATTACATCAATATCAACATTTTTATCAGCTCCGGTCCTGTCGTTTAGGTCAAAAAATGAAAATTCTAAAAGATCCTGTTTTTCTGCTTTAAACTCTAGGTACACATCAAAATGCATTACTGAGTTGAAAGAAGTGAATTCTGGTGCATGGTTTTGAAATCGCAGTCAGAAAAAAAATTACATCCATATCAACATTTTTATCAGCTCCGGACCTGTCGTTTTGGTCAAAAAATGAAAAATCTAAAAGTTCCTGTTTTTCTGCTTTAAACTCTAGGTACACATCCAAAATGCATTACTGAGATGAAAGAAGTTGATTCTGGTGCATGGTTTTGAAACCGCAGTCAGAAAAAAAATTACATCCATATCAACATTTTTATCAGCTCCGGACCTGTCGTTTTGGTCAAAAAATGAAAGATCGAAAAGTTCCTGTTTTTCTGCTTTAAACTCTAGGTACACATCCAAAATGCATTACTGAGTTGAAAGAAGTGAATTCTGGTGCATGGTTTTGAAACCGCAGTCAGAAAAAAAATTACATCCATATCAACATTTTTATCAGCTCCGGACCTGTCGTTTTGGTCAAAAAATGAAAATTCTAAAAGTTCCTGTTTTTCTGCTTTAAACTCTAGGTACACATCCAAAATGTATTA
Organism: Crinia signifera; assembly: GCF_055691185.1. Taxonomy (NCBI): domain Eukaryota; kingdom Metazoa; phylum Chordata; class Amphibia; order Anura; family Myobatrachidae; genus Crinia; species Crinia signifera. Next base: position 154,541 of record NW_028142600.1, read on the forward strand.
CTGAGTTGAAAGAAGTTGATTCTGGTGCATGGTTTTGAAACCGCAGTCAGAAAAAAAATTACATCCATATCAACATTTTTATCAGCTCTGAACCTGTCGTTTTGGTCAAAAAATGAAAATTCTAAAAGTTCCTGTTTTTCTGCTTTAAACTCTAGGTACACATCCAAAATGTATTACTGAGTTGAAAGAAGTTGATTCTGGTGCATGGTTTTGAAATCGCAGTCAGAATAAAAATTACATCCATATCAACATTTTTATCAGCTCTGAACCTGTCGTTTTGGTCAAAAAATGAAAATTCTAAAAGTTCCTGTTTTTCTGCTTTAAACTCTAGGTACACATCCAAAATGTATTACTGAGTTGAAAGAAGTTGATTCTGGTGCATGGTTTTGAAATCGCAGTCAGAATAAAAATTACATCCATATCAACATTTTTATCAGCTCTGAACCTGTCGTTTTGGTCAAAAAATGAAAATTCTAAAAGTTCCTGTTTTTCTGCTTTAAACTCTAGGTACACATCAAAATGCATAACTGAGTTGAAAGAAGTGAATTCTGGTGCATGGTTTTGAAATCGCAGTCAGAAAAAAAATTACATCCATATCAACATTTTTATCAGCTCCGGACCTGTCGTTTTGGTCAAAAAATGAAAAATCTAAAAGTTCCTGTTTTTCTGCTTTAAACTCTAGGTACACATCCAAAATGCATTACTGAGATGAAAGAAGTTGATTCTGGTGCATGGTTTTGAAACCGCAGTCAGAAAAAAAATTACATCCATATCAACATTTTTATCAGCTCCGGACCTGTCGTTTTGGTCAAAAAATGAAAGATCGAAAAGTTCCTGTTTTTCTGCTTTAAACTCTAGGTACACATCCAAAATGCATTACTGAGTTGAAAGAAGTGAATTCTGGTGCATGGTTTTGAAACCGCAGTCAGAAAAAAAATTACATCCATATCAACATTTTTATCAGCTCTGAACCTGTCGTTTTGGTCAAAAAATGAAAATTCTAAAAGTTCCTGTTTTTCTGCTTTAAACTCTAGGTACACATCCAAAATGTATTACTGAGTTGAAAGAAGTTGATTCTGGTGCATGGTTTTGAAATCGCAGTCAGAATAAAAATTACATCCATATCAACATTTTTATCAGCTCTGAACCTGTCGTTTTGGTCAAAAAATGAAAATTCTAAAAGTTCCTGTTTTTCTGCTTTAAACTCTAGGTACACATCCAAAATGTATTACTGAGTTGAAAGAAGTTGATTCTGGTGCATGGTTTTGAAACCGCAGTCAGAATAAAAATTACATCAATATCAACATTTTTATCAGCTCCGGTCCTGTCGTTTAGGTCAAAAAATGAAAATTCTAAAAGTTCCTGTTTTTCTGCTTTAAACTCTAGGTACACATCCAAAATGTATTACTGAGTTGAAAGAAGTGAATTCTGGTGCATGGTTTTGAAATCGCAGTCAGAAAAAAAATTACATCCATATCAACATTTTTATCAGCTCCGGACCTGTCGTTTTGGTCAAAAAATGAAAATTCTAAAAGTTCCTGTTTTTCTGCTTTAAACTCTAGGTACACATCCAAAATGCATTACTGAGATGAAAGAAGTTGATTCTGGTGCATGGTTTTGAAACCGCAGTCAGAAAAAAAATTACATCCATATCAACATTTTTATCAGCTCCGGTTCTGTTGTTTTGGTCAAAAAATGAAAATTCTAAAAGTTCCTGTTTTTCTGCTTTAAACTCTAGGTACACATCCAAAATGCATTACTGAGATGAAAGAAGTTGATTCTGGTGCATGGTTTTGAAACCGCAGTCAGAAAAAAAATTACAACCATATCAACATTTTTATCAGCTCCGGACCTGTCGTTTTGGTCAAAAAATGAAAATTCTAAAAGTTCCTTTTTTTCTGCTTTAAACTCTAGGTACACATCCAAAATGCATTACTGAGTTGAAAGAAGTTGATTCTGGTGCATTTTTTTGAAACCGCAGTCAGAAAAAAAATTACATCCATATCAACATTTTTATCAGCTCCGGTCCTGTTGTTTTGGTCAAAAAATGAAAATTCTAAAAGTTCCTTTTTTTCTGCTTTAAACTCTAGGTACACATCCAAAATGTATTACTGAGTTGAAAGAAGTTGATTCTGGTGCATGGTTTTGAAACCGCAGTCAGAAAAAAAATTACATCCATATCAACATTTTTATCAGCTCCGGTCCTGTCGTTTTGGTCAAAAAATGAAAATTCTAAAAGTTCCTGTTTTTCTGCTGTAAACTCTAGGTACACATCAAAATGCATTACTGAGTTGAAAGAAGTGAATTCTGGTGCATGGTTTTGAAATCGCAGTCAGAAAAAAAATTACATCCATATCAACATTTTTATCAGCTCCGGACCTGTCGTTTTGGTCAAAAAATGAAAGATCGAAAAGTTCCTGTTTTTCTGCTTTAAACTCTAGGTACACATCCAAAATGCATTACTGAGATGAAAGAAGTTGATTCTGGTGCATGGTTTTGAAACTGCAGTCAGAAAAAAAATTACATCCATATCAACATTTTTATCAGCTCCGGACCTGTCGTTTTGGTCAAAAAATTAAAATTCTAAAAGTTCCTGTTTTTCTGCTTTAAACTCTAGGTACACATCAAAATGCATTACTGAGTTGAAAGAAGTGAATTCTGGTGCATGGTTTTATAATCGCAGTCAGAAAAAAAATTACATCCATATCAACATTTTTATCAGCTCCGGACCTGTCGTTTTGGTCAAAAAATGAAAATTCTAAAAGTTCCTGTTTTTCTGCTTTAAACTCTAGGTACACATCCAAAATGTATTACTGAGTTGAAAGAAGTTGATTCTGGTGCATGGTTTTGAAATCGCAGTCAGAAAAAAAATAACATCCATATCAACATTTGTATCTGCTCCGGTCCTGTCGTTTTGGTCAAAAAATGAAAATTCTAAAAGTTCCTGTTTTTCTGCTTTAAACTCTAGGTACACATCCAAAATGTATTACTGAGTTGAAAGAAGTTGATTCTGGTGCATGGTTTTGAAACCGCAGTCAGAAAAAAAATTACATCCATATCAACATTTTTATCAGCTCCGGTCCTGTTGTTTTGGTCAAAAAATGAAAATTCTAAAAGTTCCTGTTTTTCTGCTTTAAACTCTAGGTACACATCCAAAATGTATTACTGAGTTGAAAGAAGTTGATTCTGGTGCATGGTTTTGAAACCGCAGTCAGAAAAAAAATTACATCCATATCAACATTTTTATCAGCTCTGAACCTGTCGTTTTGGTCAAAAAATGAAAATTCTAAAAGTTCCTGTTTTTCTGCTGTAAACTCTAGGTACACATCAAAATGCATTACTGAGTTGAAAGAAGTGAATTCTGGTGCATGGTTTTGAAATCGCAGTCAGAAAAAAAATTACATCCATATCAACATTTTTATCAGCTCCGGACCTGTCGTTTTGGTCAAAAAATGAAAGATCGAAAAGTTCCTGTTTTTCTGCTTTAAACTCTAGGTACACATCCAAAATGCATTACTGAGTTGAAAGAAGTGAATTCTGGTGCATGGTTTTGAAACCGCAGTCAGAAAAAAAATTACATCCATATCAACATTTTTATCAGCTCCGGACCTGTCGTTTTGGTCAAAAAATGAAAATTCTAAAAGTTCCTGTTTTTCTGCTTTAAACTCTAGGTACACATCCAAAATGTATTACTGAGTTGAAAGAAGTTGATTCTGGTGCATGGTTTTGAAACCGCAGTCAGAAAAAAAATTACATCCATATCAACATTTTTATCAGCTCTGAACCTGTCGTTTTGGTCAAAAAATGAAAATTCTAAAAGTTCCTGTTTTTCTGCTTTAAACTCTAGGTACACATCCAAAATGTATTACTGAGTTGAAAGAAGTTGATTCTGGTGCATGGTTTTGAAATCGCAGTCAGAATAAAAATTACATCCATATCAACATTTTTATCAGCTCTGAACCTGTCGTTTTGGTCAAAAAATGAAAATTCTAAAAGTTCCTGTTTTTCTGCTTTAAACTCTAGGTACACATCCAAAATGCATTACTGAGTTGAAAGAAGTGAATTCTGGTGCATGGTTTTGAAATCGCAGTCAGAAAAAAAATTACATCCATATCAACATTTTTATCAGCTCCGGACCTGTCGTTTTGGTCAAAAAATGAAAATTCTAAAAGTTCCTGTTTTTCTGCTTTAAACTCTAGGTACACATCCAAAATGCATTACTGAGTTGAAAGAAGTGAATTCTGGTGCATGGTTTTGAAACCGCAGTCAGAAAAAAAATTACATCCATATCAACATTTTTATCAGCTCTGAACCTGTCGTTTTGGTCAAAAAATGAAAATTCTAAAAGTTCCTGTTTTTCTGCTTTAAACTCTAGGTACACATCCAAAATGTATTACTGAGTTGAAAGAAGTTGATTCTGGTGCATGGTTTTGAAACCGCAGTCAGAATAAAAATTACATCAATATCAACATTTTTATCAGCTCCGGTCCTGTCGTTTTGGTCAAAAAATGAAAAATCTAAAAGTTCCTGTTTTTCTGCTTTAAACTCTAGGTACACATCCAAAATGCATTACTGAGATGAAAGAAGTTGATTCTGGTGCATGGTTTTGAAACCGCAGTCAGAAAAAAAATTACATCCATATCAACATTTTTATCAGCTCCGGTTCTGTTGTTTTGGTCAAAAAATGAAAATTCTAAAAGTTCCTGTTTTTCTGCTTTAAACTCTAGGTACACATCCAAAATGCATTACTGAGATGAAAGAAGTTGATTCTGGTGCATGGTTTTGAAACCGCAGTCAGAAAAAAAATTACAACCATATCAACATTTTTATCAGCTCCGGACCTGTCGTTTTGGTCAAAAAATGAAAATTCTAAAAGTTCCTTTTTTTCTGCTTTAAACTCTAGGTACACATCCAAAATGCATTACTGAGTTGAAAGAAGTTGATTCTGGTGCATGGTTTTGAAACCGCAGTCAGAATAAAAATTACATCCATATCAACATTTTTATCAGCTCTGAACCTGTCGTTTTGGTCAAAAAATGAAAATTCTAAAAGTTCCTGTTTTTCTGCTTTAAACTCTAGGTACACATCCAAAATGTATTACTGAGTTGAAAGAAGTTGATTCTGGTGCATGGTTTTGAAACCGCAGTCAGAATAAAAATTACATCAATATCAACATTTTTATCAGCTCCGGTCCTGTCGTTTAGGTCAAAAAATGAAAATTCTAAAAGATCCTGTTTTTCTGCTTTAAACTCTAGGTACACATCAAAATGCATTACTGAGTTGAAAGAAGTGAATTCTGGTGCATGGTTTTGAAATCGCAGTCAGAAAAAAAATTACATCCATATCAACATTTTTATCAGCTCCGGACCTGTCGTTTTGGTCAAAAAATGAAAAATCTAAAAGTTCCTGTTTTTCTGCTTTAAACTCTAGGTACACATCCAAAATGCATTACTGAGATGAAAGAAGTTGATTCTGGTGCATGGTTTTGAAACCGCAGTCAGAAAAAAAATTACATCCATATCAACATTTTTATCAGCTCCGGTTCTGTTGTTTTGGTCAAAAAATGAAAATTCTAAAAGTTCCTGTTTTTCTGCTTTAAACTCTAGGTACACATCCAAAATGCATTACTGAGATGAAAGAAGTTGATTCTGGTGCATGGTTTTGAAACCGCAGTCAGAAAAAAAATTACAACCATATCAACATTTTTATCAGCTCCGGACCTGTCGTTTTGGTCAAAAAATGAAAATTCTAAAAGTTCCTTTTTTTCTGCTTTAAACTCTAGGTACACATCCAAAATGCATTACTGAGTTGAAAGAAGTTGATTCTGGTGCATGGTTTTGAAACCGCAGTCAGAAAAAAAATTACATCCATATCAACATTTTTATCAGCTCCGGTCCTGTTGTTTTGGTCAAAAAATGAAAATTCTAAAAGTTCCTGTTTTTCTGCTTTAAACTCTAGGTACACATCCAAAATGTATTACTGAGTTGAAAGAAGTTGATTCTGGTGCATGGTTTTGAAACCGCAGTCAGAAAAAAAATTACATCCATATCAACATTTTTATCAGCTCCGGTCCTGTCGTTTTGGTCAAAAAATGAAAATTCTAAAAGTTCCTGTTTTTCTGCTGTAAACTCTAGGTACACATCAAAATGCATTACTGAGTTGAAAGAAGTGAATTCTGGTGCATGGTTTTGAAATCGCAGTCAGAAAAAAAATTACATCCATATCAACATTTTTATCAGCTCCGGACCTGTCGTTTTGGTCAAAAAATGAAAGATCGAAAAGTTCCTGTTTTTCTGCTTTAAACTCTAGGTACACATCCAAAATGCATTACTGAGTTGAAAGAAGTGAATTCTGGTGCATGGTTTTGAAACCGCAGTCAGAAAAAAAATTACATCCATATCAACATTTTTATCAGCTCCGGACCTGTCGTTTTGGTCAAAAAATGAAAATTCTAAAAGTTCCTGTTTTTCTGCTTTAAACTCTAGGTACACATCCAAAATGCATTACTGAGATGAAAGAAGTTGATTCTGGTGCATGGTTTTGAAACCGCAGTCAGAAAAAAAATTACAACCATATCAACATTTTTATCAGCTCCGGACCTGTCGTTTTGGTCAAAAAATGAAAATTCTAAAAGTTCCTTTTTTTCTGCTTTAAACTCTAGGTACACATCCAAAATGCATTACTGAGTTGAAAGAAGTTGATTCTGGTGCATGGTTTTGAAACCGCAGTCAGAAAAAAAATTACATCCATATCAACATTTTTATCAGCTCCGGTCCTGTTGTTTTGGTCAAAAAATGAAAATTCTAAAAGTTCCTTTTTTTCTGCTTTAAACTCTAGGTACACATCCAAAATGTATTACTGAGTTGAAAGAAGTTGATTCTGGTGCATGGTTTTGAAACCGCAGTCAGAAAAAAAATTACATCCATATCAACATTTTTATCAGCTCCGGTCCTGTCGTTTTGGTCAAAAAATGAAAATTCTAAAAGTTCCTGTTTTTCTGCTGTAAACTCTAGGTACACATCAAAATGCATTACTGAGTTGAAAGAAGTGAATTCTGGTGCATGGTTTTGAAATCGCAGTCAGAAAAAAAATTACATCCATATCAACATTTTTATCAGCTCCGGACCTGTCGTTTTGGTCAAAAAATGAAAGATCGAAAAGTTCCTGTTTTTCTGCTTTAAACTCTAGGTACACATCCAAAATGCATTACTGATATGAAAGAAGTTGATTCTGGTGCATGGTTTTGAAGCTGCAGTCAGAAAAAAAATTACATCCATATCAACATTTTTATCAGCTCCGGACCTGTCGTTTTGGTCAAAAAATTAAAATTCTAAAAGTTCCTGTTTTTCTGCTTTAAACTCTAGGTACACATCAAAATGCATTACTGAGTTGAAAGAAGTGAATTCTGGTGCATGGTTTTATAATCGCAGTCAGAAAAAAAATTACATCCATATCAACATTTTTATCAGCTCCGGACCTGTCGTTTTGGTCAAAAAATGAAAATTCTAAAAGTTCCTGTTTTTCTGCTTTAAACTCTAGGTACACATCCAAAATGTATTACTGAGTTGAAAGAAGTTGATTCTGGTGCATGGTTTTGAAATCGCAGTCAGAAAAAAAATAACATCCATATCAACATTTTTATCTGCTCCGGTCCTGTCGTTTTGGTCAAAAAATGAAAATTCTAAAAGTTCCTGTTTTTCTGCTTTAAACTCTAGGTACACATCCAAAATGTATTACTGAGTTGAAAGAAGTTGATTCTGGTGCATGGTTTTGAAACCGCAGTCAGAAAAAAAATTACATCCATATCAACATTTTTATCAGCTCCGGTCCTGTTGTTTTGGTCAAAAAATGAAAATTCTAAAAGTTCCTGTTTTTCTGCTTTAAACTCTAGGTACACATCCAAAATGTATTACTGAGTTGAAAGAAGTTGATTCTGGTGCATGGTTTTGAAACCGCAGTCAGAAAAAAAATTACATCCATATCAACATTTTTATCAGCTCTGAACCTGTCGTTTTGGTCAAAAAATGAAAATTCTAAAAGTTCCTGTTTTTTTGCTGTAAACTCTAGGTACACATCAAAATGCATTACTGAGTTGAAAGAAGTGAATTCTGGTGCATGGTTTTGAAATCGCAGTCAGAAAAAAAATTACATCCATATCAACATTTTTATCAGCTCCGGACCTGTCGTTTTGGTCAAAAAATGAAAGATCGAAAAGTTCCTGTTTTTCTGCTTTAAACTCTAGGTACACATCCAAAATGCATTACTGAGTTGAAAGAAGTGAATTCTGGTGCATGGTTTTGAAACCGCAGTCAGAAAAAAAATTACATCCATATCAACATTTTTATCAGCTCCGGACCTGTCGTTTTGGTCAAAAAATTGAAAATTCTAAAAGTTCCTGTTTTTCTGCTTTAAACTCTAGGTACACATCCAAAATGTATTACTGAGTTGAAAGAAGTTGATTCTGGTGCATGGTTTTGAAACCGCAGTCAGAAAAAAAATTACATCCATATCAACATTTTTATCAGCTCTGAACCTGTCGTTTTGGTCAAAAAATGAAAATTCTAAAAGTTCCTGTTTTTCTGCTTTAAACTCTAGGTACACATCCAAAATGTATTACTGAGTTGAAAGAAGTTGATTCTGGTGCATGGTTTTGAAATCGCAGTCAGAATAAAAATTACATCCATATCAACATTTTTATCAGCTCTGAACCTGTCGTTTTGGTCAAAAAATGAAAATTCTAAAAGTTCCTGTTTTTCTGCTTTAAACTCTAGGTACACATCAAAATGCATTACTGAGTTGAAAGAAGTGAATTCTGGTGCATGGTTTTGAAATCGCAGTCAGAAAAAAAATTACATCCATATCAACATTTTTATCAGCTCCGGACCTGTCGTTTTGGTCAAAAAATGAAAAATCTAAAAGTTCCTGTTTTTCTGCTTTAAACTCTAGATACACATCCAAAATGCATTACTGAGATGAAAGAAGTTGATTCTGGTGCATGGTTTTGAAACCGCAGTCAGAAAAAAAATTACATCCATATCAACATTTTTATCAGCTCCGGACCTGTCGTTTTGGTCAAAAAATGAAAGATCGAAAAGTTCCTGTTTTTCTGCTTTAAACTCTAGGTACACATCCAAAATGCATTACTGAGTTGAAAGAAGTGAATTCTGGTGCATGGTTTTGAAACCGCAGTCAGAAAAAAAATTACATCCATATCAACATTTTTATCAGCTCTGAACCTGTCGTTTTGGTCAAAAAATGAAAATTCTAAAAGTTCCTGTTTTTCTGCTTTAAACTCTAGGTACACATCCAAAATGTATTACTGAGTTGAAAGAAGTTGATTCTGGTGCATGGTTTTGAAATCGCAGTCAGAATAAAAATTACATCCATATCAACATTTTTATCAGCTCTGAACCTGTCGTTTTGGTCAAAAAATGAAAATTCTAAAAGTTCCTGTTTTTCTGCTTTAAACTCTAGGTACACATCCAAAATGTATTACTGAGTTGAAAGAAGTTGATTCTGGTGCATGGTTTTGAAACCGCAGTCAGAATAAAAATTACATCAATATCAACATTTTTATCAGCTCCGGTCCTGTCGTTTAGGTCAAAAAATGAAAATTCTAAAAGATCCTGTTTTTCTGCTTTAAACTCTAGGTACACATCAAAATGCATTACTGAGTTGAAAGAAGTGAATTCTGGTGCATGGTTTTGAAATCGCAGTCAGAAAAAAAATTACATCCATATCAACATTTTTATCAGCTCCGGACCTGTCGTTTTGGTCAAAAAATGAAAAATCTAAAAGTTCCTGTTTTTCTGCTTTAAACTCTAGGTACACATCCAAAATGCATTACTGAGATGAAAGAAGTTGATTCTGGTGCATGGTTTTGAAACCGCAGTCAGAAAAAAAATTACATCCATATCAACATTTTTATCAGCTCCGGTTCTGTTGTTTTGGTCAAAAAATGAAAATTCTAAAAGTTCCTGTTTTTCTGCTTTAAACTCTAGGTACACATCCAAAATGCATTACTGAGATGAAAGAAGTTGATTCTGGTGCATGGTTTTGAAACCGCAGTCAGAAAAAAAATTACAACCATATCAACATTTTTATCAGCTCCGGACCTGTCGTTTTGGTCAAAAAATGAAAATTCTAAAAGTTCCTTTTTTTCTGCTTTAAACTCTAGGTACACATCCAAAATGCATTACTGAGTTGAAAGAAGTTGATTCTGGTGCATGGTTTTGAAACCGCAGTCAGAAAAAAAATTACATCCATATCAACATTTTTATCAGCTCCGGTCCTGTTGTTTTGGTCAAAAAATGAAAATTCTAAAAGTTCCTTTTTTTCTGCTTTAAACTCTAGGTACACATCCAAAATGTATTACTGAGTTGAAAGAAGTTGATTCTGGTGCATGGTTTTGAAACCGCAGTCAGAAAAAAAATTACATCCATATCAACATTTTTATCAGCTCCGGTCCTGTCGTTTTGGTCAAAAAATGAAAATTCTAAAAGTTCCTGTTTTTCTGCTGTAAACTCTAGGTACACATCAAAATGCATTACTGAGTTGAAAGAAGTGAATTCTGGTGCATGGTTTTGAAATCGCAGTCAGAAAAAAAATTACATCCATATCAACATTTTTATCAGCTCCGGACCTGTCGTTTTGGTCAAAAAATGAAAGATCGAAAAGTTCCTGTTTTTCTGCTTTAAACTCTAGGTACACATCCAAAATGCATTACTGAGTTGAAAGAAGTGAATTCTGGTGCATGGTTTTGAAACCGCAGTCAGAAAAAAAATTACATCCATATCAACATTTTTATCAGCTCCGGACCTGTCGTTTTGGTCAAAAAATGAAAATTCTAAAAGTTCCTGTTTTTCTGCTTTAAACTCTAGGTACACATCCAAAATGTATTACTGAGTTGAAAGAAGTTGATTCTGGTGCATGGTTTTGAAACCACAGTCAGAAAAAAAATTACATCCATATCAACATTTTTATCAGCTCTGAACCTGTCGTTTTGGTCAAAAAATGAAAATTCTAAAAGTTCCTGTTTTTCTGCTTTAAACTCTAGGTACACATCCAAAATGTATTACTGAGTTGAAAGAAGTTGATTCTGGTGCATGGTTTTGAAATCGCAGTCAGAATAAAAATAACATCCATATCAACATTTTTATCAGATCTGAACCTGTCGTTTTGGTCAAAAAATGAAAATTCTAAAAGTTCCTGTTTTTCTGCTTTAAACTCTAGGTACACATCAAAATGCATTACTGAGTTGAAAGAAGTGAATTCTGGTGCATGGTTTTGAAATCGCAGTCAGAAAAAAAATTACATCCATATCAACATATTTATCAGCTCCGGAACTGTCGTTTTGGTCAAAAAATGAAAAATCTAAAAGTTCCTGTTTTTCTGCTTTAAACTCTAGATACACATCCAAAATGCATTACTGAGATGAAAGAAGTTGATTCTGGTGCATGGTTTTGAAACCGCAGTCAGAAAAAAAATTACATCCATATCAACATTTTTATCAGCTCCGGACCTGTCGTTTTGGTCAAAAAATGAAAGATCGAAAAGTTCCTGTTTTTCTGCTTTAAACTCTAGGTACACATCCAAAATGCATTACTGAGTTGAAAGAAGTGAATTCTGGTGCATGGTTTTGAAACCGCAGTCAGAAAAAAAATTACATCCATATCAACATTTTTATCAGCTCTGAACCTGTCGTTTTGGTCAAAAAATGAAAATTCTAAAAGTTCCTGTTTTTCTGCTTTAAACTCTAGGTACACATCCAAAATGTATTACTGAGTTGAAAGAAGTTGATTCTGGTGCATGGTTTTGAAATCGCAGTCAGAATAAAAATTACATCCATATCAACATTTTTATCAGCTCTGAACCTGTCGTTTTGGTCAAAAAATGAAAATTCTAAAAGTTCCTGTTTTTCTGCTTTAAACTCTAGGTACACATCCAAAATGTATTACTGAGTTGAAAGAAGTTGATTCTGGTGCATGGTTTTGAAACCGCAGTCAGAATAAAAATTACATCAATATCAACATTTTTATCAGCTCCGGTCCTGTCGTTTAGGTCAAAAAATGAAAATTCTAAAAGATCCTGTTTTTCTGCTTTAAACTCTAGGTACACATCAAAATGCATTACTGAGTTGAAAGAAGTGAATTCTGGTGCATGGTTTTGAAATCGCAGTCAGAAAAAAAATTACATCCATATCAACATTTTTATCAGCTCCGGTTCTGTTGTTTTGGTCAAAAAATGAAAATTCTAAAAGTTCCTGTTTTTCTGCTTTAAACTCTAGGTACACATCCAAAATGCATTACTGAGATGAAAGAAGTTGATTCTGGTGCATGGTTTTGAAACCGCAGTCAGAAAAAAAATTACAACCATATCAACATTTTTATCAGCTCCGGACCTGTCGTTTTGGTCAAAAAATGAAAATTCTAAAAGTTCCTTTTTTTCTGCTTTAAACTCTAGGTACACATCCAAAATACATTACTGAGTTGAAAGAAGTTGATTCTGGTGCATGGTTTTGAAACCGCAGTCAGAAAAAAAATTACATCCATATCAACATTTTTATCAGCTCCGGTCCTGTTGTTTTGGTCAAAAAATGAAAATTCTAAAAGTTCCTTTTTTTCTGCTTTAAACTCTAGGTACACATCCAAAATGTATTACTGAGTTGAAAGAAGTTGATTCTGGTGCATGGTTTTGAAACCGCAGTCAGAAAAAAAATTACATCCATATCAACATTTTTATCAGCTCCGGTCCTGTCGTTTTGGTCAAAAAATGAAAATTCTAAAAGTTCCTGTTTTTCTGCTGTAAACTCTAGGTACACATCAAAATGCATTACTGAGTTGAAAGAAGTGAATTCTGGTGCATGGTTTTGAAATCGCAGTCAGAAAAAAAATTACATCCATATCAACATTTTTATCAGCTCCGGACCTGTCGTTTTGGTCAAAAAATGAAAGATCGAAAAGTTCCTGTTTTTCTGCTTTAAACTCTAGGTACACATCCAAAATGCATTACTGAGATGAAAGAAGTTGATTCTGGTGCATGGTTTTGAAACTGCAGTCAGAAAAAAAATTACATCCATATCAACATTTTTATCATCTCCGGACCTGTCGTTTTGGTCAAAAAATTAAAATTCTAAAAGTTCCTGTTTTTCTGCTTTAAACTCTAGGTACACATCAAAATGCATTACTGAGTTGAAAGAAGTGAATTCTGGTGCATGGTTTTATAATCGCAGTCAGAAAAAAAATTACATCCATATCAACATTTTTATCAGCTCCGGACCTGTCGTTTTGGTCAAAAAATGAAAATTCTAAAAGTTCCTGTTTTTCTGCTTTAAACTCTAGGTACACATCCAAAATGTATTACTGAGTTGAAAGAAGTTGATTCTGGTGCATGGTTTTGAAATCGCAGTCAGAAAAAAAATAACATCCATATCAACATTTTTATCTGCTCCGGTCCTGTCGTTTTGGTCAAAAAATGAAAATTCTAAAAGTTCCTGTTTTTCTGCTTTAAACTCTAGGTACACATCCAAAATGTATTACTGAGTTGAAAGAAGTTGATTCTGGTGCATGGTTTTGAAACCGCAGTCAGAAAAAAAATTACATCCATATCAACATTTTTATCAGCTCCGGTCCTGTTGTTTTGGTCAAAAAATGAAAATTCTAAAAGTTCCTGTTTTTCTGCTTTAAACTCTAGGTACACATCCAAAATGTATTACTGAGTTGAAAGAAGTTGATTCTGGTGCATGGTTTTGAAACCGCAGTCAGAAAAAAAATTACATCCATATCAACATTTTTATCAGCTCCGGTCCTGTCGTTTTGGTCAAAAAATTAAAATTCTAAAAGTTCCTGTTTTTCTGCTGTAAACTCTAGGTACATATCAAAATGCATTACTGAGTTGAAAGAAGTGAATTCTGGTGCATGGTTTTGAAATCGCAGTCAGAAAAAAAAATTACATCCATATCAACATTTTTATCAGCTCCGGACCTGTCGTTTTGGTCAAAAAATTAAAGATCGAAAAGTTCCTGTTTTTCTGCTTTAAACTCTAGGTACACATCCAAAATGCATTACTGAGATGAAAGAAGTTGATTCTGGTGCATGGTTTTGAAACTGCAGTCAGAAAAAAAATTACATCCATATCAACATTTTTATCAGCTCCGGACCTGTCGTTTTGGTCAAAAAATTAAAATTCTAAAAGTTCCTGTTTTTCTGCTTTAAACTCTAGGTACACATCAAAATGCATTACTGAGTTGAAAGAAGTGAATTCTGGTGCATGGTTTTATAATCGCAGTCAGAAAAAAAATTACATCCATATCAACATTTTTATCAGCTCCGGACCTGTCGTTTTGGTCAAAAAATGAAAATTCTAAAAGTTCCTGTTTTTCTGCTTTAAACTCTAGGTACACATCCAAAATGCATTACTGAGTTGAAAGAAGTGAATTCTGGTGCATGGTTTTGAAACCGCAGTCAGAAAAAAAATTACATCCATATCAACATTTTTATCAGCTCCGGTTCTGTTGTTTTGGTCAAAAAATGAAAATTCTAAAAGTTCCTGTTTTTCTGCTTTAAACTCTAGGTACACATCCAAAATGCATTACTGAGATGAAAGAAGTTGATTCTGGTGCATGGTTTTGAAACCGCAGTCAGAAAAAAAATTACAACCATATCAACATTTTTATCAGCTCCGGACCTGTCGTTTTGGTCAAAAAATGAAAATTCTAAAAGTTCCTTTTTTTCTGCTTTAAACTCTAGGTACACATCCAAAATGCATTACTGAGTTGAAAGAAGTTGATTCTGGTGCATGGTTTTGAAACCGCAGTCAGAAAAAAAATTACATCCATATCAACATTTTTATCAGCTCCGGTCCTGTTGTTTTGGTCAAAAAATGAAAATTCTAAAAGTTCCTTTTTTTCTGCTTTAAACTCTAGGTACACATCCAAAATGTATTACTGAGTTGAAAGAAGTTGATTCTGGTGCATGGTTTTGAAACCGCAGTCAGAAAAAAAATTACATCCATATCAACATTTTTATCAGCTCCGGTCCTGTCGTTTTGGTCAAAAAATGAAAATTCTAAAAGTTCCTGTTTTTCTGCTGTAAACTCTAGGTACACATCAAAATGCATTACTGAGTTGAAAGAAGTGAATTCTGGTGCATGGTTTTGAAATCGCAGTCAGAAAAAAAATTACATCCATATCAACATTTTTATCAGCTCCGGACCTGTCGTTTTGGTCAAAAAATGAAAGATCGAAAAGTTCCTGTTTTTCTGCTTTAAACTCTAGGTACACATCCAAAATGCATTACTGAGTTGAAAGAAGTGAATTCTGGTGCATGGTTTTGAAACCGCAGTCAGAAAAAAAATTACATCCATATCAACATTTTTATCAGCTCCGGACCTGTCGTTTTGGTCAAAAAATGAAAATTCTAAAAGTTCCTGTTTTTCTGCTTTAAACTCTAGGTACACATCCAAAATGTATTACTGAGTTGAAAGAAGTTGATTCTGGTGCATGGTTTTGAAACCACAGTCAGAAAAAAAATTACATCCATATCAACATTTTTATCAGCTCTGAACCTGTCGTTTTGGTCAAAAAATGAAAATTCTAAAAGTTCCTGTTTTTCTGCTTTAAACTCTAGGTACACATCCAAAATGTATTACTGAGTTGAAAGAA
Organism: Crinia signifera; assembly: GCF_055691185.1. Taxonomy (NCBI): domain Eukaryota; kingdom Metazoa; phylum Chordata; class Amphibia; order Anura; family Myobatrachidae; genus Crinia; species Crinia signifera. The sequence goes on from NW_028142600.1 coordinate 170,202, forward strand.
GTTGATTCTGGTGCATGGTTTTGAAATCGCAGTCAGAATAAAAATAACATCCATATCAACATTTTTATCAGCTCTGAACCTGTCGTTTTGGTCAAAAAATGAAAATTCTAAAAGTTCCTGTTTTTCTGCTTTAAACTCTAGATACACATCCAAAATGCATTACTGAGATGAAAGAAGTTGATTCTGGTGCATGGTTTTGAAACCGCAGTCAGAAAAAAAATTACATCCATATCAACATTTTTATCAGCTCCGGACCTGTCGTTTTGGTCAAAAAATGAAAGATCGAAAAGTTCCTGTTTTTCTGCTTTAAACTCTAGGTACACATCCAAAATGCATTACTGAGTTGAAAGAAGTGAATTCTGGTGCATGGTTTTGAAACCGCAGTCAGAAAAAAAATTACATCCATATCAACATTTTTATCAGCTCTGAACCTGTCGTTTTGGTCAAAAAATGAAAATTCTAAAAGTTCCTGTTTTTCTGCTTTAAACTCTAGGTACACATCCAAAATGTATTACTGAGTTGAAAGAAGTTGATTCTGGTGCATGGTTTTGAAATCGCAGTCAGAATAAAAATTACATCCATATCAACATTTTTATCAGCTCTGAACCTGTCGTTTTGGTCAAAAAATGAAAATTCTAAAAGTTCCTGTTTTTCTGCTTTAAACTCTAGGTACACATCCAAAATGTATTACTGAGTTGAAAGAAGTTGATTCTGGTGCATGGTTTTGAAACCGCAGTCAGAATAAAAATTACATCAATATCAACATTTTTATCAGCTCCGGTCCTGTCGTTTAGGTCAAAAAATGAAAATTCTAAAAGATCCTGTTTTTCTGCTTTAAACTCTAGGTACACATCAAAATGCATTACTGAGTTGAAAGAAGTGAATTCTGGTGCATGGTTTTGAAATCGCAGTCAGAAAAAAAATTACATCCATATCAACATTTTTATCAGCTCCGGTTCTGTTGTTTTGGTCAAAAAATGAAAATTCTAAAAGTTCCTGTTTTTCTGCTTTAAACTCTAGGTACACATCCAAAATGCATTACTGAGATGAAAGAAGTTGATTCTGGTGCATGGTTTTGAAACCGCAGTCAGAAAAAAAATTACAACCATATCAACATTTTTATCAGCTCCGGACCTGTCGTTTTGGTCAAAAAATGAAAATTCTAAAAGTTCCTTTTTTTCTGCTTTAAACTCTAGGTACACATCCAAAATACATTACTGAGTTGAAAGAAGTTGATTCTGGTGCATGGTTTTGAAACCGCAGTCAGAAAAAAAATTACATCCATATCAACATTTTTATCAGCTCCGGTCCTGTTGTTTTGGTCAAAAAATGAAAATTCTAAAAGTTCCTTTTTTTCTGCTTTAAACTCTAGGTACACATCCAAAATGTATTACTGAGTTGAAAGAAGTTGATTCTGGTGCATGGTTTTGAAACCGCAGTCAGAAAAAAAATTACATCCATATCAACATTTTTATCAGCTCCGGTCCTGTCGTTTTGGTCAAAAAATGAAAATTCTAAAAGTTCCTGTTTTTCTGCTGTAAACTCTAGGTACACATCAAAATGCATTACTGAGTTGAAAGAAGTGAATTCTGGTGCATGGTTTTGAAATCGCAGTCAGAAAAAAAATTACATCCATATCAACATTTTTATCAGCTCCGGACCTGTCGTTTTGGTCAAAAAATGAAAGATCGAAAAGTTCCTGTTTTTCTGCTTTAAACTCTAGGTACACATCCAAAATGCATTACTGAGATGAAAGAAGTTGATTCTGGTGCATGGTTTTGAAACTGCAGTCAGAAAAAAAATTACATCCATATCAACATTTTTATCATCTCCGGACCTGTCGTTTTGGTCAAAAAATTAAAATTCTAAAAGTTCCTGTTTTTCTGCTTTAAACTCTAGGTACACATCAAAATGCATTACTGAGTTGAAAGAAGTGAATTCTGGTGCATGGTTTTATAATCGCAGTCAGAAAAAAAATTACATCCATATCAACATTTTTATCAGCTCCGGACCTGTCGTTTTGGTCAAAAAATGAAAATTCTAAAAGTTCCTGTTTTTCTGCTTTAAACTCTAGGTACACATCCAAAATGTATTACTGAGTTGAAAGAAGTTGATTCTGGTGCATGGTTTTGAAATCGCAGTCAGAAAAAAAATAACATCCATATCAACATTTTTATCTGCTCCGGTCCTGTCGTTTTGGTCAAAAAATGAAAATTCTAAAAGTTCCTGTTTTTCTGCTTTAAACTCTAGGTACACATCCAAAATGTATTACTGAGTTGAAAGAAGTTGATTCTGGTGCATGGTTTTGAAACCGCAGTCAGAAAAAAAATTACATCCATATCAACATTTTTATCAGCTCCGGTCCTGTTGTTTTGGTCAAAAAATGAAAATTCTAAAAGTTCCTGTTTTTCTGCTTTAAACTCTAGGTACACATCCAAAATGTATTACTGAGTTGAAAGAAGTTGATTCTGGTGCATGGTTTTGAAACCGCAGTCAGAAAAAAAATTACATCCATATCAACATTTTTATCAGCTCCGGTCCTGTCGTTTTGGTCAAAAAATTAAAATTCTAAAAGTTCCTGTTTTTCTGCTGTAAACTCTAGGTACATATCAAAATGCATTACTGAGTTGAAAGAAGTGAATTCTGGTGCATGGTTTTGAAATCGCAGTCAGAAAAAAAAATTACATCCATATCAACATTTTTATCAGCTCCGGACCTGTCGTTTTGGTCAAAAAATTAAAGATCGAAAAGTTCCTGTTTTTCTGCTTTAAACTCTAGGTACACATCCAAAATGCATTACTGAGATGAAAGAAGTTGATTCTGGTGCATGGTTTTGAAACTGCAGTCAGAAAAAAAATTACATCCATATCAACATTTTTATCAGCTCCGGACCTGTCGTTTTGGTCAAAAAATTAAAATTCTAAAAGTTCCTGTTTTTCTGCTTTAAACTCTAGGTACACATCAAAATGCATTACTGAGTTGAAAGAAGTGAATTCTGGTGCATGGTTTTATAATCGCAGTCAGAAAAAAAATTACATCCATATCAACATTTTTATCAGCTCCGGACCTGTCGTTTTGGTCAAAAAATGAAAATTCTAAAAGTTCCTGTTTTTCTGCTTTAAACTCTAGGTACACATCCAAAATGCATTACTGAGTTGAAAGAAGTGAATTCTGGTGCATGGTTTTGAAACCGCAGTCAGAAAAAAAATTACATCCATATCAACATTTTTATCAGCTCCGGTTCTGTTGTTTTGGTCAAAAAATGAAAATTCTAAAAGTTCCTGTTTTTCTGCTTTAAACTCTAGGTACACATCCAAAATGCATTACTGAGATGAAAGAAGTTGATTCTGGTGCATGGTTTTGAAACCGCAGTCAGAAAAAAAATTACAACCATATCAACATTTTTATCAGCTCCGGACCTGTCGTTTTGGTCAAAAAATGAAAATTCTAAAAGTTCCTGTTTTTCTGCTTTAAACTCTAGGTACACATCCAAAATGCATTACTGAGTTGAAAGAAGTTGATTCTGGTGCATGGTTTTGAAACCGCAGTCAGAAAAAAAATTACATCCATATCAACATTTTTATCAGCTCCGGTCCTGTTGTTTTGGTCAAAAAATGAAAATTCTAAAAGTTCCTTTTTTTCTGCTTTAAACTCTAGGTACACATCCAAAATGTATTACTGAGTTGAAAGAAGTTGATTCTGGTGCATGGTTTTGAAACCGCAGTCAGAAAAAAAATTACATCCATATCAACATTTTTATCAGCTCCGGTCCTGTCGTTTTGGTCAAAAAATGAAAATTCTAAAAGTTCCTGTTTTTCTGCTGTAAACTCTAGGTACACATCAAAATGCATTACTGAGTTGAAAGAAGTGAATTCTGGTGCATGGTTTTGAAATCGCAGTCAGAAAAAAAATTACATCCATATCAACATTTTTATCAGCTCCGGACCTGTCGTTTTGGTCAAAAAATGAAAGATCGAAAAGTTCCTGTTTTTCTGCTTTAAACTCTAGGTACACATCCAAAATGCATTACTGAGTTGAAAGAAGTGAATTCTGGTGCATGGTTTTGAAACCGCAGTCAGAAAAAAAATTACATCCATATCAACATTTTTATCAGCTCCGGACCTGTCGTTTTGGTCAAAAAATGAAAATTCTAAAAGTTCCTGTTTTTCTGCTTTAAACTCTAGGTACACATCCAAAATGTATTACTGAGTTGAAAGAAGTTGATTCTGGTGCATGGTTTTGAAACCACAGTCAGAAAAAAAATTACATCCATATCAACATTTTTATCAGCTCTGAACCTGTCGTTTTGGTCAAAAAATGAAAATTCTAAAAGTTCCTGTTTTTCTGCTTTAAACTCTAGGTACACATCCAAAATGTATTACTGAGTTGAAAGAAGTTGATTCTGGTGCATGGTTTTGAAATCGCAGTCAGAATAAAAATAACATCCATATCAACATTTTTATCAGCTCTGAACCTGTCGTTTTGGTCAAAAAATGAAAATTCTAAAAGTTCCTGTTTTTCTGCTTTAAACTCTAGGTACACATCAAAATGCATTACTGAGTTGAAAGAAGTGAATTCTGGTGCATGGTTTTGAAATCGCAGTCAGAAAAAAAATTACATCCATATCAACATATTTATCAGCTCCGGAACTGTCGTTTTGGTCAAAAAATGAAAAATCTAAAAGTTCCTGTTTTTCTGCTTTAAACTCTAGATACACATCCAAAATGCATTACTGAGATGAAAGAAGTTGATTCTGGTGCATGGTTTTGAAACCGCAGTCAGAAAAAAAATTACATCCATATCAACATTTTTATCAGCTCCGGACCTGTCGTTTTGGTCAAAAAATGAAAGATCGAAAAGTTCCTGTTTTTCTGCTTTAAACTCTAGGTACACATCCAAAATGCATTACTGAGTTGAAAGAAGTGAATTCTGGTGCATGGTTTTGAAACCGCAGTCAGAAAAAAAATTACATCCATATCAACATTTTTATCAGCTCTGAACCTGTCGTTTTGGTCAAAAAATGAAAATTCTAAAAGTTCCTGTTTTTCTGCTTTAAACTCTAGGTACACATCCAAAATGTATTACTGAGTTGAAAGAAGTTGATTCTGGTGCATGGTTTTGAAATCGCAGTCAGAATAAAAATTACATCCATATCAACATTTTTATCAGCTCTGAACCTGTCGTTTTGGTCAAAAAATGAAAATTCTAAAAGTTCCTGTTTTTCTGCTTTAAACTCTAGGTACACATCCAAAATGTATTACTGAGTTGAAAGAAGTTGATTCTGGTGCATGGTTTTGAAACCGCAGTCAGAATAAAAATTACATCAATATCAACATTTTTATCAGCTCCGGTCCTGTCGTTTAGGTCAAAAAATGAAAATTCTAAAAGATCCTGTTTTTCTGCTTTAAACTCTAGGTACACATCAAAATGCATTACTGAGTTGAAAGAAGTGAATTCTGGTGCATGGTTTTGAAATCGCAGTCAGAAAAAAAATTACATCCATATCAACATTTTTATCAGCTCCGGTTCTGTTGTTTTGGTCAAAAAATGAAAATTCTAAAAGTTCCTGTTTTTCTGCTTTAAACTCTAGGTACACATCCAAAATGCATTACTGAGATGAAAGAAGTTGATTCTGGTGCATGGTTTTGAAACCGCAGTCAGAAAAAAAATTACAACCATATCAACATTTTTATCAGCTCCGGACCTGTCGTTTTGGTCAAAAAATGAAAATTCTAAAAGTTCCTTTTTTTCTGCTTTAAACTCTAGGTACACATCCAAAATACATTACTGAGTTGAAAGAAGTTGATTCTGGTGCATGGTTTTGAAACCGCAGTCAGAAAAAAAATTACATCCATATCAACATTTTTATCAGCTCCGGTCCTGTTGTTTTGGTCAAAAAATGAAAATTCTAAAAGTTCCTTTTTTTCTGCTTTAAACTCTAGGTACACATCCAAAATGTATTACTGAGTTGAAAGAAGTTGATTCTGGTGCATGGTTTTGAAACCGCAGTCAGAAAAAAAATTACATCCATATCAACATTTTTATCAGCTCCGGTCCTGTCGTTTTGGTCAAAAAATGAAAATTCTAAAAGTTCCTGTTTTTCTGCTGTAAACTCTAGGTACACATCAAAATGCATTACTGAGTTGAAAGAAGTGAATTCTGGTGCATGGTTTTGAAATCGCAGTCAGAAAAAAAATTACATCCATATCAACATTTTTATCAGCTCCGGACCTGTCGTTTTGGTCAAAAAATGAAAGATCGAAAAGTTCCTGTTTTTCTGCTTTAAACTCTAGGTACACATCCAAAATGCATTACTGAGATGAAAGAAGTTGATTCTGGTGCATGGTTTTGAAACTGCAGTCAGAAAAAAAATTACATCCATATCAACATTTTTATCATCTCCGGACCTGTCGTTTTGGTCAAAAAATTAAAATTCTAAAAGTTCCTGTTTTTCTGCTTTAAACTCTAGGTACACATCAAAATGCATTACTGAGTTGAAAGAAGTGAATTCTGGTGCATGGTTTTATAATCGCAGTCAGAAAAAAAATTACATCCATATCAACATTTTTATCAGCTCCGGACCTGTCGTTTTGGTCAAAAAATGAAAATTCTAAAAGTTCCTGTTTTTCTGCTTTAAACTCTAGGTACACATCCAAAATGTATTACTGAGTTGAAAGAAGTTGATTCTGGTGCATGGTTTTGAAATCGCAGTCAGAAAAAAAATAACATCCATATCAACATTTTTATCTGCTCCGGTCCTGTCGTTTTGGTCAAAAAATGAAAATTCTAAAAGTTCCTGTTTTTCTGCTTTAAACTCTAGGTACACATCCAAAATGTATTACTGAGTTGAAAGAAGTTGATTCTGGTGCATGGTTTTGAAACCGCAGTCAGAAAAAAAATTACATCCATATCAACATTTTTATCAGCTCCGGTCCTGTTGTTTTGGTCAAAAAATGAAAATTCTAAAAGTTCCTGTTTTTCTGCTTTAAACTCTAGGTACACATCCAAAATGTATTACTGAGTTGAAAGAAGTTGATTCTGGTGCATGGTTTTGAAACCGCAGTCAGAAAAAAAATTACATCCATATCAACATTTTTATCAGCTCCGGTCCTGTCGTTTTGGTCAAAAAATTAAAATTCTAAAAGTTCCTGTTTTTCTGCTGTAAACTCTAGGTACATATCAAAATGCATTACTGAGTTGAAAGAAGTGAATTCTGGTGCATGGTTTTGAAATCGCAGTCAGAAAAAAAAATTACATCCATATCAACATTTTTATCAGCTCCGGACCTGTCGTTTTGGTCAAAAAATTAAAGATCGAAAAGTTCCTGTTTTTCTGCTTTAAACTCTAGGTACACATCCAAAATGCATTACTGAGATGAAAGAAGTTGATTCTGGTGCATGGTTTTGAAACTGCAGTCAGAAAAAAAATTACATCCATATCAACATTTTTATCAGCTCCGGACCTGTCGTTTTGGTCAAAAAATTAAAATTCTAAAAGTTCCTGTTTTTCTGCTTTAAACTCTAGGTACACATCAAAATGCATTACTGAGTTGAAAGAAGTGAATTCTGGTGCATGGTTTTATAATCGCAGTCAGAAAAAAAATTACATCCATATCAACATTTTTATCAGCTCCGGACCTGTCGTTTTGGTCAAAAAATGAAAATTCTAAAAGTTCCTGTTTTTCTGCTTTAAACTCTAGGTACACATCCAAAATGCATTACTGAGTTGAAAGAAGTGAATTCTGGTGCATGGTTTTGAAACCGCAGTCAGAAAAAAAATTACATCCATATCAACATTTTTATCAGCTCTGAACCTGTCGTTTTGGTCAAAAAATTAAAATTCTAAAAGTTCCTGTTTTTCTGCTTTAAACTCTAGGTACACATCCAAAATGTATTACTGAGTTGAAAGAAGTTGATTCTGGTGCATGGTTTTGAAATCGCAGTCAGAATAAAAATTACATCCATATCAACATTTTTATCAGCTCTGAACCTGTCGTTTAGGTCAAAAAATGAAAATTCTAAAAGATCCTGTTTTTCTGCTTTAAACTCTAGGTACACATCAAAATGCATTACTGAGTTGAAAGAAGTGAATTCTGGTGCATGGTTTTGAAATCGCAGTCAGAAAAAAAATTACATCCATATCAACATTTTTATCAGCTCCGGACCTGTCGTTTTGGTCAAAAAATGAAAAATCTAAAAGTTCCTGTTTTTCTACTTTAAACTCTAGGTACACATCCAAAATGCATTACTGAGATGAAAGAAGTTGATTCTGGTGCATGGTTTTGAAACCGCAGTCAGAAAAAAAATTACATCCATATCAACATTTTTATCAGCTCCGGTTCTGTTGTTTTGGTCAAAAAATGAAAATTCTAAAAGTTCCTGTTTTTCTGCTGTAAACTCTAGGTACATATCAAAATGCATTACTGAGTTGAAAGAAGTGAATTCTGGTGCATGGTTTTGAAATCGCAGTCAGAAAAAAAAATTACATCCATATCAACATTTTTATCAGCTCCGGACCTGTCGTTTTGGTCAAAAAATTAAAGATCGAAAAGTTCCTGTTTTTCTGCTTTAAACTCTAGGTACACATCCAAAATGCATTACTGAGATGAAAGAAGTTGATTCTGGTGCATGGTTTTGAAACTGCAGTCAGAAAAAAAATTACATCCATATCAACATTTTTATCAGCTCCGGACCTGTCGTTTTGGTCAAAAAATTAAAATTCTAAAAGTTCCTGTTTTTCTGCTTTAAACTCTAGGTACACATCAAAATGCATTACTGAGTTGAAAGAAGTGAATTCTGGTGCATGGTTTTATAATCGCAGTCAGAAAAAAAATTACATCCATATCAACATTTTTATCAGCTCCGGACCTGTCGTTTTGGTCAAAAAATGAAAATTCTAAAAGTTCCTGTTTTTCTGCTTTAAACTCTAGGTACACATCCAAAATGCATTACTGAGTTGAAAGAAGTGAATTCTGGTGCATGGTTTTGAAACCGCAGTCAGAAAAAAAATTACATCCATATCAACATTTTTATCAGCTCCGGTTCTGTTGTTTTGGTCAAAAAATGAAAATTCTAAAAGTTCCTGTTTTTCTGCTTTAAACTCTAGGTACACATCCAAAATGCATTACTGAGATGAAAGAAGTTGATTCTGGTGCATGGTTTTGAAACCGCAGTCAGAAAAAAAATTACAACCATATCAACATTTTTATCAGCTCCGGACCTGTCGTTTTGGTCAAAAAATGAAAATTCTAAAAGTTCCTTTTTTTCTGCTTTAAACTCTAGGTACACATCCAAAATGCATTACTGAGTTGAAAGAAGTTGATTCTGGTGCATGGTTTTGAAACCGCAGTCAGAAAAAAAATTACATCCATATCAACATTTTTATCAGCTCCGGTCCTGTTGTTTTGGTCAAAAAATGAAAATTCTAAAAGTTCCTTTTTTTCTGCTTTAAACTCTAGGTACACATCCAAAATGTATTACTGAGTTGAAAGAAGTTGATTCTGGTGCATGGTTTTGAAACCGCAGTCAGAAAAAAAATTACATCCATATCAACATTTTTATCAGCTCCGGTCCTGTCGTTTTGGTCAAAAAATGAAAATTCTAAAAGTTCCTGTTTTTCTGCTGTAAACTCTAGGTACACATCAAAATGCATTACTGAGTTGAAAGAAGTGAATTCTGGTGCATGGTTTTGAAATCGCAGTCAGAAAAAAAATTACATCCATATCAACATTTTTATCAGCTCCGGACCTGTCGTTTTGGTCAAAAAATGAAAGATCGAAAAGTTCCTGTTTTTCTGCTTTAAACTCTAGGTACACATCCAAAATGCATTACTGAGTTGAAAGAAGTGAATTCTGGTGCATGGTTTTGAAACCGCAGTCAGAAAAAAAATTACATCCATATCAACATTTTTATCAGCTCCGGACCTGTCGTTTTGGTCAAAAAATGAAAATTCTAAAAGTTCCTGTTTTTCTGCTTTAAACTCTAGGTACACATCCAAAATGTATTACTGAGTTGAAAGAAGTTGATTCTGGTGCATGGTTTTGAAACCACAGTCAGAAAAAAAATTACATCCATATCAACATTTTTATCAGCTCTGAACCTGTCGTTTTGGTCAAAAAATGAAAATTCTAAAAGTTCCTGTTTTTCTGCTTTAAACTCTAGGTACACATCCAAAATGTATTACTGAGTTGAAAGAAGTTGATTCTGGTGCATGGTTTTGAAATCGCAGTCAGAATAAAAATAACATCCATATCAACATTTTTATCAGCTCTGAACCTGTCGTTTTGGTCAAAAAATGAAAATTCTAAAAGTTCCTGTTTTTCTGCTTTAAACTCTAGGTACACATCAAAATGCATTACTGAGTTGAAAGAAGTGAATTCTGGTGCATGGTTTTGAAATCGCAGTCAGAAAAAAAATTACATCCATATCAACATATTTATCAGCTCCGGAACTGTCGTTTTGGTCAAAAAATGAAAAATCTAAAAGTTCCTGTTTTTCTGCTTTAAACTCTAGATACACATCCAAAATGCATTACTGAGATGAAAGAAGTTGATTCTGGTGCATGGTTTTGAAACCGCAGTCAGAAAAAAAATTACATCCATATCAACATTTTTATCAGCTCCGGACCTGTCGTTTTGGTCAAAAAATGAAAGATCGAAAAGTTCCTGTTTTTCTGCTTTAAACTCTAGGTACACATCCAAAATGCATTACTGAGTTGAAAGAAGTGAATTCTGGTGCATGGTTTTGAAACCGCAGTCAGAAAAAAAATTACATCCATATCAACATTTTTATCAGCTCTGAACCTGTCGTTTTGGTCAAAAAATGAAAATTCTAAAAGTTCCTGTTTTTCTGCTTTAAACTCTAGGTACACATCCAAAATGTATTACTGAGTTGAAAGAAGTTGATTCTGGTGCATGGTTTTGAAATCGCAGTCAGAATAAAAATTACATCCATATCAACATTTTTATCAGCTCTGAACCTGTCGTTTTGGTCAAAAAATGAAAATTCTAAAAGTTCCTGTTTTTCTGCTTTAAACTCTAGGTACACATCCAAAATGTATTACTGAGTTGAAAGAAGTTGATTCTGGTGCATGGTTTTGAAACCGCAGTCAGAATAAAAATTACATCAATATCAACATTTTTATCAGCTCCGGTCCTGTCGTTTAGGTCAAAAAATGAAAATTCTAAAAGATCCTGTTTTTCTGCTTTAAACTCTAGGTACACATCAAAATGCATTACTGAGTTGAAAGAAGTGAATTCTGGTGCATGGTTTTGAAATCGCAGTCAGAAAAAAAATTACATCCATATCAACATTTTTATCAGCTCCGGTTCTGTTGTTTTGGTCAAAAAATGAAAATTCTAAAAGTTCCTGTTTTTCTGCTTTAAACTCTAGGTACACATCCAAAATGCATTACTGAGATGAAAGAAGTTGATTCTGGTGCATGGTTTTGAAACCGCAGTCAGAAAAAAAATTACAACCATATCAACATTTTTATCAGCTCCGGACCTGTCGTTTTGGTCAAAAAATGAAAATTCTAAAAGTTCCTTTTTTTCTGCTTTAAACTCTAGGTACACATCCAAAATACATTACTGAGTTGAAAGAAGTTGATTCTGGTGCATGGTTTTGAAACCGCAGTCAGAAAAAAAATTACATCCATATCAACATTTTTATCAGCTCCGGTCCTGTTGTTTTGGTCAAAAAATGAAAATTCTAAAAGTTCCTTTTTTTCTGCTTTAAACTCTAGGTACACATCCAAAATGTATTACTGAGTTGAAAGAAGTTGATTCTGGTGCATGGTTTTGAAACCGCAGTCAGAAAAAAAATTACATCCATATCAACATTTTTATCAGCTCCGGTCCTGTCGTTTTGGTCAAAAAATGAAAATTCTAAAAGTTCCTGTTTTTCTGCTGTAAACTCTAGGTACACATCAAAATGCATTACTGAGTTGAAAGAAGTGAATTCTGGTGCATGGTTTTGAAATCGCAGTCAGAAAAAAAATTACATCCATATCAACATTTTTATCAGCTCCGGACCTGTCGTTTTGGTCAAAAAATGAAAGATCGAAAAGTTCCTGTTTTTCTGCTTTAAACTCTAGGTACACATCCAAAATGCATTACTGAGATGAAAGAAGTTGATTCTGGTGCATGGTTTTGAAACTGCAGTCAGAAAAAAAATTACATCCATATCAACATTTTTATCATCTCCGGACCTGTCGTTTTGGTCAAAAAATTAAAATTCTAAAAGTTCCTGTTTTTCTGCTTTAAACTCTAGGTACACATCAAAATGCATTACTGAGTTGAAAGAAGTGAATTCTGGTGCATGGTTTTATAATCGCAGTCAGAAAAAAAATTACATCCATATCAACATTTTTATCAGCTCCGGACCTGTCGTTTTGGTCAAAAAATGAAAATTCTAAAAGTTCCTGTTTTTCTGCTTTAAACTCTAGGTACACATCCAAAATGTATTACTGAGTTGAAAGAAGTTGATTCTGGTGCATGGTTTTGAAATCGCAGTCAGAAAAAAAATAACATCCATATCAACATTTTTATCTGCTCCGGTCCTGTCGTTTTGGTCAAAAAATGAAAATTCTAAAAGTTCCTGTTTTTCTGCTTTAAACTCTAGGTACACATCCAAAATGTATTACTGAGTTGAAAGAAGTTGATTCTGGTGCATGGTTTTGAAACCGCAGTCAGAAAAAAAATTACATCCATATCAACATTTTTATCAGCTCCGGTCCTGTTGTTTTGGTCAAAAAATGAAAATTCTAAAAGTTCCTGTTTTTCTGCTTTAAACTCTAGGTACACATCCAAAATGTATTACTGAGTTGAAAGAAGTTGATTCTGGTGCATGGTTTTGAAATCGCAGTCAGAAAAAAAATAACATCCATATCAACATTTTTATCTGCTCCGGTCCTGTCGTTTTGGTCAAAAAATTAAAATTCTAAAAGTTCCTGTTTTTCTGCTTTAAACTCTAGGTACACATCAAAATGCATTACTGAGTTGAAAGAAGTGAATTCTGGTGCATGGTTTTATAATCGCAGTCAGAAAAAAAATTACATCCATATCAACATTTTTATCAGCTCCGGACCTGTCGTTTTGGTCAAAAAATGAAAATTCTAAAAGTTCCTGTTTTTCTGCTTTAAACTCTAGGTACACATCCAAAATGCATTACTGAGTTGAAAGAAGTGAATTCTGGTGCATGGTTTTGAAACCGCAGTCAGAAAAAAAATTACATCCATATCAACATTTTTATCAGCTCTGAACCTGTCGTTTTGGTCAAAAAATTAAAATTCTAAAAGTTCCTGTTTTTCTGCTTTAAACTCTAGGTACACATCCAAAATGTATTACTGAGTTGAAAGAAGTTGATTCTGGTGCATGGTTTTGAAATCGCAGTCAGAATAAAAATTACATCCATATCAACATTTTTATCAGCTCTGAACCTGTCGTTTAGGTCAAAAAATGAAAATTCTAAAAGATCCTGTTTTTCTGCTTTAAACTCTAGGTACACATCAAAATGCATTACTGAGTTGAAAGAAGTGAATTCTGGTGCATGGTTTTGAAATCGCAGTCAGAAAAAAAATTACATCCATATCAACATTTTTATCAGCTCCGGACCTGTCGTTTTGGTCAAAAAATGAAAAATCTAAAAGTTCCTGTTTTTCTACTTTAAACTCTAGGTACACATCCAAAATGCATTACTGAGATGAAAGAAGTTGATTCTGGTGCATGGTTTTGAAACCGCAGTCAGAAAAAAAATTACATCCATATCAACATTTTTATCAGCTCCGGTTCTGTTGTTTTGGTCAAAAAATGAAAATTCTAAAAGTTCCTGTTTTTCTGCTTTAAACTCTAGGTACACATCCAAAATGCATTACTGAGATGAAAGAAGTTGATTCTGGTGCATGGTTTTGAAACCGCAGTCAGAAAAAAAATTACAACCATATCAACATTTTTATCAGCTCCGGACCTGTCGTTTTGGTCAAAAAATGAAAATTCTAAAAGTTCCTTTTTTTCTGCTTTAAACTCTAGGTACACATCCAAAATGCATTACTGAGTTGAAAGAAGTTGATTCTGGTGCATGGTTTTGAAACCGCAGTCAGAAAAAAAATTACATCCATATCAACATTTTTATCAGCTCCGGTCCTGTTGTTTTGGTCAAAAAATGAAAATTCTAAAAGTTCCTTTTTTTCTGCTTTAAACTCTAGGTACACATCCAAAATGTATTACTGAGTTGAAAGAAGTTGATTCTGGTGCATGGTTTTGAAACCGCAGTCAGAAAAAAAATTACATCCATATCAACATTTTTATCAGCTCCGGTCCTGTCGTTTTGGTCAAAAAATGAAAATTCTAAAAGTTCCTGTTTTTCTGCTGTAAACTCTAGGTACACATCAAAATGCATTACTGAGTTGAAAGAAGTGAATTCTGGTGCATGGTTTTGAAATCGCAGTCAGAAAAAAAATTACATCCATATCAACATTTTTATCAGCTCCGGACCTGTCGTTTTGGTCAAAAAATGAAAGATCGAAAAGTTCCTGTTTTTCTGCTTTAAACTCTAGGTACACATCCAAAATGCATTACTGAGATGAAAGAAGTTGATTCTGGTGCATGGTTTTGAAACTGCAGTCAGAAAAAAAATGACATCCATATCAACATTTTTATCATCTCCGGACCTGTCGTTTTGGTCAAAAAATTAAAATTCTAAAAGTTCCTGTTTTTCTGCTTTAAACTCTAGGTACACATCCAAAATGTATTACTGAGTTGAAAGAAGTTGATTCTGGTGCATGGTTTTGAAATCGCAGTCAGAAAAAAAATAACATCCATATCAACATTTTTATCTGCTCCGGTCCTGTCGTTTTGGTCAAAAAATGAAAATTCTAAAAGTTCCTGTTTTTCTGCTTTAAACTCTAGGTACACATCCAAAATGTATTACTGAGTTGAAAGAAGTTGATTCTGGTGCATGGTTTTGAAACCGCAGTCAGAAAAAAAATTACATCCATATCAACATTTTTATCAGCTCCGGTCCTGTTGTTTTGGTCAAAAAATGAAAATTCTAAAAGTTCCTGTTTTTCTGCTTTAAACTCTAGGTACACATCCAAAATGTATTACTGAGTTGAAAGAAGTTGATTCTGGTGCATGGTTTTGAAACCGCAGTCAGAAAAAAAATTACATCCATATCAACATTTTTATCAGCTCCGGTCCTGTCGTTTTGGTCAAAAAATTAAAATTCTATAAGTTCCTGTTTTTCTGCTGTAAACTCTAGGTACACATCAAAATGCATTACTGAGTTGAAAGAAGTGAATTCTGGTGCATGGTTTTGAAATCGCAGTCAGAAAAAAAAATTACATCCATATCAACATTTTTATCAGCTCCGGACCTGTCGTTTTGGTCAAAAAATTAAAGATCGAAAAGTTCCTGTTTTTCTGCTTTAAACTCTAGGTACACATCCAAAATGCATTACTGAGATGAAAGAAGTTGATTCTGGTGCATGGTTTTGAAACTGCAGTCAGAAAAAAAATTACATCCATATCAACATTTTTATCAGCTCCGGTCCTGTTGTTTTGGTCAAAAAATGAAAATTCTAAAAGTTCCTGTTTTTCTGCTTTAAACTCTAGGTACACATCCAAAATGTATTACTGAGTTGAAAGAAGTTGATTCTGGTGCATGGTTTTGAAACCGCAGTCAGAAAAAAAATTACATCCATATCAACATTTTTATCAGCTCCGGTTCTGTTGTTTTGGTCAAAAAATGAAAATTCTAAAAGTTCCTGTTTTTCTGCTTTAAACTCTAGGTACACATCCAAAATGCATTACTGAGATGAAAGAAGTTGATTCTGGTGCATGGTTTTGAAACCGCAGTCAGAAAAAAAATTACAACCATATCAACATTTTTATCAGCTCCGGACCTGTCGTTTTGGTC
Organism: Crinia signifera; assembly: GCF_055691185.1. Classification (NCBI taxonomy): domain Eukaryota; kingdom Metazoa; phylum Chordata; class Amphibia; order Anura; family Myobatrachidae; genus Crinia; species Crinia signifera. The sequence goes on from NW_028142600.1 coordinate 186,115, forward strand.
AAAAAAATGAAAATTCTAAAAGTTCCTGTTTTTCTGCTTTAAACTCTAGGTACACATCCAAAATGCATTACTGAGTTGAAAGAACATGATTCTGGTGCATGGTTTTGAAACTGCAGTCAGAAAAAAAATTACATCCATATCAACATTTTATCAGCTCCGGACCTGTCGTTTTGGTCAAAAAAATGAAAATTCTAAAAGTTCCTGTTTTTCTGCTTTAAACTCTAGGTACACATCCAAAATGCATTACTGAGTTGAAAGAAGTGAATTCTGGTGCATGGTTTTGAAATCACAGTCAGAAAAAAAAAACATCCTTATCAACATTTGGTACTTGTGAGTTATCTGGACGCCCGATTTTTTGATTGTATGCCTTAAGTTAAGGCATACAATCAGATGCGATGCGATGCGATATCGCATCGCATCGCATCGCATCGCATGCGATATCGGATGCGATGACCCGATTTTTCCATAGGAATCAATGTTAAAATGATTCCTATGGAAAAAGGGGTCCTTTTCATACCCCTACTATCCAAGTGGGCATGGAGTTGGATATAAACCTGTGGCGAGCGTAGCGAGCCACCGAGCCCGAAGCGTGGCGAGCGAAGCGAGCCCCGCGAGGGGACGGTATTCCGTGTCCCCTCGCGGGGCTCGCTACGCTCGCCACGCTTCGGGCTCGGTGGCTCGCTACGCTCGCCACAGGTTTATATCCAACTCCATGCCCACTTGGATAGTAGGGGTATGAAAAGGACCCCTTTTTCCCATTGAATTCCATGTTAAAATGGACTCAGTCCATTTTAACATTGATTCCTATGGAAAAATCGGGTCATCGCATCGCATCGCATCGCATCCGATGGTCGCATGCGATGCGATGCGATGTGCCCGATCCGACCCGATTTTCAAATCGGGCGTCCGGATAACTCACATGTACCCAACATTTTTATCAGCTCCGGTCCTGTCGTTTTGGTCAAAAAATTAAAATTCTAAAAGTTCCTGTTTTTCTGCTTTAAACTCTAGGTACACATCCAAAATGAATTACTGAGTTGAAAGAAGTTGATTCTGGTGCATGGTTTTGAAACCGCAGTCAGAAAAAAAATTACATCCATATCAACATTTTTATCAGCTCCGGACCTGTCGTTTTGGTCAAAAAATGAAAATTCTAAAAGTTCCTTTTTTTCTGCTTTAAACTCTAGGTACACATCCAAAATGTATTACTGAGTTGAAAGAAGTTGATTCTGGTGCATGGTTTTGAAACCGCAGTCAGAAAAAAAATTACATCCATATCAACATTTTTATCAGCTCCGGTCCTGTTGTTTTGGTCAAAAAATGAAAATTCTAAAAGTTCCTGTTTTTCTGCTTTAAACTCTAGGTACACATCCAAAATGTATTACTGAGTTGAAAGAAGTTGATTCTGGTGCATGGTTTTGAAACCGCAGTCAGAAAAAAAATTACATCCATATCAACATTTTTATCAGCTCTGAACCTGGCGTTTTGGTCAAAAAATGAAAATTCTAAAAGTTCCTGTTTTTCTGCTTTAAACTCTAGGTACACATCCAAAATGTATTACTGAGTTGAAAGAAGTTGATTCTGGTGCATGGTTTTGAAACCGCAGTCAGAATAAAAATTACATCAATATCAACATTTTTATCAGCTCCGGTCCTGTCGTTTAGGTCAAAAAATGAAAATTCTAAAAGTTCCTGTTTTTCTGCTTTAAACTCTAGGTACACATCCAAAATGCATTACTGAGATGAAAGAAGTTGATTCTGATGCATGGTTTTGAAACCGCAGTCAGAAAAAAAATTACATCCATATCAACATTTTTATCAGCTCCGGTTCTGTTGTTTTGGTCAAAAAATGAAAATTCTAAAAGTTCCTGTTTTTCTGCTTTAAACTCTAGGTACACATCCAAAATGCATTACTGAGATGAAAGAAGTTGATTCTGGTGCATGGTTTTGAAACCGCAGTCAGAAAAAAAATTACAACCATATCAACATTTTTATCAGCTCCGGACCTGTCGTTTTGGTCAAAAAAATGAAAATTCTAAAAGTTCCTGTTTTTCTGCTTTAAACTCTAGGTACACATCCAAAATGCATTACTGAGTTGAAAGAAGATGATTCTGGTGCATGGTTTTGAAACTGCAGTCAGAAAAAAAATTACATCCATATCAACATTTTATCAGCTCCGGACCTGTCGTTTTGGTCAAAAAAATGAAAATTCTAAAAGTTCCTGTTTTTCTGCTTTAAACTCTAGGTACACATCCAAAATGCATTACTGAGTTGAAAGAAGTGAATTCTGGTGCATGGTTTTGAAATCACAGTCAGAAAAAAAAAAACATCCTTATCAACATTTTTATCAGCTCCGGTCCTGTCGTTTTGGTCAAAAAATTAAAATTCTAAAAGTTCCTGTTTTTCTGCTTTAAACTCTAGGTACACATCCAAAATGAATTACTGAGTTGAAAGAAGTTGATTCTGGTGCATGGTTTTGAAACCGCAGTCAGAAAAAAAATTACATCCATATCAACATTTTTATCAGCTCCGGACCTGTCGTTTTGGTCAAAAAATGAAAATTCTAAAAGTTCCTTTTTTTCTGCTTTAAACTCTAGGTACACATCCAAAATGTATTACTGAGTTGAAAGAAGTTGATTCTGGTGCATGGTTTTGAAACCGCAGTCAGAAAAAAAATTACATCCATATCAACATTTTTATCAGCTCCGGTCCTGTTGTTTTGGTCAAAAAATGAAAATTCTAAAAGTTCCTGTTTTTCTGCTTTAAACTCTAGGTATACATCCAAAATGTATTACTGAGTTGAAAGAAGTTGATTCTGGTGCATGGTTTTGAAACCGCAGTCAGAATAAAAATTACATCAATATCAACATTTTTATCAGCTCCGGTCCTGTCGTTTAGGTCAAAAAATGAAAATTCTAAAAGATCCTGTTTTTCTGCTTTAAACTCTAGGTACACATCCAAAATGCATTACTGAGTTGAAAGAAGTGAATTCTGGTGCATGGTTTTGAAATCGCAGTCAGAAAAAAAATTACATCCATATCAACATTTTTATCAGCTCCGGACCTGTCGTTTTGGTCAAAAAATGAAAATTCTAAAAGTTCCTGTTTTTCTGCTGTAAACTCTAGGTACACATCAAAATGCATTACTGAGTTGAAAGAAGTAAATTCTGGTGCATGGTTTTGAAATCGCAGTCAGAAAAAAAATTACATCCATATCAACATTTTTATCAGCTGTCGTTTTGGTCAAAAATGAAAGATCGAAAAGTTCCTGTTTTTCTGCTTTAAACTCTAGGTACACATCCAAAATGCATTACTGAGATGAAAGAAGTTGATTCTGGTGCATGGTTTTGAAACTGCAGTCAGAAAAAAAATTACATCCATATCAACATTTTTATCAGCTCCAGACCTGTCGTTTTGGTCAAAAAATGAAAATTCTAAAAGTTCCTGTTTTTCTGCTTTAAACTCTAGGTACACATCCAAAATGTATTACTGAGTTGAAAGAAGTTGATTCTGGTGCATGGTTTTGAAACCGCAGTCAGAATAAAAATTACATCAATATCAACATTTTTATCAGCTCCGGTCCTGTCGTTTAGGTCAAAAAATGAAAATTCTAAAAGATCCTGTTTTTCTGCTTTAAACTCTAGGTACACATCAAAATGCATTACTGAGTTGAAAGAAGTGAATTCTGGTGCATGGTTTTGAAATCGCAGTCAGAAAAAAAATTACAACCATATCAACATTTTTATCAGCTCCGGTCCTGTCGTTTTGGTCAAAAAAATGAAAATTCTAAAAGTTCCTGTTTTTCTGCTTTAAACTCTAGGTACACATCCAAAATGCATTACTGAGTTGAAAGAAGATGATTCTGGTGCATGGTTTTGAAACTAAAGTCAGAAAAAAAATTACATCCATATCAACATTTTATCAGCTCCGGACCTGTCGTTTTGGTCAAAAAAATGAAAATTCTAAAAGTTCCTGTTTTTCTGCTTTAAACTCTAGGTACACATCCAAAATGCATTACTGAGTTGAAAGAAGTGAATTCTGGTGCATGGTTTTGAAATCACAGTCAGAAAAAAAAAACATCCTTATCAACATTTTTATCAGCTCCGGTCCTGTCGTTTTGGTCAAAAAATTAAAATTCTAAAAGTTCCTGTTTTTCTGCTTTAAACTCTAGGTACACATCCAAAATGAATTACTGAGTTGAAAGAAGTTGATTCTGGTGCATGGTTTTGAAACCGCAGTCAGAAAAAAAATTACATCCATATCAACATTTTTATCAGCTCTGAACCTGTCGTTTTGGTCAAAAAATGAAAATTCTAAAAGTTCCTGTTTTTCTGCTTTAAACTCTAGGTACACATCCAAAATGTATTACTGAGTTGAAAGAAGTTGATTCTGGTGCATGGTTTTGAAATCGCAGTCAGAATAAAAATTACATCCATATCAACATTTTTATCAGCTCTGAACCTGTCGTTTTGGTCAAAAAATGAAAATTCTAAAAGTTCCTGTTTTTCTGCTTTAAACTCTAGGTACACATCCAAAATGTATTACTGAGTTGAAAGAAGTTGATTCTGGTGCATGGTTTTGAAACCGCAGTCAGAATAAAAATTACATCAATATCAACATTTTTATCAGCTCCGGTCCTGTCGTTTAGGTCAAAAAATGAAAATTCTAAAAGATCCTGTTTTTCTGCTTTAAACTCTAGGTACACATCAAAATGCATTACTGAGTTGAAAGAAGTGAATTCTGGTGCATGGTTTTGAAATCGAAGTCAGAAAAAAAATTACATCCATATCAACATTTTTATCAGCTCCGGACCTGTCGTTTTGGTCAAAAAATGAAAAATCTAAAAGTTCCTGTTTTTCTGCTTTAAACTCTAGGTACACTTCCAAAATGCATTACTGAGATGAAAGAAGTTGATTCTGGTGCATGGTTTTGAAACCGCAGTCAGAAAAAAAATTACATCCATATCAACATTTTTATCAGCTCCGGACCTGTCGTTTTGGTCAAAAAATGAAAATTCTAAAAGTTCCTGTTTTTCTGCTTTAAACTCTAGGTACACATCCAAAATGAATTACTGAGTTGAAAGAAGTTGATTCTGGTGCATGGTTTTGAAACCGCAGTCAGAAAAAAAATTACATCCATATCAACATTTTGATCAGCTCCGGACCTGTCGTTTTGGTCAAAAAATTAAAATTCTAAAAGTTCCTGTTTTTCTGCTTTAAACTCTAGGTACACATCCAAAATGAATTACTGAGTTGAAAGAAGTTGATTCTGGTGCATGGTTTTGAAACCGCAGTCAGAAAAAAAATTACATCCATATCAACATTTTTATCAGCTCCGGACCTGTCGTTTTGGTCAAAAAATGAAAATTCTAAAAGTTCCTTTTTTTCTGCTTTAAACTCTGGGTACACATCCAAAATGTATTACTGAGTTGAAAGAAGTTGATTCTGGTGCATGGTTTTGAAACCGCAGTCAGAAAAAAAATTACATCCATATCAACATTTTTATCAGCTCCGGACCTGTCGTTTTGGTCAAAAATTGAAAATTCTAAAAGTTCCTGTTTTTCTGCTTTAAACTCTAGGTACACATCCAAAATGCATTACTGAGTTGAAAGAAGTGAATTCTGGTGCATGGTTTTGAAATCGCAGTCAGAAAAAAAATTACATCCATATCAACATTTTTATCAGCTCCGGACCTGTCGTTTTGGTCAAAAAATGAAAAATCTAAAAGTTCCTGTTTTTCTGCTTTAAACTCTAGGTACACATCCAAAATGCATTACTGAGATGAAAGAAGTTGATTCTGGTGCATGGTTTTGAAACCGCAGTCAGAAAAAAAATTACATCCATATCAACATTTTTATCAGCTCTGGACCTGTCGTTTTGGTCAAAAAATGAAAATTCTAAAAGTTCCTGTTTTTCTGCTTTAAACTCTAGGTACACATCCAAAATGCATTACTGAGTTGAAATAAGTGAATTCTGGTGCATGGTTTTGAAACCGCAGTCAGAAAAAAAATTACAACCATATCAACATTTTTATCAGCTCCGGACCTGTCGTTTTGGTCAAAAAAATGAAAATTCTAAAAGTTCCTGTTTTTCTGCTTTAAACTCTAGGTACACATCCAAAATGCATTACTGAGTTGAAAGAAGATGATTCTGGTGCATGGTTTTGAAACTGCAGTCAGAAAAAAAATTACATCCATATCAACATTTTATCAGCTCCGGACCTGTCGTTTTGGTCAAAAAATTAAAATTCTAAAAGTTCCTGTTTTTCTGCTTTAAACTCTAGGTACACATCCAAAATGTATTACTGAGTTGAAAGAAGTTGATTCTGGTGCATGGTTTTGAAATCGCAGTCAGAATAAAAATTACATCCATATCAACATTTTTATCAGCTCTGAACCTGTCGTTTTGGTCAAAAAATGAAAATTCTAAAAGTTCCTGTTTTTCTGCTTTAAACTCTAGGTACACATCCAAAATGTATTACTGAGTTGAAAGAAGTTGATTCTGGTGCATGGTTTTGAAACCGCAGTCAGAATAAAAATTACATCAATATCAACATTTTTATCAGCTCCGGTCCTGTCGTTTAGGTCAAAAAATGAAAATTCTAAAAGATCCTGTTTTTCTGCTTTAAACTCTAGGTACACATCAAAATGCATTACTGAGTTGAAAGAAGTGAATTCTGGTGCATGGTTTTGAAATCGCAGTCAGAAAAAAAATTACATCCATATCAACATTTTTATCAGCTCCGGACCTGTCGTTTTGGTCAAAAAATGAAAAATCTAAAAGTTCCTGTTTTTCTGCTTTAAACTCTAGGTACACATCCAAAATGCATTACTGAGATGAAAGAAGTTGATTCTGGTGCATGGTTTTGAAACCGCAGTCAGAAAAAAAAATACATCCATATCAACATTTTTATCAGCTCCGGACCTGTCGTTTTGGTCAAAAAATGAAAATTCTAAAAGTTCCTTTTTTTCTGCTTTAAACTCTAGGTACACATCCAAAATGCATTACTGAGTTGAAAGAAGTTGATTCTGGTGCCGGTTTTGAAACCGCAGTCAGAAAAAAAATTACATCCATATCAACATTTTTATCAGCTCCGGTCCTGTTGTTTTGGTCAAAAAATGAAAATTCTAAAAGTTCCTTTTTTTCTGCTTTAAACTCTAGGTACACATCCAAAATGTATTACTGAGTTGAAAGAAGTTGATTCTGGTGCATGGTTTTGAAACCGCAGTCAGAAAAAAAATTACATCCATATCAACATTTTTATCAGCTCCGGTCCTGTCGTTTTGGTCAAAAAATGAAAATTCTAAAAGTTCCTGTTTTTCTGCTGTAAACTCTAGGTACACATCAAAATGCATTACTGAGTTGAAAGAAGTGAATTCTGGTGCATGGTTTTGAAATCGCAGTCAGAAAAAAAATTACATCCATATCAACATTTTTATCAGCTGTCGTTTTGGTCAAAAAATGAAAGATCGAAAAGTTCCTGTTTTTCTGCTTTAAACTCTAGGTACACATCCAAAATGCATTACTGAGATGAAAGAAGTTGATTCTGGTGCATGGTTTTGAAACTGCAGTCAGAAAAAAAATTACATCCATATCAACATTTTTATCAGCTCCAGACCTGTCGTTTTGGTCAAAAAATTAAAATTCTAAAAGTTCCTGTTTTTCTGCTTTAAACTCTAGGTACACATCAAAATGCATTACTGAGTTGAAAGAAGTGAATTCTGGTGCATGGTTTTATAATCGCAGTCAGAAAAAAAATTACATCCATATCAACATTTTTATCAGCTCCGGACCTGTCGTTTTGGTCAAAAAATGAAAATTCTAAAAGTTCCTGTTTTTCTGCTTTAAACTCTAGGTACACATCCAAAATGCATTACTGAGTTGAAAGAAGTGAATTCTGGTGCATGTTTTGAAACCGCAGTCAGAAAAAAAATTACATCCATATCAACATTTTTATCAGCTCTGAACCTGTCGTTTTGGTCAAAAAATGAAAATTCTAAAAGTTCCTGTTTTTCTGCTTTAAACTCTAGGTACACATCCAAAATGTATTACTGAGTTGAAAGAAGTTGATTCTGGTGCATGGTTTTGAAATCGCAGTCAGAATAAAAATTACATCCATATCAACATTTTTATCAGCTCTGAACCTGTCGTTTTGGTCAAAAAATGAAAATTCTAAAAGTTCCTGTTTTTCTGCTTTAAACTCTAGGTACACATCCAAAATGTATTACTGAGTTGAAAGAAGTTGATTCTGGTGCATGGTTTTGAAACCGCAGTCAGAATAAAAATTACATCAATATCAACATTTTTATCAGCTCCGGTCCTGTCGTTTAGGTCAAAAAATGAAAATTCTAAAAGATCCTGTTTTTCTGCTTTAAACTCTAGGTACACATCAAAATGCATTACTGAGTTGAAAGAAGTGAATTCTGGTGCATGGTTTTGAAATCGCAGTCAGAAAAAAAATTACATCCATATCAACATTTTTATCAGCTCCGGACCTGTCGTTTTGGTCAAAAAATGAAAAATCTAAAAGTTCCTGTTTTTCTGCTTTAAACTCTAGGTACACATCCAAAATGCATTACTGAGATGAAATAAGTTGATTCTGGTGCATGGTTTTGAAACCGCAGTCAGAAAAAAAATTACATCCATATCAACATTTTATCAGCTCCGGTTCTGTTGTTTTGGTCAAAAAATGAAAATTCTAAAAGTTCCTGTTTTTCTGCTTTAAACTCTAGGTACACATCCAAAATGCATTACTGAGATGAAAGAAGTTGATTCTGGTGCATGGTTTTGAAACCGCAGTCAGAAAAAAAATTACAACCATATCAACATTTTTATCAGCTCCGGACCTGTCGTTTTGGTCAAAAAAATGAAAATTCTAAAAGTTCCTGTTTTTCTGCTTTAAACTCTAGGTACACATCCAAAATGCATTACTGAGTTGAAAGAAGATGATTCTGGTGCATGGTTTTGAAACTGCAGTCAGAAAAAAAATTACATCCATATCAACATTTTATCAGCTCCGGTCCTGTCGTTTTGGTCAAAAAATTAAAATTCTAAAAGTTCCTGTTTTTCTGCTTTAAACTCTAGGTACACATCCAAAATGAATTACTGAGTTGAAAGAAGTTGATTCTGGTGCATGGTTTTGAAACCGCAGTCAGAAAAAAAATTACATCCATATCAACATTTTTATCAGCTCCGGACCTGTCGTTTTGGTCAAAAAATGAAAATTCTAAAAGTTCCTTTTTTTCTGCTTTAAACTCTAGGTACACATCCAAAATGTATTACTGAGTTGAAAGAAGTTGATTCTGGTGCATGGTTTTGAAACCGCAGTCAGAAAAAAAATTACATCCATATCAACATTTTTATCAGCTCCGGTCCTGTTGTTTTGGTCAAAAAATGAAAATTCTAAAAGTTCCTGTTTTTCTGCTTTAAACTCTAGGTATACATCCAAAATGTATTACTGAGTTGAAAGAAGTTGATTCTGGTGCATGGTTTTGAAACCGCAGTCAGAAAAAAAATTACATCCATATCAACATTTTTATCAGCTCTGAACCTGGCGTTTTGGTCAAAAAATGAAAATTCTAAAAGTTCCTGTTTTTCTGCTTTAAACTCTAGGTACACATCCAAAATGTATTACTGAGTTGAAAGAAGTTGATTCTGGTGCATGGTTTTGAAACCGCAGTCAGAATAAAAATTACATCAATATCAACATTTTTATCAGCTCCGGTCCTGTCGTTTAGGTCAAAAAATGAAAATTCTAAAAGTTCCTGTTTTTCTGCTTTAAACTCTAGGTACACATCCAAAATGCATTACTGAGATGAAAGAAGTTGATTCTGGTGCATGGTTTTGAAACCGCAGTCAGAAAAAAAATTACATCCATATCAACATTTTTATCAGCTCCGGTTCTGTTGTTTTGGTCAAAAAATGAAAATTCTAAAAGTTCCTGTTTTTCTGCTTTAAACTCTAGGTACACATCCAAAATGCATTACTGAGATGAAAGAAGTTGATTCTGGTGCATGGTTTTGAAACCGCAGTCAGAAAAAAAATTACAACCATATCAACATTTTTATCAGCTCCGGACCTGTCGTTTTGGTCAAAAAAATGAAAATTCTAAAAGTTCCTGTTTTTCTGCTTTAAACTCTAGGTACACATCCAAAATGCATTACTGAGTTGAAAGAAGATGATTCTGGTGCATGGTTTTGAAACTGCAGTCAGAAAAAAAATTACATCCATATCAACATTTTATCAGCTCCGGACCTGTCGTTTTGGTCAAAAAAATGAAAATTCTAAAAGTTCCTGTTTTTCTGCTTTAAACTCTAGGTACACATCCAAAATGCATTACTGAGTTGAAAGAAGTGAATTATGGTGCATGGTTTTGAAATCACAGTCAGAAAAAAAAAAACATCCTTATCAACATTTTTATCAGCTCCGGTCCTGTCGTTTTGGTCAAAAAATTAAAATTCTAAAAGTTCCTGTTTTTCTGCTTTAAACTCTAGGTACACATCCAAAATGAATTACTGAGTTGAAAGAAGTTGATTCTGGTGCATGGTTTTGAAACCGCAGTCAGAAAAAAAATTACATCCATATCAACATTTTTATCAGCTCCGGACCTGTCGTTTTGGTCAAAAAATGAAAATTCTAAAAGTTCCTTTTTTTCTGCTTTAAACTCTAGGTACACATCCAAAATGTATTACTGAGTTGAAAGAAGTTGATTCTGGTGCATGGTTTTGAAACCGCAGTCAGAAAAAAAATTACATCCATATCAACATTTTTATCAGCTCCGGTCCTGTTGTTTTGGTCAAAAAATGAAAATTCTAAAAGTTCCTGTTTTTCTGCTTTAAACTCTAGGTATACATCCAAAATGTATTACTGAGTTGAAAGAAGTTGATTCTGGTGCATGGTTTTGAAACCGCAGTCAGAATAAAAATTACATCAATATCAACATTTTTATCAGCTCCGGTCCTGTCGTTTAGGTCAAAAAATGAAAATTCTAAAAGATCCTGTTTTTCTGCTTTAAACTCTAGGTACACATCAAAATGCATTACTGAGTTGAAAGAAGTGAATTCTGGTGCATGGTTTTGAAATCGCAGTCAGAAAAAAAATTACATCCATATCAACATTTTTATCAGCTCCGGACCTGTCGTTTTGGTCAAAAAATGAAAATTCTAAAAGTTCCTGTTTTTCTGCTGTAAACTCTAGGTACACATCAAAATGCATTACTGAGTTGAAAGAAGTGAATTCTGGTGCATGGTTTTGAAATCGCAGTCAGAAAAAAAATTACATCCATATCAACATTTTTATCAGCTGTCGTTTTGGTCAAAAAATGAAAGATCGAAAAGTTCCTGTTTTTCTGCTTTAAACTCTAGGTACACATCCAAAATGCATTACTGAGATGAAAGAAGTTGATTCTGGTGCATGGTTTTGAAACTGCAGTCAGAAAAAAAATTACATCCATATCAACATTTTTATCAGCTCCAGACCTGTCGTTTTGGTCAAAAAATGAAAATTCTAAAAGTTCCTGTTTTTCTGCTTTAAACTCTAGGTACACATCCAAAATGTATTACTGAGTTGAAAGAAGTTGATTCTGGTGCATGGTTTTGAAACCGCAGTCAGAATAAAAATTACATCAATATCAACATTTTTATCAGCTCCGGTCCTGTCGTTTAGGTCAAAAAATGAAAATTCTAAAAGATCCTGTTTTTCTGCTTTAAACTCTAGGTACACATCAAAATGCATTACTGAGTTGAAAGAAGTGAATTCTGGTGCATGGTTTTGAAATCGCAGTCAGAAAAAAAATTACAACCATATCAACATTTTTATCAGCTCCGGACCTGTCGTTTTGGTCAAAAAAATGAAAATTCTAAAAGTTCCTGTTTTTCTGCTTTAAACTCTAGGTACACATCCAAAATGCATTACTGAGTTGAAAGAAGATGATTCTGGTGCATGGTTTTGAAACTAAAGTCAGAAAAAAAATTACATCCATATCAACATTTTATCAGCTCCGGACCTGTCGTTTTGGTCAAAAAAATGAAAATTCTAAAAGTTCCTGTTTTTCTGCTTTAAACTCTAGGTACACATCCAAAATGCATTACTGAGTTGAAAGAAGTGAATTCTGGTGCATGGTTTTGAAATCACAGTCAGAAAAAAAAAAACATCCTTATCAACATTTTTATCAGCTCCGGTCCTGTCGTTTTGGTCAAAAAATTAAAATTCTAAAAGTTCCTGTTTTTCTGCTTTAAACTCTAGGTACACATCCAAAATGAATTACTGAGTTGAAAGAAGTTGATTCTGGTGCATGGTTTTGAAACCGCAGTCAGAAAAAAAATTACATCCATATCAACATTTTTATCAGCTCCGGACCTGTCGTTTTGGTCAAAAAATGAAAATTCTAAAAGTTCCTTTTTTTCTGCTTTAAACTCTAGGTACACATCCAAAATGTATTACTGAGTTGAAAGAAGTTGATTCTGGTGCATGGTTTTGAAACCGCAGTCAGAAAAAAAATTACATCCATATCAACATTTTTATCAGCTCCGGTCCTGTTGTTTTGGTCAAAAAATGAAAATTCTAAAAGTTCCTGTTTTTCTGCTTTAAACTCTAGGTACACATCCAAAATGTATTACTGAGTTGAAAGAAGTTGATTCTGGTGCATGGTTTTGAAACCGCAGTCAGAAAAAAAATTACATCCATATCAACATTTTTATCAGCTCCGGACCTGTCGTTTTGGTCAAAAAATGAAAATTCTAAAAGTTCCTTTTTTTTCTGCTTTAAACTCTAGGTACACATCCAAAATGTATTACTGAGTTGAAAGAAGTTGATTCTGGTGCATGGTTTTGAAACCGCAGTCAGAAAAAAAATTACATCCATATCAACATTTTTATCAGCTCCGGACCTGTCGTTTTGGTCAAAAAATGAAAATTCTAAAAGTTCCTTTTTTTCTGCTTTAAACTCTAGGTACACATCCAAAATGTATTACTGAGTTGAAAGAAGTTGATTCTGGTGCATGGTTTTGAAACCGCAGTCAGAATAAAAATTACATCAATATCAACATTTTTATCAGCTCCGGTCCTGTCGTTTAGGTCAAAAAAATGAAAATTCTAAAAGTTCCTGTTTTTCTGCTTTAAACTCTAGGTACACATCCAAAATGCATTACTGAGTTGAAAGAAGTGAATTCTGGTGCATGGTTTTGAAATCACAGTCAGAAAAAAAAACATCCTTATCAACATTTTTATCAGCTCCGGTCCTGTCGTTTTGGTCAAAAAATTAAAATTCTAAAAGTTCCTGTTTTTCTGCTTTAAACTCTAGGTACACATCCAAAATGAATTACTGAGTTGAAAGAAGTTGATTCTGGTGCATGGTTTTGAAACCGCAGTCAGAAAAAAAATTACATCCATATCAACATTTTTATCAGCTCCGGACCTGTCGTTTTGGTCAAAAAATGAAAATTCTAAAAGTTCCTTTTTTTCTGCTTTAAACTCTAGGTACACATCCAAAATGTATTACTGAGTTGAAAGAAGTTGATTCTGGTGCATGGTTTTGAAACCGCAGTCAGAAAAAAAATTACATCCATATCAACATTTTTATCAGCTCCGGTCCTGTTGTTTTGGTCAAAAAATGAAAATTCTAAAAGTTCCTGTTTTTCTGCTTTAAACTCTAGGTACACATCCAAAATGTATTACTGAGTTGAAAGAAGTTGATTCTGGTGCATGGTTTTGAAACCGCAGTCAGAAAAAAAATTACATCCATATCAACATTTTTATCAGCTCTGAACCTGTCGTTTTGGTCAAAAAATGAAAATTCTAAAAGTTCCTGTTTTTCTGCTTTAAACTCTAGGTACACATCCAAAATGTATTACTGAGTTGAAAGAAGTTGATTCTGGTGCATGGTTTTGAAACCGCAGTCAGAATAAAAATTACATCAATATCAACATTTTTATCAGCTCCGGTCCTGTCGTTTAGGTCAAAAAATGAAAATTCTAAAAGTTCCTGTTTTTCTGCTTTAAACTCTAGGTACACATCCAAAATGCATTACTGAGATGAAAGAAGTTGATTCTGGTGCATGGTTTTGAAACCGCAGTCAGAAAAAAAATTACATCCATATCAACATTTTTATCAGCTCCGGTTCTGTCGTTTTGGTCAAAAAAATGAAAATTCTAAAAGTTCCTGTTTTTCTGCTTTAAACTCTAGGTACACATCCAAAATGCATTACTGAGTTGAAAGAAGATGATTCTGGTGCATGGTTTTGAAACTGCAGTCAGAAAAAAAATTACATCCATATCAACATTTTATCAGCTCCGGACCTGTCGTTTTGGTCAAAAAATGAAAATTCTAAAAGTTCCTGTTTTTCTGCTTTAAACTCTAGGTACACATCCAAAATGTATTACTGAGTTGAAAGAAGTTGATTCTGGTGCATGGTTTTGAAATCGCAGTCAGAATAAAAATTACATCCATATCAACATTTTTATCAGCTCTGAACCTGTCGTTTTGGTCAAAAAATGAAAATTCTGGGGGGGCGTGGCCTGGCAGCAGAGGAGACAGGACGCTTCCTATCCGAGCTCCAGACCCTAAAGCATAAAAATAATATTTAGACCCCTTACCAAGAATCCCACTAGCTGGGTGCAGGCTGTTCACCCACCGCTGCCTCCCCTGCCAGAACTGCGCCGACGAGCGGGACCGGAGAAGACGCCCTGTCTGCACTACGGGCGGAGGCCTGCACCTGCTGGGAAGCCGCGGCCTCGATTTCCACCGCCCGCCCGGCGTCTGGGCTCCAGGACTCGCGCGCTGCGGAGAACGCGCTCCGGAGGGACACACGCTGACGCAGGAGGTGAGCGGTGTCCTCCGGTAGATCCATCGGTGCTCCCCGCCTGCCCTAGCCCTCCTGGTGTCCGAGGAGAGGGGAAAAAAAATCGTTCTCCCCTTCCCCTGTAGCGGCGGCCATATTAGAATACACTGGCGGCTACAGGGAAGCGACATAAAGATAAGGAGGCTGCCTCTCATTGCCGGGTACCCAAATGCCACCTAGGGGGTACCCCAGAAATACCCCACTGCTCACCCAGTAAAGCACACTAAATAGGGGGCGGAGCCCAGCAGCTGAACGCAGCAGACATTTCTGACAGAAGCTCCTGCACAATCCCCAAAGTCCCTACCTACCTCTTTAACCAACACCCTTAATTTGCCCACCTGCACCCTTCCTACCCTCCCTCCCTTACAGCCCGCTCACCTCTGACCATCGCTGCGGAGCCGGGGTGTCCCTCTCAGGACTCCTGCAGGTTGTGGCCTGGTCACCCGAGGGCACTCATCCCCCTAACCACCCCCCTTACTGCTACTCCCCATACTGCTGCTCCCCACTGAGCACTCCCCACCGCTACCCCCCTGATTGGGCACCTGCAACGGCAGCTCTCATAAAAATAAATCAGCTGCCCACTCAACAGCATCCCTCCACAGCACAGAATTATTGTGGAGGCCGACAGTGGGACTACAGAGCACAAGAGGGAAAACTTACCCCCTACTTTCGCAATAATCTAAACGATCAGGGGACCCTCCCCTATCTAAACCCATCTCCCCTGTGCCCCCGGCCCCTGCTTACCTTGTGCTTGGGACCACCTGAATTGATGACCCCCTGAGGACGCACATGTACATCCCCCCAGTGGCTTACTATTGAGCCTACTACAAAGCTTACTAAGGCCTTCTATCATCCCACCATACCGCTGCAAACTTTTTGATCTCGTCCTCCACCATGAACAGAGGCAATACCACTGGCAGGAAGAGAGGAGGCGTGGACATATCCCAACACTTTGCTAAAAATGACAAACCACCGACTAACTCCGAACTATCTTCTCCTGGTAGCCCGCAAACAGATAAAGAGGACTCGCCCACTTCAGCCCCCTCAACCAAAGATGATATTTTAGCCCTGCGATCTCTCATAGAGAACTTGAAGGACTCCCTAGAAACCAAACTTGACAAAGCAGTCTCTACTATTAAATCCGACATATCGACTCTCTCGACCAGAACAACAAAACTTGAAACTAAGTTGGACTCTCTCCAAAAAACCCAAAACGAGACGCTAAGGGACCTTGACCACATCTTCCAGGATCTGGCCGATCTCCGCACTAAGAATGAAGATTTGGAGAACAGAGAGAGGAGGAGTAACCTTAGAATTCGTAACATTCCTGAAACGATCCCCCCGATGGAACTTGAGCCATATCTACACAAACTATTTTCACACATATTACCAGATCTCGGACCTCAACAACTACCCCTTGAAAGAGCTCATAGAGCCCTTAGGCCTAAACCGCGAGATGGCGACCCTCCCAGAGATGTCGTCATACGCTTCTCCAGCTTTAAAGACAAAGAAAGAATTCTGGCCCCGACACGGAACAAACCCCACATCCTACATGAGGGATCCAAACTATTGTTTTTCCAGGACTTGGCCCCTGCAACTATAATCAAAAGAAGAGAACTCAAAGATCTAACCAGTGTCCTACGCTCAAGAGGGATCCGCTACCGCTGGGGTTTCCCCTTCAAGCTCTTGGTTGAGCTAAACGGCAAAACCATTGTCATACGGGGCCCCACTGAGGGAAAAGACTTCCTCGCACATCTGGAAGAATCGAGACCGTCCTCTGACGCCCCTCCAATCAACTAATACCGTAACTATTTAGATAGTTGTCTTGACTTTTATGTTCAACCCCCGCTGATCTTGCCAAGGACTTCTACAGCTCTCTATACAAACTTGAAGCGAGCTTAAATTCCAATACGATACTAGGTCTACTACATGTCGTTTTTCTTTTTTTTTTTTTTTTTTTTTTTTCTTATATTATTTATTTATTTATCTAGTTTTCTCTTATTAATATTGTTATTATTAATATTTTTACTTTATTTTTATTTTTTTTTCGTCTCTTCACCCGCCACCTAATCTTTCACTTATATATATATATATATATTTTTTTTTTTTATTATTTTATTTACTTACTTATTTATTTATTTATGTATTTTTTTTTTTTTTTTTTTTTTTTTTTTTTTTCCCTCTCCTCTCCTCCCCTCCCCCCTCTCGACATGTCTTTGTTGTAGAATCAGCTAGGTTGGTCTTTATACCTAAATAATTACAGGATGTTCAAATGTTTTCTTCGTAGATACAATATAAGTAGATATGCTGCCTTAGAATATTGTTGACCCTGTTGGTCCCATCGTGTAGGCCGCATTATACCTCCCCGAGTTTAAACCCCACTGGAGGGATGTCACCCCCATCCCTATTTCTATCCCTACAAATATTGCAGGTTCGCTTGTTCTTCATACATTGATTATAACCCGGTAGATTATCCCCCCTCTGTACCCTTGAGGCAGCTCGGCTCTTACCCCAGACTGCCTCAACCCGGACCGAAAGGTCCCAAACTCTGGGCGCGTTGTCCTCCGCTGGTCGTGAGGCCTACTCTCCCAACCCCTTCCCGCCTACACAACTCTTCGTAGACTCAAATCCCCTACCCCCCCCTCCCCCCAACGACGGGGTCCAACCTTACCCTCTCTATCCCTACACCCCCCCCTCTTCTCTCCTAACTAAACATGCCTCTAACATTGTCCTCCATGAATGTTAAGGGACTAAACACCCCCCAAAAACGTACCACATTATTCCACACAATTCGCGACATCAAAGCCGATATCTTGCTTATACAAGAGACACACTTCAAAGCTGACTCGCACCCCTCTCTTAGCTCCAAGAACTTCCCCACGGCTTTCTACTCCTCCAGTCCAACTAAACACAATGGCGTCGCCATCTTGATAAGCAACAAAATCCCCTTCACGCTTCAGTCAATCCACACTGACTCAGATGGGCGGTTTATTATTCTCACATGCTTGATAGCCCACCTAGAATGTACGATAGCAAATGTCTATGCCCCTAACACGGGTCACTCCTCTTTTTTCAAAGCCTTCTTTTCAGAACTGGAGAAGAAGAGAAAAGGCTCTCTAATACTAGGTGGAGACTTCAATGCTATCCTAGATATCTCACTGGATAAGTCTCGCCCTTCTACTAGCTCGCAGACCAATTCCACCTCTCGCACTTTAAATAAGTATATTAAAGAATCGGCCTTATTTGATGTTTGGAGAGCACACAACCCCACCTCCAGGGACTACACATTTTTCTCAATCCCGCATCAGTCCTACTCTCGTATTGACATGCTCTTCTGCTGTCCCTCTGTAGCCCCACATATCCTAAAATCCACAATAATACCGAATTCATGGTCCGATCACTCCTTCCTCACTGCCTCATTTGATATCCTTGATACTCCTTCTGTCCGCCCACCCTGGCGACTAAATGAGACCCTACTCAAAATCCCCCAATTCCAAGAAAAAATACACGCAGTCATCAAGGATTATTTTTCCCTCAATACCACTGACTCCCTGTGCTCGCCCCTGGTGTGGGAAGCACATAAAGCAGTCGTCAGAGGCCACATCATTAGCCACGCCTCCTTTAGAAATAAAGAATATAAAGCAAAAATAAACACTCTCACAGCAGAGATCAATACCCTAGAGACCCAACACAAAAGATACCCCTCACCTACCATCTACACACAACTCTCGGCAGCTAAGGCATCCCTCAATGCTCTGTTAGCTGAAAAGACGGAGAGGACCCTCCGTAAGCTCCAACAAAGATTCTATGAGAAAAGCAACAAGGCGGACTCTATGCTAGCTAATAGACTAAAAGCCCGTAAAGCCCTGACAGCCATCCCTGCCATTAAAGATTCGACAAACACGCCACAATACAACCCCACTAGGATCAACTCACTCTTTAGGACATATTATGAACAATTATATAATCTTAAAGACCACCCCGCCATGAACCCACCATGTTCTGATTCAGCCCTAGATTATTTAGCTTCATGTAACCTCCCGAAATTAGATACAGAAACCTCTACCAACCTAAGTAGACCCATCAGTGATGAGGAAATCATGTCTGCCCTCAAAACACAGAAACCATCAAAAGCCCCTGGCCCAGATGGCTACCCAATTTCATATTATAAAACGTTTCAGACCTCACTTATACCTCATTTAACTGCGATGTTCAACCAAATCCTAGACGGAGCCCTATTCCACCCAGCCACCACAACTGCCACTATCACGGTCATACCTAAACCCAACAAGGACCCCCAGATAATATCGAATTACCGCCCAATCTCACTGCTTAATGCAGACTTAAAGATATTTGCCAAAGTCTTAGCCAACCGCCTAAATCCACTCCTCCCATCACTGATCCATCCCGACCAGGTGGGCTTTGTCCCATCGAGGCAAGCTCTAGATAATACTAGAAGGACCATTGATATCATC
This sequence comes from Crinia signifera, assembly GCF_055691185.1. Lineage (NCBI taxonomy): Eukaryota > Metazoa > Chordata > Amphibia > Anura > Myobatrachidae > Crinia > Crinia signifera. The sequence continues at coordinate 205,422 of NW_028142600.1, forward strand.
CACTATATTAACACCACGAAGACCCCCTCATTACTCCTTGCCCTAGATGCCGAAAAGGCATTCGACAGGATCTCCTGGCCTTTCATGACCCAAACCCTTCAATGTTTCGGATTCCAAGGTAAATTCCTTAAAGCAATACAAGCACTGTACCATAGCCCCTCAGCCTCGGTCTTGGCGGGTGGTCTTTTGTCCCCCTCTTTTCAGATTTCAAATGGAACTAGGCAGGGATGTCCCCTCTCACCCCTCATATTTGCCTTAACGATTGAGCCATTAGCTTGCCGCATCAGATCTAACCCAGATATCACAGGAATCCGCATAAAAGATACACAATACTCACTGTCCCTATTCGCAGATGATATCCTCCTCACACTCACTAAGCCTCTGATCTCGCTCCCTAACCTCTTCCAAGAGCTGACAACATTCGGAAACCTGTCAGGCTACAAAATTAATAACTCTAAATCAGAAGCCCTCCCAATACACATTGCAGATCGCTCTAAAAAACTCTTACAAGCTAATTTTGATTTTAATTGGAAAAAACAATCCCTTAAATACTTAGGGGTCCAACTGACCAAATCTTATAACTCCCTATACAAGGCCAACTACCCCCCACTTATAAGGTCAATACACAAAGACCTACAACACTGGCAGACGTATTTCCTCTCATGGATCGGCCGCATCACTGCTGTAAAAATGAACATTCTCCCAAAATTACTCTACCTATTCCAAACCCTCCCGATACCAGTTCCCCCATCCACGCTGGCTGCTCTCCAGACCACTATCTGTAAATTTATTTGGAACAACAAGAAACCAAGAATTCATCGAGGCGTCTTATCCAGGCGATCACAAAACGGAGGCCTAGGCCTCCCCATACTCCAACGCTACCTAGACGCCACTCGACTAAGCCAGCTTATAGCCTGGCATTCCCCTCCTAACAGTAAGAGATGGGTTGATTTGGAGAGCGACTTAGTGGGGTTCCCCTCAATATCATACCTCCCTTGGCTTCCACGCAAAGACCACCCACAATGCTCCTTTACTTCCCCCACAATAGATTTGACCTTAAGATCTTGGGAGAAGCTCCGTAAAAAATTTAACCTGATCTCATCCCCCTCCCCGCTGACTCCCCTCTGGAATAACCCGGCTTTTCCACCGGGCCTAAACCCCTCAATGGCCTCCCCATGGGTAAGGGCAGGCATCACCAGACTTCACCACATACAGGGAGATTTTGCCCCCAAAACATTTGACGACTTGCAACAAAAATATAGAATCTCAAACACCCTACACTACCAATACCTACAACTTCGCCACTTCTCTTCTTCATATCAACCTACGCAACCGCGCCAGACCCCCTCTCAGCTAGAAAGATTCTGTATATACAGACCCACCGATAGAGGATCCATCTCACAAATCTATAATTCTATCTTAGTTAAGGACACCCCGGCGTTACTCACTCATGAACGTGAATGGGAAACAGATTTAGGACGACACCTTGAGGAAGAGGAGTGGGAATCCATCCGATTAGCTATCTCAAAATGCTCAATAAGTGTATCAATCAAGGAAATCTCATATAAAGTATATACCAGATGGTACTTGGTCCCTACCCGCCTCCATCGCATTTATCCCAATTCACCAGATATGTGCTGGAGAAACTGCGGGCAGAGAGGATCGTTCTACCACATTTGGTGGTCATGCCCAATAATAGCTCACTTCTGGAATATGGTTCTCACCCTCATCTCTCAACTTGTAGCCTCTCCCAACCCCATTGAACCCATCAATTTGCTCTTATGCTCCCCTATCGCCCGTCTACCTAAAGAACCAAATAAATTAGTCATGCATATCGCTAACGCTGCTAAACACCAAATTGCCAGCAAATGGAAAAACCTCAACGCTCCGAGCCGGCAAGAACTGACTAATAGAATATGGTTCATAGCCAAAATGGAGTATATTACAAGCTTACAAGATAACACTATCCGTAAATTCCATTCCGTCTGGACCCCTTGGTACGCACATCACAACACTCCTCTCCCTGGCCAATTCTAACTCTCTTCTCTGCACACTAATAATCTATCTCATCAACTCTACCTCACTACCCACCCCCCCTATCTTCCCTTCTGAAATACTCTTCCCCTCCCCGTCGTTGGGAACCCACCCCCCCTCTACTCTCTCCCATATGTCCCCCAATCAGCTAAAGTTACATTAAAATCCCAAATTATGGGAACGATATCTAAACATAAGCATTTGGCGAGCTAAGTGGCACAACACTCTGGATACTGTTTTATCAAAAGATACGATAGCTAGTGCCCCCCTATCCTATCATATCACTCCATAGCTCCCACTCTCATTATGCCACTATTATCGTCAAGTTCTATGGTATCCGGTATGACCTGCTCACTGAAATGACTCTTTGCCTTACTGGATGCATATGTTATCATTAATACCTGTTTATTGTGTTACTTATGTTATGTAACTCTACTGAGACAATAAAAATTTACGAATACAAAAAATGAAAATTCTAAAAGTTCCTGTTTTTCTGCTTTAAACTCTAGGTACACATCAAAATGCATTACTGAGTTGAAAGAAGTGAATTCTGGTGCATGGTTTTGAAATCGCAGTCAGAAAAAAAATTACATCCATATCAACATTTTTATCAGCTCCGGACCTGTCGTTTTGGTCAAAAAATTAAAATTCTAAAAGTTCCTGTTTTTCTGCTTTAAACTCTAGGTACACATCAAAATGCATTACTGAGTTGAAAGAAGTGAATTCTGGTGCATGGTTTTATAATCGCAGTCAGAAAAAAAATGACATCCATATCAACATTTTTATCAGCTCCGGACCTGTCGTTTTGGTCAAAAAATGAAAATTCTAAAAGTTCCTGTTTTTCTGCTTTAAACTCTAGGTACACATCCAAAATGCATTACTGAGTTGAAAGAAGTGAATTCTGGTGCATGGTTTTGAAACCGCAGTCAGAAAAAAAATTACATCCATATCAACATTTTTATCAGCTCTGAACCTGTCGTTTTGGTCAAAAAATTAAAATTCTAAAAGTTCCTGTTTTTCTGCTTTAAACTCTAGGTACACATCCAAAATGTATTACTGAGTTGAAAGAAGTTGATTCTGGTGCATGGTTTTGAAATCGCAGTCAGAATAAAAATTACATCCATATCAACATTTTTATCAGCTCTGAACCTGTCGTTTTGGTCAAAAAATGAAAATTCTAAAAGTTCCTGTTTTTCTGCTTTAAACTCTAGGTACACATCCAAAATGTATTACTGAGTTGAAAGAAGTTGATTCTGGTGCATGGTTTTGAAACCGCAGTCAGAATAAAAATTACATCAATATCAACATTTTTATCAGCTCCGGTCCTGTCGTTTAGGTCAAAAAATGAAAATTCTAAAAGATCCTGTTTTTCTGCTTTAAACTCTAGGTACACATCAAAATGCATTACTGAGTTGAAAGAAGTGAATTCTGGTGCATGGTTTTGAAATCGCAGTCAGAAAAAAAATTACATCCATATCAACATTTTTATCAGCTCCGGACCTGTCGTTTTGGTCAAAAAATGAAAAATCTAAAAGTTCCTGTTTTTCTGCTTTAAACTCTAGGTACACATCCAAAATGCATTACTGAGATGAAAGAAGTTGATTCTGGTGCATGGTTTTGAAACCGCAGTCAGAAAAAAAATTACATCCATATCAACATTTTTATCAGCTCCGGTTCTGTTGTTTTGGTCAAAAAATGAAAATTCTAAAAGTTCCTGTTTTTCTGCTTTAAACTCTAGGTACACATCCAAAATGCATTACTGAGATGAAAAAAGTTGATTCTGGTGCATGGTTTTGAAACCGCAGTCAGAAAAAAAATTACAACCATATCAACATTTTTATCAGCTCCGGACCTGTCGTTTTGGTCAAAAAATGAAAATTCGAAAAGTTCCTTTTTTTCTGCTTTAAACTCTAGGTACACATCCAAAATGCATTACTGAGTTGAAAGAAGTTGATTCTGGTGCATGGTTTTGAAACCGCAGTCAGAAAAAAAATTACATCCATATCAACATTTTTATCAGCTCCGTTCCTGTTGTTTTGGTCAAAAAATGAAAATTCTAAAAGTTCCTTTTTTTCTGCTTTAAACTCTAGGTACACATCCAAAATGTATTACTGAGTTGAAAGAAGTTGATTCTGGTGCATGGTTTTGAAACCGCAGTCAGAAAAAAAATTACATCCATATCAACATTTTTATCAGCTCCGGTCCTGTCGTTGTGGTCAAAAAATGAAAATTCTAAAAGTTCCTGTTTTTCTGCTGTAAACTCTAGGTACACATCAAAATGCATTACTGAGTTGAAAGAAGTGAATTCTGGTGCATGGTTTTGAAATCGCAGTCAGAAAAAAAATTACATCCATATCAACATTTTTATCAGCTGTCGTTTTGGTCAAAAAATGAAAGATCGAAAAGTTCCTGTTTTTCTGCTTTAAACTCTAGGTACACATCCAAAATGTATTACTGAGTTGAAAGAAGTTGATTCTGGTGCATGGTTTTGAAACCGCAGTCAGAATAAAAATTACATCAATATCAACATTTTTATCAGCTCCGGTCCTGTCGTTTAGGTCAAAAAATGAAAATTCTAAAAGATCCTGTTTTTCTGCTTTAAACTCTAGGTACACATCAAAATGCATTACTGAGTTGAAAGAAGTGAATTCTGGTGCATGGTTTTGAAATCGCAGTCAGAAAAAAAATTACATCCATATCAACATTTTTATCAGCTCCGGACCTGTCGTTTTGGTCAAAAAATGAAAAATCTAAAAGTTCCTGTTTTTCTGCTTTAAACTCTAGGTACACATCCAAAATGCATTACTGAGATGAAAGAAGTTGATTCTGGTGCATGGTTTTGAAACCGCAGTCAGAAAAAAAATTACATCCATATCAACATTTTTATCAGCTCCGGTTCTGTTGTTTTGGTCAAAAAATGAAAATTCTAAAAGTTCCTGTTTTTCTGCTTTAAACTCTAGGTACACATCCAAAATGCATTACTGAGATGAAAAAAGTTGATTCTGGTGCATGGTTTTGAAACCGCAGTCAGAAAAAAAATTACAACCATATCAACATTTTTATCAGCTCCGGACCTGTCGTTTTGGTCAAAAAATGAAAATTCGAAAAGTTCCTTTTTTTCTGCTTTAAACTCTAGGTACACATCCAAAATGCATTACTGAGTTGAAAGAAGTTGATTCTGGTGCATGGTTTTGAAACCGCAGTCAGAAAAAAAATTACATCCATATCAACATTTTTATCAGCTCCGTTCCTGTTGTTTTGGTCAAAAAATGAAAATTCTAAAAGTTCCTTTTTTTCTGCTTTAAACTCTAGGTACACATCCAAAATGTATTACTGAGTTGAAAGAAGTTGATTCTGGTGCATGGTTTTGAAACCGCAGTCAGAAAAAAAATTACATCCATATCAACATTTTTATCAGCTCCGGTCCTGTCGTTGTGGTCAAAAAATGAAAATTCTAAAAGTTCCTGTTTTTCTGCTGTAAACTCTAGGTACACATCAAAATGCATTACTGAGTTGAAAGAAGTGAATTCTGGTGCATGGTTTTGAAATCGCAGTCAGAAAAAAAATTACATCCATATCAACATTTTTATCAGCTGTCGTTTTGGTCAAAAAATGAAAGATCGAAAAGTTCCTGTTTTTCTGCTTTAAACTCTAGGTACACATCCAAAATGTATTACTGAGTTGAAAGAAGTTGATTCTGGTGCATGGTTTTGAAACCGCAGTCAGAAAAAAAATTACATCCATATCAACATTTTTATCAGCTCCGGTCCTGTCGTTTAGGTCAAAAAATGAAAATTCTAAAAGATCCTGTGTTTCTGCTTTAAACTCTAGGTACACATCCAAGATGCATTACTGAGATGAAAGAAGTTGATTCTGGTGAATGGTTTTGAAACTGCAGTCTGAAAAAAATTACATCCATATCAACATTTTTATCATCTCCAGACCTGTCGTTTTGGTCAAAAAATTAAAATTCTAAAAGTTCCTGTTTTTCTGCTTTAAACTCTAGGTACACATCAAAATGCATTACTGAGTTGAAAGAAGTGAATTCTGGTGCATGGTTTTATAATCGCAGTCAGAAAAAAAATTACATCCATATCAACATTTTTATCAGCTCCGGACCTGTCGTTTTGGTCAAAAAATTAAAATTCTAAAAGTTCCTGTTTTTCTGCTTTAAACTCTAGGTACACATCCAAAATGCATTACTGAGTTGAAAGAAGTGAATTCTGGTGCATGGTTTTGAAACCGCAGTCAGAAAAAAAATTACATCCATATCAACATTTTTATCAGCTCCGGACTTGTCGTTTTGGTCAAAAAATGAAAATTCTAAAAGTTCCTGTTTTTCTGCTTTAAACTCTAGGTACACATCCAAAATGTATTACTGAGTTGAAAGAAGTTGATTCTGGTGCATGGTTTTGAAACCGCAGTCAGAAAAAAAATTACATCCATATCAACATTTTTATCAGCTCTGAACCTGTCGTTTTGGTCAAAAAATGAAAATTCTAAAAGTTCCTGTTTTTCTGCTTTAAACTCTAGGTACACATCCAAAATGTATTACTGAGTTGAAAGAAGTTGATTCTGGTGCATGGTTTTGAAATCGCAGTCAGAATAAAAATTACATCCATATCAACATTTTTATCAGCTCTGAACCTGTCGTTTTGGTCAAAAAATGAAAATTCTAAAAGTTCCTGTTTTTCTGCTTTAAACTCTAGGTACACATCCAAAATGTATTACTGAGTTGAAAGAAGTTGATTCTGGTGCATGGTTTTGAAACCGCAGTCAGAATAAAAATTACATCAATATCAACATTTTTATCAGCTCCGGTCCTGTCGTTTAGGTCAAAAAATGAAAATTCTAAAAGATCCTGTTTTTCTGCTTTAAACTCTAGGTACACATCAAAATGCATTACTGAGTTGAAAGAAGTGAATTCTGGTGCATGGTTTTGAAATCGCAGTCAGAAAAAAAATTACATCCATATCAACATTTTTATCAGCTCCGGACCTGTCGTTTTGGTCAAAAAATGAAAAATCTAAAAGTTCCTGTTTTTCTGCTTTAAACTCTAGGTACACATCCAAAATGCATTACTGAGATGAAAGAAGTTGATTCTGGTGCATGGTTTTGAAACCGCAGTCAGAAAAAAAATTACATCCATATCAACATTTTTATCAGCTCCGGACCTGTCGTTTTGGTCAAAAAATGAAAATTCTAAAAGTTCCTGTTTTTCTGCTTTAAACTCTAGGTACACATCCAAAATGAATTACTGAGTTGAAAGAAGTTGATTCTGGTGCATGGTTTTGAAACCGCAGTCAGAAAAAAAATTACATCCATATCAACATTTTTATCAGCTCCGGTCCTGTTGTTTTGGTCAAAAAATGAAAATTCTAAAAGTTCATTTTTTTCTGCTTTAAACTCTAGGTACACATCCAAAATGTATTACTGAGTTGAAAGAAGTTGATTCTGGTGCATGGTTTTGAAACCGCAGTCAGAAAAAAAATTACATCCATATCAACATTTTTATCAGCTCCGGTCCTGTCGTTTTGGTCAAAAAATGAAAATTCTAAAAGTTCCTGTTTTTCTGCTGTAAACTCTAGGTACACATCAAAATGCATTACTGAGTTGAAAGAAGTGAATTCTGGTGCATGGTTTTGAAATCGCAGTCAGAAAAAAAATTACATCCATATCAACATTTTTATCAGCTGTCGTTTTGGTCAAAAAATGAAAGATCGAAAAGTTCCTGTTTTTCTGCTTTAAACTCTAGGTACACATCCAAAATGCATTACTGAGATGAAAGAAGTTGATTCTGGTGCATGGTTTTGAAACTGCAGTCAGAAAAAAAATTACATCCATATCAACATTTTTATCAGCTCCAGACCTGTCGTTTTGGTCAAAAAATTAAAATTCTAAAAGTTCCTGTTTTTCTGCTTTAAACTCTAGGTACACATCAAAATGCATTACTGAGTTGAAAGAAGTGAATTCTGGTGCATGGTTTTATAATCGCAGTCAGAAAAAAAATTACATCCATATCAACATTTTTATCAGCTCCGGACCTGTCGTTTTGGTCAAAAAATGAAAATTCTAAAAGTTCCTGTTTTTCTGCTTTAAACTCTAGGTACACATCCAAAATGCATTACTGAGTTGAAAGAAGTGAATTCTGGTGCATGTTTTGAAACCGCAGTCAGAAAAAAAATTACATCCATATCAACATTTTTATCAGCTCCGGACCTGTCGTTTTGGTCAAAAAATGAAAATTCTAAAAGTTCCTGTTTTTCTGCTTTAAACTCTAGGTACACATCCAAAATGTATTACTGAGTTGAAAGAAGTTGATTCTGGTGCATGGTTTTGAAACCGCAGTCAGAAAAAAAATTACATCCATATCAACATTTTTATCAGCTCTGAACCTGTCGTTTTGGTCAAAAAATGAAAATTCTAAAAGTTCCTGTTTTTCTGCTTTAAACTCTAGGTACACATCCAAAATGTATTACTGAGTTGAAAGAAGTTGATTCTGGTGCATGGTTTTGAAATCGCAGTCAGAATAAAAATTACATCCATATCAACATTTTTATCAGCTCTGAACCTGTCGTTTTGGTCAAAAAATGAAAATTCTAAAAGTTCCTGTTTTTCTGCTTTAAACTCTAGGTACACATCCAAAATGTATTACTGAGTTGAAAGAAGTTGATTCTGGTGCATGGTTTTGAAACCGCAGTCAGAATAAAAATTACATCAATATCAACATTTTTATCAGCTCCGGTCCTGTCGTTTAGGTCAAAAAATGAAAATTCTAAAAGATCCTGTTTTTCTGCTTTAAACTCTAGGTACACATCAAAATGCATTACTGAGTTGAAAGAAGTGAATTCTGGTGCATGGTTTTGAAATCGCAGTCAGAAAAAAAATTACATCCATATCAACATTTTTATCAGCTCCGGACCTGTCGTTTTGGTCAAAAAATGAAAAATCTAAAAGTTCCTGTTTTTCTGCTTTAAACTCTAGGTACACATCCAAAATGCATTACTGAGATGAAAGAAGTTGATTCTGGTGCATGGTTTTGAAACCGCAGTCAGAAAAAAAATTACATCCATATCAACATTTTATCAGCTCCGGTTCTGTTGTTTTGGTCAAAAAATGAAAATTCTAAAAGTTCCTGTTTTTCTGCTTTAAACTCTAGGTACACATCCAAAATGCATTACTGAGATGAAAGAAGTTGATTCTGGTGCATGGTTTTGAAACCGCAGTCAGAAAAAAAATTACATCCATATCAACATTTTTATCAGCTCCGGTCCTGTCGTTTTGGTCAAAAAATGAAAATTCTAAAAGTTCCTGTTTTTCTGCTGTAAACTCTAGGTACACATCAAAATGCATTACTGAGTTGAAAGAAGTGAATTCTGGTGCATGGTTTTGAAATCGCAGTCAGAAAAAAAATTACATCCATATCAACATTTTTATCAGCTGTCGTTTTGGTCAAAAAATGAAAGATCGAAAAGTTCCTGTTTTTCTGCTTTAAACTCTAGGTACACATCCAAAATGCATTACTGAGATGAAAGAAGTTGATTCTGGTGCATGGTTTTGAAACTGCAGTCAGAAAAAAAATTACATCCATATCAACATTTTTATCAGCTCCAGACCTGTCGTTTTGGTCAAAAAATTAAAATTCTAAAAGTTCCTGTTTTTCTGCTTTAAACTCTAGGTACACATCAAAATGCATTACTGAGTTGAAAGAAGTGAATTCTGGTGCATGGTTTTATAATCGCAGTCAGAAAAAAAATTACATCCATATCAACATTTTTATCAGCTCCGGACCTGTCGTTTTGGTCAAAAAATGAAAATTCTAAAAGTTCCTGTTTTTCTGCTTTAAACTCTAGGTACACATCCAAAATGCATTACTGAGTTGAAAGAAGTGAATTCTGGTGCATGTTTTGAAACCGCAGTCAGAAAAAAAATTACATCCATATCAACATTTTTATCAGCTCCGGACCTGTCGTTTTGGTCAAAAAATGAAAATTCTAAAAGTTCCTGTTTTTCTGCTTTAAACTCTAGGTACACATCCAAAATGTATTACTGAGTTGAAAGAAGTTGATTCTGGTGCATGGTTTTGAAACCGCAGTCAGAAAAAAAATTACATCCATATCAACATTTTTATCAGCTCTGAACCTGTCGTTTTGGTCAAAAAATGAAAATTCTAAAAGTTCCTGTTTTTCTGCTTTAAACTCTAGGTACACATCCAAAATGTATTACTGAGTTGAAAGAAGTTGATTCTGGTGCATGGTTTTGAAATCGCAGTCAGAATAAAAATTACATCCATATCAACATTTTTATCAGCTCTGAACCTGTCGTTTTGGTCAAAAAATGAAAATTCTAAAAGTTCCTGTTTTTCTGCTTTAAACTCTAGGTACACATCCAAAATGTATTACTGAGTTGAAAGAAGTTGATTCTGGTGCATGGTTTTGAAACCGCAGTCAGAATAAAAATTACATCAATATCAACATTTTTATCAGCTCCGGTCCTGTCGTTTAGGTCAAAAAATGAAAATTCTAAAAGATCCTGTTTTTCTGCTTTAAACTCTAGGTACACATCAAAATGCATTACTGAGTTGAAAGAAGTGAATTCTGGTGCATGGTTTTGAAATCGCAGTCAGAAAAAAAATTACATCCATATCAACATTTTTATCAGCTCCGGACCTGTCGTTTTGGTCAAAAAATGAAAAATCTAAAAGTTCCTGTTTTTCTGCTTTAAACTCTAGGTACACATCCAAAATGCATTACTGAGATGAAAGAAGTTGATTCTGGTGCATGGTTTTGAAACCGCAGTCAGAAAAAAAATTACATCCATATCAACATTTTATCAGCTCCGGTTCTGTTGTTTTGGTCAAAAAATGAAAATTCTAAAAGTTCCTGTTTTTCTGCTTTAAACTCTAGGTACACATCCAAAATGCATTACTGAGATGAAAGAAGTTGATTCTGGTGCATGGTTTTGAAACCGCAGTCAGAAAAAAAATTACAACCATATCAACATTTTTATCAGTTCCGGACCTGTCGTTTTGGTCAAAAAAATGAAAATTCTAAAAGTTCCTGTTTTTCTGCTTTAAACTCTAGGTACACATCCAAAATGCATTACTGAGTTGAAAGAAGATGATTCTGGTGCATGGTTTTGAAACTGCAGTCAGAAAAAAAATTACATCCATATCAACATTTTATCAGCTCCGGACCTGTCGTTTTGGTCAAAAAAATGAAAATTCTAAAAGTTTCTGTTTTTCTGCTTTAAACTCTAGGTACACATCCAAAATGCATTACTGAGTTGAAAGAAGTGAATTCTGGTGCATGGTTTTGAAATCACAGTCAGAAAAAAAAAACATCCTTATCAACATTTTTATCAGCTCCGGTCCTGTCGTTTTGGTCAAAAAATTAAAATTCTAAAAGTTCCTGTTTTTCTGCTTTAAACTCTAGGTACACATCCAAAATGAATTACTGAGTTGAAAGAAGTTGATTCTGGTGCATGGTTTTGAAACCGCAGTCAGAAAAAAAATTACATCCATATCAACATTTTTATCAGCTCCGGACCTGTCGTTTTGGTCAAAAAATGAAAATTCTAAAAGTTCCTTTTTTTCTGCTTTAAACTCTAGGTACACATCCAAAATGTATTACTGAGTTGAAAGAAGTTGATTCTGGTGCATGGTTTTGAAACCGCAGTCAGAAAAAAAATTACATCCATATCAACATTTTTATCAGCTCCGGTCCTGTTGTTTTGGTCAAAAAATGAAAATTCTAAAAGTTCCTGTTTTTCTGCTTTAAACTCTAGGTACACATCCAAAATGTATTACTGAGTTGAAAGAAGTTGATTCTGGTGCATGGTTTTGAAACCGCAGTCAGAAAAAAAATTACATCCATATCAACATTTTTATCAGCTCTGAACCTGTCGTTTTGGTAAAAAAATGAAAATTCTAAAAGTTCCTGTTTTTCTGCTTTAAACTCTAGGTACACATCCAAAATGTATTACTGAGTTGAAAGAAGTTGATTCTGGTGCATGGTTTTGAAACCGCAGTCAGAATAAAAATTACATCAATATCAACATTTTTATCAGCTCCGGTCCTGTCGTTTAGGTCAAAAAATGAAAATTCTAAAAGTTCCTGTTTTTCTGCTTTAAACTCTAGGTACACATCCAAAATGCATTACTGAGATGAAAGAAGTTGATTCTGGTGCATGGTTTTGAAACCGCAGTCAGAAAAAAAATTACATCCATATCAACATTTTTATCAGCTCCGGTTCTGTTGTTTTGGTCAAAAAATGAAAATTCTAAAAGTTCCTGTTTTTCTGCTTTAAACTCTAGGTACACATCAAAATGCATTACTGAGTTGAAAGAAGTGAATTCTGGTGCATGGTTTTGAAATCGCAGTCAGAAAAAAAATTACATCCATATCAACATTTTTATCAGCTGTCGTTTTGGTCAAAAAATGAAAGATCGAAAAGTTCCTGTTTTTCTGCTTTAAACTCTAGGTACACATCCAAAATGCATTACTGAGATGAAAGAAGTTGATTCTGGTGCATGGTTTTGAAACTGCAGTCAGAAAAAAAATTACATCCATATCAACATTTTTATCAGCTCCAGACCTGTCGTTTTGGTCAAAAAATTAAAATTCTAAAAGTTCCTGTTTTTCTGCTTTAAACTCTAGGTACACATCAAAATGCATTACTGAGTTGAAAGAAGTGAATTCTGGTGCATGGTTTTATAATCGCAGTCAGAAAAAAAATTACATCCATATCAACATTTTTATCAGCTCCGGACCTGTCGTTTTGGTCAAAAAATGAAAATTCTAAAAGTTCCTGTTTTTCTGCTTTAAACTCTAGGTACACATCCAAAATGCATTACTGAGTTGAAAGAAGTGAATTCTGGTGCATGTTTTGAAACCGCAGTCAGAAAAAAAATTACATCCATATCAACATTTTTATCAGCTCCGGACCTGTCGTTTTGGTCAAAAAATGAAAATTCTAAAAGTTCCTGTTTTTCTGCTTTAAACTCTAGGTACACATCCAAAATGTATTACTGAGTTGAAAGAAGTTGATTCTGGTGCATGGTTTTGAAACCGCAGTCAGAAAAAAAATTACATCCATATCAACATTTTTATCAGCTCTGAACCTGTCGTTTTGGTCAAAAAATGAAAATTCTAAAAGTTCCTGTTTTTCTGCTTTAAACTCTAGGTACACATCCAAAATGTATTACTGAGTTGAAAGAAGTTGATTCTGGTGCATGGTTTTGAAATCGCAGTCAGAATAAAAATTACATCCATATCAACATTTTTATCAGCTCTGAACCTGTCGTTTTGGTCAAAAAATGAAAATTCTAAAAGTTCCTGTTTTTCTGCTTTAAACTCTAGGTACACATCCAAAATGTATTACTGAGTTGAAAGAAGTTGATTCTGGTGCATGGTTTTGAAACCGCAGTCAGAATAAAAATTACATCAATATCAACATTTTTATCAGCTCCGGTCCTGTCGTTTAGGTCAAAAAATGAAAATTCTAAAAGATCCTGTTTTTCTGCTTTAAACTCTAGGTACACATCAAAATGCATTACTGAGTTGAAAGAAGTGAATTCTGGTGCATGGTTTTGAAATCGCAGTCAGAAAAAAAATTACATCCATATCAACATTTTTATCAGCTCCGGACCTGTCGTTTTGGTCAAAAAATGAAAAATCTAAAAGTTCCTGTTTTTCTGCTTTAAACTCTAGGTACACATCCAAAATGCATTACTGAGATGAAAGAAGTTGATTCTGGTGCATGGTTTTGAAACCGCAGTCAGAAAAAAAATTACATCCATATCAACATTTTATCAGCTCCGGTTCTGTTGTTTTGGTCAAAAAATGAAAATTCTAAAAGTTCCTGTTTTTCTGCTTTAAACTCTAGGTACACATCCAAAATGCATTACTGAGATGAAAGAAGTTGATTCTGGTGAATGGTTTTGAAACTGCAGTCTGAAAAAAATTACATCCATATCAACATTTTTATCATCTCCAGACCTGTCGTTTTGGTCAAAAAATTAAAATTCTAAAAGTTCCTGTTTTTCTGCTTTAAACTCTAGGTACACATCAAAATGCATTACTGAGTTGAAAGAAGTGAATTCTGGTGCATGGTTTTATAATCGCAGTCAGAAAAAAAATTACATCCATATCAACATTTTTATCAGCTCCGGACCTGTCGTTTTGGTCAAAAAATTAAAATTCTAAAAGTTCCTGTTTTTCTGCTTTAAACTCTAGGTACACATCCAAAATGCATTACTGAGTTGAAAGAAGTGAATTCTGGTGCATGGTTTTGAAACCGCAGTCAGAAAAAAAATTACATCCATATCAACATTTTTATCAGCTCCGGACTTGTCGTTTTGGTCAAAAAATGAAAATTCTAAAAGTTCCTGTTTTTCTGCTTTAAACTCTAGGTACACATCCAAAATGTATTACTGAGTTGAAAGAAGTTGATTCTGGTGCATGGTTTTGAAACCGCAGTCAGAAAAAAAATTACATCCATATCAACATTTTTATCAGCTCTGAACCTGTCGTTTTGGTCAAAAAATGAAAATTCTAAAAGTTCCTGTTTTTCTGCTTTAAACTCTAGGTACACATCCAAAATGTATTACTGAGTTGAAAGAAGTTGATTCTGGTGCATGGTTTTGAAATCGCAGTCAGAATAAAAATTACATCCATATCAACATTTTTATCAGCTCTGAACCTGTCGTTTTGGTCAAAAAATGAAAATTCTAAAAGTTCCTGTTTTTCTGCTTTAAACTCTAGGTACACATCCAAAATGTATTACTGAGTTGAAAGAAGTTGATTCTGGTGCATGGTTTTGAAACCGCAGTCAGAATAAAAATTACATCAATATCAACATTTTTATCAGCTCCGGTCCTGTCGTTTAGGTCAAAAAATGAAAATTCTAAAAGATCCTGTTTTTCTGCTTTAAACTCTAGGTACACATCAAAATGCATTACTGAGTTGAAAGAAGTGAATTCTGGTGCATGGTTTTGAAATCGCAGTCAGAAAAAAAATTACATCCATATCAACATTTTTATCAGCTCCGGACCTGTCGTTTTGGTCAAAAAATGAAAAATCTAAAAGTTCCTGTTTTTCTGCTTTAAACTCTAGGTACACATCCAAAATGCATTACTGAGATGAAAGAAGTTGATTCTGGTGCATGGTTTTGAAACCGCAGTCAGAAAAAAAATTACATCCATATCAACATTTTTATCAGCTCCGGACCTGTCGTTTTGGTCAAAAAATGAAAATTCTAAAAGTTCCTGTTTTTCTGCTTTAAACTCTAGGTACACATCCAAAATGAATTACTGAGTTGAAAGAAGTTGATTCTGGTGCATGGTTTTGAAACCGCAGTCAGAAAAAAAATTACATCCATATCAACATTTTTATCAGCTCCGGTCCTGTTGTTTTGGTCAAAAAATGAAAATTCTAAAAGTTCATTTTTTTCTGCTTTAAACTCTAGGTACACATCCAAAATGTATTACTGAGTTGAAAGAAGTTGATTCTGGTGCATGGTTTTGAAACCGCAGTCAGAAAAAAAATTACATCCATATCAACATTTTTATCAGCTCCGGTCCTGTCGTTTTGGTCAAAAAATGAAAATTCTAAAAGTTCCTGTTTTTCTGCTGTAAACTCTAGGTACACATCAAAATGCATTACTGAGTTGAAAGAAGTGAATTCTGGTGCATGGTTTTGAAATCGCAGTCAGAAAAAAAATTACATCCATATCAACATTTTTATCAGCTGTCGTTTTGGTCAAAAAATGAAAGATCGAAAAGTTCCTGTTTTTCTGCTTTAAACTCTAGGTACACATCCAAAATGCATTACTGAGATGAAAGAAGTTGATTCTGGTGCATGGTTTTGAAACTGCAGTCAGAAAAAAAATTACATCCATATCAACATTTTTATCAGCTCCAGACCTGTCGTTTTGGTCAAAAAATTAAAATTCTAAAAGTTCCTGTTTTTCTGCTTTAAACTCTAGGTACACATCAAAATGCATTACTGAGTTGAAAGAAGTGAATTCTGGTGCATGGTTTTATAATCGCAGTCAGAAAAAAAATTACATCCATATCAACATTTTTATCAGCTCCGGACCTGTCGTTTTGGTCAAAAAATGAAAATTCTAAAAGTTCCTGTTTTTCTGCTTTAAACTCTAGGTACACATCCAAAATGCATTACTGAGTTGAAAGAAGTGAATTCTGGTGCATGTTTTGAAACCGCAGTCAGAAAAAAAATTACATCCATATCAACATTTTTATCAGCTCCGGACCTGTCGTTTTGGTCAAAAAATGAAAATTCTAAAAGTTCCTGTTTTTCTGCTTTAAACTCTAGGTACACATCCAAAATGTATTACTGAGTTGAAAGAAGTTGATTCTGGTGCATGGTTTTGAAACCGCAGTCAGAAAAAAAATTACATCCATATCAACATTTTTATCAGCTCTGAACCTGTCGTTTTGGTCAAAAAATGAAAATTCTAAAAGTTCCTGTTTTTCTGCTTTAAACTCTAGGTACACATCCAAAATGTATTACTGAGTTGAAAGAAGTTGATTCTGGTGCATGGTTTTGAAATCGCAGTCAGAATAAAAATTACATCCATATCAACATTTTTATCAGCTCTGAACCTGTCGTTTTGGTCAAAAAATGAAAATTCTAAAAGTTCCTGTTTTTCTGCTTTAAACTCTAGGTACACATCCAAAATGTATTACTGAGTTGAAAGAAGTTGATTCTGGTGCATGGTTTTGAAACCGCAGTCAGAATAAAAATTACATCAATATCAACATTTTTATCAGCTCCGGTCCTGTCGTTTAGGTCAAAAAATGAAAATTCTAAAAGATCCTGTTTTTCTGCTTTAAACTCTAGGTACACATCAAAATGCATTACTGAGTTGAAAGAAGTGAATTCTGGTGCATGGTTTTGAAATCGCAGTCAGAAAAAAAATTACATCCATATCAACATTTTTATCAGCTCCGGACCTGTCGTTTTGGTCAAAAAATGAAAAATCTAAAAGTTCCTGTTTTTCTGCTTTAAACTCTAGGTACACATCCAAAATGCATTACTGAGATGAAAGAAGTTGATTCTGGTGCATGGTTTTGAAACCGCAGTCAGAAAAAAAATTACATCCATATCAACATTTTATCAGCTCCGGTTCTGTTGTTTTGGTCAAAAAATGAAAATTCTAAAAGTTCCTGTTTTTCTGCTTTAAACTCTAGGTACACATCCAAAATGCATTACTGAGATGAAAGAAGTTGATTCTGGTGCATGGTTTTGAAACCGCAGTCAGAAAAAAAATTACAACCATATCAACATTTTTATCAGTTCCGGACCTGTCGTTTTGGTCAAAAAAATGAAAATTCTAAAAGTTCCTGTTTTTCTGCTTTAAACTCTAGGTACACATCCAAAATGCATTACTGAGTTGAAAGAAGATGATTCTGGTGCATGGTTTTGAAACTGCAGTCAGAAAAAAAATTACATCCATATCAACATTTTATCAGCTCCGGACCTGTCGTTTTGGTCAAAAAAATGAAAATTCTAAAAGTTCCTGTTTTTCTGCTTTAAACTCTAGGTACACATCCAAAATGCATTACTGAGTTGAAAGAAGTGAATTCTGGTGCATGGTTTTGAAATCACAGTCAGAAAAAAAAAAACATCCTTATCAACATTTTTATCAGCTCCGGTCCTGTCGTTTTGGTCAAAAAATTAAAATTCTAAAAGTTCCTGTTTTTCTGCTTTAAACTCTAGGTACACATCCAAAATGAATTACTGAGTTGAAAGAAGTTGATTCTGGTGCATGGTTTTGAAACCGCAGTCAGAAAAAAAATTACATCCATATCAACATTTTTATCAGCTCCGGACCTGTCGTTTTGGTCAAAAAATGAAAATTCTAAAAGTTCCTTTTTTTCTGCTTTAAACTCTAGGTACACATCCAAAATGTATTACTGAGTTGAAAGAAGTTGATTCTGGTGCATGGTTTTGAAACCGCAGTCAGAAAAAAAATTACATCCATATCAACATTTTTATCAGCTCCGGTCCTGTTGTTTTGGTCAAAAAATGAAAATTCTAAAAGTTCCTGTTTTTCTGCTTTAAACTCTAGGTACACATCCAAAATGTATTACTGAGTTGAAAGAAGTTGATTCTGGTGCATGGTTTTGAAACCGCAGTCAGAAAAAAAATTACATCCATATCAACATTTTTATCAGCTCTGAACCTGTCGTTTTGGTAAAAAAATGAAAATTCTAAAAGTTCCTGTTTTTCTGCTTTAAACTCTAGGTACACATCCAAAATGTATTACTGAGTTGAAAGAAGTTGATTCTGGTGCATGGTTTTGAAACCGCAGTCAGAATAAAAATTACATCAATATCAACATTTTTATCAGCTCCGGTCCTGTCGTTTAGGTCAAAAAATGAAAATTCTAAAAGTTCCTGTTTTTCTGCTTTAAACTCTAGGTACACATCCAAAATGCATTACTGAGATGAAAGAAGTTGATTCTGGTGCATGGTTTTGAAACCGCAGTCAGAAAAAAAATTACATCCATATCAACATTTTTATCAGCTCCGGTTCTGTTGTTTTGGTCAAAAAATGAAAATTCTAAAAGTTCCTGTTTTTCTGCTTTAAACTCTAGGTACACATCCAAAATGCATTACTGAGATGAAAGAAGTTGATTCTGGTGCATGGTTTTGAAACCGCAGTCAGAAAAAAAATTACAACCATATCAACATTTTTATCAGCTCCGGACCTGTCGTTTTGGTCAAAAAAATGAAAATTCTAAAAGTTCCTGTTTTTCTGCTTTAAACTCTAGGTACACATCCAAAATGCATTACTGAGTTGAAAGAAGATGATTCTGGTGCATGGTTTTGAAACTGCAGTCAGAAAAAAAATTACATCCATATCAACATTTTATCAGCTCCGGACCTGTCGTTTTGTTCAAAAAAATGAAAATTCTAAAAGTTCCTGTTTTTCTGCTTTAAACTCTAGGTACACATCCAAAATGCATTACTGAGTTGAAAGAAGTGAATTCTGGTGCATGGTTTTGAAATCACAGTCAGAAAAAAAAAAACATCCTTATCAACATTTTTATCAGCTCCGGTCCTGTCGTTTTGGTCAAAAAATTAAAATTCTAAAAGTTCCTGTTTTTCTGCTTCAAACTCTAGGTACACATCCAAAATGAATTACTGAGTTGAAAGAAGTTGATTCTGGTGCATGGTTTTGAAACCGCAGTCAGAAAAAAAATTACATCCATATCAACATTTTTATCAGCTCCGGACCTGTCGTTTTGGTCAAAAAATGAAAATTCTAAAAGTTCCTTTTTTTCTGCTTTAAACTCTAGGTACACATCCAAAATGTATTACTGAGTTGAAAGAAGTTGATTCTGGTGCATGGTTTTGAAACCGCAGTCAGAAAAAAAATTACATCCATATCAACATTTTTATCAGCTCCGGTCCTGTTGTTTTGGTCAAAAAATGAAAATTCTAAAAGTTCCTGTTTTTCTGCTTTAAACTCTAGGTATACATCCAAAATGTATTACTGAGTTGAAAGAAGTTGATTCTGGTGCATGGTTTTGAAACCGCAGTCAGAATAAAAATTACATCAATATCAACATTTTTATCAGCTCCGGTCCTGTCGTTTAGGTCAAAAAATGAAAATTCTAAAAGATCCTGTTTTTCTGCTTTAAACTCTAGGTACACATCAAAATGCATTACTGAGTTGAAAGAAGTGAATTCTGGTGCATGGTTTTGAAATCGCAGTCAGAAAAAAAATTACATCCATATCAACATTTTTATCAGCTCCGGACCTGTCGTTTTGGTCAAAAAATGAAAATTCTAAAAGTTCCTGTTTTTCTGCTGTAAACTCTAGGTACACATCAAAATGCATTACTGAGTTGAAAGAAGTGAATTCTGGTGCATGGTTTTGAAATCGCAGTCAGAAAAAAAATTACATCCATATCAACATTTTTATCAGCTGTCGTTTTGGTCAAAAAATGAAAGATCGAAAAGTTCCTGTTTTTCTGCTTTAAACTCTAGGTACACATCCAAAATGCATTACTGAGATGAAAGAAGTTGATTCTGGTGCATGGTTTTGAAACTGCAGTCAGAAAAAAAATTACATCCATATCAACATTTTTATCAGCTCCAGACCTGTCGTTTTGGTCAAAAAATGAAAATTCTAAAAGTTCCTGTTTTTCTGCTTTAAACTCTAGGTACACATCCAAAATGTATTACTGAGTTGAAAGAAGTTGATTCTGGTGCATGGTTTTGAAACCGCAGTCAGAATAAAAATTACATCAATATCAACATTTTTATCAGCTCCGGTCCTGTCGTTTAGGTCAAAAAATGAAAATTCTAAAAGATCCTGTTTTTCTGCTTTAAACTCTAGGTACACATCAAAATGCATTACTGAGTTGAAAGAAGTTGATTCTGGTGCATGGTTTTGAAACCGCAGTCAGAAAAAAAATTACATCCATATCAACATTTTTATCAGCTCTGAACCTGTCGTTTTGGTCAAAAAATGAAAATTCTAAAAGTTCCTGTTTTTCTGCTTTAAACTCTAGGTACACATCCAAAATGTATTACTGAGTTGAAAGAAGTTGATTCTGGTGCATGGTTTTGAAATCGCAGTCAGAATAAAAATTACATCCATATCAACATTTTTATCAGCTCTGAACCTGTCGTTTTGGTCAAAAAATGAAAATTCTAAAAGTTCCTGTTTTTCTGCTTTAAACTCTAGGTACACATCCAAAATGTATTACTGAGTTGAAAGAAGTTGATTCTGGTGCATGGTTTTGAAACCGCAGTCAGAATAAAAATTACATCAATATCAACATTTTTATCAGCTCCGGTCCTGTCGTTTAGGTCAAAAAATGAAAATTCTAAAAGATCCTGTTTTTCTGCTTTAAACTCTAGGTACACATCAAAATGCATTACTGAGTTGAAAGAAGTGAATTCTGGTGCATGGTTTTGAAATCGCAGTCAGAAAAAAAATTACATCCATATCAACATTTTTATCAGCTCCGGACCTGTCGTTTTGGTCAAAAAATGAAAAATCTAAAAGTTCCTGTTTTTCTGCTTTAAACTCTAGGTACACATCCAAAATGCATTACTGAGATGAAAGAAGTTGATTCTGGTGCATGGTTTTGAAACCGCAGTCAGAAAAAAAATTACATCCATATCAACATTTTTATCAGCTCCGGACCTGTCGTTTTGGTCAAAAAATGAAAATTCTAAAAGTTCCTGTTTTTCTGCTTTAAACTCTAGGTACACATCCAAAATGAATTACTGAGTTGAAAGAAGTTGATTCTGGTGCATGGTTTTGAAACCGCAGTCAGAAAAAAAATTACATCCATATCAACATTTTTATCAGCTCCGGTCCTGTTGTTTTGGTCAAAAAATGAAAATTCTAAAAGTTCATTTTTTTCTGCTTTAAACTCTAGGTACACATCCAAAATGTATTACTGAGTTGAAAGAAGTTGATTCTGGTGCATGGTTTTGAAACCGCAGTCAGAAAAAAAATTACATCCATATCAACATTTTTATCAGCTCCGGTCCTGTCGTTTTGGTCAAAAAATGAAAATTCTAAAAGTTCCTGTTTTTCTGCTGTAAACTCTAGGTACACATCAAAATGCATTACTGAGTTGAAAGAAGTGAATTCTGGTGCATGGTTTTGAAATCGCAGTCAGAAAAAAAATTACATCCATATCAACATTTTTATCAGCTGTCGTTTTGGTCAAAAAATGAAAGATCGAAAAGTTCCTGTTTTTCTGCTTTAAACTCTAGGTACACATCCAAAATGCATTACTGAGATGAAAGAAGTTGATTCTGGTGCATGGTTTTGAAACTGCAGTCAGAAAAAAAATTACATCCATATCAACATTTTTATCAGCTCCAGACCTGTCGTTTTGGTCAAAAAATTAAAATTCTAAAAGTTCCTGTTTTTCTGCTTTAAACTCTAGGTACACATCAAAATGCATTACTGAGTTGAAAGAAGTGAATTCTGGTGCATGGTTTTATAATCGCAGTCAGAAAAAAAATTACATCCATATCAACATTTTTATCAGCTCCGGACCTGTCGTTTTGGTCAAAAAATGAAAATTCTAAAAGTTCCTGTTTTTCTGCTTTAAACTCTAGGTACACATCCAAAATGCATTACTGAGTTGAAAGAAGTGAATTCTGGTGCATGTTTTGAAACCGCAGTCAGAAAAAAAATTACATCCATATCAACATTTTTATCAGCTCCGGACCTGTCGTTTTGGTCAAAAAATGAAAATTCTAAAAGTTCCTGTTTTTCTGCTTTAAACTCTAGGTACACATCCAAAATGTATTACTGAGTTGAAAGAAGTTGATTCTGGTGCATGGTTTTGAAACCGCAGTCAGAAAAAAAATTACATCCATATCAACATTTTTATCAGCTCTGAACCTGTCGTTTTGGTCAAAAAATGAAAATTCTAAAAGTTCCTGTTTTTCTGCTTTAAACTCTAGGTACACATCCAAAATGTATTACTGAGTTGAAAGAAGTTGATTCTGGTGCATGGTTTTGAAATCGCAGTCAGAATAAAAATTACATCCATATCAACATTTTTATCAGCTCTGAACCTGTCGTTTTGGTCAAAAAATGAAAATTCTAAAAGTTCCTGTTTTTCTGCTTTAAACTCTAGGTACACATCCAAAATGTATTACTGAGTTGAAAGAAGTTGATTCTGGTGCATGGTTTTGAAACCGCAGTCAGAATAAAAATTACATCAATATCAACATTTTTATCAGCTCCGGTCCTGTCGTTTAGGTCAAAAAATGAAAATTCTAAAAGATCCTGTTTTTCTGCTTTAAACTCTAGGTACACATCAAAATGCATTACTGAGTTGAAAGAAGTGAATTCTGGTGCATGGTTTTGAAATCGCAGTCAGAAAAAAAATTACATCCATATCAACATTTTTATCAGCTCCGGACCTGTCGTTTTGGTCAAAAAATGAAAAATCTAAAAGTTCCTGTTTTTCTGCTTTAAACTCTAGGTACACATCCAAAATGCATTACTGAGATGAAAGAAGTTGATTCTGGTGCATGGTTTTGAAACCGCAGTCAGAAAAAAAATTACATCCATATCAACATTTTATCAGCTCCGGTTCTGTTGTTTTGGTCAAAAAATGAAAATTCTAAAAGTTCCTGTTTTTCTGCTTTAAACTCTAGGTACACATCCAAAATGCATTACTGAGATGAAAGAAGTTGATTCTGGTGCATGGTTTTGAAACCGCAGTCAGAAAAAAAATTACAACCATATCAACATTTTTATCAGTTCCGGACCTGTCGTTTTGGTCAAAAAAATGAAAATTCTAAAAGTTCCTGTTTTTCTGCTTTAAACTCTAGGTACACATCCAAAATGCATTACTGAGTTGAAAGAAGATGATTCTGGTGCATGGTTTTGAAACTGCAGTCAGAAAAAAAATTACATCCATATCAACATTTTATCAGCTCCGGACCTGTCGTTTTGGTCAAAAAAATGAAAATTCTAAAAGTTCCTGTTTTTCTGCTTTAAACTCTAGGTACACATCCAAAATGCATTACTGAGTTGAAAGAAGTGAATTCTGGTGCATGGTTTTGAAATCACAGTCAGAAAAAAAAAAACATCCTTATCAACATTTTTATCAGCTCCGGTCCTGTCGTTTTGGTCAAAAAATTAAAATTCTAAAAGTTCCTGTTTTTCTGCTTTAAACTCTAGGTACACATCCAAAATGAATTACTGAGTTGAAAGAAGTTGATTCTGGTGCATGGTTTTGAAACCGCAGTCAGAAAAAAAATTACATCCATATCAACATTTTTATCAGCTCCGGACCTGTCGTTTTGGTCAAAAAATGAAAATTCTAAAAGTTCCTTTTTTTCTGCTTTAAACTCTAGGTACACATCCAAAATGTATTACTGAGTTGAAAGAAGTTGATTCTGGTGCATGGTTTTGAAACCGCAGTCAGAAAAAAAATTACATCCATATCAACATTTTTATCAGCTCCGGTCCTGTTGTTTTGGTCAAAAAATGAAAATTCTAAAAGTTCCTGTTTTTCTGCTTTAAACTCTAGGTACACATCCAAAATGTATTACTGAGTTGAAAGAAGTTGATTCTGGTGCATGGTTTTGAAACCGCAGTCAGAAAAAAAATTACATCCATATCAACATTTTTATCAGCTCTGAACCTGTCGTTTTGGTAAAAAAATGAAAATTCTAAAAGTTCCTGTTTTTCTGCTTTAAACTCTAGGTACACATCCAAAATGTATTACTGAGTTGAAAGAAGTTGATTCTGGTGCATGGTTTTGAAACCGCAGTCAGAATAAAAATTACATCAATATCAACATTTTTATCAGCTCCGGTCCTGTCGTTTAGGTCAAAAAATGAAAATTCTAAAAGTTCCTGTTTTTCTGCTTTAAACTCTAGGTACACATCCAAAATGCATTACTGAGATGAAAGAAGTTGATTCTGGTGCATGGTTTTGAAACCGCAGTCAGAAAAAAAATTACATCCATATCAACATTTTTATCAGCTCCGGTTCTGTTGTTTTGGTCAAAAAATGAAAATTCTAAAAGTTCCTGTTTTTCTGCTTTAAACTCTAGGTACACATCCAAAATGCATTACTGAGATGAAAGAAGTTGATTCTGGTGCATGGTTTTGAAACCGCAGTCAGAAAAAAAATTACAACCATATCAACATTTTTATCAGCTCCGGACCTGTCGTTTTGGTCAAAAAAATGAAAATTCTAAAAGTTCCTGTTTTTCTGCTTTAAACTCTAGGTACACATCCAAAATGCATTACTGAGTTGAAAGAAGATGATTCTGGTGCATGGTTTTGAAACTGCAGTCAGAAAAAAAATTACATCCATATCAACATTTTATCAGCTCCGGACCTGTCGTTTTGTTCAAAAAAATGAAAATTCTAAAAGTTCCTGTTTTTCTGCTTTAAACTCTAGGTACACATCCAAAATGCATTACTGAGTTGAAAGAAGTGAATTCTGGTGCATGGTTTTGAAATCACAGTCAGAAAAAAAAAAACATCCTTATCAACATTTTTATCAGCTCCGGTCCTGTCGTTTTGGTCAAAAAATTAAAATTCTAAAAGTTCCTGTTTTTCTGCTTCAAACTCTAGGTACACATCCAAAATGAATTACTGAGTTGAAAGAAGTTGATTCTGGTGCATGGTTTTGAAACCGCAGTCAGAAAAAAAATTACATCCATATCAACATTTTTATCAGCTCCGGACCTGTCGTTTTGGTCAAAAAATGAAAATTCTAAAAGTTCCTTTTTTTCTGCTTTAAACTCTAGGTACACATCCAAAATGTATTACTGAGTTGAAAGAAGTTGATTCTGGTGCATGGTTTTGAAACCGCAGTCAGAAAAAAAATTACATCCATATCAACATTTTTATCAGCTCCGGTCCTGTTGTTTTGGTCAAAAAATGAAAATTCTAAAAGTTCCTGTTTTTCTGCTTTAAACTCTAGGTATACATCCAAAATGTATTACTGAGTTGAAAGAAGTTGATTCTGGTGCATGGTTTTGAAACCGCAGTCAGAATAAAAATTACATCAATATCAACATTTTTATCAGCTCCGGTCCTGTCGTTTAGGTCAAAAAATGAAAATTCTAAAAGATCCTGTTTTTCTGCTTTAAACTCTAGGTACACATCAAAATGCATTACTGAGTTGAAAGAAGTGAATTCTGGTGCATGGTTTTGAAATCGCAGTCAGAAAAAAAATTACATCCATATCAACATTTTTATCAGCTCCGGACCTGTCGTTTTGGTCAAAAAATGAAAATTCTAAAAGTTCCTGTTTTTCTGCTGTAAACTCTAGGTACACATCAAAATGCATTACTGAGTTGAAAGAAGTGAATTCTGGTGCATGGTTTTGAAATCGCAGTCAGAAAAAAAATTACATCCATATCAACATTTTTATCAGCTGTCGTTTTGGTCAAAAAATGAAAGATCGAAAAGTTCCTGTTTTTCTGCTTTAAACTCTAGGTACACATCCAAAATGCATTACTGAGATGAAAGAAGTTGATTCTGGTGCATGGTTTTGAAACTGCAGTCAGAAAAAAAATTACATCCATATCAACATTTTTATCAGCTCCAGACCTGTCGTTTTGGTCAAAAAATGAAAATTCTAAAAGTTCCTGTTTTTCTGCTTTAAACTCTAGGTACACATCCAAAATGTATTACTGAGTTGAAAGAAGTTGATTCTGGTGCATGGTTTTGAAACCGCAGTCAGAATAAAAATTACATCAATATCAACATTTTTATCAGCTCCGGTCCTGTCGTTTAGGTCAAAAAATGAAAATTCTAAAAGATCCTGTTTTTCTGCTTTAAACTCTAGGTACACATCAAAATGCATTACTGAGTTGAAAGAAGTGAATTCTGGTGCATGGTTTTGAAATCGCAGTCAGAAAAAAAATTACAACCATATCAACATTTTTATCAGCTCCGGACCTGTCGTTTTGGTCAAAAAAATGAAAATTCTAAAAGTTCCTGTTTTTCTGCTTTAAACTCTAGGTACACATCCAAAATGCATTACTGAGTTGAAAGAAGATGATTCTGGTGCATGGTTTTGAAACTAAAGTCAGAAAAAAAATTACATCCATATCAACATTTTATCAGCTCCGGACCTGTCGTTTTGGTCAAAAAAATGAAAATTCTAAAAGTTCCTGTTTTTCTGCTTTAAACTCTAGGTACACATCCAAAATGCATTACTGAGTTGAAAGAAGTGAATTCTGGTGCATGGTTTTGAAATCACAGTCAGAAAAAAAAAACATCCTTATCAACATTTTTATCAGCTCCGGTCCTGTCGTTTTGGTCAAAAAATTAAAATTCTAAAAGTTCCTGTTTTTCTGCTTTAAACTCTAGGTACACATCCAAAATGAATTACTGAGTTGAAAGAAGTTGATTCTGGTGCATGGTTTTGAAACCGCAGTCAGAAAAAAAATTACATCCATATCAACATTTTTATCAGCTCCGGACCTGTCGTTTTGGTCAAAAAATGAAAATTCTAAAAGTTCCTTTTTTTCTGCTTTAAACTCTAGGTACACATCCAAAATGTATTACTGAGTTGAAAGAAGTTGATTCTGGTGCATTTTTTTGAAACCGCAGTCAGAAAAAAAATTACATCCATATCAACATTTTTATCAGCTCCGGTCCTGTCGTTTAGGTCAAAAAAATGAAAATTCTAAAAGTTCCTGTTTTTCTGCTTTAAACTCTAGGTACACATCCAAAATGCATTACTGAGTTGAAAGAAGTGAATTCTGGTGCATGGTTTTGAAATCACAGTCAGAAAAAAAAACATCCTTATCAACATTTTTATCAGCTCCGGTCCTGTCGTTTTGGTCAAAAAATTAAAATTCTAAAAGTTCCTGTTTTTCTGCTTTAAACTCTAGGTACACATCCAAAATGAATTACTGAGTTGAAAGAAGTTGATTCTGGTGCATGGTTTTGAAACCGCAGTCAGAAAAAAAATTACATCCATATCAACATTTTTATCAGCTCCGGACCTGTCGTTTTGGTCAAAAAATGAAAATTCTAAAAGTTCCTTTTTTTCTGCTTTAAACTCTAGGTACACATCCAAAATGTATTACTGAGTTGAAAGAAGTTGATTCTGGTGCATGGTTTTGAAACCGCAGTCAGAAAAAAAATTACATCCATATCAACATTTTTATCAGCTCCGGTCCTGTTGTTTTGGTCAAAAAATGAAAATTCTAAAAGTTCCTGTTTTTCTGCTTTAAACTCTAGGTACACATCCAAAATGTATTACTGAGTTGAAAGAAGTTGATTCTGGTGCATGGTTTTGAAACCGCAGTCAGAATAAAAATTACATCAATATCAACATTTTTATCAGCTCCGGTCCTGTCGTTTAGGTCAAAAAATGAAAATTCTAAAAGTTCCTGTTTTTCTGCTTTAAACTCTAGGTACACATCCAAAATGCATTACTGAGATGAAAGAAGTTGATTCTGGTGCATGGTTTTGAAACCGCAGTC
Organism: Crinia signifera; assembly: GCF_055691185.1. NCBI lineage: Eukaryota > Metazoa > Chordata > Amphibia > Anura > Myobatrachidae > Crinia > Crinia signifera. The sequence goes on from NW_028142600.1 coordinate 233,441, forward strand.
AGAAAAAAAATTACATCCATATCAACATTTTTATCAGCTCCGGTTCTGTTGTTTTGGTCAAAAAATGAAAATTCTAAAAGTTCCTGTTTTTCTGCTTTAAACTCTAGGTACACATCCAAAATGCATTACTGAGATGAAAGAAGTTGATTCTGGTGCATGGTTTTGAAACCGCAGTCAGAAAAAAAATTACAACCATATCAACATTTTTATCAGCTCCGGACCTGTCGTTTTGGTCAAAAAAATGAAAATTCTAAAAGTTCCTGTTTTTCTGCTTTAAACTCTAGGTACACATCCAAAATGCATTACTGAGTTGAAAGAAGATGATTCTGGTGCATGGTTTTGAAACTGCAGTCAGAAAAAAAATTACATCCATATCAACATTTTATCAGCTCCGGACCTGTCGTTTTGGTCAAAAAAATGAAAATTCTAAAAGTTCCTGTTTTTCTGCTTTAAACTCTAGGTACACATCCAAAATGCATTACTGAGTTGAAAGAAGTGAATTCTGGTGCATGGTTTTGAAATCACAGTCAGAAAAAAAAAAACATCCTTATCAACATTTTTATCAGCTCCGGTCCTGTCGTTTTGGTCAAAAAATTAAAATTCTAAAAGTTCCTGTTTTTCTGCTTTAAACTCTAGGTACACATCCAAAATGAATTACTGAGTTGAAAGAAGTTGATTCTGGTGCATGGTTTTGAAACCGCAGTCAGAAAAAAAATTACATCCATATCAACATTTTTATCAGCTCCGGACCTGTCGTTTTGGTCAAAAAATGAAAATTCTAAAAGTTCCTTTTTTTTCTGCTTTAAACTCTAGGTACACATCCAAAATGTATTACTGAGTTGAAAGAAGTTGATTCTGGTGCATGGTTTTGAAACCGCAGTCAGAAAAAAAATTACATCCATATCAACATTTTTATCAGCTCCGGTCCTGTTGTTTTGGTCAAAAAATGAAAATTCTAAAAGTTCCTGTTTTTCTGCTTTAAACTCTAGGTATACATCCAAAATGTATTACTGAGTTGAAAGAAGTTGATTCTGGTGCATGGTTTTGAAACCGCAGTCAGAATAAAAATTACATCAATATCAACATTTTTATCAGCTCCGGTCCTGTCGTTTAGGTCAAAAAATGAAAATTCTAAAAGATCCTGTTTTTCTGCTTTAAACTCTAGGTACACATCAAAATGCATTACTGAGTTGAAAGAAGTGAATTCTGGTGCATGGTTTTGAAATCGCAGTCAGAAAAAAAATTACATCCATATCAACATTTTTATCAGCTCCGGACCTGTCGTTTTGGTCAAAAAATGAAAATTCTAAAAGTTCCTGTTTTTCTGCTGTAAACTCTAGGTACACATCAAAATGCATTACTGAGTTGAAAGAAGTGAATTCTGGTGCATGGTTTTGAAATCGCAGTCAGAAAAAAAATTACATCCATATCAACATTTTTATCAGCTGTCGTTTTGGTCAAAAAATGAAAGATCGAAAAGTTCCTGTTTTTCTGCTTTAAACTCTAGGTACACATCCAAAATGCATTACTGAGATGAAAGAAGTTGATTCTGGTGCATGGTTTTGAAACTGCAGTCAGAAAAAAAATTACATCCATATCAACATTTTTATCAGCTCCAGACCTGTCGTTTTGGTCAAAAAATGAAAATTCTAAAAGTTCCTGTTTTTCTGCTTTAAACTCTAGGTACACATCCAAAATGTATTACTGAGTTGAAAGAAGTTGATTCTGGTGCATGGTTTTGAAACCGCAGTCAGAATAAAAATTACATCAATATCAACATTTTTATCAGCTCCGGTCCTGTCGTTTAGGTCAAAAAATTAAAATTCTAAAAGATCCTGTTTTTCTGCTTTAAACTCTAGGTACACATCAAAATGCATTACTGAGTTGAAAGAAGTGAATTCTGGTGCATGGTTTTGAAATCGCAGTCAGAAAAAAAATTACAACCATATCAACATTTTTATCAGCTCCGGACCTGTCGTTTTGGTCAAAAAAATGAAAATTCTAAAAGTTCCTGTTTTTCTGCTTTAAACTCTAGGTACACATCCAAAATGCATTACTGAGTTGAAAGAAGATGATTCTGGTGCATGGTTTTGAAACTAAAGTCAGAAAAAAAATTACATCCATATCAACATTTTATCAGCTCCGGACCTGTCGTTTTGGTCAAAAAAATGAAAATTCTAAAAGTTCCTGTTTTTCTGCTTTAAACTCTAGGTACACATCCAAAATGCATTACTGAGTTGAAAGAAGTGAATTCTGGTGCATGGTTTTGAAATCACAGTCAGAAAAAAAAACATCCTTATCAACATTTTTATCAGCTCCGGTCCTGTCGTTTTGGTCAAAAAATTAAAATTCTAAAAGTTCCTGTTTTTCTGCTTTAAACTCTAGGTACACATCCAAAATGAATTACTGAGTTGAAAGAAGTTGATTCTGGTGCATGGTTTTGAAACCGCAGTCAGAAAAAAATTACATCCATATCAACATTTTTATCAGCTCCGGACCTGTCGTTTTGGTCAAAAAATTAAAATTCTAAAAGTTCCTGTTTTTCTGCTTTAAACTCTAGGTACACATCAAAATGCATTACTGAGTTGAAAGAAGTTGATTCTGGTGCATGGTTTTGAAACCGCAGTCAGAAAAAAAATTACATCCATATCAACATTTTTATCAGCTCTGGACCTGTCGTTTTGGTCAAAAAATGAAAATTCTAAAAGTTCCTGTTTTTCTGCTTTAAACTCTAGGTACACATCCAAAATGTATTACTGAGTTGAAAGAAGTTGATTCTGGTGCATGGTTTTGAAACCGCAGTCAGAAAAAAAATTACATCCATATCAACATTTTTATCAGCTCCGGACCTGTCGTTTTGGTCAAAAAATGAAAATTCTAAAAGTTCCTTTTTTTTCTGCTTTAAACTCTAGGTACACATCCAAAATGTATTACTGAGTTGAAAGAAGTTGATTCTGGTGCATGGTTTTGAAACCGCAGTCAGAAAAAAAATTACATCCATATCAACATTTTTATCAGCTCCGGACCTGTCGTTTTGGTCAAAAAATGAAAATTCTAAAAGTTCCTTTTTTTCTGCTTTAAACTCTAGGTACACATCCAAAATGTATTACTGAGTTGAAAGAAGTTGATACTGGTGCATGGTTTTGAAACCGCAGTCAGAAAAAAAATTACATCCATATCAACATTTTTATCAGCTCCGGTCCTGTTGTTTTGGTAAAAAAATGAAAATTCTAAAAGTTCCTGTTTTTCTGCTTTAAACTCTAGGTACACATCCAAAATGCATTACTGAGTTGAAAGAAGTTGATTCTGGTGCATGGTTTTGAAACCGCAGTCAGAAAAAAATTACATCCATATCAACATTTTTATCAGCTCCGGACCTGTCGTTTTGGTCAAAAAATTAAAATTCTAAAAGTTCCTGTTTTTCTGCTTTAAACTCTAGGTACACATCAAAATGCATTACTGAGTTGAAAGAAGTTGATTCTGGTGCATGGTTTTGAAACCGCAGTCAGAAAAAAAATTACATCCATATCAACATTTTTATCAGCTCTGGACCTGTCGTTTTGGTCAAAAAATGAAAATTCTAAAAGTTCCTGTTTTTCTGCTTTAAACTCTAGGTACACATCCAAAATGTATTACTGAGTTGAAAGAAGTTGATTCTGGTGCATGGTTTTGAAACCGCAGTCAGAAAAAAAATTACATCCATATCAACATTTTTATCAGCTCCGGACCTGTCGTTTTGGTCAAAAAATGAAAATTCTAAAAGTTCCTTTTTTTTCTGCTTTAAACTCTAGGTACACATCCAAAATGTATTACTGAGTTGAAAGAAGTTGATTCTGGTGCATGGTTTTGAAACCGCAGTCAGAAAAAAAATTACATCCATATCAACATTTTTATCAGCTCCGGACCTGTCGTTTTGGTCAAAAAATGAAAATTCTAAAAGTTCCTTTTTTTCTGCTTTAAACTCTAGGTACACATCCAAAATGTATTACTGAGTTGAAAGAAGTTGATACTGGTGCATGGTTTTGAAACCGCAGTCAGAAAAAAAATTACATCCATATCAACATTTTTATCAGCTCCGGTCCTGTTGTTTTGGTAAAAAAATGAAAATTCTAAAAGTTCCTGTTTTTCTGCTTTAAACTCTAGGTACACATCCAAAATGCATTACTGAGTTGAAAGAAGTTGATTCTGGTGCATGGTTTTGAAACCGCAGTCAGAAAAAAATTACATCCATATCAACATTTTTATCAGCTCCGGACCTGTCGTTTTGGTCAAAAAATTAAAATTCTAAAAGTTCCTGTTTTTCTGCTTTAAACTCTAGGTACACATCAAAATGCATTACTGAGTTGAAAGAAGTTGATTCTGGTGCATGGTTTTGAAACCGCAGTCAGAAAAAAAATTACATCCATATCAACATTTTTATCAGCTCTGGACCTGTCGTTTTGGTCAAAAAATGAAAATTCTAAAAGTTCCTGTTTTTCTGCTTTAAACTCTAGGTACACATCCAAAATGTATTACTGAGTTGAAAGAAGTTGATTCTGGTGCATGGTTTTGAAACCGCAGTCAGAAAAAAAATTACATCCATATCAACATTTTTATCAGCTCCGGACCTGTCGTTTTGGTCAAAAATTGAAAATTCTAAAAGTTCCTGTTTTTCTGCTTTAAACTCTAGGTACACATCCAAAATGCATTACTGAGTTGAAAGAAGTGAATTCTGGTGCATGGTTTTGAAATCGCAGTCAGAAAAAAAATTACATCCATATCAACATTTTTATCAGCTCCGGACCTGTCGTTTTGGTCAAAAAATGAAAAATCTAAAAGTTCCTGTTTTTCTGCTTTAAACTCTAGGTACACATCCAAAATGTATTACTGAGTTGAAAGAAGTTGATTCTGGTGCATGGTTTTGAAACCGCAGTCAGAAAAAAAATTACATCCATATCAACATTTTTATCAGCTCTGGACCTGTCGTTTTGGTCAAAAAATGAAAATTCTAAAAGTTCCTGTTTTTCTGCTTTAAACTCTAGGTACACATCCAAAATGCATTACTGAGTTGAAAGAAGTGAATTCTGGTGCATGGTTTTGAAACCGCAGTCAGAAAAAAAATTACAACCATATCAACATTTTTATCAGCTCCGGACCTGTCGTTTTGGTCAAAAAATTTAAATTCTAAAAGTTCCTGTTTTTCTGCTTTAAACTCTAGGTACACATCCAAAATGCATTACTGAGTTGAAAGAAGTGAATTCTGGTGCATGGTTTTGAAATCAGTCAGAAAAAAAAAAACATCGTTATCAACATTTTTATCAGCTCCGGTCCTGTCGTTTTGGTCAAAAAATGAAAATTCTAAAAGTTCCTTTTTTTCTGCTTTAAACTCTAGGTACACATCCAAAATGTATTACTGAGTTGAAAGAAGTTGATTCTGGTGCATGGTTTTGAAACCGCAGTCAGAAAAAAAATTACATCCATATCAACATTTTTATCAGCTCCGGTCCTGTTGTTTTGGTCAAAAAATGAAAATTCTAAAAGTTCCTGTTTTTCTGCTTTAAACTCTAGGTACACATCCAAAATGTATTACTGAGTTGAAAGAAGTTGATTCTGGTGCATGGTTTTGAAACCGCAGTCAGAAAAAAAATTACATCCATATCAACATTTTTATCAGCTCCGGACCTGTCATTTTGGTCAAAAAATTTAAATTCTAAAAGTTCCTGTTTTTCTGCTTTAAACTCTAGGTACACATCCAAAATGAATTACTGAGTTGAAAGAAGTTGATTCTGGTGCATGGTTTTGAAACCGCAGTCAGAAAAAAAATTACATCCATATCAACATTTTTATCAGCTCCGGACCTGTCGTTTTGGTCAAAAAATTTAAATTCTAAAAGTTCCTGTTTTTCTGCTTTAAACTCTAGGTACACATCCATAATGAATTACTGAGTTGAAAGAAGTTGATTCTGGTGCATGGTTTTGAAACCGCAGTCAGAAAAAAAATTACATCCATATCAACATTTTTATCAGCTCCGGTCCTGTTGTTTTGGTCAAAAAATGAAAATTCTAAAAGTTCCTGTTTTTCTGCTTTAAACTCTAGGTACACATCCAAAATGTATTACTGAGTTGAAAGAAGTTGATTCTGGTGCATGGTTTTGAAACCGCAGTCAGAAAAAAAATTACATCCATATCAACATTTTTATCAGCTCCAGACCTGTCGTTTTGGCCAAAAAATTAAAATTCTAAAAGTTCCTGTTTTTCTGCTTTAAACTCTAGGTACACATCAAAATGCATTACTGAGTTGAAAGAAGTGAATTCTGGTGCATGGTTTTATAATCGCAGTCAGAAAAAAAATTACATCCATATCAACATTTTTATCAGCTCCGGACCTGTCGTTTTGGTCAAAAAATGAAAATTCTAAAACTTCCTGTTTTTATGCTTTAAACTCTAGGTACACATCCAAAATGTATTACTGAGTTGAAAAAAGTTGAATCTGGTGCATGGTTTTGAAACCGCAGTCAGAAAAAAAATACATCCATATCAACATTTTTATCAGCTCTGGACCTGTCGTTTTGGTCAAAAAATGAAAATTCTAAAAGTTCCTGTTTTTCTGCTTTAAACTCTAGGTACACATCCAAAATGTATTACTGAGTTGAAAGAAGTTGATTCTGGTGCATGGTTTTGAAACCGCAGTCAGAAAAAAAAATTACATCCATATCAACATTTTTATCAGCTCCGGACCTGTCGTTTTGGTCAAAAAATGAAAATTCTAAAAGTTCCTGTTTTTCTGCTTTAAACTCTAGGTACACATCCAAAATGCATTACTGAGTTGAAAGAAGTGAATTCTGGTGCATGGTTTTGAAATCGCAGTCAGAAAAAAAATTACATCCATATCAACATTTTTATCAGCTCCGGTCCTGTTGTTTTGGTCAAAAAATGAAAATTCTAAAAGTTCCTGTTTTTCTGCTTTAAACTCTAGGTACACATCCAAAATGTATTACTGAGTTGAAAGAAGTTGATTCTGGTGCATGGTTTTGAAAACGCAGTCAGAAAAAAAATTACATCCATATCAACATTTTTATCAGCTCCGGACCTGTCGTTTTGGTCAAAAAATTAAAATTCTAAAAGTTCCTGTTTTTCTGCTTTAAACTCTAGGTACACATCCAAAAGGAATTACTGAGTTGAAAGAAGTTTATTCTGGTGCATGGTTTTGAAACCGCAGTCAGAAAAAAAATTACATCCATATCAACATTTTTATCAGCTCCGGACCTGTCGTTTTGGTCAAAAAATTAAAATTCTAAAAGTTCCTTTTTTTCTGCTTTAAACTCTAGGTACACATCCAAAATGTATTACTGAGTTGAAAGAAGTTGATTCTGGTGCTCGGTTTTGAAACCGCAGTCAGAAAAAAAATTACATCCATATCAACATTTTTATCAGCTCCGGACCTGTCGTTTTGGTCAAAAAATGAAAATTCTAAAAGTTCCTTTTTTTCTGCTTTAAACTCTAGGTACACATCCAAAATGCATTACTGAGTTGAAAGAAGTTGATTCTGGTGCTCGGTTTTGAAACCGCAGTCAGAAAAAAAATTACATCCATATCAACATTTTTATCAGCATCGGACCTGTCGTTTTGGTCAAAAAATGAAAATTTTAAAAGTTCCTTTTTTTCTGCTTTAAACTCTAGGTACACATCCAAAATGTATTACTGAGTTGAAAGAAGTTGATTCTGGTGCATGGTTTTGAAACCGCAGTCAGAAAAAAAATTACATCCATATCAACATTTTTATCAGCTCCGGACCTGTCGTTTTGGTCAAAAAATTAAAATTCTAAAAGTTCCTGTTTTTCTGCTTTAAACTCTAGGTACACATCCAAAATGAATTACTGAGTTGAAAGAAGTTGATTCTGGTGCATGGTTTTGAAACCGCAGTCAGAAAAAAAATTACATCCATATCAACATTTTTATCAGCTCCGGACCTGTCGTTTTGGTCAAAAAATGAAAATTCTAAAAGTTCCTTTTTTTCTGCTTTAAACTCTAGGTACACATCCAAAATGTATTACTGAGTTGAAAGAAGTTGATTCTGGTGCATGGTTTTGAAATCGCAGTCAGAAAAAAAATTACATCCATATCAACATTTTTATCAGCTCCGGTCCTGTTGTTTTGGTCAAAAAATGAAAATTCTAAAAGTTCCTGTTTTTCTGCTTTAAACTCTAGGTACACATCCAAAATGTATTACTGAGTTGAAAGAAGTTGATTCTGGTGCATGGTTTTGAAAACGCAGTCAGAAAAAAAATTACATCCATATCAACATTTTTATCAGCTCCGGACCTGTCGTTTTGGTCAAAAAATTAAAATTCTAAAAGTTCCTGTTTTTCTGCTTTAAACTCTAGGTACACATCCAAAAGGAATTACTGAGTTGAAAGAAGTTTATTCTGGTGCATGGTTTTGAAACCGCAGTCAGAAAAAAAATTACATCCATATCAACATTTTTATCAGCTCCGGACCTGTCGTTTTGGTCAAAAAATTAAAATTCTAAAAGTTCCTGTTTTTCTGCTTTAAACTCTAGGTACACATCCAAAAGGAATTACTGAGTTGAAAGAAGTTTATTCTGGTGCATGGTTTTGAAACCGCAGTCAGAAAAAAAATTACATCCATATCAACATTTTTATCAGCTCCGGTCCTGTCGTTTAGGTCAAAAAATGAAAATTCTAAAAGATCCTGTGTTTCTGCTTTAAACTCTAGGTACACATCCAAGATGCATTACTGAGATGAAAGAAGTTGATTCTGGTGAATGGTTTTGAAACTGCAGTCTGAAAAAAATTACATCCATATCAACATTTTTATCATCTCCAGACCTGTCGTTTTGGTCAAAAAATTAAAATTCTAAAAGTTCCTGTTTTTCTGCTTTAAACTCTAGGTACACATCAAAATGCATTACTGAGTTGAAAGAAGTGAATTCTGGTGCATGGTTTTATAATCGCAGTCAGAAAAAAAATTAGGTACTCTTTACCTAGAACGGCGCCCACGATTGAAATCGCGGGATCGCGGGTAAAATCGCGGCAATCGCGGTAATCGCGGGTAAATCGCGGGTACATCAAAATCGGGTACCCGCGATTACCGCGATTTTCCCATAGGGAACAATGTTAAAAAGGCAGATTGACCGCGATTTTAGCGTTAAATGCCTCAATGCCCGCGATTTTTACATAGGAAACAATGTTAAATGGTCCACAGAGCCCTAATAGTCCCCCTGAATTGTTAAATGGCCCCCACAATTTTTAACGCCACCCCACGATCAACGTGAACCCGAAGCGTGGCGAGCGCAGCGAGCCCGCGAGGGGCGGCGGTACGCGTCCTACGACCTTTTCATGCCCTACTATCCACGTCGGCGTGGAGTTGAGAATAGAATAGTGTGGCGAGCGCAGCGAGCCACCGAGCCCGAAGCGTGGCGAGCGCAGCGAGCCCCGCGAGGGGACGCGGATACCTTCACAGGTAAACGCGTCCCTTCGCGGGCTTCACAGGTGTCCGCGTCGCCACGGACACCTGTGAAGCCCGCGAGGGGACGCGTTTACCTGTGAAGGTATCCGCGTCCCCTCGCGGGGCTCGCTGCGCTCGCCACGCTTCGGGCTCGGTGGCTCGCTGCGCTCGCCACACTATTCTATTCTCAACTCCACGCCGACGTGGATAGTAGGGCATGAAAAGGTCGTAGGACGCGTACCGCCGCCCCTCGCGGGGCTCGCTGCGCTCGCCACGCTTCGGGTTCACGTTGATCGTGGGGTGGCGTTAAAAATTTTGGGGGCCATTTAAGACTTCAGGGGGACTATTTGGGCTCTGTGGCCCATTTAACATTGTTTCCTATGTCAAAATCGCGGTCATTGAGGCATTTAACGGTAAAATCGCGGTCAATCTGCCTTTTAACATTGTTCCCTATGGGAAATCGCGGGCATCGCGTCGCGGGCATCGCGGGTACATTTATGGCCGGCCGCGACGCGACCGACGCGATTTTTCAGGTTTAACATGGTTTTCAATGGGAAAATCGCGGGCATCGCGTCGGTCGCGTCGCGGGTAGCCATAAATGTACCCGCGATGCCCGCGACGGGCGCCGTTCTAGGTAAAGAGTACCAAAAATTACATCCATATCAACATTTTTATCAGCTCCGGACCTGTCGTTTTGGTCAAAAAATTAAAATTCTAAAAGTTCCTGTTTTTCTGCTTTAAACTCTAGGTACACATCCAAAATGCATTACTGAGTTGAAAGAAGTGAATTCTGGTGCATGGTTTTGAAACCGCAGTCAGAAAAAAAATTACATCCATATCAACATTTTTATCAGCTCCGGACTTGTCGTTTTGGTCAAAAAATGAAAATTCTAAAAGTTCCTGTTTTTCTGCTTTAAACTCTAGGTACACATCCAAAATGTATTACTGAGTTGAAAGAAGTTGATTCTGGTGCATGGTTTTGAAACCGCAGTCAGAAAAAAAATTACATCCATATCAACATTTTTATCAGCTCTGAACCTGTCGTTTTGGTCAAAAAATGAAAATTCTAAAAGTTCCTGTTTTTCTGCTTTAAACTCTAGGTACACATCCAAAATGTATTACTGAGTTGAAAGAAGTTGATTCTGGTGCATGGTTTTGAAATCGCAGTCAGAATAAAAATTACATCCATATCAACATTTTTATCAGCTCTGAACCTGTCGTTTTGGTCAAAAAATGAAAATTCTAAAAGTTCCTGTTTTTCTGCTTTAAACTCTAGGTACACATCCAAAATGTATTACTGAGTTGAAAGAAGTTGATTCTGGTGCATGGTTTTGAAACCGCAGTCAGAATAAAAATTACATCAATATCAACATTTTTATCAGCTCCGGTCCTGTCGTTTAGGTCAAAAAATGAAAATTCTAAAAGATCCTGTTTTTCTGCTTTAAACTCTAGGTACACATCAAAATGCATTACTGAGTTGAAAGAAGTGAATTCTGGTGCATGGTTTTGAAATCGCAGTCAGAAAAAAAATTACATCCATATCAACATTTTTATCAGCTCCGGACCTGTCGTTTTGGTCAAAAAATGAAAAATCTAAAAGTTCCTGTTTTTCTGCTTTAAACTCTAGGTACACATCCAAAATGCATTACTGAGATGAAAGAAGTTGATTCTGGTGCATGGTTTTGAAACCGCAGTCAGAAAAAAAATTACATCCATATCAACATTTTTATCAGCTCCGGACCTGTCGTTTTGGTCAAAAAATGAAAATTCTAAAAGTTCCTGTTTTTCTGCTTTAAACTCTAGGTACACATCCAAAATGAATTACTGAGTTGAAAGAAGTTGATTCTGGTGCATGGTTTTGAAACCGCAGTCAGAAAAAAAATTACATCCATATCAACATTTTTATCAGCTCCGGTCCTGTTGTTTTGGTCAAAAAATGAAAATTCTAAAAGTTCATTTTTTTCTGCTTTAAACTCTAGGTACACATCCAAAATGAATTACTGAGTTGAAAGAAGTTGATTCTGGTGCATGGTTTTGAAACCGCAGTCAGAAAAAAAATTACATCCATATCAACATTTTTATCAGCTCCGGTCCTGTCGTTTTGGTCAAAAAATGAAAATTCTAAAAGTTCCTGTTTTTCTGCTGTAAACTCTAGGTACACATCAAAATGCATTACTGAGTTGAAAGAAGTGAATTCTGGTGCATGGTTTTGAAATCGCAGTCAGAAAAAAAATTACATCCATATCAACATTTTTATCAGCTGTCGTTTTGGTCAAAAAATGAAAGATCGAAAAGTTCCTGTTTTTCTGCTTTAAACTCTAGGTACACATCCAAAATGCATTACTGAGATGAAAGAAGTTGATTCTGGTGCATGGTTTTGAAACTGCAGTCAGAAAAAAAATTACATCCATATCAACATTTTTATCAGCTCCAGACCTGTCGTTTTGGTCAAAAAATTAAAATTCTAAAAGTTCCTGTTTTTCTGCTTTAAACTCTAGGTACACATCAAAATGCATTACTGAGTTGAAAGAAGTGAATTCTGGTGCATGGTTTTATAATCGCAGTCAGAAAAAAAATTACATCCATATCAACATTTTTATCAGCTCCGGACCTGTCGTTTTGGTCAAAAAATGAAAATTCTAAAAGTTCCTGTTTTTCTGCTTTAAACTCTAGGTACACATCCAAAATGCATTACTGAGTTGAAAGAAGTGAATTCTGGTGCATGTTTTGAAACCGCAGTCAGAAAAAAAATTACATCCATATCAACATTTTTATCAGCTCCGGACCTGTCGTTTTGGTCAAAAAATGAAAATTCTAAAAGTTCCTGTTTTTCTGCTTTAAACTCTAGGTACACATCCAAAATGTATTACTGAGTTGAAAGAAGTTGATTCTGGTGCATGGTTTTGAAACCGCAGTCAGAAAAAAAATTACATCCATATCAACATTTTTATCAGCTCTGAACCTGTCGTTTTGGTCAAAAAATGAAAATTCTAAAAGTTCCTGTTTTTCTGCTTTAAACTCTAGGTACACATCCAAAATGTATTACTGAGTTGAAAGAAGTTGATTCTGGTGCATGGTTTTGAAATCGCAGTCAGAATAAAAATTACATCCATATCAACATTTTTATCAGCTCTGAACCTGTCGTTTTGGTCAAAAAATGAAAATTCTAAAAGTTCCTGTTTTTCTGCTTTAAACTCTAGGTACACATCCAAAATGTATTACTGAGTTGAAAGAAGTTGATTCTGGTGCATGGTTTTGAAACCGCAGTCAGAATAAAAATTACATCAATATCAACATTTTTATCAGCTCCGGTCCTGTCGTTTAGGTCAAAAAATGAAAATTCTAAAAGATCCTGTTTTTCTGCTTTAAACTCTAGGTACACATCAAAATGCATTACTGAGTTGAAAGAAGTGAATTCTGGTGCATGGTTTTGAAATCGCAGTCAGAAAAAAAATTACATCCATATCAACATTTTTATCAGCTCCGGACCTGTCGTTTTGGTCAAAAAATGAAAAATCTAAAAGTTCCTGTTTTTCTGCTTTAAACTCTAGGTACACATCCAAAATGCATTACTGAGATGAAAGAAGTTGATTCTGGTGCATGGTTTTGAAACCGCAGTCAGAAAAAAAATTACATCCATATCAACATTTTATCAGCTCCGGTTCTGTTGTTTTGGTCAAAAAATGAAAATTCTAAAAGTTCCTGTTTTTCTGCTTTAAACTCTAGGTACACATCCAAAATGCATTACTGAGATGAAAGAAGTTGATTCTGGTGCATGGTTTTGAAACCGCAGTCAGAAAAAAAATTACATCCATATCAACATTTTTATCAGCTCCGGTCCTGTCGTTTTGGTCAAAAAATGAAAATTCTAAAAGTTCCTGTTTTTCTGCTGTAAACTCTAGGTACACATCAAAATGCATTACTGAGTTGAAAGAAGTGAATTCTGGTGCATGGTTTTGAAATCGCAGTCAGAAAAAAAATTACATCCATATCAACATTTTTATCAGCTGTCGTTTTGGTCAAAAAATGAAAGATCGAAAAGTTCCTGTTTTTGTGCTTTAAACTCTAGGTACACATCCAAAATGCATTACTGAGATGAAAGAAGTTGATTCTGGTGCATGGTTTTGAAACTGCAGTCAGAAAAAAAATTACATCCATATCAACATTTTTATCAGCTCCAGACCTGTCGTTTTGGTCAAAAAATTAAAATTCTAAAAGTTCCTGTTTTTCTGCTTTAAACTCTAGGTACACATCAAAATGCATTACTGAGTTGAAAGAAGTGAATTCTGGTGCATGGTTTTATAATCGCAGTCAGAAAAAAAATTACATCCATATCAACATTTTTATCAGCTCCGGACCTGTCGTTTTGGTCAAAAAATGAAAATTCTAAAAGTTCCTGTTTTTCTGCTTTAAACTCTAGGTACACATCCAAAATGCATTACTGAGTTGAAAGAAGTGAATTCTGGTGCATGTTTTGAAACCGCAGTCAGAAAAAAAATTACATCCATATCAACATTTTTATCAGCTCCGGACCTGTCGTTTTGGTCAAAAAATGAAAATTCTAAAAGTTCCTGTTTTTCTGCTTTAAACTCTAGGTACACATCCAAAATGTATTACTGAGTTGAAAGAAGTTGATTCTGGTGCATGGTTTTGAAACCGCAGTCAGAAAAAAAATTACATCCATATCAACATTTTTATCAGCTCTGAACCTGTCGTTTTGGTCAAAAAATGAAAATTCTAAAAGTTCCTGTTTTTCTGCTTTAAACTCTAGGTACACATCCAAAATGTATTACTGAGTTGAAAGAAGTTGATTCTGGTGCATGGTTTTGAAATCGCAGTCAGAATAAAAATTACATCCATATCAACATTTTTATCAGCTCTGAACCTGTCGTTTTGGTCAAAAAATGAAAATTCTAAAAGTTCCTGTTTTTCTGCTTTAAACTCTAGGTACACATCCAAAATGTATTACTGAGTTGAAAGAAGTTGATTCTGGTGCATGGTTTTGAAACCGCAGTCAGAATAAAAATTACATCAATATCAACATTTTTATCAGCTCCGGTCCTGTCGTTTAGGTCAAAAAATGAAAATTCTAAAAGATCCTGTTTTTCTGCTTTAAACTCTAGGTACACATCAAAATGCATTACTGAGTTGAAAGAAGTGAATTCTGGTGCATGGTTTTGAAATCGCAGTCAGAAAAAAAATTACATCCATATCAACATTTTTATCAGCTCCGGACCTGTCGTTTTGGTCAAAAAATGAAAAATCTAAAAGTTCCTGTTTTTCTGCTTTAAACTCTAGGTACACATCCAAAATGCATTACTGAGATGAAAGAAGTTGATTCTGGTGCATGGTTTTGAAACCGCAGTCAGAAAAAAAATTACATCCATATCAACATTTTATCAGCTCCGGTTCTGTTGTTTTGGTCAAAAAATGAAAATTCTAAAAGTTCCTGTTTTTCTGCTTTAAACTCTAGGTACACATCCAAAATGCATTACTGAGATGAAAGAAGTTGATTCTGGTGCATGGTTTTGAAACCGCAGTCAGAAAAAAAATTACAACCATATCAACATTTTTATCAGTTCCGGACCTGTCGTTTTTGTCAAAAAAATGAAAATTCTAAAAGTTCCTGTTTTTCTGCTTTAAACTCTAGGTACACATCCAAAATGCATTACTGAGTTGAAAGAAGATGATTCTGGTGCATGGTTTTGAAACTGCAGTCAGAAAAAAAATTACATCCATATCAACATTTTATCAGCTCCGGACCTGTCGTTTTGGTCAAAAAAATGAAAATTCTAAAAGTTCCTGTTTTTCTGCTTTAAACTCTAGGTACACATCCAAAATGCATTACTGAGTTGAAAGAAGTGAATTCTGGTGCATGGTTTTGAAATCACAGTCAGAAAAAAAAAACATCCTTATCAACATTTTTATCAGCTCCGGTCCTGTCGTTTTGGTCAAAAAATTAAAATTCTAAAAGTTCCTGTTTTTCTGCTTTAAACTCTAGGTACACATCCAAAATGAATTACTGAGTTGAAAGAAGTTGATTCTGGTGCATGGTTTTGAAACCGCAGTCAGAAAAAAAATTACATCCATATCAACATTTTTATCAGCTCCGGACCTGTCGTTTTGGTCAAAAAATGAAAATTCTAAAAGTTCCTTTTTTTCTGCTTTAAACTCTAGGTACACATCCAAAATGTATTACTGAGTTGAAAGAAGTTGATTCTGGTGCATGGTTTTGAAACCGCAGTCAGAAAAAAAATTACATCCATATCAACATTTTTATCAGCTCCGGTCCTGTTGTTTTGGTCAAAAAATGAAAATTCTAAAAGTTCCTGTTTTTCTGCTTTAAACTCTAGGTACACATCCAAAATGTATTACTGAGTTGAAAGAAGTTGATTCTGGTGCATGGTTTTGAAACCGCAGTCAGAAAAAAAATTACATCCATATCAACATTTTTATCAGCTCCGGTCCTGTCGTTTAGGTCAAAAAATGAAAATTCTAAAAGTTCCTGTTTTTCTGCTTTAAACTCTAGGTACACATCCAAAATGCATTACTGAGATGAAAGAAGTTGATTCTGGTGCATGGTTTTGAAACCGCAGTCAGAAAAAAAATTACATCCATATCAACATTTTTATCAGCTCCGGTTCTGTTGTTTTGGTCAAAAAATGAAAATTCTAAAAGTTCCTGTTTTTCTGCTTTAAACTCTAGGTACACATCAAAATGCATTACTGAGTTGAAAGAAGTGAATTCTGGTGCATGGTTTTGAAATCGCAGTCAGAAAAAAAATTACATCCATATCAACATTTTTATCAGCTGTCGTTTTGGTCAAAAAATGAAAGATCGAAAAGTTCCTGTTTTTCTGCTTTAAACTCTAGGTACACATCCAAAATGCATTACTGAGATGAAAGAAGTTGATTCTGGTGCATGGTTTTGAAACTGCAGTCAGAAAAAAAATTACATCCATATCAACATTTTTATCAGCTCCAGACCTGTCGTTTTGGTCAAAAAATTAAAATTCTAAAAGTTCCTGTTTTTCTGCTTTAAACTCTAGGTACACATCAAAATGCATTACTGAGTTGAAAGAAGTGAATTCTGGTGCATGGTTTTATAATCGCAGTCAGAAAAAAAATTACATCCATATCAACATTTTTATCAGCTCCGGACCTGTCGTTTTGGTCAAAAAATGAAAATTCTAAAAGTTCCTGTTTTTCTGCTTTAAACTCTAGGTACACATCCAAAATGTATTACTGAGTTGAAAGAAGTTGATTCTGGTGCATGGTTTTGAAACCGCAGTCAGAAAAAAAATTACATCCATATCAACATTTTTATCAGCTCTGAACCTGTCGTTTTGGTCAAAAAATGAAAATTCTAAAAGTTCCTGTTTTTCTGCTTTAAACTCTAGGTACACATCCAAAATGTATTACTGAGTTGAAAGAAGTTGATTCTGGTGCATGGTTTTGAAATCGCAGTCAGAATAAAAATTACATCCATATCAACATTTTTATCAGCTCTGAACCTGTCGTTTTGGTCAAAAAATGAAAATTCTAAAAGTTCCTGTTTTTCTGCTTTAAACTCTAGGTACACATCCAAAATGTATTACTGAGTTGAAAGAAGTTGATTCTGGTGCATGGTTTTGAAACCGCAGTCAGAATAAAAATTACATCAATATCAACATTTTTATCAGCTCCGGTCCTGTCGTTTAGGTCAAAAAATGAAAATTCTAAAAGATCCTGTTTTTCTGCTTTAAACTCTAGGTACACATCAAAATGCATTACTGAGTTGAAAGAAGTGAATTCTGGTGCATGGTTTTGAAATCGCAGTCAGAAAAAAAATTACATCCATATCAACATTTTTATCAGCTCCGGACCTGTCGTTTTGGTCAAAAAATGAAAAATCTAAAAGTTCCTGTTTTTCTGCTTTAAACTCTAGGTACACATCCAAAATGCATTACTGAGATGAAAGAAGTTGATTCTGGTGCATGGTTTTGAAACCGCAGTCAGAAAAAAAATTACATCCATATCAACATTTTATCAGCTCCGGTTCTGTTGTTTTGGTCAAAAAATGAAAATTCTAAAAGTTCCTGTTTTTCTGCTTTAAACTCTAGGTACACATCCAAAATGCATTACTGAGATGAAAGAAGTTGATTCTGGTGCATGGTTTTGAAACCGCAGTCAGAAAAAAAATTACAACCATATCAACATTTTTATCAGCTCCGGACCTGTCGTTTTGGTCAAAAAAATGAAAATTCTAAAAGTTCCTGTTTTTCTGCTTTAAACTCTAGGTACACATCCAAAATGCATTACTGAGTTGAAAGAAGATGATTCTGGTGCATGGTTTTGAAACTGCAGTCAGAAAAAAAATTACATCCATATCAACATTTTATCAGCTCCGGACCTGTCGTTTTGGTCAAAAAAATGAAAATTCTAAAAGTTCCTGTTTTTCTGCTTTAAACTCTAGGTACACATCCAAAATGCATTACTGAGTTGAAAGAAGTGAATTCTGGTGCATGGTTTTGAAATCACAGTCAGAAAAAAAAAACATCCTTATCAACATTTTTATCAGCTCCGGTCCTGTCGTTTTGGTCAAAAAATTAAAATTCTAAAAGTTCCTGTTTTTCTGCTTTAAACTCTAGGTACACATCCAAAATGAATTACTGAGTTGAAAGAAGTTGATTCTGGTGCATGGTTTTGAAACCGCAGTCAGAAAAAAAATTACATCCATATCAACATTTTTATCAGCTCCGGTCCTGTTGTTTTGGTCAAAAAATGAAAATTCTAAAAGTTCCTGTTTTTCTGCTTTAAACTCTAGGTACACATCCAAAATGTATTACTGAGTTGAAAGAAGTTGATTCTGGTGCATGGTTTTGAAACCGCAGTCAGAAAAAAAATTACATCCATATCAACATTTTTATCAGCTCTGAACCTGTCGTTTTGGTAAAAAAATGAAAATTCTAAAAGTTCCTGTTTTTCTGCTTTAAACTCTAGGTACACATCCAAAATGTATTACTGAGTTGAAAGAAGTTGATTCTGGTGCATGGTTTTGAAACCGCAGTCAGAATAAAAATTACATCAATATCAACATTTTTATCAGCTCCGGTCCTGTCGTTTAGGTCAAAAAATGAAAATTCTAAAAGTTCCTGTTTTTCTGCTTTAAACTCTAGGTACACATCCAAAATGCATTACTGAGATGAAAGAAGTTGATTCTGGTGCATGGTTTTGAAACCGCAGTCAGAAAAAAAATTACATCCATATCAACATTTTTATCAGCTCCGGTTCTGTTGTTTTGGTCAAAAAATGAAAATTCTAAAAGTTCCTGTTTTTCTGCTTTAAACTCTAGGTACACATCCAAAATGCATTACTGAGATGAAAGAAGTTGATTCTGGTGCATGGTTTTGAAACCGCAGTCAGAAAAAAAATTACAACCATATCAACATTTTTATCAGCTCCGGACCTGTCGTTTTGGTCAAAAAAATGAAAATTCTAAAAGTTCCTGTTTTTCTGCTTTAAACTCTAGGTACACATCCAAAATGCATTACTGAGTTGAAAGAAGATGATTCTGGTGCATGGTTTTGAAACTGCAGTCAGAAAAAAAATTACATCCATATCAACATTTTATCAGCTCCGGACCTGTCGTTTTGGTCAAAAAAATGAAAATTCTAAAAGTTCCTGTTTTTCTGCTTTAAACTCTAGGTACACATCCAAAATGCATTACTGAGTTGAAAGAAGTGAATTCTGGTGCATGGTTTTGAAATCACAGTCAGAAAAAAAAAAACATCCTTATCAACATTTTTATCAGCTCCGGTCCTGTCGTTTTGGTCAAAAAATTAAAATTCTAAAAGTTCCTGTTTTTCTGCTTCAAACTCTAGGTACACATCCAAAATGAATTACTGAGTTGAAAGAAGTTGATTCTGGTGCATGGTTTTGAAACCGCAGTCAGAAAAAAAATTACATCCATATCAACATTTTTATCAGCTCCGGACCTGTCGTTTTGGTCAAAAAATGAAAATTCTAAAAGTTCCTTTTTTTCTGCTTTAAACTCTAGGTACACATCCAAAATGTATTACTGAGTTGAAAGAAGTTGATTCTGGTGCATGGTTTTGAAACCGCAGTCAGAAAAAAAATTACATCCATATCAACATTTTTATCAGCTCCGGTCCTGTTGTTTTGGTCAAAAAATGAAAATTCTAAAAGTTCCTGTTTTTCTGCTTTAAACTCTAGGTATACATCCAAAATGTATTACTGAGTTGAAAGAAGTTGATTCTGGTGCATGGTTTTGAAACCGCAGTCAGAATAAAAATTACATCAATATCAACATTTTTATCAGCTCCGGTCCTGTCGTTTAGGTCAAAAAATGAAAATTCTAAAAGATCCTGTTTTTCTGCTTTAAACTCTAGGTACACATCAAAATGCATTACTGAGTTGAAAGAAGTGAATTCTGGTGCATGGTTTTGAAATCGCAGTCAGAAAAAAAATTACATCCATATCAACATTTTTATCAGCTCCGGACCTGTCGTTTTGGTCAAAAAATGAAAATTCTAAAAGTTCCTGTTTTTCTGCTGTAAACTCTAGGTACACATCAAAATGCATTACTGAGTTGAAAGAAGTGAATTCTGGTGCATGGTTTTGAAATCGCAGTCAGAAAAAAAATTACATCCATATCAACATTTTTATCAGCTGTCGTTTTGGTCAAAAAATGAAAGATCGAAAAGTTCCTGTTTTTCTGCTTTAAACTCTAGGTACACATCCAAAATGCATTACTGAGATGAAAGAAGTTGATTCTGGTGCATGGTTTTGAAACTGCAGTCAGAAAAAAAATTACATCCATATCAACATTTTTATCAGCTCCAGACCTGTCGTTTTGGTCAAAAAATGAAAATTCTAAAAGTTCCTGTTTTTCTGCTTTAAACTCTAGGTACACATCCAAAATGTATTACTGAGTTGAAAGAAGTTGATTCTGGTGCATGGTTTTGAAACCGCAGTCAGAATAAAAATTACATCAATATCAACATTTTTATCAGCTCCGGTCCTGTCGTTTAGGTCAAAAAATGAAAATTCTAAAAGATCCTGTTTTTCTGCTTTAAACTCTAGGTACACATCAAAATGCATTACTGAGTTGAAAGAAGTGAATTCTGGTGCATGGTTTTGAAATCGCAGTCAGAAAAAAAATTACAACCATATCAACATTTTTATCAGCTCCGGACCTGTCGTTTTGGTCAAAAAAATGAAAATTCTAAAAGTTCCTGTTTTTCTGCTTTAAACTCTAGGTACACATCCAAAATGCATTACTGAGTTGAAAGAAGATGATTCTGGTGCATGGTTTTGAAACTAAAGTCAGAAAAAAAATTACATCCATATCAACATTTTATCAGCTCCGGACCTGTCGTTTTGGTCAAAAAAATGAAAATTCTAAAAGTTCCTGTTTTTCTGCTTTAAACTCTAGGTACACATCCAAAATGCATTACTGAGTTGAAAGAAGTGAATTCTGGTGCATGGTTTTGAAATCACAGTCAGAAAAAAAAAACATCCTTATCAACATTTTTATCAGCTCCGGTCCTGTCGTTTTGGTCAAAAAATTAAAATTCTAAAAGTTCCTGTTTTTCTGCTTTAAACTCTAGGTACACATCCAAAATGAATTACTGAGTTGAAAGAAGTTGATTCTGGTGCATGGTTTTGAAACCGCAGTCAGAAAAAAAATTACATCCATATCAACATTTTTATCAGCTCCGGACCTGTCGTTTTGGTCAAAAAATGAAAATTCTAAAAGTTCCTTTTTTTCTGCTTTAAACTCTAGGTACACATCCAAAATGTATTACTGAGTTGAAAGAAGTTGATTCTGGTGCATTTTTTTGAAACCGCAGTCAGAAAAAAAATTACATCCATATCAACATTTTTATCAGCTCCGGTCCTGTTGTTTTGGTCAAAAAATGAAAATTCTAAAAGTTCCTGTTTTTCTGCTTTAAACTCTAGGTACACATCCAAAATGTATTACTGAGTTGAAAGAAGTTGATTCTGGTGCATGGTTTTGAAACCGCAGTCAGAAAAAAAATTACATCCATATCAACATTTTTATCAGCTCCGGACCTGTCGTTTTGGTCAAAAAATGAAAATTCTAAAAGTTCCTTTTTTTTCTGCTTTAAACTCTAGGTACACATCCAAAATGTATTACTGAGTTGAAAGAAGTTGATTCTGGTGCATGGTTTTGAAACCGCAGTCAGAAAAAAAATTACATCCATATCAACATTTTTATCAGCTCCGGACCTGTCGTTTTGGTCAAAAAATGAAAATTCTAAAAGTTCCTTTTTTTCTGCTTTAAACTCTAGGTACACATCCAAAATGTATTACTGAGTTGAAAGAAGTTGATTCTGGTGCATGGTTTTGAAACCGCAGTCAGAATAAAAATTACATCAATATCAACATTTTTATCAGCTCCGGTCCTGTCGTTTAGGTCAAAAAAATGAAAATTCTAAAAGTTCCTGTTTTTCTGCTTTAAACTCTAGGTACACATCCAAAATGCATTACTGAGTTGAAAGAAGTGAATTCTGGTGCATGGTTTTGAAATCACAGTCAGAAAAAAAAACATCCTTATCAACATTTTTATCAGCTCCGGTCCTGTCGTTTTGGTCAAAAAATGAAAATTCTAAAAGTTCCTTTTTTTCTGCTTTAAACTCTAGGTACACATCCAAAATGTATTACTGAGTTGAAAGAAGTTGATTCTGGTGCATGGTTTTGAAACCGCAGTCAGAAAAAAAATTACATCCATATCAACATTTTTATCAGCTCCGGTCCTGTTGTTTTGGTCAAAAAATGAAAATTCTAAAAGTTCCTGTTTTTCTGCTTTAAACTCTAGGTACACATCCAAAATGTATTACTGAGTTGAAAGAAGTTGATTCTGGTGCATGGTTTTGAAACCGCAGTCAGAATAAAAATTACATCAATATCAACATTTTTATCAGCTCCGGTCCTGTCGTTTAGGTCAAAAAATGAAAATTCTAAAAGTTCCTGTTTTTCTGCTTTAAACTCTAGGTACACATCCAAAATGCATTACTGAGATGAAAGAAGTTGATTCTGGTGCATGGTTTTGAAACCGCAGTCAGAAAAAAAATTACATCCATATCAACATTTTTATCAGCTCCGGTTCTGTTGTTTTGGTCAAAAAATGAAAATTCTAAAAGTTCCTGTTTTTCTGCTTTAAACTCTAGGTACACATCCAAAATGCATTACTGAGATGAAAGAAGTTGATTCTGGTGCATGGTTTTGAAACCGCAGTCAGAAAAAAAATTACAACCATATCAACATTTTTATCAGCTCCGGACCTGTCGTTTTGGTCAAAAAAATCAAAATTCTAAAAGTTCCTGTTTTTCTGCTTTAAACTCTAGGTACACATCCAAAATGCATTACTGAGTTGAAAGAAGATGATTCTGGTGCATGGTTTTGAAACTGCAGTCAGAAAAAAAATTACATCCATATCAACATTTTATCAGCTCCGGACCTGTCGTTTTGGTCAAAAAAATGAAAATTCTAAAAGTTCCTGTTTTTCTGCTTTAAACTCTAGGTACACATCCAAAATGCATTACTGAGTTGAAAGAAGTGAATTCTGGTGCATGGTTTTGAAATCACAGTCAGAAAAAAAAAAACATCCTTATCAACATTTTTATCAGCTCCGGTCCTGTCGTTTTGGTCAAAAAATTAAAATTCTAAAAGTTCCTGTTTTTCTGCTTTAAACTCTAGGTACACATCCAAAATGAATTACTGAGTTGAAAGAAGTTGATTCTGGTGCATGGTTTTGAAACCGCAGTCAGAAAAAAAATTACATCCATATCAACATTTTTATCAGCTCCGGACCTGTCGTTTTGGTCAAAAAATGAAAATTCTAAAAGTTCCTTTTTTTTCTGCTTTAAACTCTAGGTACACATCCAAAATGTATTACTGAGTTGAAAGAAGTTGATTCTGGTGCATGGTTTTGAAACCGCAGTCAGAAAAAAAATTACATCCATATCAACATTTTTATCAGCTCCGGTCCTGTTGTTTTGGTCAAAAAATGAAAATTCTAAAAGTTCCTGTTTTTCTGCTTTAAACTCTAGGTATACATCCAAAATGTATTACTGAGTTGAAAGAAGTTGATTCTGGTGCATGGTTTTGAAACCGCAGTCAGAATAAAAATTACATCAATATCAACATTTTTATCAGCTCCGGTCCTGTCGTTTAGGTCAAAAAATGAAAATTCTAAAAGATCCTGTTTTTCTGCTTTAAACTCTAGGTACACATCAAAATGCATTACTGAGTTGAAAGAAGTGAATTCTGGTGCATGGTTTTGAAATCGCAGTCAGAAAAAAAATTACATCCATATCAACATTTTTATCAGCTCCGGACCTGTCGTTTTGGTCAAAAAATGAAAATTCTAAAAGTTCCTGTTTTTCTGCTGTAAACTCTAGGTACACATCAAAATGCATTACTGAGTTGAAAGAAGTGAATTCTGGTGCATGGTTTTGAAATCGCAGTCAGAAAAAAAATTACATCCATATCAACATTTTTATCAGCTGTCGTTTTGGTCAAAAAATGAAAGATCGAAAAGTTCCTGTTTTTCTGCTTTAAACTCTAGGTACACATCCAAAATGCATTACTGAGATGAAAGAAGTTGATTCTGGTGCATGGTTTTGAAACTGCAGTCAGAAAAAAAATTACATCCATATCAACATTTTTATCAGCTCCAGACCTGTCGTTTTGGTCAAAAAATGAAAATTCTAAAAGTTCCTGTTTTTCTGCTTTAAACTCTAGGTACACATCCAAAATGTATTACTGAGTTGAAAGAAGTTGATTCTGGTGCATGGTTTTGAAACCGCAGTCAGAATAAAAATTACATCAATATCAACATTTTTATCAGCTCCGGTCCTGTCGTTTAGGTCAAAAAATTAAAATTCTAAAAGATCCTGTTTTTCTGCTTTAAACTCTAGGTACACATCAAAATGCATTACTGAGTTGAAAGAAGTGAATTCTGGTGCATGGTTTTGAAATCGCAGTCAGAAAAAAAATTACAACCATATCAACATTTTTATCAGCTCCGGACCTGTCGTTTTGGTCAAAAAAATGAAAATTCTAAAAGTTCCTGTTTTTCTGCTTTAAACTCTAGGTACACATCCAAAATGCATTACTGAGTTGAAAGAAGATGATTCTGGTGCATGGTTTTGAAACTAAAGTCAGAAAAAAAATTACATCCATATCAACATTTTATCAGCTCCGGACCTGTCGTTTTGGTCAAAAAAATGAAAATTCTAAAAGTTCCTGTTTTTCTGCTTTAAACTCTAGGTACACATCCAAAATGCATTACTGAGTTGAAAGAAGTGAATTCTGGTGCATGGTTTTGAAATCACAGTCAGAAAAAAAAACATCCTTATCAACATTTTTATCAGCTCCGGTCCTGTCGTTTTGGTCAAAAAATTAAAATTCTAAAAGTTCCTGTTTTTCTGCTTTAAACTCTAGGTACACATCCAAAATGAATTACTGAGTTGAAAGAAGTTGATTCTGGTGCATGGTTTTGAAACCGCAGTCAGAAAAAAATTACATCCATATCAACATTTTTATCAGCTCCGGACCTGTCGTTTTGGTCAAAAAATTAAAATTCTAAAAGTTCCTGTTTTTCTGCTTTAAACTCTAGGTACACATCAAAATGCATTACTGAGTTGAAAGAAGTTGATTCTGGTGCATGGTTTTGAAACCGCAGTCAGAAAAAAAATTACATCCATATCAACATTTTTATCAGCTCTGGACCTGTCGTTTTGGTCAAAAAATGAAAATTCTAAAAGTTCCTGTTTTTCTGCTTTAAACTCTAGGTACACATCCAAAATGTATTACTGAGTTGAAAGAAGTTGATTCTGGTGCATGGTTTTGAAACCGCAGTCAGAAAAAAAATTACATCCATATCAACATTTTTATCAGCTCCGGACCTGTCGTTTTGGTCAAAAAATGAAAATTCTAAAAGTTCCTTTTTTTCTGCTTTAAACTCTAGGTACACATCCAAAATGTATTACTGAGTTGAAAGAAGTTGATTCTGGTGCATGGTTTTGAAACCGCAGTCAGAAAAAAAATTACATCCATATCAACATTTTTATCAGCTCCGGACCTGTCGTTTTGGTCAAAAAATGAAAATTCTAAAAGTTCCTTTTTTTCTGCTTTAAACTCTAGGTACACATCCAAAATGTATTACTGAGTTGAAAGAAGTTGATACTGGTGCATGGTTTTGAAACCGCAGTCAGAAAAAAAATTACATCCATATCAACATTTTTATCAGCTCCGGTCCTGTTGTTTTGGTAAAAAAATGAAAATTCTAAAAGTTCCTGTTTTTCTGCTTTAAACTCTAGGTACACATCCAAAATGCATTACTGAGTTGAAAGAAGTTGATTCTGGTGCATGGTTTTGAAACCGCAGTCAGAAAAAAATTACATCCATATCAACATTTTTATCAGCTCCGGACCTGTCGTTTTGGTCAAAAAATTAAAATTCTAAAAGTTCCTGTTTTTCTGCTTTAAACTCTAGGTACACATCAAAATGCATTACTGAGTTGAAAGAAGTTGATTCTGGTGCATGGTTTTGAAACCGCAGTCAGAAAAAAAATTACATCCATATCAACATTTTTATCAGCTCTGGACCTGTCGTTTTGGTCAAAAAATGAAAATTCTAAAAGTTCCTGTTTTTCTGCTTTAAACTCTAGGTACACATCCAAAATGTATTACTGAGTTGAAAGAAGTTGATTCTGGTGCATGGTTTTGAAACCGCAGTCAGAAAAAAAATTACATCCATATCAACATTTTTATCAGCTCCGGACCTGTCGTTTTGGTCAAAAAATGAAAATTCTAAAAGTTCCTTTTTTTTCTGCTTTAAACTCTAGGTACACATCCAAAATGTATTACTGAGTTGAAAGAAGTTGATTCTGGTGCATGGTTTTGAAACCGCAGTCAGAAAAAAAATTACATCCATATCAACATTTTTATCAGCTCCGGACCTGTCGTTTTGGTCAAAAAATGAAAATTCTAAAAGTTCCTTTTTTTCTGCTTTAAACTCTAGGTACACATCCAAAATGTATTACTGAGTTGAAAGAAGTTGATACTGGTGCATGGTTTTGAAACCGCAGTCAGAAAAAAAATTACATCCATATCAACATTTTTATCAGCTCCGGTCCTGTTGTTTTGGTAAAAAAATGAAAATTCTAAAAGTTCCTGTTTTTCTGCTTTAAACTCTAGGTACACATCCAAAATGCATTACTGAGTTGAAAGAAGTTGATTCTGGTGCATGGTTTTGAAACCGCAGTCAGAAAAAAATTACATCCATATCAACATTTTTATCAGCTCCGGACCTGTCGTTTTGGTCAAAAAATTAAAATTCTAAAAGTTCCTGTTTTTCTGCTTTAAACTCTAGGTACACATCAAAATGCATTACTGAGTTGAAAGAAGTTGATTCTGGTGCATGGTTTTGAAACCGCAGTCAGAAAAAAAATTACATCCATATCAACATTTTTATCAGCTCTGGACCTGTCGTTTTGGTCAAAAAATGAAAATTCTAAAAGTTCCTGTTTTTCTGCTTTAAACTCTAGGTACACATCCAAAATGTATTACTGAGTTGAAAGAAGTTGATTCTGGTGCATGGTTTTGAAACCGCAGTCAGAAAAAAAATTACATCCATATCAACATTTTTATCAGCTCCGGACCTGTCGTTTTGGTCAAAAATTGAAAATTCTAAAAGTTCCTGTTTTTCTGCTTTAAACTCTAGGTACACATCCAAAATGCATTACTGAGTTGAAAGAAGTGAATTCTGGTGCATGGTTTTGAAATCGCAGTCAGAAAAAAAATTACATCCATATCAACATTTTTATCAGCTCCGGACCTGTCGTTTTGGTCAAAAAATGAAAAATCTAAAAGTTCCTGTTTTTCTGCTTTAAACTCTAGGTACACATCCAAAATGTATTACTGAGTTGAAAGAAGTTGATTCTGGTGCATGGTTTTGAAACCGCAGTCAGAAAAAAAATTACATCCATATCAACATTTTTATCAGCTCTGGACCTGTCGTTTTGGTCAAAAAATGAAAATTCTAAAAGTTCCTGTTTTTCTGCTTTAAACTCTAGGTACACATCCAAAATGCATTACTGAGTTGAAAGAAGTGAATTCTGGTGCATGGTTTTGAAACCGCAGTCAGAAAAAAAATTACAACCATATCAACATTTTTATCAGCTCCGGACCTGTCGTTTTGGTCAAAAAATTTAAATTCTAAAAGTTCCTGTTTTTCTGCTTTAAACTCTAGGTACACATCCAAAATGCATTACTGAGTTGAAAGAAGTGAATTCTGGTGCATGGTTTTGAAATCAGTCAGAAAAAAAAAAACATCGTTATCAACATTTTTATCAGCTCCGGTCCTGTCGTTTTGGTCAAAAAATGAAAATTCTAAAAGTTCCTTTTTTTCTGCTTTAAACTCTAGGTACACATCCAAAATGTATTAGTGAGTTGAAAGAAGTTGATTCTGGTGCATGGTTTTGAAACCGCAGTCAGAAAAAAAATTACATCCATATCAACATTTTTATCAGCTCCGGTCCTGTTGTTTTGGTCAAAAAATGAAAATTCTAAAAGTTCCTGTTTTTCTGCTTTAAACTCTAGGTACACATCCAAAATGTATTACTGAGTTGAAAGAAGTTGATTCTGGTGCATGGTTTTGAAACCGCAGTCAGAAAAAAAATTACATCCATATCAACATTTTTATCAGCTCCGGACCTGTCATTTTGGTCAAAAAATTTAAATTCTAAAAGTTCCTGTTTTTCTGCTTTAAACTCTAGGTACACATCCAAAATGAATTACTGAGTTGAAAGAAGTTGATTCTGGTGCATGGTTTTGAAACCGCAGTCAGAAAAAAAATTACATCCATATCAACATTTTTATCAGCTCCGGACCTGTCGTTTTGGTCAAAAAATTTAAATTCTAAAAGTTCCTGTTTTTCTGCTTTAAACTCTAGGTACACATCCATAATGAATTACTGAGTTGAAAGAAGTTGATTCTGGTGCATGGTTTTGAAACCGCAGTCAGAAAAAAAATTACATCCATATCAACATTTTTATCAGCTCCGGTCCTGTTGTTTTGGTCAAAAAATGAAAATTCTAAAAGTTCCTGTTTTTCTGCTTTAAACTCTAGGTACACATCCAAAATGTATTACTGAGTTGAAAGAAGTTGATTCTGGTGCATGGTTTTGAAACCGCAGTCAGAAAAAAAATTACATCCATATCAACATTTTTATCAGCTCCAGACCTGTCGTTTTGGCCAAAAAATTAAAATTCTAAAAGTTCCTGTTTTTCTGCTTTAAACTCTAGGTACACATCAAAATGCATTACTGAGTTGAAAGAAGTGAATTCTGGTGCATGGTTTTATAATCGCAGTCAGAAAAAAAATTACATCCATATCAACATTTTTATCAGCTCCGGACCTGTCGTTTTGGTCAAAAAATGAAAATTCTAAAACTTCCTGTTTTTATGCTTTAAACTCTAGGTACACATCCAAAATGTATTACTGAGTTGAAAAAAGTTGAATCTGGTGCATGGTTTTGAAACCGCAGTCAGAAAAAAAATACATCCATATCAACATTTTTATCAGCTCTGGACCTGTCGTTTTGGTCAAAAAATGAAAATTCTAAAAGTTCCTGTTTTTCTGCTTTAAACTCTAGGTACACATCCAAAATGTATTACTGAGTTGAAAGAAGTTGATTCTGGTGCATGGTTTTGAAACCGCAGTCAGAAAAAAAAATTACATCCATATCAACATTTTTATCAGCTCCGGACCTGTCGTTTTGGTCAAAAAATGAAAATTCTAAAAGTTCCTGTTTTTCTGCTTTAAACTCTAGGTACACATCCAAAATGCATTACTGAGTTGAAAGAAGTGAATTCTGGTGCATGGTTTTGAAATCGCAGTCAGAAAAAAAATTACATCCATATCAACATTTTTATCAGCTCCGGTCCTGTTGTTTTGGTCAAAAAATGAAAATTCTAAAAGTTCCTGTTTTTCTGCTTTAAACTCTAGGTACACATCCAAAATGTATTACTGAGTTGAAAGAAGTTGATTCTGGTGCATGGTTTTGAAAACGCAGTCAGAAAAAAAATTACATCCATATCAACATTTTTATCAGCTCCGGACCTGTCGTTTTGGTCAAAAAATTAAAATTCTAAAAGTTCCTGTTTTTCTGCTTTAAACTCTAGGTACACATCCAAAAGGAATTACTGAGTTGAAAGAAGTTTATTCTGGTGCATGGTTTTGAAACCGCAGTCAGAAAAAAAATTACATCCATATCAACATTTTTATCAGCTCCGGACCTGTCGTTTTGGTCAAAAAATTAAAATTCTAAAAGTTCCTTTTTTTCTGCTTTAAACTCTAGGTACACATCCAAAATGTATTACTGAGTTGAAAGAAGTTGATTCTGGTGCTCGGTTTTGAAACCGCAGTCAGAAAAAAAATTACATCCATATCAACATTTTTATCAGCTCCGGACCTGTCGTTTTGGTCAAAAAATGAAAATTCTAAAAGTTCCTTTTTTTCTGCTTTAAACTCTAGGTACACATCCAAAATGCATTACTGAGTTGAAAGAAGTTGATTCTGGTGCTCGGTTTTGAAACCGCAGTCAGAAAAAAAATTACATCCATATCAACATTTTTATCAGCATCGGACCTGTCGTTTTGGTCAAAAAATGAAAATTCTAAAAGTTCCTTTTTTTCTGCTTTAAACTCTAGGTACACATCCAAAATGTATTACTGAGTTGAAAGAAGTTGATTCTGGTGCATGGTTTTGAAACCGCAGTCAGAAAAAAAATTACATCCATATCAACATTTTTATCAGCTCCGGACCTGTCGTTTTGGTCAAAAAATTAAAATTCTAAAAGTTCCTGTTTTTCTGCTTTAAACTCTAGGTACACATCCAAAATGAATTACTGAGTTGAAAGAAGTTGATTCTGGTGCATGGTTTTGAAACCGCAGTCAGAAAAAAAATTACATCCATATCAACATTTTTATCAGCTCCGGACCTGTCGTTTTGGTCAAAAAATGAAAATTCTAAAAGTTCCTTTTTTTCTGCTTTAAACTCTAGGTACACATCCAAAATGTATTACTGAGTTGAAAGAAGTTGATTCTGGTGCATGGTTTTGAAATCGCAGTCAGAAAAAAAATTACATCCATATCAACATTTTTATCAGCTCCGGTCCTGTTGTTTTGGTCAAAAAATGAAAATTCTAAAAGTTCCTGTTTTTCTGCTTTAAACTCTAGGTACACATCCAAAATGTATTACTGAGTTGAAAGAAGTTGATTCTGGTGCATGGTTTTGAAAACGCAGTCAGAAAAAAAATTACATCCATATCAACATTTTTATCAGCTCCGGACCTGTCGTTTTGGTCAAAAAATTAAAATTCTAAAAGTTCCTGTTTTTCTGCTTTAAACTCTAGGTACACATCCAAAAGGAATTACTGAGTTGAAAGAAGTTTATTCTGGTGCATGGTTTTGAAACCGCAGTCAGAAAAAAAATTACATCCATATCAACATTTTTATCAGCTCCGGACCTGTCGTTTTGGTCAAAAAATTAAAATTCTAAAAGTTCCTGTTTTTCTGCTTTAAACTCTAGGTACACATCCAAAAGGAATTACTGAGTTGAAAGAAGTTTATTCTGGTGCATGGTTTTGAAACCGCAGTCAGAAAAAAAATTACATCCATATCAACATTTTTATCAGCTCCGGACCTGTCGTTTTGGTCAAAAAATGAAAATTCTAAAAGTTCCTTTTTTTCTGCTTTAAACTCTAGGTACACATCCAAAATGTATTACTGAGTTGAAAGAAGTTGATTCTGGTGCTCGGTTTTGAAACCGCAGTCAGAAAAAAAATTACATCCATATCAACATTTTTATCAGCTCCGGACCTGTCGTTTTGGTAAAAAAATGAAAATTCTAAAAGTTCCTTTTTTTCTGCTTTAAACTCTAGGTACACATCCAAAATGCATTACTGAGTTGAAAGAAGTTGATTCTGGTGCTCGGTTTTGAAACCGCAGTCAGAAAAAAAATTACATCCATATCAACATTTTTATCAGCATCGGACCTGTCGTTTTGGTCAAAAAATGAAAATTCTAAAAGTTCCTTTTTTTCTGCTTTAAACTCTAGGTACACATCCAAAATGTATTACTGAGTTGAAAGAAGTTGATTCTGGTGCACGGTTTTGAAACCGCAGTCAGAAAAAAAATTACATCCATATCAACATTTTTATCAGCTCCGGACCTGTCGTTTAGGTCAAAAAATGAAAATTCTAAAAGATCCTGTTTTTCTGCTTTAAACTCTAGGTACACATCAAAATGCATTACTGAGTTGAAAGAAGTGAATTCTGGTGCATGGTTTTGAAATCGCAGTCAGAAAAAAAATTACATCCATATCAACATTTTTATCAGCTCCGGACCTGTCGTTTTGGTCAAAAAATGAAAATTCTAAAAGTTCCTGTTTTTCTGCTGTAAACTCTAGGTACACATCAAAATGCATTAATGAGTTGAAAGAAGTGAATTCTGGTGCATGGTTTTGAAATCGCAGTCAGAAAAAAAATTACATCCATATCAACATTTTTATCAGCTGTCGTTTTGGTCAAAAAATGAAAGATCGAAAAGTTCCTGTTTTTCTGCTTTAAACTCTAGGTACACATCCAAAATGCATTACTGAGATGAAAGAAGTTGATTCTGGTGCATGGTTTTGAAACTGCAGTCAGAAAAAAAATTACATCCATATCAACATTTTTATCAGCTCCAGACCTGTCGTTTTGGTCAAAAAATGAAAATTCTAAAAGTTCCTGTTTTTCTGCTTTAAACTCTAGGTACACATCCAAAATGTATTACTGAGTTGAAAGAAGTTGATTCTGGTGCATGGTTTTGAAACCGCAGT
Source organism: Crinia signifera (assembly GCF_055691185.1). NCBI lineage: Eukaryota > Metazoa > Chordata > Amphibia > Anura > Myobatrachidae > Crinia > Crinia signifera. The sequence continues at coordinate 265,802 of NW_028142600.1, forward strand.
CAGAATAAAAATTACATCAATATCAACATTTTTATCAGCTCCGGTCCTGTCGTTTAGGTCAAAAAATGAAAATTCTAAAAGATCCTGTTTTTCTGCTTTAAACTCTAGGTACACATCAAAATGCATTACTGAGTTGAAAGAAGTGAATTCTGGTGCATGGTTTTGAAATCGCAGTCAGAAAAAAAATTACAACCATATCAACATTTTTATCAGCTCCGGACCTGTCGTTTTGGTCAAAAAAATGAAAATTCTAAAAGTTCCTGTTTTTCTGCTTTAAACTCTAGGTACACATCCAAAATGCATTACTGAGTTGAAAGAAGATGATTCTGGTGCATGGTTTTGAAACTAAAGTCAGAAAAAAAATTACATCCATATCAACATTTTATCAGCTCCGGACCTGTCGTTTTGGTCAAAAAAATGAAAATTCTAAAAGTTCCTGTTTTTCTGCTTTAAACTCTAGGTACACATCCAAAATGCATTACTGAGTTGAAAGAAGTGAATTCTGGTGCATGGTTTTGAAATCACAGTCAGAAAAAAAAACATCCTTATCAACATTTTTATCAGCTCCGGTCCTGTCGTTTTGGTCAAAAAATTAAAATTCTAAAAGTTCCTGTTTTTCTGCTTTAAACTCTAGGTACACATCCAAAATGAATTACTGAGTTGAAAGAAGTTGATTCTGGTGCATGGTTTTGAAACCGCAGTCAGAAAAAAATTACATCCATATCAACATTTTTATCAGCTCCGGACCTGTCGTTTTGGTCAAAAAATTAAAATTCTAAAAGTTCCTGTTTTTCTGCTTTAAACTCTAGGTACACATCAAAATGCATTACTGAGTTGAAAGAAGTTGATTCTGGTGCATGGTTTTGAAACCGCAGTCAGAAAAAAAATTACATCCATATCAACATTTTTATCAGCTCCGGACCTGTCGTTTTGGTCAAAAAATGAAAATTCTAAAAGTTCCTTTTTTTCTGCTTTAAACTCTAGGTACACATCCAAAATGCATTACTGAGTTGAAAGAAGTTGATTCTGGTGCTCGGTTTTGAAACCGCAGTCAGAAAAAAAATTACATCCATATCAACATTTTTATCAGCATCGGACCTGTCGTTTTGGTCAAAAAATGAAAATTCTAAAAGTTCCTTTTTTTCTGCTTTAAACTCTAGGTACACATCCAAAATGTATTACTGAGTTGAAAGAAGTTGATTCTGGTGCTCGGTTTTGAAACCGCAGTCAGAAAAAAAATTACATCCATATCAACATTTTTATCAGCTCCGGACCTGTCGTTTAGGTCAAAAAATGAAAATTCTAAAAGATCCTGTTTTTCTGCTTTAAACTCTAGGTATACATCAAAATGCATTACTGAGTTGAAAGAAGTGAATTCTGGTGCATGGTTTTGAAATCGCAGTCAGAAAAAAAATTACATCCATATCAACATTTTTATCAGCTCCGGACCTGTCGTTTTGGTCAAAAAATGAAAATTCTAAAAGTTCCTGTTTTTCTGCTGTAAACTCTAGGTACACATCAAAATGCATTACTGAGTTGAAAGAAGTGAATTCTGGTGCATGGTTTTGAAATCGCAGTCAGAAAAAAAATTACATCCAAATCAACATTTTTATCAGCTGTCGTTTTGGTCAAAAAATGAAAGATCGAAAAGTTCCTGTTTTTCTGCTTTAAACTCTAGGTACACATCCAAAATGCATTACTGAGATGAAAGAAGTTGATTCTGGTGCATGGTTTTGAAACTGCAGTCAGAAAAAAAATTACATCCATATCAACATTTTTATCAGCTCCAGACCTGTCGTTTTGGTCAAAAAATGAAAATTCTAAAAGTTCCTGTTTTTCTGCTTTAAACTCTAGGTACACATCCAAAATGTATTACTGAGTTGAAAGAAGTTGATTCTGGTGCATGGTTTTGAAACCGCAGTCAGAATAAAAATTACATCAATATCAACATTTTTATCAGCTCCGGTCCTGTCGTTTAGGTCAAAAAATGAAAATTCTAAAAGATCCTGTTTTTCTGCTTTAAACTCTAGGTACACATCAAAATGCATTACTGAGTTGAAAGAAGTGAATTCTGGTGCATGGTTTTGAAATCGCAGTCAGAAAAAAAATTACAACCATATCAACATTTTTATCAGCTCCGGACCTGTCGTTTTGGTCAAAAAAATGAAAATTCTAAAAGTTCCTGTTTTTCTGCTTTAAACTCTAGGTACACATCCAAAATGCATTACTGAGTTGAAAGAAGATGATTCTGGTGCATGGTTTTGAAACTAAAGTCAGAAAAAAAATTACATCCATATCAACATTTTATCAGCTCCGGACCTGTCGTTTTGGTCAAAAAAATGAAAATTCTAAAAGTTCCTGTTTTTCTGCTTTAAACTCTAGGTACACATCCAAAATGCATTACTGAGTTGAAAGAAGTGAATTCTGGTGCATGGTTTTGAAATCACAGTCAGAAAAAAAAACATCCTTATCAACATTTTTATCAGCTCCGGTCCTGTCGTTTTGGTCAAAAAATTAAAATTCTAAAAGTTCCTGTTTTTCTGCTTTAAACTCTAGGTACACATCCAAAATGAATTACTGAGTTGAAAGAAGTTGATTCTGGTGCATGGTTTTGAAACCGCAGTCAGAAAAAAATTACATCCATATCAACATTTTTATCAGCTCCGGACCTGTCGTTTTGGTCAAAAAATTAAAATTCTAAAAGTTCCTGTTTTTCTGCTTTAAACTCTAGGTACACATCAAAATGCATTACTGAGTTGAAAGAAGTTGATTCTGGTGCATGGTTTTGAAACCGCAGTCAGAAAAAAAATTACATCCATATCAACATTTTTATCAGCTCTGGACCTGTCGTTTTGGTCAAAAAATGAAAATTCTAAAAGTTCCTGTTTTTCTGCTTTAAACTCTAGGTACACATCCAAAATGTATTACTGAGTTGAAAGAAGTTGATTCTGGTGCATGGTTTTGAAACCGCAGTCAGAAAAAAAATTACATCCATATCAACATTTTTATCAGCTCCGGACCTGTCGTTTTGGTCAAAAAATGAAAATTCTAAAAGTTCCTTTTTTTTCTGCTTTAAACTCTAGGTACACATCCAAAATGTATTACTGAGTTGAAAGAAGTTGATTCTGGTGCATGGTTTTGAAACCGCAGTCAGAAAAAAAATTACATCCATATCAACATTTTTATCAGCTCCGGACCTGTCGTTTTGGTCAAAAAATGAAAATTCTAAAAGTTCCTTTTTTTCTGCTTTAAACTCTAGGTACACATCCAAAATGTATTACTGAGTTGAAAGAAGTTGATACTGGTGCATGGTTTTGAAACCGCAGTCAGAAAAAAAATTACATCCATATCAACATTTTTATCAGCTCCGGTCCTGTTGTTTTGGTAAAAAAATGAAAATTCTAAAAGTTCCTGTTTTTCTGCTTTAAACTCTAGGTACACATCCAAAATGCATTACTGAGTTGAAAGAAGTTGATTCTGGTGCATGGTTTTGAAACCGCAGTCAGAAAAAAATTACATCCATATCAACATTTTTATCAGCTCCGGACCTGTCGTTTTGGTCAAAAAATTAAAATTCTAAAAGTTCCTGTTTTTCTGCTTTAAACTCTAGGTACACATCAAAATGCATTACTGAGTTGAAAGAAGTTGATTCTGGTGCATGGTTTTGAAACCGCAGTCAGAAAAAAAATTACATCCATATCAACATTTTTATCAGCTCTGGACCTGTCGTTTTGGTCAAAAAATGAAAATTCTAAAAGTTCCTGTTTTTCTGCTTTAAACTCTAGGTACACATCCAAAATGTATTACTGAGTTGAAAGAAGTTGATTCTGGTGCATGGTTTTGAAACCGCAGTCAGAAAAAAAATTACATCCATATCAACATTTTTATCAGCTCCGGACCTGTCGTTTTGGTCAAAAATTTAAAATTCTAAAAGTTCCTGTTTTTCTGCTTTAAACTCTAGGTACACATCCAAAATGCATTACTGAGTTGAAAGAAGTGAATTCTGGTGCATGGTTTTGAAATCGCAGTCAGAAAAAAAATTACATCCATATCAACATTTTTATCAGCTCCGGACCTGTCGTTTTGGTCAAAAAATGAAAAATCTAAAAGTTCCTGTTTTTCTGCTTTAAACTCTAGGTACACATCCAAAATGTATTACTGAGTTGAAAGAAGTGAATTCTGGTGCATGGTTTTGAAACCGCAGTCAGAAAAAAAATTACAACCATATCAACATTTTTATCAGCTCCGGACCTGTCGTTTTGGTCAAAAAAATGAAAATTCTAAAAGTTCCTGTTTTTCTGCTTTAAACTCTAGGTACACATCCAAAATGCATTACTGAGTTGAAAGAAGATGATTCTGGTGCATGGTTTTGAAACTGCAGTCAGAAAAAAAATTACATCCATATCAACATTTTATCAGCTCCGGACCTGTCGTTTTGGTCAAAAAATTTAAATTCTAAAAGTTCCTGTTTTTCTGCTTTAAACTCTAGGTACACATCCAAAATGCATTACTGAGTTGAAAGAAGTGAATTCTGGTGCATGGTTTTGAAATCACAGTCAGAAAAAAAAAAACATCGTTATCAACATTTTTATCAGCTCCGGTCCTGTCGTTTTGGTCAAAAAATGAAAATTCTAAAAGTTCCTTTTTTTCTGCTTTAAACTCTAGGTACACATCCAAAATGTATTACTGAGTTGAAAGAAGTTGATTCTGGTGCATGGTTTTGAAACCGCAGTCAGAAAAAAAATTACATCCATATCAACATTTTTATCAGCTCCGGTCCTGTTGTTTTGGTCAAAAAATGAAAATTCTAAAAGTTCCTGTTTTTCTGCTTTAAACTCTAGGTACACATCCAAAATGTATTACTGAGTTGAAAGAAGTTGATTCTGGTGCATGGTTTTGAAACCGCAGTCAGAAAAAAAATTACATCCATATCAACATTTTTATCAGCTCCGGACCTGTCGTTTTGGTCAAAAAATTAAAATTCTAAAAGTTCCTGTTTTTCTGCTTTAAACTCTAGGTACACATCCATAATGAATTACTGAGTTGAAAGAAGTTGATTCTGGTGCATGGTTTTGAAACCGCAGTCAGAAAAAAATGACATCCATATCAACATTTTTATCAGCTCCGGTCCTGTTGTTTTGGTCAAAAAATGAAAATTCTAAAAGTTCCTGTTTTTCTGCTTTAAACTCTAGGTACACATCCAAAATGTATTACTGAGTTGAAAGAAGTTGATTCTGGTGCATGGTTTTGAAACCGCAGTCAGAAAAAAAATTACATCCATATCAACATTTTTATCAGCTCCAGACCTGTCGTTTTGGCCAAAAAATTAAAATTCTAAAAGTTCCTGTTTTTCTGCTTTAAACTCTAGGTACACATCCATAATGAATTACTGAGTTGAAAGAAGTTGATTCTGGTGCATGGTTTTGAAACCGCAGTCAGAAAAAAAATGACATCCATATCAACATTTTTATCAGCTCCGGTCCTGTTGTTTTGGTCAAAAAATGAAAATTCTAAAAGTTCCTGTTTTTCTGCTTTAAACTCTAGGTACACATCCAAAATGTATTACTGAGTTGAAAGAAGTTGATTCTGGTGCATGGTTTTGAAACCGCAGTCAGAAAAAAAATTACATCCATATCAACATTTTTATCAGCTCCAGACCTGTCGTTTTGGCCAAAAAATTAAAATTCTAAAAGTTCCTGTTTTTCTGCTTTAAACTCTAGGTACACATCAAAATGCATTACTGAGTTGAAAGAAGTGAATTCTGGTGCATGGTTTTATAATCGCAGTCAGAAAAAAAATTACATCCATATCAACATTTTTATCAGCTCCGGACCTGTCGTTTTGGTCAAAAAATGAAAATTCTAAAAGTTCCTGTTTTTATGCTTTAAACTCTAGGTACACATCCAAAATGTATTACTGAGTTGAAAAAAGTTGAATCTGGTGCATGGTTTTGAAACCGCAGTCAGAAAAAAAATACATCCATATCAACATTTTTATCAGCTCTGGACCTGTCGTTTTGGTCAAAAAATGAAAATTCTAAAAGTTCCTGTTTTTCTGCTTTAAACTCTAGGTACACATCCAAAATGTATTACTGAGTTGAAAGAAGTTGATTCTGGTGCATGGTTTTGAAACCGCAGTCAGAAAAAAAAATTACATCCATATCAACATTTTTATCAGCTCCGGACCTGTCGTTTTGGTCAAAAAATGAAAATTCTAAAAGTTCCTGTTTTTCTGCTTTAAACTCTAGGTACACATCCAAAATGCATTACTGAGTTGAAAGAAGTGAATTCTGGTGCATGGTTTTGAAATCGCAGTCAGAAAAAAAATTACATCCATATCAACATTTTTATCAGCTCCGGTCCTGTTGTTTTGGTCAAAAAATGAAAATTCTAAAAGTTCCTGTTTTTCTGCTTTAAACTCTAGGTACACATCCAAAATGTATTACTGAGTTGAAAGAAGTTGATTCTGGTGCATGGTTTTGAAAACGCAGTCAGAAAAAAAATTACATCCATATCAACATTTTTATCAGCTCCGGACCTGTCGTTTTGGTCAAAAAATTAAAATTCTAAAAGTTCCTGTTTTTCTGCTTTAAACTCTAGGTACACATCCAAAAGGAATTACTGAGTTGAAAGAAGTTTATTCTGGTGCATGGTTTTGAAACCGCAGTCAGAAAAAAAATTACATCCATATCAACATTTTTATCAGCTCCGGACCTGTCGTTTTGGTCAAAAAATGAAAATTCTAAAAGTTCCTTTTTTTCTGCTTTAAACTCTAGGTACACATCCAAAATGTATTACTGAGTTGAAAGAAGTTGATTCTGGTGCTCGGTTTTGAAACCGCAGTCAGAAAAAAAATTACATCCATATCAACATTTTTATCAGCTCCGGACCTGTCGTTTTGGTCAAAAAATGAAAATTCTAAAAGTTCCTTTTTTTCTGCTTTAAACTCTAGGTACACATCCAAAATGCATTACTGAGTTGAAAGAAGTTGATTCTGGTGCTCGGTTTTGAAACCGCAGTCAGAAAAAAAATTACATCCATATCAACATTTTTATCAGCATCGGACCTGTCGTTTTGGTCAAAAAATGAAAATTCTAAAAGTTCCTTTTTTTCTGCTTTAAACTCTAGGTACACATCCAAAATGTATTACTGAGTTGAAAGAAGTTGATTCTGGTGCATGGTTTTGAAACCGCAGTCAGAAAAAAAATTACATCCATATCAACATTTTTATCAGCTACGGACCTGTCGTTTTGGTCAAAAAATTAAAATTCTAAAAGTTCCTGTTTTTCTGCTTTAAACTCTAGGTACACATCCAAAATGAATTACTGAGTTGAAAGAAGTTGATTCTGGTGCATGGTTTTGAAACCGCAGTCAGAAAAAAAATTACATCCATATCAACATTTTTATCAGCTCCGGACCTGTCGTTTTGGTCAAAAAATGAAAATTCTAAAAGTTCCTGTTTTTCTGCTTTAAACTCTAGGTACACATCCAAAATGTATTACTGAGTTGAAAGAAGTTGATTCTGGTGCTCGGTTTTGAAACCGCAGTCAGAAAAAAAATTACATCCATATCAACATTTTTATCAGCTCCGGACCTGTCGTTTAGGTCAAAAAATGAAAATTCTAAAAGATCCTGTTTTTCTGCTTTAAACTCTAGGTATACATCAAAATGCATTACTGAGTTGAAAGAAGTGAATTCTGGTGCATGGTTTTGAAATCGCAGTCAGAAAAAAAATTACATCCATATCAACATTTTTATCAGCTCCGGACCTGTCGTTTTGGTCAAAAAATGAAAATTCTAAAAGTTCCTGTTTTTCTGCTGTAAACTCTAGGTACACATCAAAATGCATTACTGAGTTGAAAGAAGTGAATTCTGGTGCATGGTTTTGAAATCGCAGTCAGAAAAAAAATTACATCCAAATCAACATTTTTATCAGCTGTCGTTTTGGTCAAAAAATGAAAGATCGAAAAGTTCCTGTTTTTCTGCTTTAAACTCTAGGTACACATCCAAAATGCATTACTGAGATGAAAGAAGTTGATTCTGGTGCATGGTTTTGAAACTGCAGTCAGAAAAAAAATTACATCCATATCAACATTTTTATCAGCTCCAGACCTGTCGTTTTGGTCAAAAAATGAAAATTCTAAAAGTTCCTGTTTTTCTGCTTTAAACTCTAGGTACACATCCAAAATGTATTACTGAGTTGAAAGAAGTTGATTCTGGTGCATGGTTTTGAAACCGCAGTCAGAATAAAAATTACATCAATATCAACATTTTTATCAGCTCCGGTCCTGTCGTTTAGGTCAAAAAATGAAAATTCTAAAAGATCCTGTTTTTCTGCTTTAAACTCTAGGTACACATCAAAATGCATTACTGAGTTGAAAGAAGTGAATTCTGGTGCATGGTTTTGAAATCGCAGTCAGAAAAAAAATTACAACCATATCAACATTTTTATCAGCTCCGGACCTGTCGTTTTGGTCAAAAAAATGAAAATTCTAAAAGTTCCTGTTTTTCTGCTTTAAACTCTAGGTACACATCCAAAATGCATTACTGAGTTGAAAGAAGATGATTCTGGTGCATGGTTTTGAAACTAAAGTCAGAAAAAAAATTACATCCATATCAACATTTTATCAGCTCCGGACCTGTCGTTTTGGTCAAAAAAATGAAAATTCTAAAAGTTCCTGTTTTTCTGCTTTAAACTCTAGGTACACATCCAAAATGCATTACTGAGTTGAAAGAAGTGAATTCTGGTGCATGGTTTTGAAATCACAGTCAGAAAAAAAAACATCCTTATCAACATTTTTATCAGCTCCGGTCCTGTCGTTTTGGTCAAAAAATTAAAATTCTAAAAGTTCCTGTTTTTCTGCTTTAAACTCTAGGTACACATCCAAAATGAATTACTGAGTTGAAAGAAGTTGATTCTGGTGCATGGTTTTGAAACCGCAGTCAGAAAAAAATTACATCCATATCAACATTTTTATCAGCTCCGGACCTGTCGTTTTGGTCAAAAAATTAAAATTCTAAAAGTTCCTGTTTTTCTGCTTTAAACTCTAGGTACACATCAAAATGCATTACTGAGTTGAAAGAAGTTGATTCTGGTGCATGGTTTTGAAACCGCAGTCAGAAAAAAAATTACATCCATATCAACATTTTTATCAGCTCTGGACCTGTCGTTTTGGTCAAAAAATGAAAATTCTAAAAGTTCCTGTTTTTCTGCTTTAAACTCTAGGTACACATCCAAAATGTATTACTGAGTTGAAAGAAGTTGATTCTGGTGCATGGTTTTGAAACCGCAGTCAGAAAAAAAATTACATCCATATCAACATTTTTATCAGCTCCGGACCTGTCGTTTTGGTCAAAAAATGAAAATTCTAAAAGTTCCTTTTTTTTCTGCTTTAAACTCTAGGTACACATCCAAAATGTATTACTGAGTTGAAAGAAGTTGATTCTGGTGCATGGTTTTGAAACCGCAGTCAGAAAAAAAATTACATCCATATCAACATTTTTATCAGCTCCGGACCTGTCGTTTTGGTCAAAAAATGAAAATTCTAAAAGTTCCTTTTTTTCTGCTTTAAACTCTAGGTACACATCCAAAATGTATTACTGAGTTGAAAGAAGTTGATACTGGTGCATGGTTTTGAAACCGCAGTCAGAAAAAAAATTACATCCATATCAACATTTTTATCAGCTCCGGTCCTGTTGTTTTGGTAAAAAAATGAAAATTCTAAAAGTTCCTGTTTTTCTGCTTTAAACTCTAGGTACACATCCAAAATGCATTACTGAGTTGAAAGAAGTTGATTCTGGTGCATGGTTTTGAAACCGCAGTCAGAAAAAAATTACATCCATATCAACATTTTTATCAGCTCCGGACCTGTCGTTTTGGTCAAAAAATTAAAATTCTAAAAGTTCCTGTTTTTCTGCTTTAAACTCTAGGTACACATCAAAATGCATTACTGAGTTGAAAGAAGTTGATTCTGGTGCATGGTTTTGAAACCGCAGTCAGAAAAAAAATTACATCCATATCAACATTTTTATCAGCTCTGGACCTGTCGTTTTGGTCAAAAAATGAAAATTCTAAAAGTTCCTGTTTTTCTGCTTTAAACTCTAGGTACACATCCAAAATGTATTACTGAGTTGAAAGAAGTTGATTCTGGTGCATGGTTTTGAAACCGCAGTCAGAAAAAAAATTACATCCATATCAACATTTTTATCAGCTCCGGACCTGTCGTTTTGGTCAAAAATTTAAAATTCTAAAAGTTCCTGTTTTTCTGCTTTAAACTCTAGGTACACATCCAAAATGCATTACTGAGTTGAAAGAAGTGAATTCTGGTGCATGGTTTTGAAATCGCAGTCAGAAAAAAAATTACATCCATATCAACATTTTTATCAGCTCCGGACCTGTCGTTTTGGTCAAAAAATGAAAAATCTAAAAGTTCCTGTTTTTCTGCTTTAAACTCTAGGTACACATCCAAAATGTATTACTGAGTTGAAAGAAGTGAATTCTGGTGCATGGTTTTGAAACCGCAGTCAGAAAAAAAATTACAACCATATCAACATTTTTATCAGCTCCGGACCTGTCGTTTTGGTCAAAAAAATGAAAATTCTAAAAGTTCCTGTTTTTCTGCTTTAAACTCTAGGTACACATCCAAAATGCATTACTGAGTTGAAAGAAGATGATTCTGGTGCATGGTTTTGAAACTGCAGTCAGAAAAAAAATTACATCCATATCAACATTTTATCAGCTCCGGACCTGTCGTTTTGGTCAAAAAATTTAAATTCTAAAAGTTCCTGTTTTTCTGCTTTAAACTCTAGGTACACATCCAAAATGCATTACTGAGTTGAAAGAAGTGAATTCTGGTGCATGGTTTTGAAATCACAGTCAGAAAAAAAAAAACATCGTTATCAACATTTTTATCAGCTCCGGTCCTGTCGTTTTGGTCAAAAAATGAAAATTCTAAAAGTTCCTTTTTTTCTGCTTTAAACTCTAGGTACACATCCAAAATGTATTACTGAGTTGAAAGAAGTTGATTCTGGTGCATGGTTTTGAAACCGCAGTCAGAAAAAAAATTACATCCATATCAACATTTTTATCAGCTCCGGTCCTGTTGTTTTGGTCAAAAAATGAAAATTCTAAAAGTTCCTGTTTTTCTGCTTTAAACTCTAGGTACACATCCAAAATGTATTACTGAGTTGAAAGAAGTTGATTCTGGTGCATGGTTTTGAAACCGCAGTCAGAAAAAAAATTACATCCATATCAACATTTTTATCAGCTCTGGACCTGTCGTTTTGGTCAAAAAATTAAAATTCTAAAAGTTCCTGTTTTTCTGCTTTAAACTCTAGGTACACATCCATAATGAATTACTGAGTTGAAAGAAGTTGATTCTGGTGCATGGTTTTGAAACCGCAGTCAGAAAAAAAATGACATCCATATCAACATTTTTATCAGCTCCGGTCCTGTTGTTTTGGTCAAAAAATGAAAATTCTAAAAGTTCCTGTTTTTCTGCTTTAAACTCTAGGTACACATCCAAAATGTATTACTGAGTTGAAAGAAGTTGATTCTGGTGCATGGTTTTGAAACCGCAGTCAGAAAAAAAATTACATCCATATCAACATTTTTATCAGCTCCAGACCTGTCGTTTTGGCCAAAAAATTAAAATTCTAAAAGTTCCTGTTTTTCTGCTTTAAACTCTAGGTACACATCCATAATGAATTACTGAGTTGAAAGAAGTTGATTCTGGTGCATGGTTTTGAAACCGCAGTCAGAAAAAAAATGACATCCATATCAACATTTTTATCAGCTCCGGTCCTGTTGTTTTGGTCAAAAAATGAAAATTCTAAAAGTTCCTGTTTTTCTGCTTTAAACTCTAGGTACACATCCAAAATGTATTACTGAGTTGAAAGAAGTTGATTCTGGTGCATGGTTTTGAAACCGCAGTCAGAAAAAAAATTACATCCATATCAACATTTTTATCAGCTCCAGACCTGTCGTTTTGGCCAAAAAATTAAAATTCTAAAAGTTCCTGTTTTTCTGCTTTAAACTCTAGGTACACATCAAAATGCATTACTGAGTTGAAAGAAGTGAATTCTGGTGCATGGTTTTATAATCGCAGTCAGAAAAAAAATTACATCCATATCAACATTTTTATCAGCTCCGGACCTGTCGTTTTGGTCAAAAAATGAAAATTCTAAAAGTTCCTGTTTTTATGCTTTAAACTCTAGGTACACATCCAAAATGTATTACTGAGTTGAAAAAAGTTGAATCTGGTGCATGGTTTTGAAACCGCAGTCAGAAAAAAAATACATCCATATCAACATTTTTATCAGCTCTGGACCTGTCGTTTTGGTCAAAAAATGAAAATTCTAAAAGTTCCTGTTTTTCTGCTTTAAACTCTAGGTACACATCCAAAATGTATTACTGAGTTGAAAGAAGTTGATTCTGGTGCATGGTTTTGAAACCGCAGTCAGAAAAAAAAATTACATCCATATCAACATTTTTATCAGCTCCGGACCTGTCGTTTTGGTCAAAAAATGAAAATTCTAAAAGTTCCTGTTTTTCTGCTTTAAACTCTAGGTACACATCCAAAATGCATTACTGAGTTGAAAGAAGTGAATTCTGGTGCATGGTTTTGAAATCGCAGTCAGAAAAAAAATTACATCCATATCAACATTTTTATCAGCTCCGGTCCTGTTGTTTTGGTCAAAAAATGAAAATTCTAAAAGTTCCTGTTTTTCTGCTTTAAACTCTAGGTACACATCCAAAATGTATTACTGAGTTGAAAGAAGTTGATTCTGGTGCATGGTTTTGAAAACGCAGTCAGAAAAAAAATTACATCCATATCAACATTTTTATCAGCTCCGGACCTGTCGTTTTGGTCAAAAAATTAAAATTCTAAAAGTTCCTGTTTTTCTGCTTTAAACTCTAGGTACACATCCAAAAGGAATTACTGAGTTGAAAGAAGTTTATTCTGGTGCATGGTTTTGAAACCGCAGTCAGAAAAAAAATTACATCCATATCAACATTTTTATCAGCTCCGGACCTGTCGTTTTGGTCAAAAAATGAAAATTCTAAAAGTTCCTTTTTTTCTGCTTTAAACTCTAGGTACACATCCAAAATGTATTACTGAGTTGAAAGAAGTTGATTCTGGTGCTCGGTTTTGAAACCGCAGTCAGAAAAAAAATTACATCCATATCAACATTTTTATCAGCTCCGGACCTGTCGTTTTGGTCAAAAAATGAAAATTCTAAAAGTTCCTTTTTTTCTGCTTTAAACTCTAGGTACACATCCAAAATGCATTACTGAGTTGAAAGAAGTTGATTCTGGTGCTCGGTTTTGAAACCGCAGTCAGAAAAAAAATTACATCCATATCAACATTTTTATCAGCATCGGACCTGTCGTTTTGGTCAAAAAATGAAAATTCTAAAAGTTCCTTTTTTTCTGCTTTAAACTCTAGGTACACATCCAAAATGTATTACTGAGTTGAAAGAAGTTGATTCTGGTGCATGGTTTTGAAACCGCAGTCAGAAAAAAAATTACATCCATATCAACATTTTTATCAGCTACGGACCTGTCGTTTTGGTCAAAAAATTAAAATTCTAAAAGTTCCTGTTTTTCTGCTTTAAACTCTAGGTACACATCCAAAATGAATTACTGAGTTGAAAGAAGTTGATTCTGGTGCATGGTTTTGAAACCGCAGTCAGAAAAAAAATTACATCCATATCAACATTTTTATCAGCTCCGGACCTGTCGTTTTGGTCAAAAAATGAAAATTCTAAAAGTTCCTTTTTTTCTGCTTTAAACTCTAGGTACACATCCAAAATGTATTACTGAGTTGAAAGAAGTTGATTCTGGTGCATGGTTTTGAAACCGCAGTCAGAAAAAAAATTACATCCATATCAACATTTTTATCAGCTCCGGTCCTGTTGTTTTGGTCAAAAAATGAAAATTCTAAAAGTTCCTGTTTTTCTGCTTTAAACTCTAGGTACACATCCAAAATGTATTACTGAGTTGAAAGAAGTTGATTCTGGTGCATGGTTTTGAAAACGCAGTCAGAAAAAAATTACATCCATATCAACATTTTTATCAGCTCCGGACCTGTCGTTTTGGTCAAAAAATTAAAATTCTAAAAGTTCCTGTTTTTCTGCTTTAAACTCTAGGTACACATCCAAAAGGAATTACTGAGTTGAAAGAAGTTTATTCTGGTGCATGGTTTTGAAACCGCAGTCAGAAAAAAAATTACATCCATATCAACATTTTTATCAGCTCCGGACCTGTCGTTTTGGTCAAAAAATTAAAATTCTAAAAGTTCCTGTTTTTCTGCTTTAAACTCTAGGTACACATCCAAAAGGAATTACTGAGTTGAAAGAAGTTTATTCTGGTGCATGGTTTTGAAACCGCAGTCAGAAAAAAAATTACATCCATATCAACATTTTTATCAGCTCCGGACCTGTCGTTTTGGTCAAAAAATGAAAATTCTAAAAGTTCCTTTTTTTCTGCTTTAAACTCTAGGTACACATCCAAAATGTATTACTGAGTTGAAAGAAGTTGATTCTGGTGCTCGGTTTTGAAACCGCAGTCAGAAAAAAAATTACATCCATATCAACATTTTTATCAGCTCCGGACCTGTCGTTTTGGTCAAAAAATGAAAATTCTAAAAGTTCCTTTTTTTCTGCTTTAAACTCTAGGTACACATCCAAAATGCATTACTGAGTTGAAAGAAGTTGATTCTGGTGCTCGGTTTTGAAACCGCAGTCAGAAAAAAAATTACATCCATATCAACATTTTTATCAGCATCGGACCTGTCGTTTTGGTCAAAAAATGAAAATTCTAAAAGTTCCTTTTTTTCTGCTTTAAACTCTAGGTACACATCCAAAATGTATTACTGAGTTGAAAGAAGTTGATTCTGGTGCATGGTTTTGAAACCGCAGTCAGAAAAAAAATTACATCCATATCAACATTTTTATCAGCTCCGGACCTGTCGTTTTGGTCAAAAAATTAAAATTCTAAAAGTTCCTGTTTTTCTGCTTTAAACTCTAGGTACACATCCAAAATGAATTACTGAGTTGAAAGAAGTTGATTCTGGTGCATGGTTTTGAAACCGCAGTCAGAAAAAAAATTACATCCATATCAACATTTTTATCAGCTCCGGACCTGTCGTTTTGGTCAAAAAATGAAAATTCTAAAAGTTCCTTTTTTTCTGCTTTAAACTCTAGGTACACATCCAAAATGTATTACTGAGTTGAAAGAAGTTGATTCTGGTGCATGGTTTTGAAACCGCAGTCAGAAAAAAAATTACATCCATATCAACATTTTTATCAGTTCCGGTCCTGTTGTTTTGGTCAAAAAATGAAAATTCTAAAAGTTCCTGTTTTTCTGCTTTAAACTCTAGGTACACATCCAAAATGTATTACTGAGTTGAAAGAAGTTGATTCTGGTGCATGGTTTTGAAACCGCAGTCAGAAAAAAAATTACATCCATATCAACATTTTTATCAGCTCCGGACCTGTCGTTTTGATCAAAAAATGAAAATTCTAAAAGTTCCTGTTTTTCTGCTTTAAACTCTAGGTACACATCAAAATGCATTACTGAGTTGAAAGAAGTGAATTCTGGTGCATGGTTTTATAATCGCAGTCAGAAAAAAAATTACATCCATATCAACATTTTTATCAGCTCCGGACCTGTCGTTTTGGTCAAAAAATGAAAATTCTAAAACTTCCTGTTTTTATGCTTTAAACTCTAGGTACACATCCAAAATGTATTACTGAGTTGAAAGAAGTTGAATCTGGTGCATGGTTTTGAAACCGCAGTCAGAAAAAAAATACATCCATATTAACATTTTTATCAGCTCTGGACCTGTCGTTTTGGTCAAAAAATGAAAATTCTAAAAGTTCCTGTTTTTCTGCTTTAAACTCTAGGTACACATCCAAAATGTATTACTGCGTTGAAAGAAGTTGATTCTGGTGCATGGTTTTGAAATCGCAGTCAGAAAAAAAATTACATCCATATCAACATTTTTATCATCTCCGGACCTGTCGTTTTGGTCAAAAAATGAAAATTCTAAAAGTTCCTGTTTTTCTGCTTTAAACTCTAGGTACACATCCAAAATGCATTACTGAGTTGAAAGAAGTTGATTCTGGTGCATGGTTTTGAAACCGCAGTCAGAAAAAAAATTACATCCATATCAACATTTTTATCAGCTCCGGACCTGTCGTTTTGGTCAAAAATTGAAAATTCTAAAAGTTCCTGTTTTTCTGCTTTAAACTCTAGGTACACATCCAAAATGCATTACTGAGTTGAAAGAAGTGAATTCTGGTGCATGGTTTTGAAACCGCAGTCAGAAAAAAAATTACATCCATATCAACATTTTTATCAGCTCCGGACCTGTCGCTTTGGTCAAAAAATGAAAATTCTAAAAGTTCCTGTTTTTCTGCTTTAAACTCTAGGTACACATCCAAAATGTATTACTGAGTTGAAAGAAGTTGATTCTGGGGCATGGTTTTGAAACCGCAGTCAGAAAAAAAATTACATCCATATCAACATTTTTATCAGCTCTGAACCTGTCGTTTTGGTCAAAAAATGAAAATTCTAAAAGTTCCTGTTTTTCTGCTTTAAACTCTAGGTACACATCCAAAATGTATTACTGTGTTGAAAGAAGTTGATTCTGGTGCATGGTTTTGAAACCGCAGTCAGAAAAAAAATTACATCCATATCAACATTTTTATCAGCTCCGGACCTGTCGTTTTGGTCAAAAAATGAAAATTCTAAAAGTTCCTTTTTTTCTGCTTTAAACTCTAGGTACACATCCAAAATGTATTACTGAGTTGAAAGAAGTTGATTCTGGTGCATGGTTTTGAAACCGCAGTCAGAAAAAAAATTACATCCATATCAACATTTTTATCAGCTCCGGACCTGTCGTTTTGGTCAAAAAATGAAAATTCTAAAAGTTCCTTTTTTTCTGCTTTAAACTCTAGGTACACATCCAAAATGTATTACTGAGTTGAAAGAAGTTGATTCTGGTACATGGTTTTGAAACCGCAGTCAGAAAAAAAATTACATCCATATCAACATTTTTATCAGCTCCGGTCCTGTTGTTTTGGTCAAAAAATGAAAATTCTAAAAGTTCCTGTTTTTCTGCTTTAAACTCTAGGTACACATCAAAATGCATTACTGAGTTGAAAGAAGTGAATTCTGGTGCATGGTTTTATAATCGCAGTCAGAAAAAAAATTACATCCATATCAACATTTTTATCAGCTCCGGACCTGTCGTTTTGGTCAAAAAATGAAAATTCTAAAACTTCCTGTTTTTATGCTTTAAACTCTAGGTACACATCCAAAATGTATTACTGAGTTGAAAGAAGTTGACTCTGGTGCATGGTTTTGAAACCGCAGTCAGAAAAAAAAATACATCCATATCAACATTTTTATCAGCTCTGGACCTGTCGTTTTGGTCAAAAAATGAAAATTCTAAAAGTTCCTGTTTTTCTGCTTTAAACTCTAGGTACACATCCAAAATGTATTACTGAGTTGAAAGAAGTTGATTCTGGTGCATGGTTTTGAAACCGCAGTCAGAAAAAAAATTACATCCATATCAACATTTTTATCAGCTCCGGACCTGTCGTTTTGTTCAAAAATTGAAAATTCTAAAAGTTCCTGTTTTTCTGCTTTAAACTCTAGGTACACATCCAAAATGCATTACTGAGTTGAAAGAAGTGAATTCTGGTGCATGGTTTTGAAATCGCAGTCAGAAAAAAAATTACATCCATATCAACATTTTTATCAGCTCCGGACCTGTCGTTTTGGTCAAAAAATGAAAATTCTAAAAGTTCCTGTTTTTCTGCTTTAAACTCTAGGTACACATCCAAAATGTATTACTGAGTTGAAAGAAGTTGATTCTGGTGCATGGTTTTGAAACCGCAGTCAGAAAAAAAATTACATCCATATCAACATTTTTATCAGCTCTGAACCTGTCGTTTTGGTCAAAAAATGAAAAATCTAAAAGTTCCTGTTTTTCTGCTTTAAACTCTAGGTACACATCCAAAATGCAATACTGAGATGAAAGAAGTTGATTCTGGTGCATGGTTTTGAAACCGCAGTCAGAAAAAAATTTACATCCATATCAACATTTTTATCAGCTCCGGTTCTGTTGTTTTGGTCAAAAAATGAAAATTCTAAAAGTTCCTGTTTTTCTGCTTTAAACTCTAGGTACACATCCAAAATGCATTACTGAGATGAAAGAAGTTGATTCTGGTGCATGGTTTTGAAACCGCAGTCAGAAAAAAAATTACATCCATATCAACATTTTTATCAGCTCCGGTCCTGTTGTTTTGGTCAAAAAATGAAAATTCTAAAAGTTCCTGTTTTTCTGCTTTAAACTCTAGGTACACATCCAAAATGTATTACTGAGTTGAAAGAAGTTGATTCTGGTGCATGGTTTTGAAACCGCAGTCAGAAAAAAAATTACAACCATATCAACATTTTTATCAGCTCCGGACCTGTCGTTTTGGTCAAAAAAATGAAAATTCTAAAAGTTCCTGTTTTTCTGCTTTAAACTCTAGGTACACATCCAAAATGAATTACTGAGTTGAAAGAAGTTGATTCTGGTGCATGGTTTTGAAACCGCAGTCAGAAAAAAAATTACATCCATATCAACATTTTTATCAGCTCCGGTCCTGTTGTTTTGGTCAAAAAATGAAAATTCTAAAAGTTCCTGTTTTTCTGCTTTAAACTCTAGGTACACATCCAAAATGAATTACTGAGTTGAAAGAAGTTGATTCTGGTGCATGGTTTTGAAACCGCAGTCAGAAAAAAAATTACATCCATATCAACATTTTTATCACCTCCGGTCCTGTTGTTTTGGTCAAAAAATGAAAATTCTAAAAGTTCCTGTTTTTCTGCTTTAAACTCTAGGTACACATCCAAAATGTATTACTGAGTTGAAAGAAGTTGATTCTGGTGCATGGTTTTGAAACCGCAGTCAGAAAAAAAATTACATCCATATCAACATTTTTATCAGCTCCGGACCTGTCGTTTTGGTCAAAAAAATTAAAATTCTAAAAGTTCCTGTTTTTCTGCTTTAAACTCTAGGTACACATCCAAAATGAATTACTGAGTTGAAAGAAGTTGATTCTGGTGCATGGTTTTGAAACCGCAGTCAGAAAAAAAATTACATCCATATCAACATTTTTATCAGCTCCGGACCTGTCGTTTTGGTCAAAAAATGAAAATTCTAAAAGTTCCTTTTTTTCTGCTTTAAACTCTAGGTACACATCCAAAATGTATTACTGAGTTGAAAGAAGTTGATTCTGGTGCATGGTTTTGAAACCGCAGTCAGAAAAAAAATTACATCCATATCAACATTTTTATCAGCTCCGGACCTGTCGTTTTGGTCAAAAAATGAAAATTCTAAAAGTTCCTTTTTTTCTGCTTTAAACTCTAGGTACACATCCAAAATGTATTACTGAGTTGAAAGAAGTTGATTCTGGTGCATGGTTTTGAAACCGCAGTCAGAAAAAAAATTACATCCATATCAACATTTTTATCAGCTCCGGTCCTGTTGTTTTGGTCAAAAAATGAAAATTCTAAAAGTTCCTGTTTTTCTGCTTTAAACTCTAGGTACACATCCAAAATGCATTACTGAGTTGAAAGAAGTGAATTCTGGTGCATGGTTTTGAAATCGCAGTCAGAAAAAAAATTACATCCATATCAACATTTTTATCATCTCCGGACCTGTCGTTTTGGTCAAAAAATGAAAATTCTAAAAGTTCCTGTTTTTCTGCTTTAAACTCTAGGTACACATCCAAAATGCATTACTGAGTTGAAAGAAGTTGATTCTGGTGCATGGTTTTGAAACCGCAGTCAGAAAAAAAATTACATCCATATCAACATTTTTATCAGCTCCGGACCTGTCGTTTTGGTCAAAAAATGAAAATTCTAAAAGTTCCTGTTTTTCTGCTTTAAACTCTAGGTACACATCCAAAATGTATTACTGAGTTGAAAGAAGTTGATTCTGGTGCATGGTTTTGAAACCGCAGTCAGAAAAAAAATTACATCCATATCAACATTTTTATCAGCTCCGGTCCTTTGTTTTGGTCAAAAAATGAAAATTCTAAAAGTTCCTGTTTTTCTGCTTTAAACTCTAGGTACACATCCAAAATGTATTACTGAGTTGAAAGAAGTTGATTCTGGTGCATGGTTTTGAAACTGCAGTCAGAAAAAAATTACATCCATATCAACATTTTATCAGCTCCGGACCTGTCGTTTTGGTCAAAAAATGAAAATTCTAAAAGTTCCTGTTTTTCTGCTTTAAACTCTAGGTACACATCCAAAATGCATTACTGAGTTGAAAGAAGTGAATTCTGGTGCATGGTTTTGAAATCAAAGTCAGAAAAAAAAACATCCTTATCAACATTTTTATCAGCTCCGGTCCTGTCGTTTTGGTCAAAAATTGAAAATTCTAAAAGTTCCTGTTTTTCTGCTTTAAACTCTAGGTACACATCCAAAATGTATTACTGAGTTGAAAGAAGTTGATTCTGGTGCATGGTTTTGAAACCGCAGTCAGAAAAAAAATTACATCCATATCAACATTTTTATCAGCTCCGGACCTGTCGTTTTGGTCAAAAAATGAAAATTCTAAAAGTTCCTTTTTTTCTGCTTTAAACTCTAGGTACACATCCAAAATGTATTACTGAGTTGAAAGAAGTTGATTCTGGTGCATGGTTTTGAAACCGCAGTCAGAAAAAAAATTATATCCATATCAACATTTTTATCAGCTCCGGACCTGTCGTTTTGGTCAAAAAATGAAAATTCTAAAGTTCCTTTTTTTCTGCTTTAAACTCTAGGTACACATCCAAAATGTATTACTGAGTTGAAAGAAGTTGATTCTGGTACATGGTTTTGAAACCGCAGTCAGAAAAAAAATTACATCCATATCAACATTTTTATCAGCTCCGGTCCTGTTGTTTTGGTCAAAAAATGAAAATTCTAAAAGTTCCTGTTTTTCTGCTTTAAACTCTAGGTACACATCAAAATGCATTACTGAGTTGAAAGAAGTGAATTCTGGTGCATGGTTTTATAATCGCAGTCAGAAAAAAAATTACATCCATATCAACATTTTTATCAGCTCCGGACCTGTCGTTTTGGTCAAAAAATGAAAATTCTAAAACTTCCTGTTTTTATGCTTTAAACTCTAGGTACACATCCAAAATGTATTACTGAGTTGAAAGAAGTTGACTCTGGTGCATGGTTTTGAAACCGCAGTCAGAAAAAAAAATACATCCATATCAACATTTTTATCAGCTCTGGACCTGTCGTTTTGGTCAAAAAATGAAAATTCTAAAAGTTCCTGTTTTTCTGCTTTAAACTCTAGGTACACATCCAAAATGTATTACTGAGTTGAAAGAAGTTGATTCTGGTGCATGGTTTTGAAACCGCAGTCAGAAAAAAAATTACATCCATATCAACATTTTTATCAGCTCCGGACCTGTCGTTTTGTTCAAAAATTGAAAATTCTAAAAGTTCCTGTTTTTCTGCTTTAAACTCTAGGTACACATCCAAAATGCATTACTGAGTTGAAAGAAGTGAATTCTGGTGCATGGTTTTGAAACCGCAGTCAGAAAAAAAATTACATCCATATCAACATTTTTATCAGCTCCGGACCTGTCGTTTTGGTCAAAAAATGAAAATTCTAAAAGTTCCTGTTTTTCTGCTTTAAACTCTAGGTACACATCCAAAATGCATTACTGAGTTGAAAGAAGTTGATTCTGGTGCATGGTTTTGAAACCGCAGTCAGAAAAAAAATTACATCCATATCAACATTTTTATCAGCTCCGGTCCTGTTGTTTTGGTCAAAAAATGAAAATTCTAAAAGTTCCTGTTTTTCTGCTTTAAACTCTAGGTACACATCCAAAATGTATTACTGAGTTGAAAGAAGTTGATTCTGGTGCATGGTTTTGAAACCGCAGTCAGAAAAAAAATTACATCCATATCAACATTTTTATCAGCTCCGGTCCTGTTGTTTTGGTCAAAAAATGAAAATTCTAAAAGTTCCTGTTTTTCTGCTTTAAACTCTAGGTACACATCCAAAATGTATTACTGAGTTGAAAGAAGTTGATTCTGGTGCATGGTTTTGAAACTGCAGTCAGAAAAAAATTACATCCATATCAACATTTTATCAGCTCCGGACCTGTCGTTTTGGTCAAAAAATGAAAATTCTAAAAGTTCCTGTTTTTCTGCTTTAAACTCTAGGTACACATCCAAAATGCATTACTGAGTTGAAAGAAGTGAATTCTGGTGCATGGTTTTGAAATCAAAGTCAGAAAAAAAAAAATCCATATCAACATTTTTATCAGCTCCGGTCCTGTCGTTTTGGTCAAAAATTGAAAATTCTAAAAGTTCCTGTTTTTCTGCTTTAAACTCTAGGTACACATCCAAAATGTATTACTGAGTTGAAAGAAGTTGATTCTGGTGCATGGTTTTGAAACCGCAGTCAGAAAAAAAATTACATCCATATCAACATTTTTATCAGCTCCGGACCTGTCGTTTTGGTCAAAAAATGAAAATTCTAAAAGTTCCTTTTTTTCTGCTTTAAACTCTAGGTACACATCCAAAATGTATTACTGAGTTGAAAGAAGTTGATTCTGGTGCATGGTTTTGAAACCGCAGTCAGAAAAAAAATTATATCCATATCAACATTTTTATCAGCTCCGGACCTGTCGTTTTGGTCAAAAAATGAAAATTCTAAAGTTCCTTTTTTTCTGCTTTAAACTCTAGGTACACATCCAAAATGTATTACTGAGTTGAAAGAAGTTGATTCTGGTACATGGTTTTGAAACCGCAGTCAGAAAAAAAATTACATCCATATCAACATTTTTATCAGCTCCGGTCCTGTTGTTTTGGTCAAAAAATGAAAATTCTAAAAGTTCCTGTTTTTCTGCTTTAAACTCTAGGTACACATCAAAATGCATTACTGAGTTGAAAGAAGTGAATTCTGGTGCATGGTTTTATAATCGCAGTCAGAAAAAAAATTACATCCATATCAACATTTTTATCAGCTCCGGACCTGTCGTTTTGGTCAAAAAATGAAAATTCTAAAACTTCCTGTTTTTATGCTTTAAACTCTAGGTACACATCCAAAATGTATTACTGAGTTGAAAGAAGTTGACTCTGGTGCATGGTTTTGAAACCGCAGTCAGAAAAAAAAATACATCCATATCAACATTTTTATCAGCTCTGGACCTGTCGTTTTGGTCAAAAAATGAAAATTCTAAAAGTTCCTGTTTTTCTGCTTTAAACTCTAGGTACACATCCAAAATGTATTACTGAGTTGAAAGAAGTTGATTCTGGTGCATGGTTTTGAAACCGCAGTCAGAAAAAAAATTACATCCATATCAACATTTTTATCAGCTCCGGACCTGTCGTTTTGGTCAAAAAATGAAAATTCTAAAAGTTCCTGTTTTTCTGCTTTAAACTCTAGGTACACATCCAAAATGTATTACTGAGTTGAAAGAAGTTGATTCTGGTGCATGGTTTTGAAACCGCAGTCAGAAAAAAAATTACATCCATATCAACATTTTTATCAGCTCTGAACCTGTCGTTTTGGTCAAAAAATGAAAATTCTAAAAGTTCCTGTTTTTCTGCTTTAAACTCTAGGTACACATCCAAAATGCATTACTGAGATGAAAGAAGTTGATTCTGGTGCATGGTTTTGAAACCGCAGTCAGAAAAAAAATTACATCCATATCAACATTTTTATCAGCTCCGGACCTGTCGTTTTGGTCAAAAAATGAAAATTCTAAAAGTTCCTGTTTTTCTGCTTTAAACTCTAGGTACACATCCAAAATGCATTACTGAGTTGAAAGAAGTGAATTCTGGTGCATGGTTTTGAAATCGCAGTCAGAAAAAAAATTACATCCATATCAACATTTTTATCAGCTCCGGTCCTGTTGTTTTGGTCAAAAAATGAAAATTCTAAAAGTTCCTGTTTTTCTGCTTTAAACTCTAGGTACACATCCAAAATGTATTACTGAGTTGAAAGAAGTTGATTCTGGTGCATGGTTTTGAAAACGCAGTCAGAAAAAAAATTACATCCATATCAACATTTTTATCAGCTCCGGACCTGTCGTTTTGGTCAAAAAATTAAAATTCTAAAAGTTCCTGTTTTTCTGCTTTAAACTCTAGGTACACATCCAAAAGGAATTACTGAGTTGAAAGAAGTTTATTCTGGTGCATGGTTTTGAAACCGCAGTCAGAAAAAAAATTACATCCATATCAACATTTTTATCAGCTCCGGACCTGTCGTTTTGGTCAAAAAATGAAAATTCTAAAAGTTCCTTTTTTTCTGCTTTAAACTCTAGGTACACATCCAAAATGTATTACTGAGTTGAAAGAAGTTGATTCTGGTGCTCGGTTTTGAAACCGCAGTCAGAAAAAAAATTACATCCATATCAACATTTTTATCAGCTCCGGACCTGTCGTTTTGGTCAAAAAATGAAAATTCTAAAAGTTCCTTTTTTTCTGCTTTAAACTCTAGGTACACATCCAAAATGCATTACTGAGTTGAAAGAAGTTGATTCTGGTGCTCGGTTTTGAAACCGCAGTCAGAAAAAAAATTACATCCATATCAACATTTTTATCAGCATCGGACCTGTCGTTTTGGTCAAAAAATGAAAATTCTAAAAGTTCCTTTTTTTCTGCTTTAAACTCTAGGTACACATCCAAAATGTATTACTGAGTTGAAAGAAGTTGATTCTGGTGCATGGTTTTGAAACCGCAGTCAGAAAAAAAATTACATCCATATCAACATTTTTATCAGCTCCGGACCTGTCGTTTTGGTCAAAAAATTAAAATTCTAAAAGTTCCTGTTTTTCTGCTTTAAACTCTAGGTACACATCCAAAATGAATTACTGAGTTGAAAGAAGTTGATTCTGGTGCATGGTTTTGAAACCGCAGTCAGAAAAAAAATTACATCCATATCAACATTTTTATCAGCTCCGGACCTGTCGTTTTGGTCAAAAAATGAAAATTCTAAAAGTTCCTTTTTTTCTGCTTTAAACTCTAGGTACACATCCAAAATGTATTACTGAGTTGAAAGAAGTTGATTCTGGTGCATGGTTTTGAAATCGCAGTCAGAAAAAAAATTACATCCATATCAACATTTTTATCAGCTCCGGTCCTGTTGTTTTGGTCAAAAAATGAAAATTCTAAAAGTTCCTGTTTTTCTGCTTTAAACTCTAGGTACACATCCAAAATGTATTACTGAGTTGAAAGAAGTTGATTCTGGTGCATGGTTTTGAAAACGCAGTCAGAAAAAAAATTACATCCATATCAACATTTTTATCAGCTCCGGACCTGTCGTTTTGGTCAAAAAATTAAAATTCTAAAAGTTCCTGTTTTTCTGCTTTAAACTCTAGGTACACATCCAAAAGGAATTACTGAGTTGAAAGAAGTTTATTCTGGTGCATGGTTTTGAAACCGCAGTCAGAAAAAAAATTACATCCATATCAACATTTTTATCAGCTCCGGACCTGTCGTTTTGGTCAAAAAATTAAAATTCTAAAAGTTCCTGTTTTTCTGCTTTAAACTCTAGGTACACATCCAAAAGGAATTACTGAGTTGAAAGAAGTTTATTCTGGTGCATGGTTTTGAAACCGCAGTCAGAAAAAAAATTACATCCATATCAACATTTTTATCAGCTCCGGACCTGTCGTTTTGGTCAAAAAATGAAAATTCTAAAAGTTCCTTTTTTTCTGCTTTAAACTCTAGGTACACATCCAAAATGTATTACTGAGTTGAAAGAAGTTGATTCTGGTGCTCGGTTTTGAAACCGCAGTCAGAAAAAAAATTACATCCATATCAACATTTTTATCAGCTCCGGACCTGTCGTTTTGGTCAAAAAATGAAAATTCTAAAAGTTCCTTTTTTTCTGCTTTAAACTCTAGGTACACATCCAAAATGCATTACTGAGTTGAAAGAAGTTGATTCTGGTGCTCGGTTTTGAAACCGCAGTCAGAAAAAAAATTACATCCATATCAACATTTTTATCAGCATCGGACCTGTCGTTTTGGTCAAAAAATGAAAATTCTAAAAGTTCCTTTTTTTCTGCTTTAAACTCTAGGTACACATCCAAAATGTATTACTGAGTTGAAAGAAGTTGATTCTGGTGCATGGTTTTGAAACCGCAGTCAGAAAAAAAATTACATCCATATCAACATTTTTATCAGCTCCGGACCTGTCGTTTTGGTCAAAAAATTAAAATTCTAAAAGTTCCTGTTTTTCTGCTTTAAACTCTAGGTACACATCCAAAATGAATTACTGAGTTGAAAGAAGTTGATTCTGGTGCATGGTTTTGAAACCGCAGTCAGAAAAAAAATTACATCCATATCAACATTTTTATCAGCTCCGGACCTGTCGTTTTGGTCAAAAAATGAAAATTCTAAAAGTTCCTTTTTTTCTGCTTTAAACTCTAGGTACACATCCAAAATGTATTACTGAGTTGAAAGAAGTTGATTCTGGTGCATGGTTTTGAAACCGCAGTCAGAAAAAAAATTACATCCATATCAACATTTTTATCAGTTCCGGTCCTGTTGTTTTGGTCAAAAAATGAAAATTCTAAAAGTTCCTGTTTTTCTGCTTTAAACTCTAGGTACACATCCAAAATGTATTACTGAGTTGAAAGAAGTTGATTCTGGTGCATGGTTTTGAAACCGCAGTCAGAAAAAAAATTACATCCATATCAACATTTTTATCAGCTCCGGACCTGTCGTTTTGATCAAAAAATGAAAATTCTAAAAGTTCCTGTTTTTCTGCTTTAAACTCTAGGTACACATCAAAATGCATTACTGAGTTGAAAGAAGTGAATTCTGGTGCATGGTTTTATAATCGCAGTCAGAAAAAAAATTACATCCATATCAACATTTTTATCAGCTCCGGACCTGTCGTTTTGGTCAAAAAATGAAAATTCTAAAACTTCCTGTTTTTATGCTTTAAACTCTAGGTACACATCCAAAATGTATTACTGAGTTGAAAGAAGTTGAATCTGGTGCATGGTTTTGAAACCGCAGTCAGAAAAAAAATACATCCATATTAACATTTTTATCAGCTCTGGACCTGTCGTTTTGGTCAAAAAATGAAAATTCTAAAAGTTCCTGTTTTTCTGCTTTAAACTCTAGGTACACATCCAAAATGTATTACTGCGTTGAAAGAAGTTGATTCTGGTGCATGGTTTTGAAATCGCAGTCAGAAAAAAAATTACATCCATATCAACATTTTTATCATCTCCGGACCTGTCGTTTTGGTCAAAAAATGAAAATTCTAAAAGTTCCTGTTTTTCTGCTTTAAACTCTAGGTACACATCCAAAATGCATTACTGAGTTGAAAGAAGTTGATTCTGGTGCATGGTTTTGAAACCGCAGTCAGAAAAAAAATTACATCCATATCAACATTTTTATCAGCTCCGGACCTGTCGTTTTGGTCAAAAATTGAAAATTCTAAAAGTTCCTGTTTTTCTGCTTTAAACTCTAGGTACACATCCAAAATGCATTACTGAGTTGAAAGAAGTGAATTCTGGTGCATGGTTTTGAAACCGCAGTCAGAAAAAAAATTACATCCATATCAACATTTTTATCAGCTCCGGACCTGTCGCTTTGGTCAAAAAATGAAAATTCTAAAAGTTCCTGTTTTTCTGCTTTAAACTCTAGGTACACATCCAAAATGTATTACTGAGTTGAAAGAAGTTGATTCTGGGGCATGGTTTTGAAACCGCAGTCAGAAAAAAAATTACATCCATATCAACATTTTTATCAGCTCTGAACCTGTCGTTTTGGTCAAAAAATGAAAATTCTAAAAGTTCCTGTTTTTCTGCTTTAAACTCTAGGTACACATCCAAAATGTATTACTGAGTTGAAAGAAGTTGATTCTGGTGCATGGTTTTGAAACCGCAGTCAGAAAAAAAATTACATCCATATCAACATTTTTATCAGCTCCGGACCTGTCGTTTTGGTCAAAAAATGAAAATTCTAAAAGTTCCTTTTTTTCTGCTTTAAACTCTAGGTACACATCCAAAATGTATTACTGAGTTGAAAGAAGTTGATTCTGGTGCATGGTTTTGAAACCGCAGTCAGAAAAAAAATTACATCCATATCAACATTTTTATCAGCTCCGGACCTGTCGTTTTGGTCAAAAAATGAAAATTCTAAAAGTTCCTTTTTTTCTGCTTTAAACTCTAGGTACACATCCAAAATGTATTACTGAGTTGAAAGAAGTTGATTCTGGTACATGGTTTTGAAACCGCAGTCAGAAAAAAAATTACATCCATATCAACATTTTTATCAGCTCCGGTCCTGTTGTTTTGGTCAAAAAATGAAAATTCTAAAAGTTCCTGTTTTTATGCTTTAAACTCTAGGTACACATCCAAAATGTATTACTGAGTTGAAAGAAGTTGACTCTGGTGCATGGTTTTGAAACCGCAGTCAGAAAAAAAAATACATCCATATCAACATTTTTATCAGCTCTGGACCTGTCGTTTTGGTCAAAAAATGAAAATTCTAAAAGTTCCTGTTTTTCTGCTTTAAACTCTAGGTACACATCCAAAATGTATTACTGAGTTGAAAGAAGTTGATTCTGGTGCATGGTTTTGAAACCGCAGTCAGAAAAAAAATTACATCCATATCAACATTTTTATCAGCTCCGGACCTGTCGTTTTGTTCAAAAATTGAAAATTCTAAAAGTTCCTGTTTTTCTGCTTTAAACTCTAGGTACACATCCAAAATGCATTACTGAGTTGAAAGAAGTGAATTCTGGTGCATGGTTTTGAAATCGCAGTCAGAAAAAAAATTACATCCATATCAACATTTTTATCAGCTCCGGACCTGTCGTTTTGGTCAAAAAATGAAAATTCTAAAAGTTCCTGTTTTTCTGCTTTAAACTCTAGGTACACATCCAAAATGTATTACTGAGTTGAAAGAAGTTGATTCTGGTGCATGGTTTTGAAACCGCAGTCAGAAAAAAAATTACATCCATATCAACATTTTTATCAGCTCTGAACCTGTCGTTTTGGTCAAAAAATGAAAAATCTAAAAGTTCCTGTTTTTCTGCTTTAAACTCTAGGTACACATCCAAAATGCAATACTGAGATGAAAGAAGTTGATTCTGGTGCATGGTTTTGAAACCGCAGTCAGAAAAAAATTTACATCCATATCAACATTTTTATCAGCTCCGGTTCTGTTGTTTTGGTCAAAAAATGAAAATTCTAAAAGTTCCTGTTTTTCTGCTTTAAACTCTAGGTACACATCCAAAATGCATTACTGAGATGAAAGAAGTTGATTCTGGTGCATGGTTTTGAAACCGCAGTCAGAAAAAAAATTACATCCATATCAACATTTTTATCAGCTCCGGTCCTGTTGTTTTGGTCAAAAAATGAAAATTCTAAAAGTTCCTGTTTTTCTGCTTTAAACTCTAGGTACACATCCAAAATGTATTACTGAGTTGAAAGAAGTTGATTCTGGTGCATGGTTTTGAAACCGCAGTCAGAAAAAAAATTACAACCATATCAACATTTTTATCAGCTCCGGACCTGTCGTTTTGGTCAAAAAAATGAAAATTCTAAAAGTTCCTGTTTTTCTGCTTTAAACTCTAGGTACACATCCAAAATGAATTACTGAGTTGAAAGAAGTTGATTCTGGTGCATGGTTTTGAAACCGCAGTCAGAAAAAAAATTACATCCATATCAACATTTTTATCAGCTCCGGTCCTGTTGTTTTGGTCAAAAAATGAAAATTCTAAAAGTTCCTGTTTTTCTGCTTTAAACTCTAGGTACACATCCAAAATGAATTACTGAGTTGAAAGAAGTTGATTCTGGTGCATGGTTTTGAAACCGCAGTCAGAAAAAAAATTACATCCATATCAACATTTTTATCACCTCCGGTCCTGTTGTTTTGGTCAAAAAATGAAAATTCTAAAAGTTCCTGTTTTTCTGCTTTAAACTCTAGGTACACATCCAAAATGTATTACTGAGTTGAAAGAAGTTGATTCTGGTGCATGGTTTTGAAACCGCAGTCAGAAAAAAAATTACATCCATATCAACATTTTTATCAGCTCCGGACCTGTCGTTTTGGTCAAAAAAATTAAAATTCTAAAAGTTCCTGTTTTTCTGCTTTAAACTCTAGGTACACATCCAAAATGAATTACTGAGTTGAAAGAAGTTGATTCTGGTGCATGGTTTTGAAACCGCAGTCAGAAAAAAAATTACATCCATATCAACATTTTTATCAGCTCCGGACCTGTCGTTTTGGTCAAAAAATGAAAATTCTAAAAGTTCCTGTTTTTCTGCTTTAAACTCTAGGTACACATCCAAAATGCATTACTGAGTTGAAAGAAGTTGATTCTGGTGCATGGTTTTGAAACCGCAGTCAGAAAAAAAATTACATCCATATCAACATTTTTATCATCTCCGGACCTGTCGTTTTGGTCAAAAAATGAAAATTCTAAAAGTTCCTGTTTTTCTGCTTTAAACTCTAGGTACACATCCAAAATGTATTACTGAGTTGAAAGAGTTGATTCTGGTGCATGGTTTTGAAACCGCAGTCAGAAAAAAAATTACATCCATATCAACATTTTTATCAGCTCCGGTCCTGTTGTTTTGGTCAAAAAATGAAAATTCTAAAAGTTCCTGTTTTTCTGCTTTAAACTCTAGGTACACATCCAAAATGTATTACTGAGTTGAAAGAAGTTGATTCTGGTGCATGGTTTTGAAACCGCAGTCAGAAAAAAAATTACATCCATATCAACATTTTTATCATCTCCGGACCTGTCGTTTTGGTCAAAAAATGAAAATTCTAAAAGTTCCTGTTTTTCTGCTTTAAACTCTAGGTACACATCCAAAATGCATTACTGAGTTGAAAGAAGTTGATTCTGGTGCATGGTTTTGAAACCGCAGTCAGAAAAAAAATTACATCCATATCAACATTTTTATCAGCTCCGGACCTGTCGTTTTGGTCAAAAATTGAAAATTCTAAAAGTTCCTGTTTTTCTGCTTTAAACTCTAGGTACACATCCAAAATGCATTACTGAGTTGAAAGAAGTGAATTCTGGTGCATGGTTTTGAAACCGCAGTCAGAAAAAAAATTACATCCATATCAACATTTTTATCAGCTCCGGACCTGTCGCTTTGGTCAAAAAATGAAAATTCTAAAAGTTCCTGTTTTTCTGCTTTAAACTCTAGGTACACATCCAAAATGTATTACTGAGTTGAAAGAAGTTGATTCTGGGGCATGGTTTTGAAACCGCAGTCAGAAAAAAAATTACATCCATATCAACATTTTTATCAGCTCTGAACCTGTCGTTTTGGTCAAAAAATGAAAATTCTAAAAGTTCCTGTTTTTCTGCTTTAAACTCTAGGTACACATCCAAAATGTATTACTGAGTTGAAAGAAGTTGATTCTGGTGCATGGTTTTGAAACCGCAGTCAGAAAAAAAATTACATCCATATCAACATTTTTATCAGCTCCGGACCTGTCGTTTTGGTCAAAAAATGAAAATTCTAAAAGTTCCTTTTTTTCTGCTTTAAACTCTAGGTACACATCCAAAATGTATTACTGAGTTGAAAGAAGTTGATTCTGGTGCATGGTTTTGAAACCGCAGTCAGAAAAAAAATTACATCCATATCAACATTTTTATCAGCTCCGGACCTGTCGTTTTGGTCAAAAAATGAAAATTCTAAAAGTTCCTTTTTTTCTGCTTTAAACTCTAGGTACACATCCAAAATGTATTACTGAGTTGAAAGAAGTTGATTCTGGTACATGGTTTTGAAACCGCAGTCAGAAAAAAAATTACATCCATATCAACATTTTTATCAGCTCCGGTCCTGTTGTTTTGGTCAAAAAATGAAAATTCTAAAAGTTCCTGTTTTTATGCTTTAAACTCTAGGTACACATCCAAAATGTATTACTGAGTTGAAAGAAGTTGACTCTGGTGCATGGTTTTGAAACCGCAGTCAGAAAAAAAAATACATCCATATCAACATTTTTATCAGCTCTGGACCTGTCGTTTTGGTCAAAAAATGAAAATTCTAAAAGTTCCTGTTTTTCTGCTTTAAACTCTAGGTACACATCCAAAATGTATTACTGAGTTGAAAGAAGTTGATTCTGGTGCATGGTTTTGAAACCGCAGTCAGAAAAAAAATTACATCCATATCAACATTTTTATCAGCTCCGGACCTGTCGTTTTGTTCAAAAATTGAAAATTCTAAAAGTTCCTGTTTTTCTGCTTTAAACTCTAGGTACACATCCAAAATGCATTACTGAGTTGAAAGAAGTGAATTCTGGTGCATGGTTTTGAAATCGCAGTCAGAAAAAAAATTACATCCATATCAACATTTTTATCAGCTCCGGACCTGTCGTTTTGGTCAAAAAATGAAAATTCTAAAAGTTCCTGTTTTTCTGCTTTAAACTCTAGGTACACATCCAAAATGTATTACTGAGTTGAAAGAAGTTGATTCTGGTGCATGGTTTTGAAACCGCAGTCAGAAAAAAAATTACATCCATATCAACATTTTTATCAGCTCTGAACCTGTCGTTTTGGTCAAAAAATGAAAAATCTAAAAGTTCCTGTTTTTCTGCTTTAAACTCTAGGTACACATCCAAAATGCAATACTGAGATGAAAGAAGTTGATTCTGGTGCATGGTTTTGAAACCGCAGTCAGAAAAAAATTTACATCCATATCAACATTTTTATCAGC
Organism: Crinia signifera; assembly: GCF_055691185.1. Lineage (NCBI taxonomy): Eukaryota > Metazoa > Chordata > Amphibia > Anura > Myobatrachidae > Crinia > Crinia signifera. Next base: position 298,524 of record NW_028142600.1, read on the forward strand.
TCCGGTTCTGTTGTTTTGGTCAAAAAATGAAAATTCTAAAAGTTCCTGTTTTTCTGCTTTAAACTCTAGGTACACATCCAAAATGCATTACTGAGATGAAAGAAGTTGATTCTGGTGCATGGTTTTGAAACCGCAGTCAGAAAAAAAATTACATCCATATCAACATTTTTATCAGCTCCGGTCCTGTTGTTTTGGTCAAAAAATGAAAATTCTAAAAGTTCCTGTTTTTCTGCTTTAAACTCTAGGTACACATCCAAAATGTATTACTGAGTTGAAAGAAGTTGATTCTGGTGCATGGTTTTGAAACCGCAGTCAGAAAAAAAATTACAACCATATCAACATTTTTATCAGCTCCGGACCTGTCGTTTTGGTCAAAAAAATGAAAATTCTAAAAGTTCCTGTTTTTCTGCTTTAAACTCTAGGTACACATCCAAAATGAATTACTGAGTTGAAAGAAGTTGATTCTGGTGCATGGTTTTGAAACCGCAGTCAGAAAAAAAATTACATCCATATCAACATTTTTATCAGCTCCGGTCCTGTTGTTTTGGTCAAAAAATGAAAATTCTAAAAGTTCCTGTTTTTCTGCTTTAAACTCTAGGTACACATCCAAAATGAATTACTGAGTTGAAAGAAGTTGATTCTGGTGCATGGTTTTGAAACCGCAGTCAGAAAAAAAATTACATCCATATCAACATTTTTATCACCTCCGGTCCTGTTGTTTTGGTCAAAAAATGAAAATTCTAAAAGTTCCTGTTTTTCTGCTTTAAACTCTAGGTACACATCCAAAATGTATTACTGAGTTGAAAGAAGTTGATTCTGGTGCATGGTTTTGAAACCGCAGTCAGAAAAAAAATTACATCCATATCAACATTTTTATCAGCTCCGGACCTGTCGTTTTGGTCAAAAAAATTAAAATTCTAAAAGTTCCTGTTTTTCTGCTTTAAACTCTAGGTACACATCCAAAATGAATTACTGAGTTGAAAGAAGTTGATTCTGGTGCATGGTTTTGAAACCGCAGTCAGAAAAAAAATTACATCCATATCAACATTTTTATCAGCTCCGGACCTGTCGTTTTGGTCAAAAAATGAAAATTCTAAAAGTTCCTGTTTTTCTGCTTTAAACTCTAGGTACACATCCAAAATGCATTACTGAGTTGAAAGAAGTTGATTCTGGTGCATGGTTTTGAAACCGCAGTCAGAAAAAAAATTACATCCATATCAACATTTTTATCATCTCCGGACCTGTCGTTTTGGTCAAAAAATGAAAATTCTAAAAGTTCCTGTTTTTCTGCTTTAAACTCTAGGTACACATCCAAAATGTATTACTGAGTTGAAAGAGTTGATTCTGGTGCATGGTTTTGAAACCGCAGTCAGAAAAAAAATTACATCCATATCAACATTTTTATCAGCTCCGGTCCTGTTGTTTTGGTCAAAAAATGAAAATTCTAAAAGTTCCTGTTTTTCTGCTTTAAACTCTAGGTACACATCCAAAATGTATTACTGAGTTGAAAGAAGTTGATTCTGGTGCATGGTTTTGAAACCGCAGTCAGAAAAAAAATTACATCCATATCAACATTTTTATCAGCTCCGGTCCTGTTGTTTTGGTCAAAAAATGAAAATTCTAAAAGTTCCTGTTTTTCTGCTTTAAACTCTAGGTACACATCCAAAATGTATTACTGAGTTGAAAGAAGTTGATTCTGGTGCATGGTTTTGAAACTGCAGTCAGAAAAAAATTACATCCATATCAACATTTTATCAGCTCCGGACCTGTCGTTTTGGTCAAAAAATGAAAATTCTAAAAGTTCCTGTTTTTCTGCTTTAAACTCTAGGTACACATCCAAAATGCATTACTGAGTTGAAAGAAGTGAATTCTGGTGCATGGTTTTGAAATCAAAGTCAGAAAAAAAAACATCCTTATCAACATTTTTATCAGCTCCGGTCCTGTCGTTTTGGTCAAAAATTTAAAATTCTAAAAGTTCCTGTTTTTCTGCTTTAAACTCTAGGTACACATCCAAAATGTATTACTGAGTTGAAAGAAGTTGATTCTGGTGCATGGTTTTGAAACTGCAGTCAGAAAAAAAATTACATCCATATCAACATTTTTATCAGCTCCGGACCTGTCGTTTTGGTCAAAAAATGAAAATTCTAAAAGTTCCTTTTTTTCTGCTTTAAACTCTAGGTACACATCCAAAATGTATTACTGAGTTGAAAGAAGTTGATTCTGGTGCATGGTTTTGAAACCGCAGTCAGAAAAAAAATTATATCCATATCAACATTTTTATCAGCTCCGGACCTGTCGTTTTGGTCAAAAAATGAAAATTCTAAAGTTCCTTTTTTTCTGCTTTAAACTCTAGGTACACATCCAAAATGTATTACTGAGTTGAAAGAAGTTGATTCTGGTACATGGTTTTGAAACCGCAGTCAGAAAAAAAATTACATCCATATCAACATTTTTATCAGCTCCGGTCCTGTTGTTTTGGTCAAAAAATGAAAATTCTAAAAGTTCCTGTTTTTCTGCTTTAAACTCTAGGTACACATCAAAATGCATTACTGAGTTGAAAGAAGTGAATTCTGGTGCATGGTTTTATAATCGCAGTCAGAAAAAAAATTACATCCATATCAACATTTTTATCAGCTCCGGACCTGTCGTTTTGGTCAAAAAATGAAAATTCTAAAACTTCCTGTTTTTATGCTTTAAACTCTAGGTACACATCCAAAATGTATTACTGAGTTGAAAGAAGTTGACTCTGGTGCATGGTTTTGAAACCGCAGTCAGAAAAAAAAATACATCCATATCAACATTTTTATCAGCTCTGGACCTGTCGTTTTGGTCAAAAAATGAAAATTCTAAAAGTTCCTGTTTTTCTGCTTTAAACTCTAGGTACACATCCAAAATGTATTACTGAGTTGAAAGAAGTTGATTCTGGTGCATGGTTTTGAAACCGCAGTCAGAAAAAAAATTACATCCATATCAACATTTTTATCAGCTCCGGACCTGTCGTTTTGTTCAAAAATTGAAAATTCTAAAAGTTCCTGTTTTTCTGCTTTAAACTCTAGGTACACATCCAAAATGCATTACTGAGTTGAAAGAAGTGAATTCTGGTGCATGGTTTTGAAACCGCAGTCAGAAAAAAAATTACATCCATATCAACATTTTTATCAGCTCCGGACCTGTCGTTTTGGTCAAAAAATGAAAATTCTAAAAGTTCCTGTTTTTCTGCTTTAAACTCTAGGTACACATCCAAAATGTATTACTGAGTTGAAAGAAGTTGATTCTGGTGCATGGTTTTGAAACCGCAGTCAGAAAAAAAATTACATCCATATCAACATTTTTATCAGCTCCGGTCCTGTTGTTTTGGTCAAAAAATGAAAATCTAAAAGTTCCTGTTTTTCTGCTTTAAACTCTAGGTACACATCCAAAATGTATTACTGAGTTGAAAGAAGTTGATTCTGGTGCATGGTTTTGAAACCGCAGTCAGAAAAAAAATTACATCCATATCAACATTTTTATCAGCTCCGGTCCTGTTGTTTTGGTCAAAAAATGAAAATTCTAAAAGTTCCTGTTTTTCTGCTTTAAACTCTAGGTACACATCCAAAATGTATTACTGAGTTGAAAGAAGTTGATTCTGGTGCATGGTTTTGAAACTGCAGTCAGAAAAAAATTACATCCATATCAACATTTTATCAGCTCCGGACCTGTCGTTTTGGTCAAAAAATGAAAATTCTAAAAGTTCCTGTTTTTCTGCTTTAAACTCTAGGTACACATCCAAAATGCATTACTGAGTTGAAAGAAGTGAATTCTGGTGCATGGTTTTGAAATCAAAGTCAGAAAAAAAAAAATCCTTATCAACATTTTTATCAGCTCCGGTCCTGTCGTTTTGGTCAAAAATTGAAAATTCTAAAAGTTCCTGTTTTTCTGCTTTAAACTCTAGGTACACATCCAAAATGTATTACTGAGTTGAAAGAAGTTGATTCTGGTGCATGGTTTTGAAACCGCAGTCAGAAAAAAAATTACATCCATATCAACATTTTTATCAGCTCCGGACCTGTCGTTTTGGTCAAAAAATGAAAATTCTAAAAGTTCCTTTTTTTCTGCTTTAAACTCTAGGTACACATCCAAAATGTATTACTGAGTTGAAAGAAGTTGATTCTGGTGCATGGTTTTGAAACCGCAGTCAGAAAAAAAATTATACCCATATCAACATTTTTATCAGCTCCGGACCTGTCGTTTTGGTCAAAAAATGAAAATTCTAAAGTTCCTTTTTTTCTGCTTTAAACTCTAGGTACACATCCAAAATGTATTACTGAGTTGAAAGAAGTTGATTCTGGTACATGGTTTTGAAACCGCAGTCAGAAAAAAAATTACATCCATATCAACATTTTTATCAGCTCCGGTCCTGTTGTTTTGGTCAAAAAATGAAAATTCTAAAAGTTCCTGTTTTTCTGCTTTAAACTCTAGGTACACATCAAAATGCATTACTGAGTTGAAAGAAGTGAATTCTGGTGCATGGTTTTATAATCGCAGTCAGAAAAAAAATTACATCCATATCAACATTTTTATCAGCTCCGGACCTGTCGTTTTGGTCAAAAAATGAAAATTCTAAAACTTCCTGTTTTTATGCTTTAAACTCTAGGTACACATCCAAAATGTATTACTGAGTTGAAAGAAGTTGACTCTGGTGCATGGTTTTGAAACCGCAGTCAGAAAAAAAAATACATCCATATCAACATTTTTATCAGCTCTGGACCTGTCGTTTTGGTCAAAAAATGAAAATTCTAAAAGTTCCTGTTTTTCTGCTTTAAACTCTAGGTACACATCCAAAATGTATTACTGAGTTGAAAGAAGTTGATTCTGGTGCATGGTTTTGAAACCGCAGTCAGAAAAAAAATTACATCCATATCAACATTTTTATCAGCTCCGGACCTGTCGTTTTGGTCAAAAAATGAAAATTCTAAAAGTTCCTGTTTTTCTGCTTTAAACTCTAGGTACACATCCAAAATGTATTACTGAGTTGAAAGAAGTTGATTCTGGTGCATGGTTTTGAAACCGCAGTCAGAAAAAAAATTACATCCATATCAACATTTTTATCAGCTCTGAACCTGTCGTTTTGGTCAAAAAATGAAAATTCTAAAAGTTCCTGTTTTTCTGCTTTAAACTCTAGGTACACATCCAAAATGTATTACTGAGTTGAAAGAAGTTGATTCTGGTGCATGGTTTTGAAATCGCAGTCAGAATAAAAATTACATCCATATCAACATTTTTATCAGCTCCGGACCTGTTGTTTTGGTCAAAAAATGAAAAATCTAAAAGTTCCTGTTTTTCTGCTTTAAACTCTAGGTACACATCCAAAATGCATTACTGAGATGAAAGAAGTTGATTCTGGTGCATGGTTTTGAAACCGCAGTCAGAAAAAAATTTACATCCATATCAACATTTTTATCAGCTCCGGTTCTGTTGTTTTGGTCAAAAAATGAAAATTCTAAAAGTTCCTGTTTTTCTGCTTTAAACTCTAGGTACACATCCAAAATGCATTACTGAGATGAAAGAAGTTGATTCTGGTGCATGGTTTTGAAACCGCAGTCAGAAAAAAAATTACATCCATATCAACATTTTTATCAGCTCCGGACCTGTCGTTTTGGTCAAAAAATGAAAATTCTAAAAGTTCCTTTTTTTCTGCTTTAAACTCTAGGTACACATCCAAAATGTATTACTGAGTTGAAAGAAGTTGATTCTGGTGCATGGTTTTGAAACCGCAGTCAGAAAAAAAATTACATCCATATCAACATTTTTATCAGCTCCGGTCCTGTTGTTTTGGTCAAAAAATGAAAATTCTAAAAGTTCCTGTTTTTCTGCTTTAAACTCTAGGTACACATCCAAAATGCATTACTGAGTTGAAAGAAGTGAATTCTGGTGCATGGTTTTGAAATCGCAGTCAGAAAAAAAATTACATCCATATCAACATTTTTATCATCTCCGGACCTGTCGTTTTGGTCAAAAAATGAAAATTCTAAAAGTTCCTGTTTTTCTGCTTTAAACTCTAGGTACACATCCAAAATGTATTACTGAGTTGAAAGAAGTTGATTCTGGTGCATGGTTTTGAAACCGCAGTCAGAAAAAAAATTACATCCATATCAACATTTTTATCAGCTCCGGTCCTGTTGTTTTGGTCAAAAAATGAAAATTCTAAAAGTTCCTGTTTTTCTGCTTTAAACTCTAGGTACACATCCAAAATGTATTACTGAGTTGAAAGAAGTTGATTCTGGTGCATGGTTTTGAAACCGCAGTCAGAAAAAAAATTACATCCATATCAACATTTTTATCAGCTCCGGACCTGTCGTTTTGGTCAAAAAATGAAAATTCTAAAAGTTCCTTTTTTTCTGCTTTAAACTCTAGGTACACATCCAAAATGTATTACTGAGTTGAAAGAAGTTGATTCTGGTGCATGGTTTTGAAACCGCAGTCAGAAAAAAAATTACATCCATATCAACATTTTTATCAGCTCCGGACCTGTCGTTTTGGTCAAAAAATGAAAATTCTAAAAGTTCCTTTTTTTCTGCTTTAAACTCTAGGTACACATCCAAAATGTATTACTGAGTTGAAAGAAGTTGATTCTGGTACATGGTTTTGAAACCGCAGTCAGAAAAAAAATTACATCCATATCAACATTTTTATCAGCTCCGGTCCTGTTGTTTTGGTCAAAAAATGAAAATTCTAAAAGTTCCTGTTTTTCTGCTTTAAACTCTAGGTACACATCAAAATGCATTACTGAGTTGAAAGAAGTGAATTCTGGTGCATGGTTTTATAATCGCAGTCAGAAAAAAAATTACATCCATATCAACATTTTTATCAGCTCCGGACCTGTCGTTTTGGTCAAAAAATGAAAATTCTAAAACTTCCTGTTTTTATGCTTTAAACTCTAGGTACACATCCAAAATGTATTACTGAGTTGAAAGAAGTTGACTCTGGTGCATGGTTTTGAAACCGCAGTCAGAAAAAAATACATCCATATCAACATTTTTATCAGCTCTGGACCTGTCGTTTTGGTCAAAAAATGAAAATTCTAAAAGTTCCTGTTTTTCTGCTTTAAACTCTAGGTACACATCCAAAATGTATTACTGAGTTGAAAGAAGTTGATTCTGGTGCATGGTTTTGAAATCGCAGTCAGAATAAAAATTACATCCATATCAACATTTTTATCAGCTCCGGACCTGTCGTTTTGGTCAAAAAATGAAAAATCTAAAAGTTCCTGTTTTTCTGCTTTAAACTCTAGGTACACATCCAAAATGCATTACTGAGATGAAAGAAGTTGATTCTGGTGCATGGTTTTGAAACCGCAGTCAGAAAAAAATTTACATCCATATCAACATTTTTATCAGCTCCGGTTCTGTTGTTTTGGTCAAAAAATGAAAATTCTAAAAGTTCCTGTTTTTCTGCTTTAAACTCTAGGTACACATCCAAAATGCATTACTGAGATGAAAGAAGTTGATTCTGGTGCATGGTTTTGAAACCGCAGTCAGAAAAAAAATTACATCCATATCAACATTTTTATCAGCTCCGGACCTGTCGTTTTGGTCAAAAAATGAAAATTCTAAAAGTTCCTTTTTTTCTGCTTTAAACTCTAGGTACACATCCAAAATGTATTACTGAGTTGAAAGAAGTTGATTCTGGTGCATGGTTTTGAAACCGCAGTCAGAAAAAAAATTACATCCATATCAACATTTTTATCAGCTCCGGACCTGTTGTTTTGGTCAAAAAATGAAAATTCTAAAAGTTCCTGTTTTTCTGCTTTAAACTCTAGGTACACATCCAAAATGCATTACTGAGTTGAAAGAAGTGAATTCTGGTGCATGGTTTTGAAATCGCAGTCAGAAAAAAAATTACATCCATATCAACATTTTTATCATCTCCGGACCTGTCGTTTTGGTCAAAAAATGAAAATTCTAAAAGTTCCTGTTTTTCTGCTTTAAACTCTAGGTACACATCCAAAATGTATTACTGAGTTGAAAGAAGTTGATTCTGGTGCATGGTTTTGAAACCGCAGTCAGAAAAAAAATTACATCCATATCAACATTTTTATCAGCTCCGGTCCTGTTGTTTTGGTCAAAAAATGAAAATTCTAAAAGTTCCTGTTTTTCTGCTTTAAACTCTAGGTACACATCCAAAATGTATTACTGAGTTGAAAGAAGTTGATTCTGGTGCATGGTTTTGAAACCGCAGTCAGAAAAAAAATTACATCCATATCAACATTTTTATCAGCTCTGAACCTGTCGTTTTGGTCAAAAAATGTAAATTCTAAAAGTTCCTGTTTTTCTGCTTTAAACTCTAGGTACACATCCAAAATGTATTACTGAGTTGAAAGAAGTTGATTCTGGTGCATGGTTTTGAAACCGCAGTCAGAAAAAAAATTACATCCATATCAACATTTTTATCAGCTCCGGACCTGTCGTTTTGGTCAAAAAATGAAAATTCTAAAAGTTCCTTTTTTTCTGCTTTAAACTCTAGGTACACATCCAAAATGTATTACTGAGTTGAAAGAAGTTGATTCTGGTGCATGGTTTTGAAACCGCAGTCAGAAAAAAAATTACATCCATATCAACATTTTTATCAGCTCCGGACCTGTCGTTTTGGTCAAAAAATGAAAATTCTAAAAGTTCCTTTTTTTCTGCTTTAAACTCTAGGTACACATCCAAAATGTATTACTGAGTTGAAAGAAGTTGATTCTGGTACATGGTTTTGAAACCGCAGTCAGAAAAAAAATTACATCCATATCAACATTTTTATCAGCTCCGGTCCTGTTGTTTTGGTCAAAAAATGAAAATTCTAAAAGTTCCTGTTTTTCTGCTTTAAACTCTAGGTACACATCAAAATGCATTACTGAGTTGAAAGAAGTGAATTCTGGTGCATGGTTTTATAATCGCAGTCAGAAAAAAAATTACATCCATATCAACATTTTTATCAGCTCCGGACCTGTCGTTTTGTTCAAAAATTGAAAATTCTAAAAGTTCCTGTTTTTCTGCTTTAAACTCTAGGTACACATCCAAAATGTATTACTGAGTTGAAAGAAGTTGATTCTGGTGCATGGTTTTGAAACCGCAGTCAGAAAAAAAATTACATCCATATCAACATTTTTATCAGCTCTGAACCTGTCGTTTTGGTCAAAAAATGAAAATTCTAAAAGTTCCTGTTTTTCTGCTTTAAACTCTAGGTACACATCCAAAATGTATTACTGAGTTGAAAGAAGTTGATTCTGGTGCATGGTTTTGAAATCGCAGTCAGAATAAAAATTACATCCATATCAACATTTTTATCAGCTCCGGACCTGTCGTTTTGGTCAAAAAATGAAAAATCTAAAAGTTCCTGTTTTTCTGCTTTAAACTCTAGGTACACATCCAAAATGCATTACTGAGATGAAAGAAGTTGATTCTGGTGCATGGTTTTGAAACCGTAGTCAGAAAAAAATTTACATCCATATCAACATTTTTATCAGCTCCGGTTCTGTTGTTTTGGTCAAAAAATGAAAATTCTAAAAGTTCCTGTTTTTCTGCTTTAAACTCTAGGTACACATCCAAAATGCATTACTGAGATGAAAGAAGTTGATTCTGGTGCATGGTTTTGAAACCGCAGTCAGAAAAAAAATTACATCCATATCAACATTTTTATCAGCTCCGGTCCTGTTGTTTTGGTCAAAAAATGAAAATTCTAAAAGTTCCTGTTTTTCTGCTTTAAACTCTAGGTACACATCCAAAATGTATTACTGAGTTGAAAGAAGTTGATTCTGGTGCATGGTTTTGAAACCGCAGTCAGAAAAAAAATTACAACCATATCAACATTTTTATCAGCTCCGGACCTGTCGTTTTGGTCAAAAAAATGAAAATTCTAAAAGTTCCTGTTTTTCTGCTTTAAACTCTAGGTACACATCCAAAATGAATTACTGAGTTGAAAGAAGTTGATTCTGGTGCATGGTTTTGAAACCGCAGTCAGAAAAAAAATTACATCCATATCAACATTTTTATCAGCTCCGGTCCTGTTGTTTTGGTCAAAAAATGAAAATTCTAAAAGTTCCTGTTTTTCTGCTTTAAACTCTAGGTACACATCCAAAATGAATTACTGAGTTGAAAGAAGTTGATTCTGGTGCATGGTTTTGAAACCGCAGTCAGAAAAAAAATTACATCCATATCAACATTTTTATCACCTCCGGTCCTGTTGTTTTGGTCAAAAAATGAAAATTCTAAAAGTTCCTGTTTTTCTGCTTTAAACTCTAGGTACACATCCAAAATGTATTACTGAGTTGAAAGAAGTTGATTCTGGTGCATGGTTTTGAAACCGCAGTCAGAAAAAAAATTACATCCATATCAACATTTTTATCAGCTCCGGACCTGTCGTTTTGGTCAAAAAAATTAAAATTCTAAAAGTTCCTGTTTTTCTGCTTTAAACTCTAGGTACACATCCAAAATGAATTACTGAGTTGAAAGAAGTTGATTCTGGTGCATGGTTTTGAAACCGCAGTCAGAAAAAAAATTACATCCATATCAACATTTTTATCAGCTCCGGACCTGTCGTTTTGGTCAAAAAATGAAAATTCTAAAAGTTCCTTTTTTTCTGCTTTAAACTCTAGGTACACATCCAAAATGTATTACTGAGTTGAAAGAAGTTGATTCTGGTGCATGGTTTTGAAACCGCAGTCAGAAAAAAAATTACATCCATATCAACATTTTTATCAGCTCCGGACCTGTCGTTTTGGTCAAAAAATGAAAATTCTAAAAGTTCCTTTTTTTCTGCTTTAAACTCTAGGTACACATCCAAAATGTATTACTGAGTTGAAAGAAGTTGATTCTGGTGCATGGTTTTGAAACCGCAGTCAGAAAAAAAATTACATCCATATCAACATTTTTATCAGCTCCGGACCTGTCGTTTTGGTCAAAAAATGAAAATTCTAAAAGTTCCTTTTTTTCTGCTTTAAACTCTAGGTACACATCCAAAATGTATTACTGAGTTGAAAGAAGTTGATTCTGGTGCATGGTTTTGAAACCGCAGTCAGAAAAAAAATTACATCCATATCAACATTTTTATCAGCTCCGGTCCTGTTGTTTTGGTCAAAAAATGAAAATTCTAAAAGTTCCTGTTTTTCTGCTTTAAACTCTAGGTACACATCCAAAATGCATTACTGAGTTGAAAGAAGTGAATTCTGGTGCATGGTTTTGAAATCGCAGTCAGAAAAAAAATTACATCCATATCAACATTTTTATCTTCTCCGGACCTGTCGTTTTGGTCAAAAAATGAAAATTCTAAAAGTTCCTGTTTTTCTGCTTTAAACTCTAGGTACACATCCAAAATGCATTACTGAGTTGAAAGAAGTTGATTCTGGTGCATGGTTTTGAAACCGCAGTCAGAAAAAAAATTACATCCATATCAACATTTTTATCAGCTCCGGACCTGTCGTTTTGGTCAAAAAATGAAAATTCTAAAAGTTCCTGTTTTTCTGCTTTAAACTCTAGGTACACATCCAAAATGTATTACTGAGTTGAAAGAAGTTGATTCTGGTGCATGGTTTTGAAACCGCAGTCAGAAAAAAAATTATATCCATATCAACATTTTTATCAGCTCCGGTCCTGTTGTTTTGGTCAAAAAATGAAAATTCTAAAAGTTCCTGTTTTTCTGCTTTAAACTCTAGGTACACATCCAAAATGTATTACTGAGTTGAAAGAAGTTGATTCTGGTGCATGGTTTTGAAACCGCAGTCAGAAAAAAAATTACAACCATATCAACATTTTTATCAGCTCCGGACCTGTCGTTTTGGTCAAAAAAATGAAAATTCTAAAAGTTCCTGTTTTTCTGCTTTAAACTCTAGGTACACATCCAAAATGAATTACTGAGTTGAAAGAAGTTGATTCTGGTGCATGGTTTTGAAACCGCAGTCAGAAAAAAAATTACATCCATATCAACATTTTTATCAGCTCCGGTCCTGTTGTTTTGGTCAAAAAATGAAAATTCTAAAAGTTCCTGTTTTTCTGCTTTAAACTCTAGGTACACATCCAAAATGAATTACTGAGTTGAAAGAAGTTGATTCTGGTGCATGGTTTTGAAACCGCAGTCAGAAAAAAAATTACATCCATATCAACATTTTTATCAGCTCCGGACCTGTCGTTTTGGTCAAAAAATGAAAATTCTAAAAGTTCCTGTTTTTCTGCTTTAAACTCTAGGTACACATCCAAAATGTATTACTGAGTTGAAAGAAGTTGATTCTGGTGCATGGTTTTGAAACCGCAGTCAGAAAAAAAATTACATCCATATCAACATTTTTATCAGCTCTGAACCTGTCGTTTTGGTCAAAAAATGAAAATTCTAAAAGTTCCTGTTTTTCTGCTTTAAACTCTAGGTACACATCCAAAATGTATTACTGAGTTGAAAGAAGTTGATTCTGGTGCATGGTTTTGAAACCGCAGTCAGAAAAAAAATTACATCCATATCAACATTTTTATCAGCTCCGGACCTGTCGTTTTGGTCAAAAAATGAAAATTCTAAAAGTTCCTGTTTTTCTGCTTTAAACTCTAGGTACACATCCAAAATGTATTACTGAGTTGAAAGAAGTTGATTCTGGTGCATGGTTTTGAAACCGCAGTCAGAAAAAAAATTACATCCATATCAACATTTTTATCAGCTCCGGACCTGTCGTTTTGGTCAAAAAATGAAAATTCTAAAAGTTCCTTTTTTTCTGCTTTAAACTCTAGGTACACATCCAAAATGTATTACTGAGTTGAAAGAAGTTGATTCTGGTACATGGTTTTGAAACCGCAGTCAGAAAAAAAATTACATCCATATCAACATTTTTATCAGCTCCGGTCCTGTTGTTTTGGTCAAAAAATGAAAATTCTAAAAGTTCCTGTTTTTCTGCTTTAAACTCTAGGTACACATCAAAATGCATTACTGAGTTGAAAGAAGTGAATTCTGGTGCATGGTTTTATAATCGCAGTCAGAAAAAAAATTACATCCATATCAACATTTTTATCAGCTCCGGACCTGTCGTTTTGGTCAAAAAATGAAAATTCTAAAACTTCCTGTTTTTATGCTTTAAACTCTAGGTACACATCCAAAATGTATTACTGAGTTGAAAGAAGTTGACTCTGGTGCATGGTTTTGAAACCGCAGTCAGAAAAAAAAATACATCCATATCAACATTTTTATCAGCTCTGGACCTGTCGTTTTGGTCAAAAAATGAAAATTCTAAAAGTTCCTGTTTTTCTGCTTTAAACTCTAGGTACACATCCAAAATGTATTACTGAGTTGAAAGAAGTTGATTCTGGTGCATGGTTTTGAAACCGCAGTCAGAAAAAAAATTACATCCATATCAACATTTTTATCAGCTCCGGACCTGTCGTTTTGTTCAAAAATTGAAAATTCTAAAAGTTCCTGTTTTTCTGCTTTAAACTCTAGGTACACATCCAAAATGCATTACTGAGTTGAAAGAAGTGAATTCTGGTGCATGGTTTTGAAATCGCAGTCAGAAAAAAAATTACATCCATATCAACATTTTTATCAGCTCCGGACCTGTCGTTTTGGTCAAAAAATGAAAATTCTAAAAGTTCCTGTTTTTCTGCTTTAAACTCTAGGTACACATCCAAAATGTATTACTGAGTTGAAAGAAGTTGATTCTGGTGCATGGTTTTGAAACCGCAGTCAGAAAAAAAATTACATCCATATCAACATTTTTATCAGCTCTGAACCTGTCGTTTTGGTCAAAAAATGAAAAATCTAAAAGTTCCTGTTTTTCTGCTTTAAACTCTAGGTACACATCCAAAATGCAATACTGAGATGAAAGAAGTTGATTCTGGTGCATGGTTTTGAAACCGCAGTCAGAAAAAAATTTACATCCATATCAACATTTTTATCAGCTCCGGTTCTGTTGTTTTGGTCAAAAAATGAAAATTCTAAAAGTTCCTGTTTTTCTGCTTTAAACTCTAGGTACACATCCAAAATGCATTACTGAGATGAAAGAAGTTGATTCTGGTGCATGGTTTTGAAACCGCAGTCAGAAAAAAAATTACATCCATATCAACATTTTTATCAGCTCCGGTCCTGTTGTTTTGGTCAAAAAATGAAAATTCTAAAAGTTCCTGTTTTTCTGCTTTAAACTCTAGGTACACATCCAAAATGTATTACTGAGTTGAAAGAAGTTGATTCTGGTGCATGGTTTTGAAACCGCAGTCAGAAAAAAAATTACAACCATATCAACATTTTTATCAGCTCCGGACCTGTCGTTTTGGTCAAAAAAATGAAAATTCTAAAAGTTCCTGTTTTTCTGCTTTAAACTCTAGGTACACATCCAAAATGAATTACTGAGTTGAAAGAAGTTGATTCTGGTGCATGGTTTTGAAACCGCAGTCAGAAAAAAAATTACATCCATATCAACATTTTTATCAGCTCCGGTCCTGTTGTTTTGGTCAAAAAATGAAAATTCTAAAAGTTCCTGTTTTTCTGCTTTAAACTCTAGGTACACATCCAAAATGAATTACTGAGTTGAAAGAAGTTGATTCTGGTGCATGGTTTTGAAACCGCAGTCAGAAAAAAAATTACATCCATATCAACATTTTTATCACCTCCGGTCCTGTTGTTTTGGTCAAAAAATGAAAATTCTAAAAGTTCCTGTTTTTCTGCTTTAAACTCTAGGTACACATCCAAAATGTATTACTGAGTTGAAAGAAGTTGATTCTGGTGCATGGTTTTGAAACCGCAGTCAGAAAAAAAATTACATCCATATCAACATTTTTATCAGCTCCGGACCTGTCGTTTTGGTCAAAAAAATTAAAATTCTAAAAGTTCCTGTTTTTCTGCTTTAAACTCTAGGTACACATCCAAAATGAATTACTGAGTTGAAAGAAGTTGATTCTGGTGCATGGTTTTGAAACCGCAGTCAGAAAAAAAATTACATCCATATCAACATTTTTATCAGCTCCGGACCTGTCGTTTTGGTCAAAAAATGAAAATTCTAAAAGTTCCTTTTTTTCTGCTTTAAACTCTAGGTACACATCCAAAATGTATTACTGAGTTGAAAGAAGTTGATTCTGGTGCATGGTTTTGAAACCGCAGTCAGAAAAAAAATTACATCCATATCAACATTTTTATCAGCTCCGGACCTGTCGTTTTGGTCAAAAAATGAAAATTCTAAAAGTTCCTTTTTTTCTGCTTTAAACTCTAGGTACACATCCAAAATGTATTACTGAGTTGAAAGAAGTTGATTCTGGTGCATGGTTTTGAAACCGCAGTCAGAAAAAAAATTACATCCATATCAACATTTTTATCAGCTCCGGTCCTGTTGTTTTGGTCAAAAAATGAAAATTCTAAAAGTTCCTGTTTTTCTGCTTTAAACTCTAGGTACACATCCAAAATGCATTACTGAGTTGAAAGAAGTGAATTCTGGTGCATGGTTTTGAAATCGCAGTCAGAAAAAAAATTACATCCATATCAACATTTTTATCATCTCCGGACCTGTCGTTTTGGTCAAAAAATGAAAATTCTAAAAGTTCCTGTTTTTCTGCTTTAAACTCTAGGTACACATCCAAAATGCATTACTGAGTTGAAAGAAGTTGATTCTGGTGCATGGTTTTGAAACCGCAGTCAGAAAAAAAATTACATCCATATCAACATTTTTATCATCTCCGGACCTGTCGTTTTGGTCAAAAAATGAAAATTCTAAAAGTTCCTGTTTTTCTGCTTTAAACTCTAGGTACACATCCAAAATGTATTACTGAGTTGAAAGAAGTTGATTCTGGTGCATGGTTTTGAAACCGCAGTCAGAAAAAAAATTACATCCATATCAACATTTTTATCAGCTCCGGTCCTGTTGTTTTGGTCAAAAAATGAAAATTCTAAAAGTTCCTGTTTTTCTGCTTTAAACTCTAGGTACACATCCAAAATGTATTACTGAGTTGAAAGAAGTTGATTCTGGTGCATGGTTTTGAAACCGCAGTCAGAAAAAAAATTACATCCATATCAACATTTTTATATGCTCCGGTCCTGTTGTTTTGGTCAAAAAATGAAAATTCTAAAAGTTCCTGTTTTTCTGCTTTAAACTCTAGGTACACATCCAAAATGTATTACTGAGTTGAAAGAAGTTGATTCTGGTGCATGGTTTTGAAACTGCAGTCAGAAAAAAATTACATCCATATCAACATTTTATCAGCTCCGGACCTGTCGTTTTGGTCAAAAAATGAAAATTCTAAAAGTTCCTGTTTTTCTGCTTTAAACTCTAGGTACACATCCAAAATGCATTACTGAGTTGAAAGAAGTGAATTCTGGTGCATGGTTTTGAAATCAAAGTCAGAAAAAAAAACATCCTTATCAACATTTTTATCAGCTCCGGTCCTGTCGTTTTGGTCAAAAATTGAAAATTCTAAAAGTTCCTGTTTTTCTGCTTTAAACTCTAGGTACACATCCAAAATGTATTACTGAGTTGAAAGAAGTTGATTCTGGTGCATGGTTTTGAAACTGCAGTCAGAAAAAAAATTACATCCATATCAACATTTTTATCAGCTCCGGACCTGTCGTTTTGGTCAAAAAATGAAAATTCTAAAAGTTCCTTTTTTTCTGCTTTAAACTCTAGGTACACATCCAAAATGTATTACTGAGTTGAAAGAAGTTGATTCTGGTGCATGGTTTTGAAACCGCAGTCAGAAAAAAAATTATATCCATATCAACATTTTTATCAGCTCCGGACCTGTCGTTTTGGTCAAAAAATGAAAATTCTAAAGTTCCTTTTTTTCTGCTTTAAACTCTAGGTACACATCCAAAATGTATTACTGAGTTGAAAGAAGTTGATTCTGGTGCATGGTTTTGAAACTGCAGTCAGAAAAAAAATTACATCCATATCAACATTTTTATCAGCTCCGGACCTGTCGTTTTGGTCAAAAAATGAAAATTCTAAAAGTTCCTTTTTTTCTGCTTTAAACTCTAGGTACACATCCAAAATGTATTACTGAGTTGAAAGAAGTTGATTCTGGTGCATGGTTTTGAAACCGCAGTCAGAAAAAAAATTATATCCATATCAACATTTTTATCAGCTCCGGACCTGTCGTTTTGGTCAAAAAATGAAAATTCTAAAGTTCCTTTTTTTCTGCTTTAAACTCTAGGTACACATCCAAAATGTATTACTGAGTTGAAAGAAGTTGATTCTGGTACATGGTTTTGAAACCGCAGTCAGAAAAAAAATTACATCCATATCAACATTTTTATCAGCTCCGGTCCTGTTGTTTTGGTCAAAAAATGAAAATTCTAAAAGTTCCTGTTTTTCTGCTTTAAACTCTAGGTACACATCCAAAATGTATTACTGAGTTGAAAGAAGTTGATTCTGGTGCATGGTTTTGAAACTGCAGTCAGAAAAAAAATTACATCCATATCAACATTTTTATCAGCTCCGGACCTGTCGTTTTGGTCAAAAAATGAAAATTCTAAAAGTTCCTTTTTTTCTGCTTTAAACTCTAGGTACACATCCAAAATGTATTACTGAGTTGAAAGAAGTTGATTCTGGTGCATGGTTTTGAAACCGCAGTCAGAAAAAAAATTATATCCATATCAACATTTTTATCAGCTCCGGACCTGTCGTTTTGGTCAAAAAATGAAAATTCTAAAGTTCCTTTTTTTCTGCTTTAAACTCTAGGTACACATCCAAAATGTATTACTGAGTTGAAAGAAGTTGATTCTGGTACATGGTTTTGAAACCGCAGTCAGAAAAAAAATTACATCCATATCAACATTTTTATCAGCTCCGGTCCTGTTGTTTTGGTCAAAAAATGAAAATTCTAAAAGTTCCTGTTTTTCTGCTTTAAACTCTAGGTACACATCAAAATGCATTACTGAGTTGAAAGAAGTGAATTCTGGTGCATGGTTTTATAATCGCAGTCAGAAAAAAAATTACATCCATATCAACATTTTTATCAGCTCCGGACCTGTCGTTTTGGTCAAAAAATGAAAATTCTAAAACTTCCTGTTTTTATGCTTTAAACTCTAGGTACACATCCAAAATGTATTACTGAGTTGAAAGAAGTTGACTCTGGTGCATGGTTTTGAAACCGCAGTCAGAAAAAAAAATACATCCATATCAACATTTTTATCAGCTCTGGACCTGTCGTTTTGGTCAAAAAATGAAAATTCTAAAAGTTCCTGTTTTTCTGCTTTAAACTCTAGGTACACATCCAAAATGTATTACTGAGTTGAAAGAAGTTGATTCTGGTGCATGGTTTTGAAACCGCAGTCAGAAAAAAAATTACATCCATATCAACATTTTTATCAGCTCCGGACCTGTCGTTTTGTTCAAAAATTGAAAATTCTAAAAGTTCCTGTTTTTCTGCTTTAAACTCTAGGTACACATCCAAAATGCATTACTGAGTTGAAAGAAGTGAATTCTGGTGCATGGTTTTGAAACCGCAGTCAGAAAAAAAATTACATCCATATCAACATTTTTATCAGCTCCGGACCTGTCGTTTTGGTCAAAAAATGAAAATTCTAAAAGTTCCTGTTTTTCTGCTTTAAACTCTAGGTACACATCCAAAATGTATTACTGAGTTGAAAGAAGTTGATTCTGGTGCATGGTTTTGAAACCGCAGTCAGAAAAAAAATTAGATCCATATCAACATTTTTATCAGCTCCGGTCCTGTTGTTTTGGTCAAAAAATGAAAATTCTAAAAGTTCCTGTTTTTCTGCTTTAAACTCTAGGTACACATCCAAAATGCATTACTGAGTTGAAAGAAGTGAATTCTGGTGCATGGTTTTGAAATCGCAGTCAGAAAAAAAATTACATCCATATCAACATTTTTATCATCTCCGGACCTGTCGTTTTGGTCAAAAAATGAAAATTCTAAAAGTTCCTGTTTTTCTGCTTTAAACTCTAGGTACACATCCAAAATGCATTACTGAGTTGAAAGAAGTTGATTCTGGTGCATGGTTTTGAAACCGCAGTCAGAAAAAAAATTACATCCATATCAACATTTTTATCAGCTCCGGACCTGTCGTTTTGGTCAAAAAATGAAAATTCTAAAAGTTCCTGTTTTTCTGCTTTAAACTCTAGGTACACATCCAAAATGTATTACTGAGTTGAAAGAAGTTGATTCTGGTGCATGGTTTTGAAACCGCAGTCAGAAAAAAAATTACATCCATATCAACATTTTTATCAGCTCCGGTCCTGTTGTTTTGGTCAAAAAATGAAAATTCTAAAAGTTCCTGTTTTTCTGCTTTAAACTCTAGGTACACATCCAAAATGTATTACTGAGTTGAAAGAAGTTGATTCTGGTGCATGGTTTTGAAACTGCAGTCAGAAAAAAATTACATCCATATCAACATTTTATCAGCTCCGGACCTGTCGTTTTGGTCAAAAAATGAAAATTCTAAAAGTTCCTGTTTTTCTGCTTTAAACTCTAGGTACACATCCAAAATGCATTACTGAGTTGAAAGAAGTGAATTCTGGTGCATGGTTTTGAAATCAAAGTCAGAAAAAAAAACATCCTTATCAACATTTTTATCAGCTCCGGTCCTGTCGTTTTGGTCAAAAATTGAAAATTCTAAAAGTTCCTGTTTTTCTGCTTTAAACTCTAGGTACACATCCAAAATGTATTACTGAGTTGAAAGAAGTTGATTCTGGTGCATGGTTTTGAAACCGCAGTCAGAAAAAAAATTACATCCATATCAACATTTTTATCAGCTCCGGACCTGTCGTTTTGGTCAAAAAATGAAAATTCTAAAAGTTCCTTTTTTTCTGCTTTAAACTCTAGGTACACATCCAAAATGTATTACTGAGTTGAAAGAAGTTGATTCTGGTGCATGGTTTTGAAACCGCAGTCAGAAAAAAAATTATATCCATATCAACATTTTTATCAGCTCCGGACCTGTCGTTTTGGTCAAAAAATGAAAATTCTAAAGTTCCTTTTTTTCTGCTTTAAACTCTAGGTACACATCCAAAATGTATTACTGAGTTGAAAGAAGTTGATTCTGGTACATGGTTTTGAAACCGCAGTCAGAAAAAAAATTACATCCATATCAACATTTTTATCAGCTCCGGTCCTGTTGTTTTGGTCAAAAAATGAAAATTCTAAAAGTTCCTGTTTTTCTGCTTTAAACTCTAGGTACACATCAAAATGCATTACTGAGTTGAAAGAAGTGAATTCTGGTGCATGGTTTTATAATCGCAGTCAGAAAAAAAATTACATCCATATCAACATTTTTATCAGCTCCGGACCTGTCGTTTTGGTCAAAAAATGAAAATTCTAAAACTTCCTGTTTTTATGCTTTAAACTCTAGGTACACATCCAAAATGTATTACTGAGTTGAAAGAAGTTGACTCTGGTGCATGGTTTTGAAACCGCAGTCAGAAAAAAAATTACATCCATATCAACATTTTTATCAGCTCCGGACCTGTCGTTTTGTTCAAAAATTGAAAATTCGAAAAGTTCCTGTTTTTCTGCTTTAAACTCTAGGTACACATCCAAAATGCATTACTGAGTTGAAAGAAGTGAATTCTGGTGCATGGTTTTGAAACCGCAGTCAGAAAAAAAATTACATCCATATCAACATTTTTATCAGCTCCGGACCTGTCGTTTTGGTCAAAAAATGAAAATTCTAAAAGTTCCTGTTTTTCTGCTTTAAACTCTAGGTACACATCCAAAATGTATTACTGAGTTGAAAGAAGTTGATTCTGGTGCATGGTTTTGAAACCGCAGTCAGAAAAAAAATTACATCCATATCAACATTTTTATCAGCTCCGGTCCTGTTGTTTTGGTCAAAAAATGAAAATTCTAAAAGTTCCTGTTTTTCTGCTTTAAACTCTAGGTACACATCCAAAATGTATTACTGAGTTGAAAGAAGTTGATTCTGGTGCATGGTTTTGAAACCGCAGTCAGAAAAAAAATTACATCCATATCAACATTTTTATCAGCTCCGGTCCTGTTGTTTTGGTCAAAAAATGAAAATTCTAAAAGTTCCTGTTTTTCTGCTTTAAACTCTAGGTACACATCCAAAATGCATTACTGAGTTGAAAGAAGTGAATTCTGGTGCATGGTTTTGAAATCAAAGTCAGAAAAAAAAAATCCTTATCAACATTTTTATCAGCTCCGGTCCTGTCGTTTTGGTCAAAAATTGAAAATTCTAAAAGTTCCTGTTTTTCTGCTTTAAACTCTAGGTACACATCCAAAATGTATTACTGAGTTGAAAGAAGTTGATTCTGGTGCATGGTTTTGAAACCGCAGTCAGAAAAAAAATTACATCCATATCAACATTTTTATCAGCTCCGGACCTGTCGTTTTGGTCAAAAAATGAAAATTCTAAAAGTTCCTTTTTTTCTGCTTTAAACTCTAGGTACACATCCAAAATGTATTACTGAGTTGAAAGAAGTTGATTCTGGTGCATGGTTTTGAAACCGCAGTCAGAAAAAAAATTATATCCATATCAACATTTTTATCAGCTCCGGACCTGTCGTTTTGGTCAAAAAATGAAAATTCTAAAGTTCCTTTTTTTCTGCTTTAAACTCTAGGTACACATCCAAAATGTATTACTGAGTTGAAAGAAGTTGATTCTGGTACATGGTTTTGAAACCGCAGTCAGAAAAAAAATTACATCCATATCAACATTTTTATCAGCTCCGGTCCTGTTGTTTTGGTCAAAAAATGAAAATTCTAAAAGTTCCTGTTTTTCTGCTTTAAACTCTAGGTACACATCAAAATGCATTACTGAGTTGAAAGAAGTGAATTCTGGTGCATGGTTTTATAATCGCAGTCAGAAAAAAAATTACATCCATATCAACATTTTTATCAGCTCCGGACCTGTCGTTTTGGTCAAAAAATGAAAATTCTAAAACTTCCTGTTTTTATGCTTTAAACTCTAGGTACACATCCAAAATGTATTACTGAGTTGAAAGAAGTTGACTCTGGTGCATGGTTTTGAAACCGCAGTCAGAAAAAAAAATACATCCATATCAACATTTTTATCAGCTCTGGACCTGTCGTTTTGGTCAAAAAATGAAAATTCTAAAAGTTCCTGTTTTTCTGCTTTAAACTCTAGGTACACATCCAAAATGTATTACTGAGTTGAAAGAAGTTGATTCTGGTGCATGGTTTTGAAACCGCAGTCAGAAAAAAAATTACATCCATATCAACATTTTTATCAGCTCCGGACCTGTCGTTTTGGTCAAAAAATGAAAATTCTAAAAGTTCCTTTTTTTCTGCTTTAAACTCTAGGTACACATCCAAAATGTATTACTGAGTTGAAAGAAGTTGATTCTGGTGCATGGTTTTGAAACCGCAGTCAGAAAAAAAATTACATCCATATCAACATTTTTATCAGCTCCGGACCTGTCGTTTTGGTCAAAAAATGAAAATTCTAAAAGTTCCTGTTTTTCTGCTTTAAACTCTAGGTACACATCCAAAATGTATTACTGAGTTGAAAGAAGTTGATTCTGGTGCATGGTTTTGAAACCGCAGTCAGAAAAAAAATTACATCCATATCAACATTTTTATCAGCTCCGGACCTGTCGTTTTGGTCAAAAAATGAAAATTCTAAAAGTTCCTTTTTTTCTGCTTTAAACTCTAGGTACACATCCAAAATGTATTACTGAGTTGAAAGAAGTTGATTCTGGTGCATGGTTTTGAAACCGCAGTCAGAAAAAAAATTATATCCATATCAACATTTTTATCAGCTCCGGACCTGTCGTTTTGGTCAAAAAATGAAAATTCTAAAGTTCCTTTTTTTCTGCTTTAAACTCTAGGTACACATCCAAAATGTATTACTGAGTTGAAAGAAGTTGATTCTGGTACATGGTTTTGAAACCGCAGTCAGAAAAAAAATTACATCCATATCAACATTTTTATCAGCTCCGGTCCTGTTGTTTTGGTCAAAAAATGAAAATTCTAAAAGTTCCTGTTTTTCTGCTTTAAACTCTAGGTACACATCAAAATGCATTACTGAGTTGAAAGAAGTGAATTCTGGTGCATGGTTTTATAATCGCAGTCAGAAAAAAAATTACATCCATATCAACATTTTTATCAGCTCCGGACCTGTCAAAAAATGAAAATTCTAAAACTTCCTGTTTTTATGCTTTAAACTCTAGGTACACATCCAAAATGTATTACTGAGTTGAAAGAAGTTGACTCTGGTGCATGGTTTTGAAACCGCAGTCAGAAAAAAAAATACATCCATATCAACATTTTTATCAGCTCTGGACCTGTCGTTTTGGTCAAAAAATGAAAATTCTAAAAGTTCCTGTTTTTGTGCTTTAAACTCTAGGTACACATCCAAAATGTATTACTGAGTTGAAAGAAGTTGATTCTGGTGCATGGTTTTGAAACCGCAGTCAGAAAAAAAATTACATCCATATCAACATTTTTATCAGCTCCGGACCTGTCGTTTTGTTCAAAAATTGAAAATTCTAAAAGTTCCTGTTTTTCTGCTTTAAACTCTAGGTACACATCCAAAATGCATTACTGAGTTGAAAGAAGTGAATTCTGGTGCATGGTTTTGAAACCGCAGTCAGAAAAAAAATTACATCCATATCAACATTTTTATCAGCTCCGGACCTGTCGTTTTGGTCAAAAAATGAAAATTCTAAAAGTTCCTGTTTTTCTGCTTTAAACTCTAGGTACACATCCAAAATGTATTACTGAGTTGAAAGAAGTTGATTCTGGTGCATGGTTTTGAAACCGCAGTCAGAAAAAAAATTACATCCATATCAACATTTTTATCAGCTCCGGTCCTGTTGTTTTGGTCAAAAAATGAAAATTCTAAAAGTTCCTGTTTTTCTGCTTTAAACTCTAGGTACACATCCAAAATGTATTACTGAGTTGAAAGAAGTTGATTCTGGTGCATGGTTTTGAAACCGCAGTCAGAAAAAAAATTACATCCATATCAACATTTTTATCAGCTCCGGTCCTGTTGTTTTGGTCAAAAAATGAAAATTCTAAAAGTTCCTGTTTTTCTGCTTTAAACTCTAGGTACACATCCAAAATGTATTACTGAGTTGAAAGAAGTTGATTCTGGTGCATGGTTTTGAAACTGCAGTCAGAAAAAAATTACATCCATATCAACATTTTATCAGCTCCGGACCTGTCGTTTTGGTCAAAAAATGAAAATTCTAAAAGTTCCTGTTTTTCTGCTTTAAACTCTAGGTACACATCCAAAATGCATTACTGAGTTGAAAGAAGTGAATTCTGGTGCATGGTTTTGAAATCAAAGTCAGAAAAAAAAAAATCCTTATCAACATTTTTATCAGCTCCGGTCCTGTCGTTTTGGTCAAAAATTGAAAATTCTAAAAGTTCCTGTTTTTCTGCTTTAAACTCTAGGTACACATCCAAAATGTATTACTGAGTTGAAAGAAGTTGATTCTGGTGCATGGTTTTGAAACCGCAGTCAGAAAAAAAATTACATCCATATCAACATTTTTATCAGCTCCGGACCTGTCGTTTTGGTCAAAAAATGAAAATTCTAAAAGTTCCTTTTTTTCTGCTTTAAACTCTAGGTACACATCCAAAATGTATTACTGAGTTGAAAGAAGTTGATTCTGGTGCATGGTTTTGAAACCGCAGTCAGAAAAAAAATTATATCCATATCAACATTTTTATCAGCTCCGGACCTGTCGTTTTGGTCAAAAAATGAAAATTCTAAAGTTCCTTTTTTTCTGCTTTAAACTCTAGGTACACATCCAAAATGTATTACTGAGTTGAAAGAAGTTGATTCTGGTACATGGTTTTGAAACCGCAGTCAGAAAAAAAATTACATCCATATCAACATTTTTATCAGCTCCGGTCCTGTTGTTTTGGTCAAAAAATGAAAATTCTAAAAGTTCCTGTTTTTCTGCTTTAAACTCTAGGTACACATCAAAATGCATTACTGAGTTGAAAGAAGTGAATTCTGGTGCATGGTTTTATAATCGCAGTCAGAAAAAAAATTACATCCATATCAACATTTTTATCAGCTCCGGACCTGTCGTTTTGGTCAAAAAATGAAAATTCTAAAACTTCCTGTTTTTATGCTTTAAACTCTAGGTACACATCCAAAATGTATTACTGAGTTGAAAGAAGTTGACTCTGGTGCATGGTTTTGAAACCGCAGTCAGAAAAAAAAATACATCCATATCAACATTTTTATCAGCTCTGGACCTGTCGTTTTGGTCAAAAAATGAAAATTCTAAAAGTTCCTGTTTTTCTGCTTTAAACTCTAGGTACACATCCAAAATGTATTACTGAGTTGAAAGAAGTTGATTCTGGTGCATGGTTTTGAAACCGCAGTCAGAAAAAAAATTACATCCATATCAACATTTTTATCAGCTCCGGACCTGTCGTTTTGGTCAAAAAATGAAAATTCTAAAAGTTCCTGTTTTTCTGCTTTAAACTCTAGGTACACATCCAAAATGTATTACTGAGTTGAAAGAAGTTGATTCTGGTGCATGGTTTTGAAATCGCAGTCAGAATAAAAATTACATCCATATCAACATTTTTATCAGCTCCGGACCTGTCGTTTTGGTCAAAAAATGAAAAATCTAAAAGTTCCTGTTTTTCTGCTTTAAACTCTAGGTACACATCCAAAATGCATTACTGAGATGAAAGAAGTTGATTCTGGTGCATGGTTTTGAAACCGCAGTCAGAAAAAAATTTACATCCATATCAACATTTTTATCAGCTCCGGTTCTGTTGTTTTGGTCAAAAAATGAAAATTCTAAAAGTTCCTGTTTTTCTGCTTTAAACTCTAGGTACACATCCAAAATGCATTACTGAGATGAAAGAAGTTGATTCTGGTGCATGGTTTTGAAACCGCAGTCAGAAAAAAAATTACATCCATATCAACATTTTTATCAGCTCCGGACCTGTCGTTTTGGTCAAAAAATGAAAATTCTAAAAGTTCCTTTTTTTCTGCTTTAAACTCTAGGTACACATCCAAAATGTATTACTGAGTTGAAAGAAGTTGATTCTGGTGCATGGTTTTGAAACCGCAGTCAGAAAAAAAAATTACATCCATATCAACATTTTTATCAGCTCCGGACCTGTCGTTTTGGTCAAAAAATGAAAATTCTAAAAGTTCCTGTTTTTCTGCTTTAAACTCTAGGTACACATCCAAAATGCATTACTGAGTTGAAAGAAGTGAATTCTGGTGCATGGTTTTGAAATCGCAGTCAGAAAAAAAATTACATCCATATCAACATTTTTATCAGCTCCGGTCCTGTTGTTTTGGTCAAAAAATGAAAATTCTAAAAGTTCCTGTTTTTCTGCTTTAAACTCTAGGTACACATCCAAAATGTATTACTGAGTTGAAAGAAGTTGATTCTGGTGCATGGTTTTGAAAACGCAGTCAGAAAAAAAATTACATCCATATCAACATTTTTATCAGCTCCGGACCTGTCGTTTTGGTCAAAAAATTAAAATTCTAAAAGTTCCTGTTTTTCTGCTTTAAACTCTAGGTACACATCCAAAAGGAATTACTGAGTTGAAAGAAGTTTATTCTGGTGCATGGTTTTGAAACCGCAGTCAGAAAAAAAATTACATCCATATCAACATTTTTATCAGCTCCGGACCTGTCGTTTTGGTCAAAAAATGAAAATTCTAAAAGTTCCTTTTTTTCTGCTTTAAACTCTAGGTACACATCCAAAATGTATTACTGAGTTGAAAGAAGTTGATTCTGGTGCTCGGTTTTGAAACCGCAGTCAGAAAAAAAATTACATCCATATCAACATTTTTATCAGCTCCGGACCTGTCGTTTTGGTCAAAAAATGAAAATTCTAAAAGTTCCTTTTTTTCTGCTTTAAACTCTAGGTACACATCCAAAATGCATTACTGAGTTGAAAGAAGTTGATTCTGGTGCTCGGTTTTGAAACCGCAGTCAGAAAAAAAATTACATCCATATCAACATTTTTATCAGCATCGGACCTGTCGTTTTGGTCAAAAAATGAAAATTCTAAAAGTTCCTTTTTTTCTGCTTTAAACTCTAGGTACACATCCAAAATGTATTACTGAGTTGAAAGAAGTTGATTCTGGTGCATGGTTTTGAAACCGCAGTCAGAAAAAAAATTACATCCATATCAACATTTTTATCAGCTCCGGACCTGTCGTTTTGGTCAAAAAATTAAAATTCTAAAAGTTCCTGTTTTTCTGCTTTAAACTCTAGGTACACATCCAAAATGAATTACTGAGTTGAAAGAAGTTGATTCTGGTGCATGGTTTTGAAACCGCAGTCAGAAAAAAAATTACATCCATATCAACATTTTTATCAGCTCCGGACCTGTCGTTTTGGTCAAAAAATGAAAATTCTAAAAGTTCCTTTTTTTCTGCTTTAAACTCTAGGTACACATCCAAAATGTATTACTGAGTTGAAAGAAGTTGATTCTGGTGCATGGTTTTGAAATCGCAGTCAGAAAAAAAATTACATCCATATCAACATTTTTATCAGCTCCGGTCCTGTTGTTTTGGTCAAAAAATGAAAATTCTAAAAGTTCCTGTTTTTCTGCTTTAAACTCTAGGTACACATCCAAAATGTATTACTGAGTTGAAAGAAGTTGATTCTGGTGCATGGTTTTGAAAACGCAGTCAGAAAAAAAATTACATCCATATCAACATTTTTATCAGCTCCGGACCTGTCGTTTTGGTCAAAAAATTAAAATTCTAAAAGTTCCTGTTTTTCTGCTTTAAACTCTAGGTACACATCCAAAAGGAATTACTGAGTTGAAAGAAGTTTATTCTGGTGCATGGTTTTGAAACCGCAGTCAGAAAAAAAATTACATCCATATCAACATTTTTATCAGCTCCGGACCTGTCGTTTTGGTCAAAAAATTAAAATTCTAAAAGTTCCTGTTTTTCTGCTTTAAACTCTAGGTACACATCCAAAAGGAATTACTGAGTTGAAAGAAGTTTATTCTGGTGCATGGTTTTGAAACCGCAGTCAGAAAAAAAATTACATCCATATCAACATTTTTATCAGCTCCGGACCTGTCGTTTTGGTCAAAAAATGAAAATTCTAAAAGTTCCTTTTTTTCTGCTTTAAACTCTAGGTACACATCCAAAATGTATTACTGAGTTGAAAGAAGTTGATTCTGGTGCTCGGTTTTGAAACCGCAGTCAGAAAAAAAATTACATCCATATCAACATTTTTATCAGCTCCGGACCTGTCGTTTTGGTCAAAAAATGAAAATTCTAAAAGTTCCTTTTTTTCTGCTTTAAACTCTAGGTACACATCCAAAATGCATTACTGAGTTGAAAGAAGTTGATTCTGGTGCTCGGTTTTGAAACCGCAGTCAGAAAAAAAATTACATCCATATCAACATTTTTATCAGCATCGGACCTGTCGTTTTGGTCAAAAAATGAAAATTCTAAAAGTTCCTTTTTTTCTGCTTTAAACTCTAGGTACACATCCAAAATGTATTACTGAGTTGAAAGAAGTTGATTCTGGTGCATGGTTTTGAAACCGCAGTCAGAAAAAAAATTACATCCATATCAACATTTTTATCAGCTCCGGACCTGTCGTTTTGGTCAAAAAATTAAAATTCTAAAAGTTCCTGTTTTTCTGCTTTAAACTCTAGGTACACATCCAAAATGAATTACTGAGTTGAAAGAAGTTGATTCTGGTGCATGGTTTTGAAACCGCAGTCAGAAAAAAAATTACATCCATATCAACATTTTTATCAGCTCCGGACCTGTCGTTTTGGTCAAATAATGAAAATTCTAAAAGTTCCTTTTTTTCTGCTTTAAACTCTAGGTACACATCCAAAATGTATTACTGAGTTGAAAGAAGTTGATTCTGGTGCATGGTTTTGAAACCGCAGTCAGAAAAAAAATTACATCCATATCAACATTTTTATCAGTTCCGGTCCTGTTGTTTTGGTCAAAAAATGAAAATTCTAAAAGTTCCTGTTTTTCTGCTTTAAACTCTAGGTACACATCCAAAATGTATTACTGAGTTGAAAGAAGTTGATTCTGGTGCATGGTTTTGAAACCGCAGTCAGAAAAAAAATTACATCCATATCAACATTTTTATCAGCTCCGGACCTGTCGTTTTGATCAAAAAATGAAAATTCTAAAAGTTCCTGTTTTTCTGCTTTAAACTCTAGGTACACATCAAAATGCATTACTGAGTTGAAAGAAGTGAATTCTGGTGCATGGTTTTATAATCGCAGTCAGAAAAAAAATTACATCCATATCAACATTTTTATCAGCTCCGGACCTGTCGTTTTGGTCAAAAAATGAAAATTCTAAAAGTTCCTGTTTTTATGCTTTAAACTCTAGGTACACATCCAAAATGTATTACTGAGTTGAAAGAAGTTGAATCTGGTGCATGGTTTTGAAACCGCAGTCAGAAAAAAAATACATCCATATTAACATTTTTATCAGCTCTGGACCTGTCGTTTTGGTCAAAAAATGAAAATTCTAAAAGTTCCTGTTTTTCTGCTTTAAACTCTAGGTACACATCCAAAATGTATTACTGCGTTGAAAGAAGTTGATTCTGGTGCATGGTTTTGAAACCGCAGTCAGAAAAAAAATTACATCCATATCAACATTTTTATCAGCTCCGGACCTGTCGTTTTGGTCAAAAAATGAAAATTCTAAAAGTTCCTGTTTTTCTGCTTTAAACTCTAGGTACACATCCAAAATGTATTACTGAGTTGAAAGAAGTTGATTCTGGTGCATGGTTTTGAAACCGCAGTCAGAAAAAAAATTACATCCATATCAACATTTTTATCAGCTCCGGTCCTGTTGTTTTGGTCAAAAAATGAAAATTCTAAAAGTTCCTGTTTTTCTGCTTTAAACTCTAGGTACACATCCAAAATGTATTACTGAGTTGAAAGAAGTTGATTCTGGTGCATGGTTTTGAAACCGCAGTCAGAAAAAAAATTACATCCATATCAACATTTTTATCAGCTCCGGTCCTGTTGTTTTGGTCAAAAAATGAAAATTCTAAAAGTTCCTGTTTTTCTGCTTTAAACTCTAGGTACACATCCAAAATGTATTACTGAGTTGAAAGAAGTTGATTCTGGTGCATGGTTTTGAAACTGCAGTCAGAAAAAAATTACATCCATATCAACATTTTATCAGCTCCGGACCTGTCGTTTTGGTCAAAAAATGAAAATTCTAAAAGTTCCTGTTTTTCTGCTTTAAACTCTAGGTACACATCCAAAATGCATTACTGAGTTGAAAGAAGTGAATTCTGGTGCATGGTTTTGAAATCAAAGTCAGAAAAAAAAAAATCCTTATCAACATTTTTATCAGCTCCGGTCCTGTCGTTTTGGTCAAAAATTGAAAATTCTAAAAGTTCCTGTTTTTCTGCTTTAAACTCTAGGTACACATCCAAAATGTATTACTGAGTTGAAAGAAGTTGATTCTGGTGCATGGTTTTGAAACCGCAGTCAGAAAAAAAATTACATCCATATCAACATTTTTATCAGCTCCGGACCTGTCGTTTTGGTCAAAAAATGAAAATTCTAAAAGTTCCTTTTTTTCTGCTTTAAACTCTAGGTACACATCCAAAATGTATTACTGAGTTGAAAGAAGTTGATTCTGGTGCATGGTTTTGAAACCGCAGTCAGAAAAAAAATTATATCCATATCAACATTTTTATCAGCTCCGGACCTGTCGTTTTGGTCAAAAAATGAAAATTCTAAAGTTCCTTTTTTTCTGCTTTAAACTCTAGGTACACATCCAAAATGTATTACTGAGTTGAAAGAAGTTGATTCTGGTACATGGTTTTGAAACCGCAGTCAGAAAAAAAATTACATCCATATCAACATTTTTATCAGCTCCGGTCCTGTTGTTTTGGTCAAAAAATGAAAATTCTAAAAGTTCCTGTTTTTCTGCTTTAAACTCTAGGTACACATCAAAATGCATTACTGAGTTGAAAGAAGTGAATTCTGGTGCATGGTTTTATAATCGCAGTCAGAAAAAAAATTACATCCATATCAACATTTTTATCAGCTCCGGACCTGTCGTTTTGGTCAAAAAATGAAAATTCTAAAACTTCCTGTTTTTATGCTTTAAACTCTAGGTACACATCCAAAATGTATTACTGAGTTGAAAGAAGTTGACTCTGGTGCATGGTTTTGAAACCGCAGTCAGAAAAAAAAATACATCCATATCAACATTTTTATCAGCTCTGGACCTGTCGTTTTGGTCAAAAAATGAAAATTCTAAAAGTTCCTGTTTTTCTGCTTTAAACTCTAGGTACACATCCAAAATGTATTACTGAGTTGAAAGAAGTTGATTCTGGTGCATGGTTTTGAAACCGCAGTCAGAAAAAAAATTACATCCATATCAACATTTTTATCAGCTCCGGACCTGTCGTTTTGGTCAAAAAATGAAAATTCTAAAAGTTCCTTTTTTTCTGCTTTAAACTCTAGGTACACATCCAAAATGTATTACTGAGTTGAAAGAAGTTGATTCTGGTGCATGGTTTTGAAACCGCAGTCAGAAAAAAAATTACATCCATATCAACATTTTTATCAGCTCCGGACCTGTCGTTTTGGTCAAAAAATGAAAATTCTAAAAGTTCCTGTTTTTCTGCTTTAAACTCTAGGTACACATCCAAAATGTATTACTGAGTTGAAAGAAGTTGATTCTGGTGCATGGTTTTGAAACCGCAGTCAGAAAAAAAATTACATCCATATCAACATTTTTATCAGCTCCGGACCTGTCGTTTTGGTCAAAAAATGAAAATTCTAAAAGTTCCTTTTTTTCTGCTTTAAACTCTAGGTACACATCCAAAATGTATTACTGAGTTGAAAGAAGTTGATTCTGGTGCATGGTTTTGAAACCGCAGTCAGAAAAAAAATTATATCCATATCAACATTTTTATCAGCTCCGGACCTGTCGTTTTGGTCAAAAAATGAAAATTCTAAAGTTCCTTTTTTTCTGCTTTAAACTCTAGGTACACATCCAAAATGTATTACTGAGTTGAAAGAAGTTGATTCTGGTACATGGTTTTGAAACCGCAGTCAGAAAAAAAATTACATCCATATCAACATTTTTATCAGCTCCGGTCCTGTTGTTTTGGTCAAAAAATGAAAATTCTAAAAGTTCCTGTTTTTCTGCTTTAAACTCTAGGTACACATCAAAATGCATTACTGAGTTGAAAGAAGTGAATTCTGGTGCATGGTTTTATAATCGCAGTCAGAAAAAAAATTACATCCATATCAACATTTTTATCAGCTCCGGACCTGTCAAAAAATGAAAATTCTAAAACTTCCTGTTTTTATGCTTTAAACTCTAGGTACACATCCAAAATGTATTACTGAGTTGAAAGAAGTTGACTCTGGTGCATGGTTTTGAAACCGCAGTCAGAAAAAAAAATACATCCATATCAACATTTTTATCAGCTCTGGACCTGTCGTTTTGGTCAAAAAATGAAAATTCTAAAAGTTCCTGTTTTTCTGCTTTAAACTCTAGGTACACATCCAAAATGTATTACTGAGTTGAAAGAAGTTGATTCTGGTGCATGGTTTTGAAACCGCAGTCAGAAAAAAAATTACATCCATATCAACATTTTTATCAGCTCCGGACCTGTCGTTTTGTTCAAAAATTGAAAATTCTAAAAGTTCCTGTTTTTCTGCTTTAAACTCTAGGTACACATCCAAAATGCATTACTGAGTTGAAAGAAGTGAATTCTGGTGCATGGTTTTGAAACCGCAGTCAGAAAAAAAATTACATCCATATCAACATTTTTATCAGCTCCGGACCTGTCGTTTTGGTCAAAAAATGAAAATTCTAAAAGTTCCTGTTTTTCTGCTTTAAACTCTAGGTACACATCCAAAATGTATTACTGAGTTGAAAGAAGTTGATTCTGGTGCATGGTTTTGAAACCGCAGTCAGAAAAAAAATTACATCCATATCAACATTTTTATCAGCTCCGGTCCTGTTGTTTTGGTCAAAAAATGAAAATTCTAAAAGTTCCTGTTTTTCTGCTTTAAACTCTAGGTACACATCCAAAATGTATTACTGAGTTGAAAGAAGTTGATTCTGGTGCATGGTTTTGAAACCGCAGTCAGAAAAAAAATTACATCCATATCAACATTTTTATCAGCTCCGGTCCTGTTGTTTTGGTCAAAAAATGAAAATTCTAAAAGTTCCTGTTTTTCTGCTTTAAACTCTAGGTACACATCCAAAATGTATTACTGAGTTGAAAGAAGTTGATTCTGGTGCATGGTTTTGAAACTGCAGTCAGAAAAAAATTACATCCATATCAACATTTTATCAGCTCCGGACCTGTCGTTTTGGTCAAAAAATGAAAATTCTAAAAGTTCCTGTTTTTCTGCTTTAAACTCTAGGTACACATCCAAAATGCATTACTGAGTTGAAAGAAGTGAATTCTGGTGCATGGTTTTGAAATCAAAGTCAGAAAAAAAAAAATCCTTATCAACATTTTTATCAGCTCCGGTCCTGTCGTTTTGGTCAAAAATTGAAAATTCTAAAAGTTCCTGTTTTTCTGCTTTAAACTCTAGGTACACATCCAAAATGTATTACTGAGTTGAAAGAAGTTGATTCTGGTGCATGGTTTTGAATCCGCAGTCAGAAAAAAAATCACATCCATATAACATTTTTATAACCCCCGGGGCTGTCGTTTTGGTCAAAAAATGAAAATTCTAAAAGTTCCGATTTTTCTGCTTTAAACTCTAGGTACACATCCAAAATGTATTACTGAGTTGAAAGAAGTGGATTCTGGTGCATGGTTTTGAATCCGCAGTCAGAAAAAAAATCACATCCATATAACATTTTTATAACCCCCGGGGCTGTCGTTTTGGTCAAAAAATGAAAATTCTAAAAGTTCCGATTTTTCTGCTTTAAACTCTAGGTACACATCCAAAATGTATTACTGAGTTGAAAGAAGTGGATTCTGGTGCATGGTTTTGAATCCGCAGTCAGAAAAAAAAATTACATCCATATCAACATTTTTATAACCCCCGGGGCTGTCGTTTTGGTCAAAAAATGAAAATTCTAAAAGTTCCGATTTTTCTGCTTTAAACTCTAGGTACACATCCAAAATGCATTACTGAGTTGAAAGAAGTGGATTCTGGTGCATGGTTTTGAATCCTCAGTCAGAATAAAAAATTACATCCATATCAACATTTTTATAACCCCCGGGGCTGTCGTTTTGGTCAAAAAATGAAAATTCTAAAAGTTCCGATTTTTCTGCTTTAAACTCTAGGTACACATCCAAAATGTATTACTGAGTTGAAAGAAGTGGATTCTGGTGCATGGTTTTGAAACCACAGTCAGAAAAAAAATCACATCCATATCAACATTTTTACAAGCCCCGGGGCTGTCGTTTTGGTCAAAAAATGAAAATTCTAAAAGTTCCGATTTTTCTGCTTTAAACTCTAGGTACACAACCAAAATGTATTACTGAGTTGAAAGAAGTGGATTCTGGTGCATGGTTTTGAATCCGCAGTCAGAAAAAAAATCACATCCATATCAACATTTTTATAACCCCCGGGGCTGTCGTTTTGTTCAAAAAATGAAAATTCTAAAAGTTCCGATTTTTCTGCTTTAAACTCTAGGTACACATCCAAAATGTATTACTGAGTTGAAAGAAGTGGATTCTGGTGCATGGTTTTGAAACCGCAGTCAGAAAAAAAAATCGCATCCATATAAACATTTTTATAACCCCCGGGGCTGTCGTTTTGGTCAAAAAATGAAAATTGTAAAAGTTCCTGTTTTTCTGCTTTAAACTCTAGGTACACATCCAAAATGTATTACTGAGTTGAAAGAAGTGGATTCTGGTGCATGGTTTTGAAACCGCAGTCAGAAAAAAATCACATCCATATCAACATTTTTATAACCCCCGGGGCTGTCGTTTAGGTCAAAAAATGAAAACTCTAAAAGTTCCTGTTTTTCTGCTTTAAACTCTAGGTACACATCCAAAATGTATTACTGAGTTGAAAGAAGTGGATTCTGGTGCATGGTTTTGAATCTGCAGTCAGAAAAAAAATCACATCCATATCAACATTTTTACAACCCCCGGGGCTGTCGTTTTGGTCAAAAAATGAAAATTCTAAAAGTTCCGATTTTTCTGCTTTAAACTCTAGGTACACATCCAAAATGTATTACTGAGTTGAAAGAAGTGGATTCTGGTGCATGGTTTGGAATCCGCAGTCAGAAAAAAAATAACATCCATATCAACATTTTTATAACCCCCGGGGCTGTCGTTTTGGTCAAAAAATGAAAATTCTAAAAGTTCAGATTTTTCTGCTTTAAACTCTAGGTACACATCCAAAATGTATTACTGAGTTGAAAGAAGTGGATTCTGGTGCATGGTTATGAAACCACAGTCAGAAAAAAAATCACATCCATATCAACATTTTTACAACCCCCGGGGCTGTCGTTTTGATCAAAAAATGACAATTCTAAAAGTTCCGATTTTTCTGCTTTAAACTCTAGGTACACATCCAAAATGTATTACTGAGATGAAAGAAGTGGATTCTGGTGCATGGTTTTGAATCCGCAGTCAGAAAAAAAATCACATCCATATCAACATTTTTATAACCCCCGGGGCTGTCGTTTTGGTCAAAAAATGAAGATTCTAAAAGTTCCGATTTTTCTGCATTAAACTCTAGGTACACATCCAAAATGTTTTACTGAGTTGAAAGAAGTGGATTCTGGTGCATGGTTTTGAAAACGAAGTCAGAAAAAAATCACATCCATATCAACATTTTTATAACCCCCGGGGCTGTCGTTTAGGTCAAAAAATGAAAACTCTAAAAGTTCCTGTTTTTCTGCTTTAAACTCTAGGTACACATCCAAAATGTATTACTGAGTTGAAAGAAGTGGATTCTGGTGCATGGTTTTGAATCCGCAGTCAGAAAAAAAATCACATCCATATAACATTTTTATAACCCCCGGGGCTGTCGTTTTGGTTAAAAAATGAAAATTCTAAAAGTTCCGATTTTTCTGCTTTAAACTCTAGGTACACATCCAAAATGTATTACTGAGTTGAAAGAAGTGGATTCTGGTGCATGGTTTTGAAACCACAGTCAGAAAAAAAATCACATCCATATCAACATTTTTACAACCCCGGGGCTGTCGTTTTGGTCAAAAAATGAAAATTCTAAAAGTTCCGATTTTTCTGCTTTAAACTCTAGGTACACATCCAAAATGTATTACTGAGTTGAAAGAAGTGGATTCTGGTGCATGGTTTTGAATCCGCAGTCAGAAAAAAAAATTACATCCATATCAACATTTTTATAACCCCCGGGGCTGTCGTTTTGGTCAAAAAATGAAAATTCTAAAAGTTCCGATTTTTCTGCTTTAAACTCTAGGTACACATCCAAAATGTATTACTGAGTTGAAAGAAGTGGATTCTGGTGCATGGTTTTGAAACCGCAGTCAGAAAAAAAAATCGCATCCATATAAACATTTTTATTACCCCCGGGGCTGTCGTTTTGGTCAAAAAATGAAAATTCTAAAAGTTCCGATTTTTCTGCTTTAAACTCTAGGTACACATCCAAAATGCATTACTAAGTTGAAAGAAGTGAATTCTGGTGCATGGTTTTATAATCGCAGTCAGAAAAAAAATTACATCCATATCAACATTTTTATCAGCTCCGGACCTGTCGTTTTGGTCAAAAAATGAAAGATCGAAAAGTTCCTGTTTTTCTGCTTTAAACTCTAGGTACACATCCAAAATGCATTACTGAGATGAAAGAAGTTGATTCTGGTGCATGGTTTTGAAACTGCAGTCAGAAAAAAAATTACATCCATATCAACATTTTTATCAGCTCCGGACCTGTCGTTTTGGTCAAAAAATGAAAATTCTAAAACTTCCTGTTTTTCTGCTTTAAACTCTAGGTACACATCCAAAATGCATTACTGAGTTGAAAGAAGTTGATTCTGGTGCATGGTTTTGAAACCGCAGTCAGAAAAAAAATTACATCCATATCAACATTTTTATCAGCTCCGGACCTGTCGTTTTGGTCAAAAATTGAAAACTCTAAAAGTTCCTTTTTTTCTGCTTTAAACTCTAGGTACACATCCAAAATGTATTACTGAGTTGAAAGAAGTTGATTCTGGTGCATGGTTTTGAAACCGCAGTCAGAAAAAAAATTACATCCATATCAACATTTTTATCAGCTCCGGACCTGTCGTTTTGGTCAAAAATTGAAAATTCTAAAAGTTCCTGTTTTTCTGCTTTAAACTCTAGGTACACATCAAAAATGCATTACTGAGTTGAAAGAAGTTGATTCTGGTGCATGGTTTTGAAACCGCAGTCAGAAAAAAAATTACATCCATATCAACATTTTTATCAGCTCTGAACCTGTCGTTTTGGTCAAAAAATGAAAATTCTAAAAGTTCCTGTTTTTCTGCTTTAAACTCTAGGTACACATCCAAAATGTATTACTGAGTTGAAAGAAGTTGATTCTGGTGCATGGTTTTGAAACCGCAGTCAGAAAAAAAATTACATCCATATCAACATTTTTATCAGCTCCGGTCCTGTTGTTTTGGTAAAAAATGAAAATTATAAAAGTTCCTTTTTTTCTGCTTTAAACTCTAGGTACACATCCAAAATGTATTACTGAGTTGAAAGAAGTTGATTCTGGTGCATGGTTTTGAAACCGCAGTCAGAAAAAAAATTACATCCATATCAACATTTTTATCAGCTCCGGTCCTGTTGTTTTGGTCAAAAAATGAAAATTCTAAAAGTTCCTGTTTTTCTGCTTTAAACTCTAGGTACACATCAAAATGCATTACTGAGTTGAAAGAAGTGAATTCTGGTGCATGGTTTTATAATCGCAGTCAGAAAAAAAATTACATCCATATCAACATTTTTATCAGCTCTGGACCTGTCGTTTTGGTCAAAAAATGAAAATTCTAAAACTTCCTGTTTTTATGCTTTAAACTCTAGGTACACATCCAAAATGTATTACTGAGTTGAAAGAAGTTGATTCTGGTGCATGGTTTTGAAACCGCAGTCAGAAAAAAAAATACATCCATATCAACATTTTTATCAGCTCTGGATCTGTCGTTTTGGTCAAAAAATGAAAATTCTAAAAGTTCCTGTTTTTCTGCTTTAAACTCTAGGTACACATCCAAAATGTATTACTGAGTTGAAAGAAGTTGATTCTGGTGCATGGTTTTGAAACCGCAGTCAGAAAAAAAATTACATCCATATCATTTTTATCAGCTCCGGACCTGTCGTTTTGGTCAAAAATTGAAAATTCTAAAAGTTCCTGTTTTTCTGCTTTAAACTCTAGGTACACATCCAAAATGCATTACTGAGTTGAAATAAGTGAATTCTGGTGCATGGTTTTATAATCGCAGTCAGAAAAAAAATTACATCCATATCAACATTTTTATCAGCTCCGGACCTGTCGTTTTGGTCAAAAAATGAAAGATCGAAAAGTTCCTGTTTTTCTGCTTTAAACTCTAGGTACACATCCAAAATGCATTACTGAGATGAAAGAAGTTGATTCTGGTGCATGGTTTTGAAACTGCAGTCAGAAAAAAAATTACATCCATATCAACATTTTTATCAGCTCCGGACCTGTCGTTTTGGTCAAAAAATGAAAATTCTAAAAGTTCCTGTTTTTCTGCTTTAAACTCCAGGTACACATCCAAAAAGCATTACTGAGTTGAAAGAAGTTGATTCTGGTGCATGTATTTGAAACTGCAGTCAGAAAAAAAATTACATCCATATCAACATTTGTATCAGCTCCGGACCTGTCGTTTTGGTCAAAAAATTTAAATTCTAAAAGTTCCTGTTTTTCTGCTTTAAACTCTAGGTACACATCAAAATGCATTACTGAGTTGAAAGAAGTGAATTCTGGTGCATGGTTTTATAATCGCAGTCAGAAAAAAAATTACATCCATATCAACATTTTTATCAGCTCCGGACCTGTCGTTTTGGTCAAAAAATGAAAATTCTAAAACTTCCTGTTTTTCTGCTTTAAACTCTAGGTACACATCCAAAATGCATTACTGAGTTGAAAGAAGTTGATTCTGGTGCATGGTTTTGAAACCGCAGTCAGAAAAAAAATTACATCCATATCAACATTTTTATCAGCTCCGGACCTGTCGTTTTGGTCAAAAATTTAAAATTCTAAAAGTTCCTGTTTTTCTGCTTTAAACTCTAGGTACACATCCAAAATGCATTACTGAGTTGAAAGAAGTGAATTCTGGTGCATGGTTTTGAAACCGCAGTCAGAAAAAAAATTACATCCATATCAACATTTTTATCAGCTCCGGACCTGTCGTTTTGGTCAAAAAATGAAAATTCTAAAAGTTCCTGTTTTTCTGCTTTAAACTCTAGGTACACATCCAAAATGTATTACTGAGTTGAAAGAAGTTGATTCTGGTGCATGGTTTTGAAACCGCAGTCAGAAAAAAAATTACATCCATATCAACATTTTTATCAGCTCCGGTCCTGTTGTTTTGGTCAAAAAATGAAAATTCTAAAAGTTCCTGTTTTTCTGCTTTAAACTCTAGGTACACATCCAAAATGTATTACTGAGTTGAAAGAAGTTGATTCTGGTGCATGGTTTTGAAATCGCAGTCAGAATAAAAATTACATCCATATCAACATTTTTATCAGCTCCAGTTCTGTTGTTTTGGTCAAAAAAT
Organism: Crinia signifera; assembly: GCF_055691185.1. NCBI lineage: Eukaryota > Metazoa > Chordata > Amphibia > Anura > Myobatrachidae > Crinia > Crinia signifera. The sequence continues at coordinate 338,075 of NW_028142600.1, forward strand.
GAAAATTCTAAAAGTTCCTGTTTTTCTGCTTTAAACTCTAGGTACACATCCAAAATGCATTACTGAGATGAAAGAAGTTGATTCTAATGCATGGTTTTATAATCGCAGTCAGAAAAAAAATTACACCCATATCAACATTTTTATCAGCTCCGGACCTGTCGTTTTGGTCAAAAAATGAAAATTCTAAAAGTTCCTGTTTTTCTGCTTTAAACTCTAGGTACACATCCAAAATGCATTACTGAGATGAAAGAAGTTGATTCTGGTGCATGGTTTTATAATCGCAGTCAGAAAAAAAATTCCATCCATATCAACATTTTTATCAGCTCCGGACCTGTCGTTTTGGTCAAAAAATGAAAATTCTAAAACTTCCTGTTTTTATGCTTTAAACTCTAGGTACACATCCAAAATGCATTACTGAGTTGAAATAAGTGAATTCTGGTGCATGGTTTTATAATCGCAGTCAGAAAAAAAATTACATCCATATCAACATTTTTATCAGCTCCGGACCTGTCGTTTTGGTCAAAAAATGAAAGATCGAAAAGTTCCTGTTTTTCTGCTTTAAACTCTAGGTACACATCCAAAATGCATTACTGAGATGAAAGAAGTTGATTCTGGTGCATGGTTTTGAAACTGCAGTCAGAAAAAAAATTACATCCATATCAACATTTTTATCAGCTCCGGTCCTGTCGTTTTGGTCAAAAAATGAAAATTCTAAAACTTCCTGTTTTTCTGCTTTAAACTCTAGGTACACATCCAAAATGCATTACTGAGTTGAAAGAAGTGAATTCTGGTGCATGGTTTTGAAACCGCAGTCAGAAAAAAAATTACATCCATATCAACATTTTTATCAGCTCCGGACCTGTCGTTTTGGTCAAAAAATGAAAATTCTAAAAGTTCCTGTTTTTCTGCTTTAAACTCTAGGTACACATCCAAAATGTATTACTGAGTTGAAAGAAGTTGATTCTGGTGCATGGTTTTGAAACCGCAGTCAGAAAAAAAATTACATCCATATCAACATTTTTATCAGCTCCGGTCCTGTTGTTTTGGTCAAAAAATGAAAATTCTAAAAGTTCCTGTTTTTCTGCTTTAAACTCTAGGTACACATCCAAAATGTATTACTGAGTTGAAAGAAGTTGATTCTGGTGCATGGTTTTGAAATCGCAGTCAGAAAAAAAATCACATCCATATCAACATTTTTACAACCCCCGGGGCTGTCGTTTTGATCAAAAAATGAAAATTCTAAAAGTTCCGATTTTTCTGCTTTAAACTCTAGGTACACATCCAAAATGTATTACTGAGATGAAAGAAGTGGATTCTGGTGCATGGTTTTGAATCCGCAGTCAGAAAAAAAATCACATCCATATCAACATTTTTATAACCCCCAGGGCTGTCGTTTTGGTCAAAAAATGAAGATTCTAAAAGTTCCGATTTTTCTGCATTAAACTCTAGGTACACATCCAAAATGTTTTACTGAGTTGAAAGAAGTGGATTCTGGTGCATGGTTTTGAAAACGAAGTCAGAAAAAAATCACATCCATATCAACATTTTTATAACCCCCGGGGCTGTCGTTTAGGTCAAAAAATGAAAACTCTAAAAGTTCCTGTTTTTCTGCTTTAAACTCTAGGTACACATCCAAAATGTATTACTGAGTTGAAAGAAGTGGATTCTGGTGCATGGTTTTGAATCCGCAGTCAGAAAAAAAATCACATCCATATAACATTTTTATAACCCCCGGGGCTGTCGTTTTGGTTAAAAAATGAAAATTCTAAAAGTTCCGATTTTTCTGCTTTAAACTCTAGGTACACATCCAAAATGTATTAATGAGTTGAAAGAAGTGGATTCTGGTGCATGGTTTTGAAACCACAGTCAGAAAAAAAATCACATCCATATCAACATTTTTACAACCCCGGGGCTGTCGTTTTGGTCAAAAAATGAAAATTCTAAAAGTTCCGATTTTTCTGCTTTAAACTCTAGGTACACATCCAAAATGTATTACTGAGTTGAAAGAAGTGGATTCTGGTGCATGGTTTTGAATCTGCAGTCAGAAAAAAAAATTACATCCATATCAACATTTTTATAACCCCCGGGGCTGTCGTTTTGGTCAAAAAATGAAAATTCTAAAAGTTCCGATTTTTCTGCTTTAAACTCTAGGTACACATCCAAAATGTATTACTGAGTTGAAAGAAGTGGATTCTGGTGCATGGTTTTGAAACCGCAGTCAGAAAAAAAAATCGCATCCATATAAACATTTTTATAACCCCCGGGGCTGTCGTTTTGGTCAAAAAATGAAAATTCTAAAAGTTCCGATTTTTCTGCTTTAAACTCTAGGTACACATCCAAAATGTATTACTGAGTTGAAAGAAGTGGATTCTGGTGCATGGTTTTGAATCCGCAGTCAGAAAAAAAATCACATCCATATAACATTTTTAAAACCCGCGGGGCTGTCGTTTTGGTCAAAAAATGAAAATTCTAAAAGTTCCGATTTTTCTGCTTTAAACTCTAGGTACACATCCAAAATGTATTACTGAGTTGAAAGAAGTGGATTCTGGTGCATGGTTTTGAATCCGCAGTCAGAAAAAAAATCACATCCATATCAACATTTTTATAACCCCCGGGGCTGTCGTTTTGTTCAAAAAATGAAAATTCTAAAAGTTCCGATTTTTCTGCTTTAAACTCTAGGTACACATCCAAAATGTATTACTGAGTTGAAAGAAGTGGATTCTGGTGCATGGTTTTGAATCCGCAGTCAGAAAAAAAATCACATCCATATAACATTTTTATAACCCCCGGGGCTGTCGTTTTGGTCAAAAAATGAAAATTCTAAAAGTTCCGATTTTTCTGCTTTAAACTCTAGGTACACATCCAAAATGTATTACTGAGTTGAAAGAAGTGGATTCTGGTGCATGGTTTTGAAACCACAGTCAGAAAAAAAATCACATCCATATCAACATTTTTACAACCCCGGGGCTGTCGTTTTGTCAAAAAATGAAAATTCTAAAAGTTCCGATTTTTCTGCTTTAAACTCTAGGTACACATCCAAAATGTATTACTGAGTTGAAAGAAGTGGATTCTGGTGCATGGTTTTGAATCCGCAGTCAGAAAAAAAAATTACATCCATATCAACATTTTTATAACCCCCGGGGCTGTCGTTTTGGTCAAAAAATGAAAATTCTAAAAGTTCCGATTTTTCTGCTTTAAACTCTAGGTACACATCCAAAATGTATTACTGAGTTGAAAGAAGTGGATTCTGGTGCATGGTTTTGAATCCGCAGTCAGAAAAAAAATCACATCCATATAACATTTTTATAACCCCCGGGGCTGTCGTTTTGGTCAAAAAATGAAAATTCTAAAAGTTCCGATTTTTCTGCTTTAAACTCTAGGTACACATCCAAAATGTATTACTGAGTTGAAAGAAGTGGATTCTGGTGCATGGTTTTGAATCCGCAGTCAGAAAAAAAATCACATCCATATAACATTTTTATAACCCCCGGGGCTGTCGTTTTGGTCAAAAAATGAAAATTCTAAAAGTTCCGATTTTTCTGCTTTAAACTCTAGGTACACATCCAAAATGTATTACTGAGTTGAAAGAAGTGGATTCTGGTGCATGGTTTTGAATCCGCAGTCAGAAAAAAAAATTACATCCATATCAACATTTTTATAACCCCCGGGGCTGTCGTTTTGGTCAAAAAATGAAAATTCTAAAAGTTCCGATTTTTCTGCTTTAAACTCTAGGTACACATCCAAAATGTATTACTGAGTTGAAAGAAGTGGATTCTGGTGCATGGTTTTGAATCCGCAGTCAGAAAAAAAATCACATCCATATAACATTTTTATAACCCCCGGGGCTGTCGTTTTGGTCAAAAAATGAAAATTCTAAAAGTTCCGATTTTTCTGCTTTAAACTCTAGGTACACATCCAAAATGTATTACTGAGTTGAAAGAAGTGGATTCTGGTGCATGGTTTTGAATCCGCAGTCAGAAAAAAAATCACATCCATATAACATTTTTATAACCCCCGGGGCTGTCGTTTTGGTCAAAAAATGAAAATTCTAAAAGTTCCGATTTTTCTGCTTTAAACTCTAGGTACACATCCAAAATGTATTACTGAGTTGAAAGAAGTGGATTCTGGTGCATGGTTTTGAATCCGCAGTCAGAAAAAAAAATTACATCCATATCAACATTTTTATAACCCCCGGGGCTGTCGTTTTGGTCAAAAAATGAAAATTCTAAAAGTTCCGATTTTTCTGCTTTAAACTCTAGGTACACATCCAAAATGCATTACTGAGTTGAAAGAAGTGGATTCTGGTGCATGGTTTTGAATCCTCAGTCAGAATAAAAAATTACATCCATATCAACATTTTTATAACCCCCGGGGCTGTCGTTTTGGTCAAAAAATGAAAATTCTAAAAGTTCCGATTTTTCTGCTTTAAACTCTAGGTACACATCCAAAATGTATTACTGAGTTGAAAGAAGTGGATTCTGGTGCATGGTTTTGAAACCACAGTCAGAAAAAAATCACATCCATATCAACATTTTTACAAGCCCCGGGGCTGTCGTTTTGGTCAAAAAATGAAAATTCTAAAAGTTCCGATTTTTCTGCTTTAAACTCTAGGTACACAACCAAAATGTATTACTGAGTTGAAAGAAGTGGATTCTGGTGCATGGTTTTGAATCCGCAGTCAGAAAAAAAATCACATCCATATCAACATTTTTATAACCCCCGGGGCTGTCGTTTTGTTCAAAAAATGAAAATTCTAAAAGTTCCGATTTTTCTGCTTTAAACTCTAGGTACACATCCAAAATGTATTACTGAGTTGAAAGAAGTGGATTCTGGTGCATGGTTTTGAAACCGCAGTCAGAAAAAAAAATCGCATCCATATAAACATTTTTATAACCCCCGGGGCTGTCGTTTTGGTCAAAAAATGAAAATTGTAAAAGTTCCTGTTTTTCTGCTTTAAACTCTAGGTACACATCCAAAATGTATTACTGAGTTGAAAGAAGTGGATTCTGGTGCATGGTTTTGAAACCGCAGTCAGAAAAAAATCACATCCATATCAACATTTTTATAACCCCCGGGGCTGTCGTTTAGGTCAAAAAATGAAAACTCTAAAAGTTCCTGTTTTTCTGCTTTAAACTCTAGGTACACATCCAAAATGTATTACTGAGTTGAAAGAAGTGGATTCTGGTGCATGGTTTTGAATCTGCAGTCAGAAAAAAAATCACATCCATATCAACATTTTTACAACCCCCGGGGCTGTCGTTTTGGTCAAAAAATGAAAATTCTAAAAGTTCCGATTTTTCTGCTTTAAACTCTAGGTACACATCCAAAATGTATTACTGAGTTGAAAGAAGTGGATTCTGGTGCATGGTTTGGAATCCGCAGTCAGAAAAAAAATAACATCCATATCAACATTTTTATAACCCCCGGGGCTGTCGTTTTGGTCAAAAAATGAAAATTCTAAAAGTTCAGATTTTTCTGCTTTAAACTCTAGGTACACATCCAAAATGTATTACTGAGTTGAAAGAAGTGGATTCTGGTGCATGGTTATGAAACCACAGTCAGAAAAAAAATCACATCCATATCAACATTTTTACAACCCCCGGGGCTGTCGTTTTGATCAAAAAATGACAATTCTAAAAGTTCCGATTTTTCTGCTTTAAACTCTAGGTACACATCCAAAATGTATTACTGAGATGAAAGAAGTGGATTCTGGTGCATGGTTTTGAATCCGCAGTCAGAAAAAAAATCACATCCATATCAACATTTTTATAACCCCCGGGGCTGTCGTTTTGGTCAAAAAATGAAGATTCTAAAAGTTCCGATTTTTCTGCATTAAACTCTAGGTACACATCCAAAATGTTTTACTGAGTTGAAAGAAGTGGATTCTGGTGCATGGTTTTGAAAACGAAGTCAGAAAAAAATCACATCCATATCAACATTTTTATAACCCCCGGGGCTGTCGTTTAGGTCAAAAAATGAAAACTCTAAAAGTTCCTGTTTTTCTGCTTTAAACTCTAGGTACACATCCAAAATGTATTACTGAGTTGAAAGAAGTGGATTCTGGTGCATGGTTTTGAATCCGCAGTCAGAAAAAAAATCACATCCATATAACATTTTTATAACCCCCGGGGCTGTCGTTTTGGTTAAAAAATGAAAATTCTAAAAGTTCCGATTTTTCTGCTTTAAACTCTAGGTACACATCCAAAATGTATTACTGAGTTGAAAGAAGTGGATTCTGGTGCATGGTTTTGAAACCACAGTCAGAAAAAAAATCACATCCATATCAACATTTTTACAACCCCGGGGCTGTCGTTTTGGTCAAAAAATGAAAATTCTAAAAGTTCCGATTTTTCTGCTTTAAACTCTAGGTACACATCCAAAATGTATTACTGAGTTGAAAGAAGTGGATTCTGGTGCATGGTTTTGAATCCGCAGTCAGAAAAAAAAATTACATCCATATCAACATTTTTATAACCCCCGGGGCTGTCGTTTTGGTCAAAAAATGAAAATTCTAAAAGTTCCGATTTTTCTGCTTTAAACTCTAGGTACACATCCAAAATGTATTACTGAGTTGAAAGAAGTGGATTCTGGTGCATGGTTTTGAAACCGCAGTCAGAAAAAAAAATCGCATCCATATAAACATTTTTATTACCCCCGGGGCTGTCGTTTTGGTCAAAAAATGAAAATTCTAAAAGTTCCGATTTTTCTGCTTTTAAACTCTAGGTACACATCCAAAATGTATTACTGAGTTGAAAGAAGTGGATTCTGGTGCATGGTTTTGAAACCACAGTCAGAAAAAAAATCACATCCATATCAACATTTTTACAAGCCCCGGGGCTGTCGTTTTGGTCAAAAAATGAAAATTCTAAAAGTTCCGATTTTTCTGCTTTAAACTCTAGGTACACAACCAAAATGTATTACTGAGTTGAAAGAAGTGGATTCTGGTGCATGGTTTTGAATCCGCAGTCAGAAAAAAAATCACATCCATATCAACATTTTTATAACCCCCGGGGCTGTCGTTTTGTTCAAAAAATGAAAATTCTAAAAGTTCCGATTTTTCTGCTTTAAACTCTAGGTACACATCCAAAATGTATTACTGAGTTGAAAGAAGTGGATTCTGGTGCATGGTTTTGAAACCGCAGTCAGAAAAAAAAATCGCATCCATATAAACATTTTTATAACCCCCGGGGCTGTCGTTTTGGTCAAAAAATGAAAATTGTAAAAGTTACTGTTTTTCTGCTTTAAACTCTAGGTACACATCCAAAATGTATTACTGAGTTGAAAGAAGTGGATTCTGGTGCATGGTTTTGAAACCGCAGTCAGAAAAAAAATCACATCCATATCAACATTTTTATAACCCCCGGGGCTGTCGTTTAGGTCAAAAAATGAAAACTCTAAAAGTTCCTGTTTTTCTGCTTTAAACTCTAGGTACACATCCAAAATGTATTACTGAGTTGAAAGAAGTGGATTCTGGTGCATGGTTTTGAATCTGCAGTCAGAAAAAAAATCACATCCATATCAACATTTTTACAACCCCCGGGGCTGTCGTTTTGGTCAAAAAATGAAAATTCTAAAAGTTCAGATTTTTCTGCTTTAAACTCTAGGTACACATCCAAAATGTATTACTGAGTTGAAAGAAGTGGATTCTGGTGCATGGTTTTGAAACCGCAGTCAGAAAAAAAATCACATCCATATCAACATTTTTACAACCCCCGGGGCTGTCGTTTTGATCAAAAAATGAAAATTCTAAAAGTTCCGATTTTTCTGCTTTAAACTCTAGGTACACATCCAAAATGTATTACTGAGATGAAAGAAGTGGATTCTGGTGCATGGTTTTGAATCCGCAGTCAGAAAAAAAATCACATCCATATCAACATTTTTATAACCCCGGGGCTGTCGTTTTGGTCAAAAAATGAAGATTCTAAAAGTTCCGATTTTTCTGCATTAAACTCTAGGTACACATCCAAAATGTTTTACTGAGTTGAAAGAAGTGGATTCTGGTGCATGGTTTTGAAAACGAAGTCAGAAAAAAAATTACATCCATATCAACATTTTTATCACCTCCGGACCTGTCGTTTTGGTCAAAAAATGAACATTTTAAAAATTCCTGTTTTTCTGCTTTAAACTCTAGGTACACATCAAAAATGCATTACTGAGTTGAAAGAAGATGATTCTGGTGCATGGTTTTGAAACCGCAGTCAGAAAAAAAATTACATCCATATCAACATTTTTATCAGCTCTGAACCTGTCGTTTTGGTCAAAAAATGAAAATTCTAAAAGTTCCTGTTTTTCTGCTTTAAACTCTAGGTACACATCCAAAATGCATTACTGAGATGAAAGAAGTTGATTCTGGTGCATGGTTTTGAAACCGCAGTCAGAAAAAAAATTACATCCATATCAACATTTTTATCAGCTCCGGACCTGTCGTTTTGGTCAAAAATTGAAAATTCTAAAAGTTCCTGTTTTTCTGCTTTAAACTCTAGGTACACATCCAAAATGCATTACTGAGTTGAAAGAAGTGAATTCTGGTGCATGGTTTTGAAATCGCAGTCAGAAAAAAATTACATCCATATCAACATTTTTATCACCTCCGGACCTGTCGTTTTGGTCAAAAAATGAACATTTTAAAAGTTCCTGTTTTTCTGCTTTAAACTCTAGGTACACATCAAAAATGCATTACTGAGTTGAAAGAAGTTGATTCTGGTGCATGGTTTTGAAACCGCAGTCAGAAAAAAAATTACATCCATATCAACATTTTTATCAGCTCTGAACCTGTCGTTTTGGTCAAAAAATGAAAATTCTAAAAGTTCCTGTTTTTCTGCTTTAAACTCTAGGTACACATCCAAAATGTATTACTGAGTTGAAAGAAGTTGATTCTGGTGCATGGTTTTGAAACCGCAGTCAGAAAAAAAATTACATCCATATCAACATTTTTATCATCTCCGGACCTGTCGTTTTGGTCAAAAAATGAAAATTCTAAAAGTTCCTGTTTTTCTGCTTTAAACTCTAGGTACACACCCAAAATGCATTACTGAGTTGAAAGAAGTGAATTCTGGTGCATGGTTTTGAAATCGCAGTCAGAAAAAAAAAAACATCCATATCAACATTTTTATCATCTCCGGTCCTGTCGTTTTGGTCAAAAAATGAAAATTCTAAAAGTTCCTGTTTTTCTGCTTTAAACTCTAGGTACACATCCAAAATGCATTACTGAGTTAAAAGAAGTTGATTCTGGTGCATGGTTTTGAAACCGCAGTCAGAAAAAAAATTACATCCATATCAACATTTTTATCATCTCCGGACCTGTCGTTTTGGTCAAAAAATGAAAATTCTAAAAGTTCCTTTTTTTCTGCTTTAAACTCTAGGTACACATCCAAAATGTATTACTGAGTTGAAAGAAGTTGATTCTGGTGCATGGTTTTGAAACCGCAGTCAGAAAAAAAATTACATCCATATCAACATTTTTATCAGCTCCGGACCTGTCGTTTTGGTCAAAAAATGAAAATTCTAAAAGTTCCTTTTTTTCTGCTTTAAACTCTAGGTACACATCCAAAATGTATTACTGAGTTGAAAGAAGTTGATTCTGGTGCATGGTTTTGAAACCGCAGTCAGAAAAAAAATTACATCCATATCAACATTTTTATCAGCTCCGGTCCTGTTGTTTTGGTCAAAAAATGAAAATTCTAAAAGTTCCTTTTTTTCTGCTTTAAACTCTAGGTACACATCCAAAATGTATTACTGAGTTGAAAGAAGTTGATTCTGGTGCATGGTTTTGAAACCGCAGTCAGAAAAAAAATTACATCCATATCAACATTTTTATCAGCTCCGGTCCTGTTGTTTTGGTCAAAAAATGAAAATTCTAAAAGTTCCTGTTTTTCTGCTTTAAACTCTAGGTACACATCAAAATGCATTACTGAGTTGAAAGAAGTGAATTCTGGTGCATGGTTTTATAATCGCAGTCAGAAAAAAAATTACATCTATATCAACATTTTTATCAGCTCCGGACCTGTCGTTTTGGTCAAAAAATGAAAATTCTAAAAGTTCCTGTTTTTCTGCTTTAAACTCTAGGTACACATCCAAAATGCATTACTGAGTTGAAAGAAGTTGATTCTGGTGCATGGTTTTGAAACCGCAGTCAGAAAAAAAATTACATCCATATCAACATTTTTATCAGCTCTGAACCTGTCATTTTTGGTCAAAAAATGAAAATTCTAAAAGTTCCTGTTTTTCTGCTTTAAACTCTAGGTACACATCCAAAATGCATTACTGAGTTGAAAGAAGTGAATTCTGGTGCATGGTTTTAAAATCGCAGTCAGAAAAAAGATAACATCCATATTAACATTTTTATCAGCTCCGGTCCTGTCGTTTTGGTCAAAAAATGAAAATTCTAAAAGTTCCTGTTTTTCTGCTTTAAACTCTAGGTACACATCAAAATGCATTACTGAGTTGAAAGAAGTGAATTCTGGTGCATGGTTTTGAAATCGCAGTCAGAAAAAAATTACATCCATATCAACATTTTTAACAGCTCCGGACCTGTCGTTTTGGTCAAAAAATGAAAAATCTAAAAGTTCCTGTGTTTCTGCTTTAAACTCTAGGTACACATCCAAAATGCATTACTGAGATGAAAGAAGTTGATTCTGGTGCATGGTTTTGAAACCGCAGTCAGAAAAAAAATTACATCCATATCAACATTTTTATCAGCTCTGAACCTGTCGTTTTGGTCAAAAAATGAAAATTCTAAAAGTTCCTGTTTTTCTGCTTTAAACTCTAGGTACACATCAAAATGCATTACTGAGTTGAAAGAAGTGAATTCTGGTGCATGGTTTTGAAATCGCAGTTAGAAAAAAAATAACATCCATATCAACATTTTTATCAGCTCCGGTCCTGTTGTTTTGGTCAAAAAATGAAAATTCTAAAAGTTCCTGTTTTTCTGCTTTAAACTCTAGGTACACATCAAAATGCATTACTGAGTTGAAAGAAGTGAATTCTGGTGCATGGTTTTATAATCGCAGTCAGAAAAAAAATTACATCTATATCAACATTTTTATCAGCTCCGGACCTGTCGTTTTGGTCAAAAAATGAAAATTCTAAAAGTTCCTGTTTTTCTGCTTTAAACTCTAGGTACACATCCAAAATGCATTACTGAGTTGAAAGAAGTTGATTCTGGTGCATGGTTTTGAAACCGCAGTCAGAAAAAAAATTACATCCATATCAACATTTTTATCAGCTCTGAACCTGTCATTTTTGGTCAAAAAATGAAAATTCTAAAAGTTCCTGTTTTTCTGCTTTAAACTCTAGGTACACATCCAAAATGTATTACTGAGTTGAAAGAAGTTGATTCTGGTGCATGGTTTTGAAATCGCAGTCAGAAAAAAAATAACATCCATATCAACATTTTTATCAGCTCCGGTCCTGTCGTTTTGGTCAAAAAATAAAAATACTAAAAGTTCCTGTTTTTCTGCTTTAAACTCTAGGTACACATCCAAAATGCATTACTGAGTTGAAAGAAGTTGATTCTGGTGCATGGTTTTGAAACCGCAGTCAGAAAAAAAATTACATCCATATCAACATTTTTATCAGCTCCGGTCCTGTCGTTTTGGTCAAAAAATGAAAATTCTAAAAGTTCCTGTTTTTCTGCTTTAAACTCTAGGTACACATCCAAAATGCATTACTGAGTTGAAAGAAGTGAATTCTGGTGCATGGTTTTAAAATCGCAGTCAGAAAAAAGATAACATCCATATTAACATTTTTATCAGCTCCGGTCCTGTCGTTTTGGTCAAAAAATGAAAATTCTAAAAGTTCCTGTTTTTCTGCTTTAAACTCTAGGTACACATCAAAATGCATTACTGAGTTGAAAGAAGTGAATTCTGGTGCATGGTTTTGAAATCGCAGTCAGAAAAAAATTACATCCATATCAACATTTTTATCAGCTCCGGACCTGTCGTTTTGGTCAAAAAATGAAAAATCTAAAAGTTCCTGTTTTTCTGCTTTAAACTCTAGGTACACATCCAAAATGCATTACTGAGATGAAAGAAGTTGATTCTGGTGCATGGTTTTGAAACCGCAGTCAGAAAAAAAATTACATCCATATCAACATTTTTATCAGCTCCGGACCTGTCGTTTTGGTCAAAAATTGAAAATTCTAAAAGTTCCTGTTTTTCTGCTTTAAACTCTAGGTACACATCCAAAATGCATTACTGAGTTGAAAGAAGTGAATTCTGGTGCATGGTTTTGAAATCGCAGTCAGAAAAAAAATTACATCCATATCAACATTTTTATCACCTCCGGACCTGTCGTTTTGGTCAAAAAATGAACATTTTAAAAATTCCTGTTTTTCTGCTTTAAACTCTAGGTACACATCAAAAATGCATTACTGAGTTGAAAGAAGATGATTCTGGTGCATGGTTTTGAAACCGCAGTCAGAAAAAAAATTACATCCATATCAACATTTTTATCAGCTCTGAACCTGTCGTTTTGGTCAAAAAATGAAAATTCTAAAAGTTCCTGTTTTTCTGCTTTAAACTCTAGGTACACATCAAAATGCATTACTGAGTTGAAAGAAGTGAATTCTGGTGCATGGTTTTGAAATCGCAGTTAGAAAAAAAATAACATCCATATCAACATTTTTATCAACTCCGGACCTGTCGTTTTGGTCAAAAAATGAAAAATCTAAAAGTTCCTGTTTTTCTGCTTTAAACTCTAGGTACACATCCAAAATGCATTACTGAGATGAAAGAAGTTGATTCTGGTGCATGGTTTTGAAACCGCAGTCAGAAAAAAAATTACATCCATATCAACATTTTTATCAGCTCCGGACCTGTCGTTTTGGTCAAAAATTGAAAATTCTAAAAGTTCCTGTTTTTCTGCTTTAAACTCTAGGTACACATCCAAAATGCATTACTGAGTTGAAAGAAGTGAATTCTGGTGCATGGTTTTGAAATCGCAGTCAGAAAAAAATTACATCCATATCAACATTTTTATCACCTCCGGACCTGTCGTTTTGGTCAAAAAATGAACATTTTAAAAGTTCCTGTTTTTCTGCTTTAAACTCTAGGTACACATCAAAAATGCATTACTGAGTTGAAAGAAGTTGATTCTGGTGCATGGTTTTGAAACCGCAGTCAGAAAAAAAATTACATCCATATCAACATTTTTATCAGCTCTGAACCTGTCGTTTTGGTCAAAAAATGAAAATTCTAAAAGTTCCTGTTTTTCTGCTTTAAACTCTAGGTACACATCCAAAATGTATTACTGAGTTGAAAGAAGTTGATTCTGGTGCATGGTTTTGAAACCGCAGTCAGAAAAAAAATTACATCCATATCAACATTTTTATCATCTCCGGACCTGTCGTTTTGGTCAAAAAATGAAAATTCTAAAAGTTCCTGTTTTTCTGCTTTAAACTCTAGGTACACACCCAAAATGCATTACTGAGTTGAAAGAAGTGAATTCTGGTGCATGGTTTTGAAATCGCAGTCAGAAAAAAAAAAACATCCATATCAACATTTTTATCATCTCCGGTCCTGTCGTTTTGGTCAAAAAATGAAAATTCTAAAAGTTCCTGTTTTTCTGCTTTAAACTCTAGGTACACATCCAAAATGCATTACTGAGTTAAAAGAAGTTGATTCTGGTGCATGGTTTTGAAACCGCAGTCAGAAAAAAAATTACATCCATATCAACATTTTTATCATCTCCGGACCTGTCGTTTTGGTCAAAAAATGAAAATTCTAAAAGTTCCTTTTTTTCTGCTTTAAACTCTAGGTACACATCCAAAATGTATTACTGAGTTGAAAGAAGTTGATTCTGGTGCATGGTTTTGAAACCGCAGTCAGAAAAAAAATTACATCCATATCAACATTTTTATCAGCTCCGGACCTGTCGTTTTGGTCAAAAATTGAAAATTCTAAAAGTTCCTGTTTTTCTGCTTTAAACTCTAGGTACACATCCAAAATGCATTACTAAGTTGAAAGAAGTGAATTCGGGTGCATGGTTTTATAATCGCAGTCAGAAAAAAAATTACATCCATATCAACATTTTTATCAGCTCCGGACCTGTCGTTTTGGTCAAAAAATGAAAGATCGAAAAGTTCCTGTTTTTCTGCTTTAAACTCTAGGTACACATCCAAAATGCATTACTGAGATGAAAGAAGTTGATTCTGGTGCATGGTTTTGAAACTGCAGTCAGAAAAAAAATTACATCCATATCAACATTTTTATCAGCTCCGGACCTGTCGTTTTGGTCAAAAAATGAAAATTCTAAAACTTCCTGTTTTTCTGCTTTAAACTCTAGGTACACATCCAAAATGCATTACTGAGTTGAAAGAAGTTGATTCTGGTGCATGGTTTTGAAACCGCAGTCAGAAAAAAAATTACATCCATATCAACATTTTTATCAGCTCCGGACCTGTCGTTTTGGTCAAAAATTGAAAACTCTAAAAGTTCCTTTTTTTCTGCTTTAAACTCTAGGTACACATCCAAAATGTATTACTGAGTTGAAAGAAGTTGATTCTGGTGCATGGTTTTGAAACCGCAGTCAGAAAAAAAATTACATCCATATCAACATTTTTATCAGCTCCGGACCTGTCGTTTTGGTCAAAAATTGAAAATTCTAAAAGTTCCTGTTTTTTGCTTTAAACTCTAGGTACACATCCAAAATGCATTACTGAGTTGAAAGAAGTGAATTCTGGTGCATGGTTTTGAAATCGCAGTCAGAAAAAAAATTACATCCATATCAACATTTTTATCATCTCCGGTCCTGTCGTTTTGGTCAAAAAATGAAAATTCTAAAAGTTCCTGTTTTTCTGCTTTAAACTCTAGGTACACATCAAAAATGCATTACTGAGTTGAAAGAAGTTGATTCTGGTGCATGGTTTTGAAACCGCAGTCAGAAAAAAAATTACATCCATATCAACATTTTTATCAGCTCTGAACCTGTCGTTTTGGTCAAAAAATGAAAATTCTAAAAGTTCCTGTTTTTCTGCTTTAAACTCTAGGTACACATCCAAAATGTATTACTGAGTTGAAAGAAGTTGATTCTGGTGCATGGTTTTGAAACCGCAGTCAGAAAAAAAATTACATCCATATCAACATTTTTATCATCTCCGGACCTGTCGTTTTGGTCAAAAAATGAAAATTCTAAAAGTTCCTGTTTTTCTGCTTTAAACTCTAGGTACACACCCAAAATGCATTACTGAGTTGAAAGAAGTGAATTCTGGTGCATGGTTTTGAAATCGCAGTCAGAAAAAAAAAAACATCCATATCAACATTTTTATCATCTCCGGTCCTGTCGTTTTGGTCAAAAAATGAAAATTCTAAAAGTTCCTGTTTTTCTGCTTTAAACTCTAGGTACACATCGAAAATGCATTACTGAGTTAAAAGAAGTTGATTCTGGTGCATGGTTTTGAAACCGCAGTCAGAAAAAAAATTACATCCATATCAACATTTTTATCATCTCCGGACCTGTCGTTTTGGTCAAAAAATGAAAATTCTAAAAGTTCCTTTTTTTCTGCTTTAAACTCTAGGTACACATCCAAAATGTATTACTGAGTTGAAAGAAGTTGATTCTGGTGCATGGTTTTGAAACCGCAGTCAGAAAAAAAATTACATCCATATCAACATTTTTATCAGCTCCGGACCTGTCGTTTTGGTCAAAAAATGAAAATTCTAAAAGTTCCTTTTTTTCTGCTTTAAACTCTAGGTACACATCCAAAATGTATTACTGAGTTGAAAGAAGTTGATTCTGGTGCATGGTTTTGAAACCGCAGTCAGAAAAAAAATTACATCCATATCAACATTTTTATCAGCTCCGGTCCTGTTGTTTTGGTCAAAAAATGAAAATTCTAAAAGTTCCTTTTTTTCTGCTTTAAACTCTAGGTACACATCCAAAATGTATTACTGAGTTGAAAGAAGTTGATTCTGGTGCATGGTTTTGAAACCGCAGTCAGAAAAAAAATTACATCCATATCAACATTTTTATCAGCTCCGGTCCTGTTGTTTTGGTCAAAAAATGAAAATTCTAAAAGTTCCTGTTTTTCTGCTTTAAACTCTAGGTACACATCAAAATGCATTACTGAGTTGAAAGAAGTGAATTCTGGTGCATGGTTTTATAATCGCAGTCAGAAAAAAAATTACATCCATATCAACATTTTTATCAGCTCCGGACCTGTCGTTTTGGTCAAAAAATGAAAATTCTAAAACTTCCTGTTTTTATGCTTTAAACTCTAGGTACACATCCAAAATGTATTACTGAGTTGAAAGAAGTTGATTCTGGTGCATGGTTTTGAAACCGCAGTCAGAAAAAAAAATACATCCATATCAACATTTTTATCAGCTCTGGACCTGTCGTTTTGGTCAAAAAATGAAAATTCTAAAAGTTCCTGTTTTTCTGCTTTAAACTCTAGGTACACATCCAAAATGTATTACTGAGTTGAAAGAAGTTGATTCTGGTGCATGGTTTTGAAACCGCAGTCAGAAAAAAAATTACATCCATATCAACATTTTTATCAGCTCCGGACCTGTCGTTTTGGTCAAAAATTGAAAATTCTAAAAGTTCCTGTTTTTCTGCTTTAAACTCTAGGTACACATCCAAAATGCATTACTGAGTTGAAAGAAGTGAATTCTGGTGCATGGTTTTGAAATCGCAGTCAGAAAAAAAAAAACATCCATATCAACATTTTTATCATCTCCGGTCCTGTCGTTTTGGTCAAAAAATGAAAATTCTAAAAGTTCCTGTTTTTCTGCTTTAAACTCTAGGTACACATCCAAAATGCATTACTGAGTTAAAAGAAGTTGATTCTGGTGCATGGTTTTGAAACCGCAGTCAGAAAAAAAATTACATCCATATCAACATTTTTATCATCTCCGGACCTGTCGTTTTGGTCAAAAAATGAAAATTCTAAAAGTTCCTTTTTCTCTGCTTTAAACTCTAGGTACACATCCAAAATGTATTACTGAGTTGAAAGAAGTTGATTCTGGTGCATGGTTTTGAAACCGCAGTCAGAAAAAAAAATACATCCATATCAACATTTTTATCAGCTCTGGATCTGTCGTTTTGGTCAAAAAATGAAAATTCTAAAAGTTCCTGTTTTTCTGCTTTAAACTCTAGGTACACATCCAAAATGTATTACTGAGTTGAAAGAAGTTGATTCTGGTGCATGGTTTTGAAACCGCAGTCAGAAAAAAAATTACATCCATATCAACATTTTTATCAGCTCCGGACCTGTCGTTTTGGTCAAAAATTGAAAATTCTAAAAGTTCCTGTTTTTCTGCTTTAAACTCTAGGTACACATCCAAAATGCATTACTGAGTTGAAATAAGTGAATTCTGGTGCATGGTTTTATAATCGCAGTCAGAAAAAAAATTACATCCATATCAACATTTTTATCAGCTCCGGACCTGTCGTTTTGGTCAAAAAATGAAAGATCGAAAAGTTCCTGTTTTTCTGCTTTAAACTCTAGGTACACATCCAAAATGCATTACTGAGATGAAAGAAGTTGATTCTGGTGCATGGTTTTGAAACTGCAGTCAGAAAAAAAATTACATCCATATCAACATTTTTATCAGCTCCGGACCTGTCGTTTTGGTCAAAAAATGAAAATTCTAAAAGTTCCTGTTTTTCTGCTTTAAACTCCAGGTACACATCCAAAAAGCATTACTGAGTTGAAAGAAGTTGATTCTGGTGCATGTATTTGAAACTGCAGTCAGAAAAAAAATTACATCCATATCAACATTTGTATCAGCTCCGGACCTGTCGTTTTGGTCAAAAAATTTAAATTCTAAAAGTTCCTGTTTTTCTGCTTTAAACTCTAGGTACACATCAAAATGCATTACTGAGTTGAAAGAAGTGAATTCTGGTGCATGGTTTTATAATCGCAGTCAGAAAAAAAATTACATCCATATCAACATTTTTATCAGCTCCGGACCTGTCGTTTTGGTCAAAAAATGAAAATTCTAAAAGTTCCTGTTTTTCTGCTTTAAACTCTAGGTACACATCCAAAATGTATTACTGAGTTGAAAGAAGTTGATTCTGGTGCATGGTTTTGAAATCGCAGTCAGAATAAAAATTACATCCATATCAACATTTTTAACAGCTCCAGTTCTGTTGTTTTGGTCAAAAAATGAAAATTCTAAAAGTTCCTGTTTTTCTGCTTTAAACTCTAGGTACACATCCAAAATGCATTACTGAGATGAAAGAAGATGATTCTAATGCATGGTTTTATAATCGCAGTCAGAAAAAAAATTACATCCATATCAACATTTTTATCAGCTCCGGACCTGTCGTTTTGGTCAAAAAATGAAAATTCTAAAAGTTCCTGTTTTTCTGCTTTAAACTCTAGGTACACATCCAAAATGCATTACTGAGATGAAAGAAGTTGATTCTGGTGCATGGTTTTATAATCGCAGTCAGAAAAAAAATTCCATCCATATCAACATTTTTATCAGCTCCGGACCTGTCGTTTTGGTCAAAAAATGAAAATTCTAAAACTTCCTGTTTTTATGCTTTAAACTCTAGGTACACATCCAAAATGCATTACTGAGTTGAAATAAGTGAATTCTGGTGCATGGTTTTATAATCGCAGTCAGAAAAAAAATTACATCCATATCAACATTTTTATCAGCTCCGGACCTGTCGTTTTGGTCAAAAAATGAAAGATCGAAAAGTTCCTGTTTTTCTGCTTTAAACTCTAGGTACACATCCAAAATGCATTACTGAGATGAAAGAAGTTGATTCTGGTGCATGGTTTTGAAACTGCAGTCAGAAAAAAAATTACATCCATATCAACATTTTTATCAGCTCCGGTCCTGTCGTTTTGGTCAAAAAATGAAAATTCTAAAACTTCCTGTTTTTCTGCTTTAAACTCTAGGTACACATCCAAAATGCATTACTGAGTTGAAAGAAGTGAATTCTGGTGCATGGTTTTGAAACCGCAGTCAGAAAAAAAATTACATCCATATCAACATTTTTATCAGCTCCGGACCTGTCGTTTTGGTCAAAAAATGAAAATTCTAAAAGTTCCTGTTTTTCTGCTTTAAACTCTAGGTACACATCCAAAATGTATTACTGAGTTGAAAGAAGTTGATTCTGGTGCATGGTTTTGAAACCGCAGTCAGAAAAAAAATTACATCCATATCAACATTTTTATCAGCTCCGGTCCTGTTGTTTTGGTCAAAAAATGAAAATTCTAAAAGTTCCTGTTTTTCTGCTTTAAACTCTAGGTACACATCCAAAATGCATTACTGAGATGAAAGAAGTTGATTCTGGTGCATGGTTTTATAATCGCAGTCAGAAAAAAAATTCCATCCATATCAACATTTTTATCAGCTCCGGACCTGTCGTTTTGGTCAAAAAATGAAAATTCTAAAACTTCCTGTTTTTATGCTTTAAACTCTAGGTACACATCCAAAATGCATTACTGAGTTGAAATAAGTGAATTCTGGTGCATGGTTTTATAATCGCAGTCAGAAAAAAAATTACATCCATATCAACATTTTTATCAGCTCCGGACCTGTCGTTTTGGTCAAAAAATGAAAGATCGAAAAGTTCCTGTTTTTCTGCTTTAAACTCTAGGTACACATCCAAAATGCATTACTGAGATGAAAGAAGTTGATTCTGGTGCATGGTTTTGAAACTGCAGTCAGAAAAAAAATTACATCCATATCAACATTTTTATCAGCTCCGGTCCTGTCGTTTTGGTCAAAAAATGAAAATTCTAAAACTTCCTGTTTTTCTGCTTTAAACTCTAGGTACACATCCAAAATGCATTACTGAGTTGAAAGAAGTGAATTCTGGTGCATGGTTTTGAAACCGCAGTCAGAAAAAAAATTACATCCATATCAACATTTTTATCAGCTCCGGACCTGTCGTTTTGGTCAAAAAATGAAAATTCTAAAAGTTCCTGTTTTTCTGCTTTAAACTCTAGGTACACATCCAAAATGTATTACTGAGTTGAAAGAAGTTGATTCTGGTGCATGGTTTTGAAACCGCAGTCAGAAAAAAAATTACATCCATATCAACATTTTTATCAGCTCCGGTCCTGTTGTTTTGGTCAAAAAATGAAAATTCTAAAAGTTCCTGTTTTTCTGCTTTAAACTCTAGGTACACATCCAAAATGTATTACTGAGTTGAAAGAAGTTGATTCTGGTGCATGGTTTTGAAATCGCAGTCAGAAAAAAAATCACATCCATATAACATTTTTATAACCCCCGGGGCTGTCGTTTTGGTCAAAAAATGAAAATTCTAAAAGTTCCGATTTTTCTGCTTTAAACTCTAGGTACACATCCAAAATGTATTACTGAGTTGAAAGAAGTGGATTCTGGTGCATGGTTTTGAATCCGCAGTCAGAAAAAAAATCACATCCATATAACATTTTTATAACCCCCGGGGCTGTCGTTTTGGTCAAAAAATGAAAATTCTAAAAGTTCCGATTTTTCTGCTTTAAACTCTAGGTACACATCCAAAATGTATTACTGAGTTGAAAGAAGTGGATTCTGGTGCATGGTTTTGAAACCACAGTCAGAAAAAAAATCACATCCATATCAACATTTTTACAACCCCGGGGCTGTCGTTTTGGTCAAAAAATGAAAATTCTAAAAGTTCCGATTTTTCTGCTTTAAACTCTAGGTACACATCCAAAATGTATTACTGAGTTGAAAGAAGTGGATTCTGGTGCATGGTTTTGAATCCGCAGTCAGAAAAAAAAATTACATCCATATCAACATTTTTATAACCCCCGGGGCTGTCGTTTTGGTCAAAAAATGAAAATTCTAAAAGTTCCGATTTTTCTGCTTTAAACTCTAGGTACACATCCAAAATGTATTACTGAGTTGAAAGAAGTGGATTCTGGTGCATGGTTTTGAATCCGCAGTCAGAAAAAAAATCACATCCATATAACATTTTTATAACCCCCGGGGCTGTCGTTTTGGTCAAAAAATGAAAATTCTAAAAGTTCCGATTTTTCTGCTTTAAACTCTAGGTACACATCCAAAATGTATTACTGAGTTGAAAGAAGTGGATTCTGGTGCATGGTTTTGAATCCGCAGTCAGAATAAAAAATTACATCCATATCAACATTTTTATAACCCCCGGGGCTGTGGTTTTGGTCAAAAAATGAAAATTTTAAAAGTTCCGATTTTTCTGCTTTAAACTCTAGGTACACATCAAAATGCATTACTGAGTTGAAAGAAGTGAATTCTGGTGCATGGTTTTATAATCGCAGTCAGAAAAAAAATTACATCCATATCAACATTTTTATCAGCTCCGGACCTGTCGTTTTGGTCAAAAAATGAAAATTCTAAAACTTCCTGTTTTTCTGCTTTAAACTCTAGGTACACATCCAAAATGCATTACTGAGTTGAAAGAAGTTGATTCTGGTGCATGGTTTTGAAACCGCAGTCAGAAAAAAAATTACATCCATATCAACATTTTTATCAGCTCCGGACCTGTCGTTTTGGTCAAAAAATGAAAATTCTAAAAGTTCCTGTTTTTTTGCTTTAAACTCTAGGTACACATCCAAAATGTATTACTGAGTTGAAAGAAGTTGATTCTGGTGCATGGTTTTGAAACCGCAGTCAGAAAAAAAATTACATCCATATCAACATTTTTATCAGCTCCGGTCCTGTTGTTTTGGTCAAAAAATGAAAATTCTAAAAGTTCCTGTTTTTCTGCTTTAAACTCTAGGTACACATCCAAAATGTATTACTGAATTGAAAGAAGTTGATTCTGGTGCATGGTTTTGAAATCGCAGTCAGAATAAAAATTACATCCATATCAACATTTTTATCAGCTCCAGTTCTGTTGTTTTGGTCAAAAAATGAAAATTCTAAAAGTTCCTGTTTTTCTGCTTTAAACTCTAGGTACACATCCAAAATGCATTACTGAGATGAAAGAAGTTGATTCTAATGCATGGTTTTATAATCGCAGTCAGAAAAAAAATTACATCCATATCAACATTTTTATCAGCTCCGGACCTGTCGTTTTGGTCAAAAAATGAAAATTCTAAAAGTTCCTGTTTTTCTGCTTTAAACTCTAGGTACACATCCAAAATGCATTACTGAGATGAAAGAAGTTGATTCTGGTGCATGGTTTTATAATCGCAGTCAGAAAAAAAATTCCATCCATATCAACATTTTTATCAGCTCCGGACCTGTCGTTTTGGTCAAAAAATGAAAATTCTAAAACTTCCTGTTTTTATGCTTTAAACTCTAGGTACACATCCAAAATGCATTACTGAGTTGAAATAAGTGAATTCTGGTGCATGGTTTTATAATCGCAGTCAGAAAAAAAATTACATCCATATCAACATTTTTATCAGCTCCGGACCTGTCGTTTTGGTCAAAAAATGAAAGATCGAAAAGTTCCTGTTTTTCTGCTTTAAACTCTAGGTACACATCCAAAATGCATTACTGAGATGAAAGAAGTTGATTCTGGTGCATGGTTTTGAAACTGCAGTCAGAAAAAAAATTACATCCATATCAACATTTTTATCAGCTCCGGTCCTGTCGTTTTGGTCAAAAAATGAAAATTCTAAAACTTCCTGTTTTTCTGCTTTAAACTCTAGGTACACATCCAAAATGCATTACTGAGTTGAAAGAAGTGAATTCTGGTGCATGGTTTTGAAACCGCAGTCAGAAAAAAAATTACATCCATATCAACATTTTTATCAGCTCCGGACCTGTCGTTTTGGTCAAAAAATGAAAATTCTAAAAGTTCCTGTTTTTCTGCTTTAAACTCTAGGTACACATCCAAAATGTATTACTGAGTTGAAAGAAGTTGATTCTGGTGCATGGTTTTGAAACCGCAGTCAGAAAAAAAATTACATCCATATCAACATTTTTATCAGCTCCGGTCCTGTTGTTTTGGTCAAAAAATGAAAATTCTAAAAGTTCCTGTTTTTCTGCTTTAAACTCTAGGTACACATCCAAAATGCATTACTGAGATGAAAGAAGTTGATTCTGGTGCATGGTTTTATAATCGCAGTCAGAAAAAAAATTCCATCCATATCAACATTTTTATCAGCTCCGGACCTGTCGTTTTGGTCAAAAAATGAAAATTCTAAAACTTCCTGTTTTTATGCTTTAAACTCTAGGTACACATCCAAAATGCATTACTGAGTTGAAATAAGTGAATTCTGGTGCATGGTTTTATAATCGCAGTCAGAAAAAAAATTACATCCATATCAACATTTTTATCAGCTCCGGACCTGTCGTTTTGGTCAAAAAATGAAAGATCGAAAAGTTCCTGTTTTTCTGCTTTAAACTCTAGGTACACATCCAAAATGCATTACTGAGATGAAAGAAGTTGATTCTGGTGCATGGTTTTGAAACTGCAGTCAGAAAAAAAATTACATCCATATCAACATTTTTATCAGCTCCGGTCCTGTCGTTTTGGTCAAAAAATGAAAATTCTAAAACTTCCTGTTTTTCTGCTTTAAACTCTAGGTACACATCCAAAATGCATTACTGAGTTGAAAGAAGTGAATTCTGGTGCATGGTTTTGAAACCGCAGTCAGAAAAAAAATTACATCCATATCAACATTTTTATCAGCTCCGGACCTGTCGTTTTGGTCAAAAAATGAAAATTCTAAAAGTTCCTGTTTTTCTGCTTTAAACTCTAGGTACACATCCAAAATGTATTACTGAGTTGAAAGAAGTTGATTCTGGTGCATGGTTTTGAAACCGCAGTCAGAAAAAAAATTACATCCATATCAACATTTTTATCAGCTCCGGTCCTGTTGTTTTGGTCAAAAAATGAAAATTCTAAAAGTTCCTGTTTTTCTGCTTTAAACTCTAGGTACACATCCAAAATGTATTACTGAGTTGAAAGAAGTTGATTCTGGTGCATGGTTTTGAAATCGCAGTCAGAAAAAAAATCACATCCATATAACATTTTTATAACCCCCGGGGCTGTCGTTTTGGTCAAAAAATGAAAATTCTAAAAGTTCCGATTTTTCTGCTTTAAACTCTAGGTACACATCCAAAATGTATTACTGAGTTGAAAGAAGTGGATTCTGGTGCATGGTTTTGAATCCGCAGTCAGAAAAAAAATCACATCCATATAACATTTTTATAACCCCCGGGGCTGTCGTTTTGGTCAAAAAATGAAAATTCTAAAAGTTCCGATTTTTCTGCTTTAAACTCTAGGTACACATCCAAAATGTATTACTGAGTTGAAAGAAGTGGATTCTGGTGCATGGTTTTGAAACCACAGTCAGAAAAAAAATCACATCCATATCAACATTTTTACAACCCCGGGGCTGTCGTTTTGGTCAAAAAATGAAAATTCTAAAAGTTCCGATTTTTCTGCTTTAAACTCTAGGTACACATCCAAAATGTATTACTGAGTTGAAAGAAGTGGATTCTGGTGCATGGTTTTGAATCCGCAGTCAGAAAAAAAAATTACATCCATATCAACATTTTTATAACCCCCGGGGCTGTCGTTTTGGTCAAAAAATGAAAATTCTAAAAGTTCCGATTTTTCTGCTTTAAACTCTAGGTACACATCCAAAATGTATTACTGAGTTGAAAGAAGTGGATTCTGGTGCATGGTTTTGAATCCGCAGTCAGAAAAAAAATCACATCCATATAACATTTTTATAACCCCCGGGGCTGTCGTTTTGGTCAAAAAATGAAAATTCTAAAAGTTCCGATTTTTCTGCTTTAAACTCTAGGTACACATCCAAAATGTATTACTGAGTTGAAAGAAGTGGATTCTGGTGCATGGTTTTGAAACCACAGTCAGAAAAAAAATCACATCCATATCAACATTTTTACAACCCCGGGGCTGTCGTTTTGGTCAAAAAATGAAAATTCTAAAAGTTCCGATTTTTCTGCTTTAAACTCTAGGTACACATCCAAAATGTATTACTGAGTTGAAAGAAGTGGATTCTGGTGCATGGTTTTGAATCCGCAGTCAGAATAAAAAATTACATCCATATCAACATTTTTATAACCCCCGGGGCTGTCGTTTTGGTCAAAAAATGAAAATTCTAAAAGTTCCGATTTTTCTGCTTTGAACTCTAGGTACACATCCAAAATGTATTACTGAGTTGAAAGAAGTGGATTCTGGTGCATGGTTTTGAAACCGCAGTCAGAAAAAAAATCACATCCATATCAACATTTTTACAAGCCCCGGGGCTGTCGTTTTGGTCAAAAAATGAAAATTCTAAAAGTTCCGATTTTTCTGCTTTAAACTCTAGGTACACAACCAAAATGTATTACTGAGTTGAAAGAAGTGGATTCTGGTGCATGGTTTTGAATCCGCAGTCAGAAAAAAAATCACATCCATATCAACATTTTTATAACCCCCGGGGCTGTCGTTTTGTTCAAAAAATGAAAATTCTAAAAGTTCCGATTTTTCTGCTTTAAACTCTAGGTACACATCCAAAATGTATTACTGAGTTGAAAGAAGTGGATTCTGGTGCATGGTTTTGAAACCGCAGTCAGAAAAAAAAATCGCATCCATATAAACATTTTTATAACCCCCGGGGCTGTCGTTTTGGTCAAAAAATGAAAATTCTAAAAGTTCCGATTTTTCTGCTTTAAACTCTAGGTACACATCCAAAATGTATTACTGAGTTGAAAGAAGTGGATTCTGGTGCATGGTTTTGAATCCGCAGTCAGAAAAAAAATCACATCCATATAACATTTTTAAAACCCGCGGGGCTGTCGTTTTGGTCAAAAAATGAAAATTCTAAAAGTTCCGATTTTTCTGCTTTAAACTCTAGGTACACATCCAAAATGTATTACTGAGTTGAAAGAAGTGGATTCTGGTGCATGGTTTTGAATCCGCAGTCAGAAAAAAAATCACATCCATATCAACATTTTTATAACCCCCGGGGCTGTCGTTTTGTTCAAAAAATGAAAATTCTAAAAGTTCCGATTTTTCTGCTTTAAACTCTAGGTACACATCCAAAATGTATTACTGAGTTGAAAGAAGTGGATTCTGGTGCATGGTTTTGAATCCGCAGTCAGAAAAAAAATCACATCCATATAACATTTTTATAACCCCCGGGGCTGTCGTTTTGGTCAAAAAATGAAAATTCTAAAAGTTCCGATTTTTCTGCTTTAAACTCTAGGTACACATCCAAAATGTATTACTGAGTTGAAAGAAGTGGATTCTGGTGCATGGTTTTGAATCCGCAGTCAGAAAAAAAAATTACATCCATATCAACATTTTTATAAACCCCGGGGCTGTCGTTTTGGTCAAAAAATGAAAATTCTAAAAGTTCCGATTTTTCTGCTTTAAACTCTAGGTACACATCCAAAATGTATTACTGAGTTGAAAGAAGTGGATTCTGGTGCATGGTTTTGAATCCGCAGTCAGAAAAAAAATCACATCCATATAACATTTTTATAACCCCCGGGGCTGTCGTTTTGGTCAAAAAATGAAAATTCTAAAAGTTCCGATTTTTCTGCTTTAAACTCTAGGTACACATCCAAAATGTATTACTGAGTTGAAAGAAGTGGATTCTGGTGCATGGTTTTGAAACCACAGTCAGAAAAAAAATCACATCCATATCAACATTTTTACAACCCCGGGGCTGTCGTTTTGGTCAAAAAATGAAAATTCTAAAAGTTCCGATTTTTCTGCTTTAAACTCTAGGTACACATCCAAAATGTATTACTGAGTTGAAAGAAGTGGATTCTGGTGCATGGTTTTGAATCCGCAGTCAGAAAAAAAAATTACATCCATATCAACATTTTTATAACCCCCGGGGCTGTCGTTTTGGTCAAAAAATGAAAATTCTAAAAGTTCCGATTTTTCTGCTTTAAACTCTAGGTACACATCCAAAATGCATTACTGAGTTGAAAGAAGTGGATTCTGGTGCATGGTTTTGAATCCTCAGTCAGAATAAAAAATTACATCCATATCAACATTTTTATAACCCCCGGGGCTGTCGTTTTGTTCAAAAAATGAAAATTCTAAAAGTTCCGATTTTTCTGCTTTAAACTCTAGGTACACATCCAAAATGTATTACTGAGTTGAAAGAAGTGGATTCTGGTGCATGGTTTTGAAACCGCAGTCAGAAAAAAAAATCGCATCCATATAAACATTTTTATAACCCCCGGGGCTGTCGTTTTGGTCAAAAAATGAAAATTCTAAAAGTTCCGATTTTTCTGCTTTAAACTCTAGGTACACATCCAAAATGTATTACTGAGTTGAAAGAAGTGGATTCTGGTGCATGGTTTTGAATCCGCAGTCAGAAAAAAAATCACATCCATATAACATTTTTAAAACCCGCGGGGCTGTCGTTTTGGTCAAAAAATGAAAATTCTAAAAGTTCCGATTTTTCTGCTTTAAACTCTAGGTACACATCCAAAATGTATTACTGAGTTGAAAGAAGTGGATTCTGGTGCATGGTTTTGAATCCGCAGTCAGAAAAAAAATCACATCCATATCAACATTTTTATAACCCCCGGGGCTGTCGTTTTGTTCAAAAAATGAAAATTCTAAAAGTTCCGATTTTTCTGCTTTAAACTCTAGGTACACATCCAAAATGTATTACTGAGTTGAAAGAAGTGGATTCTGGTGCATGGTTTTGAATCCGCAGTCAGAAAAAAAAATTACATCCATATCAACATTTTTATAACCCCCGGGGCTGTCGTTTTGGTCAAAAAATGAAAATTCTAAAAGTTCCGATTTTTCTGCTTTAAACTCTAGGTACACATCCAAAATGTATTACTGAGTTGAAAGAAGTGGATTCTGGTGCATGGTTTTGAATCCGCAGTCAGAAAAAAAATCACATCCATATAACATTTTTATAACCCCCGGGGCTGTCGTTTTGGTCAAAAAATGAAAATTCTAAAAGTTCCGATTTTTCTGCTTTAAACTCTAGGTACACATCCAAAATGTATTACTGAGTTGAAAGAAGTGGATTCTGGTGCATGGTTTTGAAACCACAGTCAGAAAAAAAATCACATCCATATCAACATTTTTACAACCCCGGGGCTGTCGTTTTGGTCAAAAAATGAAAATTCTAAAAGTTCCGATTTTTCTGCTTTAAACTCTAGGTACACATCCAAAATGTATTACTGAGTTGAAAGAAGTGGATTCTGGTGCATGGTTTTGAATCCGCAGTCAGAAAAAAAAATTACATCCATATCAACATTTTTATAACCCCCGGGGCTGTCGTTTTGGTCAAAAAATGAAAATTCTAAAAGTTCCGATTTTTCTGCTTTAAACTCTAGGTACACATCCAAAATGCATTACTGAGTTGAAAGAAGTGGATTCTGGTGCATGGTTTTGAATCCTCAGTCAGAATAAAAAATTACATCCATATCAACATTTTTATAACCCCCGGGGCTGTCGTTTTGGTCAAAAAATGAAAATTCTAAAAGTTCCGATTTTTCTGCTTTAAACTCTAGGTACACATCCAAAATGTATTACTGAGTTGAAAGAAGTGGATTCTGGTGCATGGTTTTGAAACCACAGTCAGAAAAAAAATCACATCCATATCAACATTTTTACAAGCCCCGGGGCTGTCGTTTTGGTCAAAAAATGAAAATTCTAAAAGTTCCGATTTTTCTGCTTTAAACTCTAGGTACACAACCAAAATGTATTACTGAGTTGAAAGAAGTGGATTCTGGTGCATGGTTTTGAATCCGCAGTCAGAAAAAAAATCACATCCATATCAACATTTTTATAACCCCCGGGGCTGTCGTTTTGTTCAAAAAATGAAAATTCTAAAAGTTCCGATTTTTCTGCTTTAAACTCTAGGTACACATCCAAAATGTATTACTGAGTTGAAAGAAGTGGATTCTGGTGCATGGTTTTGAAACCGCAGTCAGAAAAAAAAATCGCATCCATATAAACATTTTTATAACCCCCGGGGCTGTCGTTTTGGTCAAAAAATGAAAATTGTAAAAGTTCCTGTTTTTCTGCTTTAAACTCTAGGTACACATCCAAAATGTATTACTGAGTTGAAAGAAGTGGATTCTGGTGCATGGTTTTGAAACCGCAGTCAGAAAAAAATCACATCCATATCAACATTTTTATAACCCCCGGGGCTGTCGTTTAGGTCAAAAAATGAAAACTCTAAAAGTTCCTGTTTTTCTGCTTTAAACTCTAGGTACACATCCAAAATGTATTACTGAGTTGAAAGAAGTGGATTCTGGTGCATGGTTTTGAATCTGCAGTCAGAAAAAAAATCACATCCATATCAACATTTTTACAACCCCCGGGGCTGTCGTTTTGGTCAAAAAATGAAAATTCTAAAAGTTCCGATTTTTCTGCTTTAAACTCTAGGTACACATCCAAAATGTATTACTGAGTTGAAAGAAGTGGATTCTGGTGCATGGTTTGGAATCCGCAGTCAGAAAAAAAATAACATCCATATCAACATTTTTATAACACCCGGGGCTGTCGTTTTGGTGAAAAAATGAAAATTCTAAAAGTTCAGATTTTTCTGCTTTAAACTCTAGGTACACATCCAAAATGTATTACTGAGTTGAAAGAAGTGGATTCTGGTGCATGGTTATGAAACCACAGTCAGAAAAAAAATCACATCCATATCAACATTTTTACAACCCCCGGGGCTGTCGTTTTGATCAAAAAATGAAAATTCTAAAAGTTCCGATTTTTCTGCTTTAAACTCTAGGTACACATCCAAAATGTATTACTGAGATGAAAGAAGTGGATTCTGGTGCATGGTTTTGAATCCGCAGTCAGAAAAAAAATCACATCCATATCAACATTTTTATAACCCCCGGGGCTGTCGTTTTGGTCAAAAAATGAAGATTCTAAAAGTTCCGATTTTTCTGCATTAAACTCTAGGTACACATCCAAAATGTTTTACTGAGTTGAAAGAAGTGGATTCTGGTGCATGGTTTTGAAAACGAAGTCAGAAAAAAATCACATCCATATCAACATTTTTATAACCCCCGGGGCTGTCGTTTAGGTCAAAAAATGAAAACTCTAAAAGTTCCTGTTTTTCTGCTTTAAACTCTAGGTACACATCCAAAATGTATTACTGAGTTGAAAGAAGTGGATTCTGGTGCATGGTTTTGAATCCGCAGTCAGAAAAAAAATCACATCCATATAACATTTTTATAACCCCCGGGGCTGTCGTTTTGGTTAAAAAATGAAAATTCTAAAAGTTCCGATTTTTCTGCTTTAAACTCTAGGTACACATCCAAAATGTATTACTGAGTTGAAAGAAGTGGATTCTGGTGCATGGTTTTGAAACCACAGTCAGAAAAAAAATCACATCCATATCAACATTTTTACAACCCCGGGGCTGTCGTTTTGGTCAAAAAATGAAAATTCTAAAAGTTCCGATTTTTCTGCTTTAAACTCTAGGTACACATCCAAAATGTATTACTGAGTTGAAAGAAGTGGATTCTGGTGCATGGTTTTGAATCCGCAGTCAGAAAAAAAAATTACATCCATATCAACATTTTTATAACCCCCGGGGCTGTCGTTTTGGTCAAAAAATGAAAATTCTAAAAGTTCCGATTTTTCTGCTTTAAACTCTAGGTACACATCCAAAATGTATTACTGAGTTGAAAGAAGTGGATTCTGGTGCATGGTTTTGAAACCGCAGTCAGAAAAAAAAATCGCATTCATATAAACATTTTTATTACCCCCGGGGCTGTCGTTTTGGTCAAAAAATGAAAATTCTAAAAGTTCCGATTTTTCTGCTTTAAACTCTAGGTACACATCCAAAATGTATTACTGAGTTGAAAGAAGTGGATTCTGGTGCATGGTTTTGAAACCACAGTCAGAAAAAAAATCACATCCATATCAACATTTTTACAAGCCCCGGGGCTGTCGTTTTGGTCAAAAAATGAAAATTCTAAAAGTTCCGATTTTTCTGCTTTAAACTCTAGGTACACAACCAAAATGTATTACTGAGTTGAAAGAAGTGGATTCTGGTGCATGGTT
Source organism: Crinia signifera (assembly GCF_055691185.1). NCBI lineage: Eukaryota > Metazoa > Chordata > Amphibia > Anura > Myobatrachidae > Crinia > Crinia signifera. The sequence goes on from NW_028142600.1 coordinate 368,948, forward strand.
TTGAATCCGCAGTCAGAAAAAAAATCACATCCATATCAACATTTTTATAACCCCCGGGGCTGTCGTTTTGTTAAAAAAATGAAAATTCTAAAAGTTCCGATTTTTCTGCTTTAAACTCTAGGTACACATCCAAAATGTATTACTGAGTTGAAAGAAGTGGATTCTGGTGCATGGTTTTGAAACCGCAGTCAGAAAAAAAAATCGCATCCATATAAACATTTTTATAACCCCCGGGGCTGTCGTTTTGGTCAAAAAATGAAAATTGTAAAAGTTACTGTTTTTCTGCTTTAAACTCTAGGTACACATCCAAAATGTATTACTGAGTTGAAAGAAGTGGATTCTGGTGCATGGTTTTGAAACCGCAGTCAGAAAAAAAATCACATCCATATCAACATTTTTATAACCCCCGGGGCTGTCGTTTAGGTCAAAAAATGAAAACTCTAAAAGTTCCTGTTTTTCTGCTTTAAACTCTAGGTACACATCCAAAATGTATTACTGAGTTGAAAGAAGTGGATTCTGGTGCATGGTTTTGAATCTGCAGTCAGAAAAAAAATCACATCCATATCAACATTTTTACAACCCCCGGGGCTGTCGTTTTGGTCAAAAAATGAAAATTCTAAAAGTTCCGATTTTTCTGCTTTAAACTCTAGGTACACATCCAAAATGTATTACTGAGTTGAAAGAAGTGGATTCTGGTGCATGGTTTTGAATCCGCAGTCAGAAAAAAAATAACATCCATATCAACATTTTTATAACCCCCGGGGCTGTCGTTTTGGTCAAAAAATGAAAATTCTAAAAGTTCAGATTTTTCTGCTTTAAACTCTAGGTACACATCCAAAATGTATTACTGAGTTGAAAGAAGTGGATTCTGGTGCATGGTTTTGAAACCGCAGTCAGAAAAAAAATCACATCCATATCAACATTTTTACAACCCCCGGGGCTGTCGTTTTGATCAAAAAATGAAAATTCTAAAAGTTCCGATTTTTCTGCTTTAAACTCTAGGTACACATCCAAAATGTATTACTGAGATGAAAGAAGTGGATTCTGGTGCATGGTTTTGAATCCGCAGTCAGAAAAAAAATCACATCCATATCAACATTTTTATAACCCCGGGGCTGTCGTTTTGGTCAAAAAATGAAGATTCTAAAAGTTCCGATTTTTCTGCATTAAACTCTAGGTACACATCCAAAATGTTTTACTGAGTTGAAAGAAGTGGATTCTGGTGCATGGTTTTGAAAACGAAGTCAGAAAAAAAATTACATCCATATCAACATTTTTATCACCTCCGGACCTGTCGTTTTGGTCAAAAAATGAACATTTTAAAAATTCCTGTTTTTCTGCTTTAAACTCTAGGTACACATCAAAAATGCATTACTGAGTTGAAAGAAGATGATTCTGGTGCATGGTTTTGAAACCGCAGTCAGAAAAAAAATTACATCCATATCAACATTTTTATCAGCTCTGAACCTGTCGTTTTGGTCAAAAAATGAAAATTCTAAAAGTTCCTGTTTTTCTGCTTTAAACTCTAGGTACACATCAAAATGCATTACTGAGTTGAAAGAAGTGAATTCTGGTGCATGGTTTTGAAATCGCAGTTAGAAAAAAAATAACATCCATATCAACATTTTTATCAACTCCGGACCTGTCGTTTTGGTCAAAAAATGAAAAATCTAAAAGTTCCTGTTTTTCTGCTTTAAACTCTAGGTACACATCCAAAATGCATTACTGAGATGAAAGAAGTTGATTCTGGTGCATGGTTTTGAAACCGCAGTCAGAAAAAAAATTACATCCATATCAACATTTTTATCAGCTCCGGACCTGTCGTTTTGGTCAAAAATTGAAAATTCTAAAAGTTCCTGTTTTTCTGCTTTAAACTCTAGGTACACATCCAAAATGCATTACTGAGTTGAAAGAAGTGAATTCTGGTGCATGGTTTTGAAATCGCAGTCAGAAAAAAATTACATCCATATCAACATTTTTATCACCTCCGGACCTGTCGTTTTGGTCAAAAAATGAACATTTTAAAAGTTCCTGTTTTTCTGCTTTAAACTCTAGGTACACATCAAAAATGCATTACTGAGTTGAAAGAAGTTGATTCTGGTGCATGGTTTTGAAACCGCAGTCAGAAAAAAAATTACATCCATATCAACATTTTTATCAGCTCTGAACCTGTCGTTTTGGTCAAAAAATGAAAATTCTAAAAGTTCCTGTTTTTCTGCTTTAAACTCTAGGTACACATCCAAAATGTATTACTGAGTTGAAAGAAGTTGATTCTGGTGCATGGTTTTGAAACCGCAGTCAGAAAAAAAATTACATCCATATCAACATTTTTATCATCTCCGGACCTGTCGTTTTGGTCAAAAAATGAAAATTCTAAAAGTTCCTGTTTTTCTGCTTTAAACTCTAGGTACACACCCAAAATGCATTACTGAGTTGAAAGAAGTGAATTCTGGTGCATGGTTTTGAAATCGCAGTCAGAAAAAAAAAAACATCCATATCAACATTTTTATCATCTCCGGTCCTGTCGTTTTGGTCAAAAAATGAAAATTCTAAAAGTTCCTGTTTTTCTGCTTTAAACTCTAGGTACACATCCAAAATGCATTACTGAGTTAAAAGAAGTTGATTCTGGTGCATGGTTTTGAAACCGCAGTCAGAAAAAAAATTACATCCATATCAACATTTTTATCATCTCCGGACCTGTCGTTTTGGTCAAAAAATGAAAATTCTAAAAGTTCCTTTTTTTCTGCTTTAAACTCTAGGTACACATCCAAAATGTATTACTGAGTTGAAAGAAGTTGATTCTGGTGCATGGTTTTGAAACCGCAGTCAGAAAAAAAATTACATCCATATCAACATTTTTATCAGCTCCGGACCTGTCGTTTTGGTCAAAAAATGAAAATTCTAAAAGTTCCTTTTTTTCTGCTTTAAACTCTAGGTACACATCCAAAATGTATTACTGAGTTGAAAGAAGTTGATTCTGGTGCATGGTTTTGAAACCGCAGTCAGAAAAAAAATTACATCCATATCAACATTTTTATCAGCTCCGGTCCTGTTGTTTTGGTCAAAAAATGAAAATTCTAAAAGTTCCTTTTTTTCTGCTTTAAACTCTAGGTACACATCCAAAATGTATTACTGAGTTGAAAGAAGTTGATTCTGGTGCATGGTTTTGAAACCGCAGTCAGAAAAAAAATTACATCCATATCAACATTTTTATCAGCTCCGGTCCTGTTGTTTTGGTCAAAAAATGAAAATTCTAAAAGTTCCTGTTTTTCTGCTTTAAACTCTAGGTACACATCAAAATGCATTACTGAGTTGAAAGAAGTGAATTCTGGTGCATGGTTTTATAATCGCAGTCAGAAAAAAAATTACATCCATATCAACATTTTTATCAGCTCCGGACCTGTCGTTTTGGTCAAAAAATGAAAATTCTAAAACTTCCTGTTTTTATGCTTTAAACTCTAGGTACACATCCAAAATGTATTACTGAGTTGAAAGAAGTTGATTCTGGTGCATGGTTTTGAAACCGCAGTCAGAAAAAAAAATACATCCATATCAACATTTTTATCAGCTCTGGACCTGTCGTTTTGGTCAAAAAATGAAAATTCTAAAAGTTCCTGTTTTTCTGCTTTAAACTCTAGGTACACATCCAAAATGTATTACTGAGTTGAAAGAAGTTGATTCTGGTGCATGGTTTTGAAACCGCAGTCAGAAAAAAAATTACATCCATATCAACATTTTTATCAGCTCCGGACCTGTCGTTTTGGTCAAAAATTGAAAATTCTAAAAGTTCCTGTTTTTCTGCTTTAAACTCTAGGTACACATCCAAAATGCATTACTAAGTTGAAAGAAGTGAATTCTGGTGCATGGTTTTATAATCGCAGTCAGAAAAAAAATTACATCCATATCAACATTTTTATCAGCTCCGGACCTGTCGTTTTGGTCAAAAAATGAAAGATCGAAAAGTTCCTGTTTTTCTGCTTTAAACTCTAGGTACACATCCAAAATGCATTACTGAGATGAAAGAAGTTGATTCTGGTGCATGGTTTTGAAACTGCAGTCAGAAAAAAAATTACATCCATATCAACATTTTTATCAGCTCCGGACCTGTCGTTTTGGTCAAAAAATGAAAATTCTAAAACTTCCTGTTTTTCTGCTTTAAACTCTAGGTACACATCCAAAATGCATTACTGAGTTGAAAGAAGTTGATTCTGGTGCATGGTTTTGAAACCGCAGTCAGAAAAAAAATTACATCCATATCAACATTTTTATCAGCTCCGGACCTGTCGTTTTGGTCAAAAATTGAAAACTCTAAAAGTTCCTTTTTTTCTGCTTTAAACTCTAGGTACACATCCAAAATGTATTACTGAGTTGAAAGAAGTTGATTCTGGTGCATGGTTTTGAAACCGCAGTCAGAAAAAAAATTACATCCATATCAACATTTTTATCAGCTCCGGACCTGTCGTTTTGGTCAAAAATTGAAAATTCTAAAAGTTCCTGTTTTTTGCTTTAAACTCTAGGTACACATCCAAAATGCATTACTGAGTTGAAAGAAGTGAATTCTGGTGCATGGTTTTGAAATCGCAGTCAGAAAAAAAATTACATCCATATCAACATTTTTATCACCTCCGGACCTGTCGTTTTGGTCAAAAAATGAACATTTTAAAAGTTCCTGTTTTTCTGCTTTAAACTCTAGGTACACATCAAAAATGCATTACTGAGTTGAAAGAAGTTGATTCTGGTGCATGGTTTTGAAACCGCAGTCAGAAAAAAAATTACATCCATATCAACATTTTTATCAGCTCTGAACCTGTCGTTTTGGTCAAAAAATGAAAATTCTAAAAGTTCCTGTTTTTCTGCTTTAAACTCTAGGTACACATCCAAAATGTATTACTGAGTTGAAAGAAGTTGATTCTGGTGCATGGTTTTGAAACCGCAGTCAGAAAAAAAATTACATCCATATCAACATTTTTATCATCTCCGGACCTGTCGTTTTGGTCAAAAAATGAAAATTCTAAAAGTTCCTGTTTTTCTGCTTTAAACTCTAGGTACACACCCAAAATGCATTACTGAGTTGAAAGAAGTGAATTCTGGTGCATGGTTTTGAAATCGCAGTCAGAAAAAAAAAACATCCATATCAACATTTTTATCATCTCCGGTCCTGTCGTTTTGGTCAAAAAATGAAAATTCTAAAAGTTCCTGTTTTTCTGCTTTAAACTCTAGGTACACATCCAAAATGCATTACTGAGTTAAAAGAAGTTGATTCTGGTGCATGGTTTTGAAACCGCAGTCAGAAAAAAAATTACATCCATATCAACATTTTTATCATCTCCGGACCTGTCGTTTTGGTCAAAAAATGAAAATTCTAAAAGTTCCTTTTTTTCTGCTTTAAACTCTAGGTACACATCCAAAATGTATTACTGAGTTGAAAGAAGTTGATTCTGGTGCATGGTTTTGAAACCGCAGTCAGAAAAAAAATTACATCCATATCAACATTTTTATCAGCTCCGGTCCTGTTGTTTTGGTCAAAAAATGAAAATTCTAAAAGTTCCTTTTTTTCTGCTTTAAACTCTAGGTACACATCCAAAATGTATTACTGAGTTGAAAGAAGTTGATTCTGGTGCATGGTTTTGAAACCGCAGTCAGAAAAAAAATTACATCCATATCAACATTTTTATCAGCTCCGGTCCTGTTGTTTTGGTCAAAAAATGAAAATTCTAAAAGTTCCTGTTTTTCTGCTTTAAACTCTAGGTACACATCAAAATGCATTACTGAGTTGAAAGAAGTGAATTCTGGTGCATGGTTTTATAATCGCAGTCAGAAAAAAAATTACATCCATATCAACATTTTTATCAGCTCTGGACCTGTCGTTTTGGTCAAAAAATGAAAATTCTAAAACTTCCTGTTTTTATGCTTTAAACTCTAGGTACACATCCAAAATGTATTACTGAGTTGAAAGAAGTTGATTCTGGTGCATGGTTTTGAAACCGCAGTCAGAAAAAAAAATACATCCATATCAACATTTTTATCAGCTCTGGATCTGTCGTTTTGGTCAAAAAATGAAAATTCTAAAAGTTCCTGTTTTTCTGCTTTAAACTCTAGGTACACATCCAAAATGCATTACTGAGTTGAAATAAGTGAATTCTGGTGCATGGTTTTATAATCGCAGTCAGAAAAAAAATTACATCCATATCAACATTTTTATCAGCTCCGGACCTGTCGTTTTGGTCAAAAAATGAAAGATCGAAAAGTTCCTGTTTTTCTGCTTTAAACTCTAGGTACACATCCAAAATGCATTACTGAGATGAAAGAAGTTGATTCTGGTGCATGGTTTTGAAACTGCAGTCAGAAAAAAAATTACATCCATATCAACATTTTTATCAGCTCCGGACCTGTCGTTTTGGTCAAAAAATGAAAATTCTAAAAGTTCCTGTTTTTCTGCTTTAAACTCTAGGTACACATCCAAAATGTATTACTGAGTTGAAAGAAGTTGATTCTGGTGCATGGTTTTGAAACCGCAGTCAGAAAAAAAATTACATCCATATCAACATTTTTATCAGCTCCGGTCCTGTTGTTTTGGTCAAAAAATGAAAATTCTAAAAGTTCCTGTTTTTCTGCTTTAAACTCTAGGTACACATCCAAAATGTATTACTGAGTTGAAAGAAGTTGATTCTGGTGCATGGTTTTGAAATCGCAGTCAGAATAAAAATTACATCCATATCAACATTTTTATCAGCTCCAGTTCTGTTGTTTTGGTCAAAAAATGAAAATTCTAAAAGTTCCTGTTTTTCTGCTTTAAACTCTAGGTACACATCCAAAATGCATTACTGAGATGAAAGAAGTTGATTCTAATGCATGGTTTTATAATCGCAGTCAGAAAAAAAATTACATCCATATCAACATTTTTATCAGCTCCGGACCTGTCGTTTTGGTCAAAAAATGAAAATTCTAAAAGTTCCTGTTTTTCTGCTTTAAACTCTAGGTACACATCCAAAATGCATTACTGAGATGAAAGAAGTTGATTCTGGTGCATGGTTTTATAATCGCAGTCAGAAAAAAAATTCCATCCATATCAACATTTTTATCAGCTCCGGACCTGTCGTTTTGGTCAAAAAATGAAAATTCTAAAACTTCCTGTTTTTATGCTTTAAACTCTAGGTACACATCCAAAATGCATTACTGAGTTGAAATAAGTGAATTCTGGTGCATGGTTTTATAATCGCAGTCAGAAAAAAAATTACATCCATATCAACATTTTTATCAGCTCCGGACCTGTCGTTTTGGTCAAAAAATGAAAGATCGAAAAGTTCCTGTTTTTCTGCTTTAAACTCTAGGTACACATCCAAAATGCATTACTGAGATGAAAGAAGTTGATTCTGGTGCATGGTTTTGAAACTGCAGTCAGAAAAAAAATTACATCCATATCAACATTTTTATCAGCTCCGGTCCTGTCGTTTTGGTCAAAAAATGAAAATTCTAAAACTTCCTGTTTTTCTGCTTTAAACTCTAGGTACACATCCAAAATGCATTACTGAGTTGAAAGAAGTGAATTCTGGTGCATGGTTTTGAAACCGCAGTCAGAAAAAAAATTACATCCATATCAACATTTTTATCAGCTCCGGACCTGTCGTTTTGGTCAAAAAATGAAAATTCTAAAAGTTCCTGTTTTTCTGCTTTAAACTCTAGGTGCACATCCAAAATGTATTACTGAGTTGAAAGAAGTTGATTCTGGTGCATGGTTTTGAAACCGCAGTCAGAAAAAAAATTACATCCATATCAACATTTTTATCATCTCCGGACCTGTCGTTTTGGTCAAAAAATGAAAATTCTAAAAGTTCCTGTTTTTCTGCTTTAAACTCTAGGTACACACCCAAAATGCATTACTGAGTTGAAAGAAGTGAATTCTGGTGCATGGTTTTGAAATCGCAGTCAGAAAAAAAAAACATCCATATCAACATTTTTATCATCTCCGGTCCTGTCGTTTTGGTCAAAAAATGAAAATTCTAAAAGTTCCTGTTTTTCTGCTTTAAACTCTAGGTACACATCCAAAATGCATTACTGAGTTAAAAGAAGTTGATTCTGGTGCATGGTTTTGAAACCGCAGTCAGAAAAAAAATTACATCCATATCAACATTTTTATCATCTCCGGACCTGTCGTTTTGGTCAAAAAATGAAAATTCTAAAAGTTCCTTTTTTTCTGCTTTAAACTCTAGGTACACATCCAAAATGTATTACTGAGTTGAAAGAAGTTGATTCTGGTGCATGGTTTTGAAACCGCAGTCAGAAAAAAAATTACATCCATATCAACATTTTTATCAGCTCCGGACCTGTCGTTTTGGTCAAAAAATGAAAATTCTAAAAGTTCCTTTTTTTCTGCTTTAAACTCTAGGTACACATCCAAAATGTATTACTGAGTTGAAAGAAGTTGATTCTGGTGCATGGTTTTGAAACCGCAGTCAGAAAAAAAATTACATCCATATCAACATTTTTATCAGCTCCGGTCCTGTTGTTTTGGTCAAAAAATGAAAATTCTAAAAGTTCCTTTTTTTCTGCTTTAAACTCTAGGTACACATCCAAAATGTATTACTGAGTTGAAAGAAGTTGATTCTGGTGCATGGTTTTGAAACCGCAGTCAGAAAAAAAATTACATCCATATCAACATTTTTATCAGCTCCGGTCCTGTTGTTTTGGTCAAAAAATGAAAATTCTAAAAGTTCCTGTTTTTCTGCTTTAAACTCTAGGTACACATCAAAATGCATTACTGAGTTGAAAGAAGTGAATTCTGGTGCATGGTTTTATAATCGCAGTCAGAAAAAAAATTACATCCATATCAACATTTTTATCAGCTCTGGACCTGTCGTTTTGGTCAAAAAATGAAAATTCTAAAACTTCCTGTTTTTATGCTTTAAACTCTAGGTACACATCCAAAATGTATTACTGAGTTGAAAGAAGTTGATTCTGGTGCATGGTTTTGAAACCGCAGTCAGAAAAAAAAATACATCCATATCAACATTTTTATCAGCTCTGGATCTGTCGTTTTGGTCAAAAAATGAAAATTCTAAAAGTTCCTGTTTTTCTGCTTTAAACTCTAGGTACACATCCAAAATGTATTACTGAGTTGAAAGAAGTTGATTCTGGTGCATGGTTTTGAAACCGCAGTCAGAAAAAAAATTACATCCATATCAACATTTTTATCAGCTCCGGACCTGTCGTTTTGGTCAAAAATTGAAAATTCTAAAAGTTCCTGTTTTTCTGCTTTAAACTCTAGGTACACATCCAAAATGCATTACTGAGTTGAAATAAGTGAATTCTGGTGCATGGTTTTATAATCGCAGTCAGAAAAAAAATTACATCCATATCAACATTTTTATCAGCTCCGGACCTGTCGTTTTGGTCAAAAAATGAAAGATCGAAAAGTTCCTGTTTTTCTGCTTTAAACTCTAGGTACACATCCAAAATGCATTACTGAGATGAAAGAAGTTGATTCTGGTGCATGGTTTTGAAACTGCAGTCAGAAAAAAAATTACATCCATATCAACATTTTTATCAGCTCCGGACCTGTCGTTTTGGTCAAAAAATGAAAATTCTAAAAGTTCCTGTTTTTCTGCTTTAAACTCCAGGTACAGATCCAAAAAGCATTACTGAGTTGAAAGAAGTTGATTCTGGTGCATGTATTTGAAACTGCAGTCAGAAAAAAAATTACATCCATATCAACATTTGTATCAGCTCCGGACCTGTCGTTTTGGTCAAAAAATTTAAATTCTAAAAGTTCCTGTTTTTCTGCTTTAAACTCTAGGTACACATCAAAATGCATTACTGAGTTGAAAGAAGTGAATTCTGGTGCATGGTTTTATAATCGCAGTCAGAAAAAAAATTACATCCATATCAACATTTTTATCAGCTCCGGACCTGTCGTTTTGGTCAAAAAATGAAAATTCTAAAACTTCCTGTTTTTCTGCTTTAAACTCTAGGTACACATCCAAAATGCATTACTGAGTTGAAAGAAGTTGATTCTGGTGCATGGTTTTGAAACCGCAGTCAGAAAAAAAATTACATCCATATCAACATTTTTATCAGCTCCGGACCTGTCGTTTTGGTCAAAAATTTAAAATTCTAAAAGTTCCTGTTTTTCTGCTTTAAACTCTAGGTACACATCCAAAATGCATTACTGAGTTGAAAGAAGTGAATTCTGGTGCATGGTTTTGAAACCGCAGTAAGAAAAAAAATTACATCCATATCAACATTTTTATCAGCTCCGGACCTGTCGTTTTGGTCAAAAAATGAAAATTCTAAAAGTTCCTGTTTTTCTGCTTTAAACTCTAGGTACACATCCAAAATGTATTACTGAGTTGAAAGAAGTTGATTCTGGTGCATGGTTTTGAAACCGCAGTCAGAAAAAAAATTACATCCATATCAACATTTTTATCAGCTCCGGTCCTGTTGTTTTGGTCAAAAAATGAAAATTCTAAAAGTTCCTGTTTTTCTGCTTTAAACTCTAGGTACACATCCAAAATGTATTACTGAGTTGAAAGAAGTTGATTCTGGTGCATGGTTTTGAAATCGCAGTCAGAATAAAAATTACATCCATATCAACATTTTTATCAGCTCCAGTTCTGTTGTTTTGGTCAAAAAATGAAAATTCTAAAAGTTCCTGTTTTTCTGCTTTAAACTCTAGGTACACATCCAAAATGCATTACTGAGATGAAAGAAGTTGATTCTAATGCATGGTTTTATAATCACAGTCAGAAAAAAAATTACATCCATATCAACATTTTTATCAGCTCCGGACCTGTCGTTTTGGTCAAAAAATGAAAATTCTAAAAGTTCCTGTTTTTCTGCTTTAAACTCTAGGTACACATCCAAAATGCATTACTGAGATGAAAGAAGTTGATTCTGGTGCATGGTTTTATAATCGCAGTCAGAAAAAAAATTCCATCCATATCAACATTTTTATCAGCTCCGGACCTGTCGTTTTGGTCAAAAAATGAAAGATCGAAAAGTTCCTGTTTTTCTGCTTTAAACTCTAGGTACACATCCAAAATGCATTACTGAGATGAAAGAAGTTGATTCTGGTGCATGGTTTTGAAACTGCAGTCAGAAAAAAAATTACATCCATATCAACATTTTTATCAGCTCCGGTCCTGTCGTTTTGGTCAAAAAATGAAAATTCTAAAACTTCCTGTTTTTCTGCTTTAAACTCTAGGTACACATCCAAAATGCATTACTGAGTTGAAAGAAGTGAATTCTGGTGCATGGTTTTGAAACCGCAGTCAGAAAAAAAATTACATCCATATCAACATTTTTATCAGCTCCGGACCTGTCGTTTTGGTCAAAAAATGAAAATTCTAAAAGTTCCTGTTTTTCTGCTTTAAACTCTAGGTACACATCCAAAATGTATTACTGAGTTGAAAGAAGTTGATTCTGGTGCATGGTTTTGAAACCGCAGTCAGAAAAAAAATTACATCCATATCAACATTTTTATCAGCTCCGGTCCTGTTGTTTTGGTCAAAAAATGAAAATTCTAAAAGTTCCTGTTTTTCTGCTTTAAACTCTAGGTACACATCCAAAATGTATTACTGAGTTGAAAGAAGTTGATTCTGGTGCATGGTTTTGAAATCGCAGTCAGAATAAAAATTACATCCATATCAACATTTTTATCAGCTCCAGTTCTGTTGTTTTGGTCAAAAAATGAAAATTCTAAAAGTTCCTGTTTTTCTGCTTTAAACTCTAGGTACACATCCAAAATGCATTACTGAGATGAAAGAAGTTGATTCTAATGCATGGTTTTATAATCGCAGTCAGAAAAAAAATTACATCCATATCAACATTTTTATCAGCTCCGGACCTGTCGTTTTGGTCAAAAAATGAAAATTCTAAAAGTTCCTGTTTTTCTGCTTTAAACTCTAGGTACACATCCAAAATGCATTACTGAGATGAAAGAAGTTGATTCTGGTGCATGGTTTTATAATCGCAGTCAGAAAAAAAATTCCATCCATATCAACATTTTTATCAGCTCCGGACCTGTCGTTTTGGTCAAAAAATGAAAATTCTAAAACTTCCTGTTTTTATGCTTTAAACTCTAGGTACACATCCAAAATGTATTACTGAGTTGAAAGAAGTTGATTCTGGTGCATGGTTTTGAAACCGTAGTCAGAAAAAAAAATACATCCATATCAACATTTTTATCAGCTCTGGACCTGTCGTTTTGGTCAAAAAATGAAAATTCTAAAAGTTCCTGTTTTTCTGCTTTAAACTCTAGGTACACATCAAAATGCATTACTGAGTTGAAAGAAGTGAATTCTGGTGCATGGTTTTATAATTGCAGTCAGAAAAAAAATTACATCCATATCAACATTTTTATCAGCTCCGGACCTGTCGTTTTGGTCAAAAAATGAAAATTCTAAAACTTCCTGTTTTTATGCTTTAAACTCTAGGTACACATCCAAAATGTATTACTGAGTTGAAAGAAGTTGATTCTGGTGCATGGTTTTGAAACCGCAGTCAGAAAAAAAAATACATCCATATCAACATTTTTATCAGCTCTGGACCTGTCGTTTTGGTCAAAAAATGAAAATTCTAAAAGTTCCTGTTTTTCTGCTTTAAACTCTAGGTACACATCCAAAATGTATTACTGAGTTGAAAGAAGTTGATTCTGGTGCATGGTTTTGAAACCGCAGTCAGAAAAAAAATTACATCCATATCAACATTTTTATCAGCTCTGGACCTGTCGTTTTGGTCAAAAATTGAAAATTCTAAAAGTTCCTGTTTTTCTGCTTTAAACTCTAGGTACACATCCAAAATGCATTACTGAGTTGAAAGAAGAGAATTCTGGTGCATGGTTTTATAATCGCAGTCAGAAAAAAAATTACATCCATATCAACATTTTTATCAGCTCCGGACCTGTCGTTTTGGTCAAAAAATGAAAGATCGAAAAGTTCCTGTTTTTCTGCTTTAAACTCTAGGTACACATCCAAAATGCATTACTGAGATGAAAGAAGTTGATTCTGGTGCATGGTTTTGAAACTGCAGTCAGAAAAAAAATTACATCCATATCAACATTTTTATCAGCTCCGGACCTGTCGTTTTGGTCAAAAAATGAAAATTCTAAAAGTTCCTGTTTTTCTGCTTTAAACTCCAGGTACACATCCAAAATGTATTACTGAGTTGAAAGAAGTTGATTCTGGTGCATGGTTTTGAAATCGCAGTCAGAATAAAAATTACATCCATATCAACATTTTTATCAGCTCCGGTTCTGTTGTTTTGGTCAAAAAATGAAAATTCTACAAGTTCCTGTTTTTCTGCTTTAAACTCTAGGTACACATCCAAAATGCATTACTGAGATGAAAGAAGTTGATTCTGGTGCATGGTTTTATAATCGCAGTCAGAAAAAAAATTCCATCCATATCAACATTTTTATCAGCTCCGGACCTGTCGTTTTGGTCAAAAAATGAAAATTCTAAAACTTCCTGTTTTTATGCTTTAAACTCTAGGTACACATCCAAAATGTATTACTGAGTTGAAAGAAGTTGATTCTGGTGCATGGTTTTGAAACCGTAGTCAGAAAAAAAATACATCCATATCAACATTTTTATCAGCTCTGGACCTGTCGTTTTGGTCAAAAAATGAAAATTCTAAAAGTTCCTGTTTTTCTGCTTTAAACTCTAGGTACACATCCAAAATGTATTACTGAGTTGAAAGAAGTTGATTCTGTGCATGGTTTTGAAACCGCAGTCAGAAAAAAAATTACATCCATATCAACATTTTTATCAGCTCCGGACCTGTCGTTTTGGTCAAAAATTGAAAATTCTAAAAGTTTCTGTTTTTCTGCTTTAAACTCTAGGTACACATCGAAAATGCATTACTGAGTTGAAAGAAGTGAATTCTGGTGCATGGTTTTATAATCGCAGTCAGAAAAAAAATTACATCCATATCAACATTTTTATCAGCTCCGGACCTGTCGTTTTGGTCAAAAAATGAAAATTCTAAAAGTTCCTGTTTTTCTGCTTTAAACTCTAGGTACACATCAAAATGCATTACTGAGTTGAAAGAAGTGAATTCTGGTGCATGGTTTTATAATCGCAGTCAGAAAAAAAATTACATCCATATCAACATTTTTATCAGCTCCGGACCTGTCGTTTTGGTCAAAAAATGAAAATTCTAAAACTTCCTGTTTTTATGCTTTAAACTCTAGGTACACATCCAAAATGTATTACTGAGTTGAAAGAAGTTGATTCTGGTGCATGGTTTTGAAACCGCAGTCAGAAAAAAAAATACATCCATATCAACATTTTTATCAGCTCTGGACCTGTCGTTTTGGTCAAAAAATGAAAATTCTAAAAGTTCCTGTTTTTCTGCTTTAAACTCTAGGTACACATCCAAAATGTATTACTGAGTTGAAAGAAGTTGATTCTGGTGCATGGTTTTGAAACCGCAGTCAGAAAAAAAATTACATCCATATCAACATTTTTATCAGCTCCGGACCTGTCGTTTTGGTCAAAAATTGAAAATTCTAAAAGTTCCTGTTTTTCTGCTTTAAACTCTAGGTACACATCCAAAATGCATTACTGAGTTGAAAGAAGTGAATTCTGGTGCATGGTTTTATAATCGCAGTCAGAAAAAAAATTACATCCATATCAACATTTTTATCAGCTCCGGACCTGTCGTTTTGGTCAAAAAATGAAAGATCGAAAAGTTCCTGTTTTTCTGCTTTAAACTCTAGGTACACATCCAAAATGCATTACTGAGATGAAAGAAGTTGATTCTGGTGCATGGTTTTGAAACTGCAGTCAGAAAAAAAATTACATCCATATCAACATTTTTATCAGCTCCGGACCTGTCGTTTTGGTCAAAAAATGAAAATTCTAAAAGTTCCTGTTTTTATGCTTTAAACTCCAGGTACACATCCAAAATGTATTACTGAGTTGAAAGAAGTTGATTCTGGTGCATGGTTTTGAAATCGCAGTCAGAATAAAAATTACATCCATATCAACATTTTTATCAGCTCCGGTTCTGTTGTTTTGGTCAAAAAATGAAAATTCTAAAAGTTCCTGTTTTTCTGCTTTAAACTCTAGGTACACATCCAAAATGCATTACTGAGATGAAAGAAGTTGATTCTGGTGCATGGTTTTATAATCGCAGTCAGAAAAAAAATTCCATCCATATCAACATTTTTATCAGCTCTGGACCTGTCGTTTTGGTCAAAAAATGAAAATTCTAAAAGTTCCTGTTTTTCTGCTTTAAACTCTAGGTACACATCCAAAATGTATTACTGAGTTGAAAGAAGTTGATTCTGGTGCATGGTTTTGAAACCGCAGTCAGAAAAAAAATTACATCCATATCAACATTTTTATCAGCTCCAGTCCTGTCGTTTTGGTCAAAAAATGAAAATTCTAAAAGTTTCTGTTTTTCTGCTTTAAACTCTAGGTACACATCCAAAATGAATTACTGAGTTAAAAGAAGTTGATTCTGGTGCATGGTTTTGAAACCGCAGTCAGAAAAAAAATTACATCCATATCAACATTTTTATCAGCTCCGGACCTGTCGTTTTGGTCAAAAAATGAAAATTCTAAAAGTTCCTTTTTTTCTGCTTTAAACTCTAGGTACACATCCAAAATGTATTACTGAGTTGAAAGAAGTTGATTCTGGTGCATGGTTTTGAAACCGCAGGCAGAAAAAAATTTACATCCATATCAACATTTTTATCAGCTCCGGACCTGTCGTTTTGGTCAAAAAATGAAAATTCTAAAAGTTCCTTTTTTTCTGCTTTAAACTCTAGGTACACATCCAAAATGTATTACTGAGTTGAAAGAAGTTGATTCTGGTGCATGGTTTTGAAACCGCAGTCAGAAAAAAAATTACATCCATATCAACATTTTTATCAGCTCCGGTCCTGTTGTTTTGGTCAAAAAATGAAAATTCTAAAAGTTCCTGTTTTTCTGCTTTAAACTCTAGGTACACATCAAAATGCATTACTGAGTTAAAAGAAGTGAATTCTGGTGCATGGTTTTATAATCGCAGTCAGAAAAAAAATTACATCCATATCAACATTTTTATCAGCTCCGGACCTGTCGTTTTGGTCAAAAAATTTAAATTCTAAAAGTTCCTGTTTTTCTGCTTTAAACTCTAGGTACACATCAAAATGCATTACTGAGTTGAAAGAAGTGAATTCTGGTGCATGGTTTTATAATCGCAGTCAGAAAAAAAATTACATCCATATCAACATTTTTATCAGCTCCGGACCTGTCGTTTTGGTCAAAAAATGAAAATTCTAAAACTTCCTGTTTTTCTGCTTTAAACTCTAGGTACACATCCAAAATGCATTACTGAGTTGAAAGAAGTTGATTCTGGTGCATGGTTTTGAAACCGCAGTCAGAAAAAAAATTACATCCATATCAACATTTTTATCAGCTCCGGACCTGTCGTTTTGGTCAAAAATTGAAAATTCTAAAAGTTCCTGTTTTTCTGCTTTAAACTCTAGGTACACATCCAAAATGCATTACTGAGTTCAAAGAAGTGAATTCTGGTGCATGGTTTTGAAACCGCAGTCAGAAAAAAAATTACATCCATATCAACATTTTTATCAGCTCCGGACCTGTCGTTTTGGTCAAAAATGAAAATTCTAAAAGTTCCTGTTTTTCTGCTTTAAACTCTAGGTACACATCCAAAATGTATTACTGAGTTGAAAGAAGTTGATTCTGGTGCATGGTTTTGAAACCGCAGTCAGAAAAAAAATTACATCCATATCAACATTTTTATCAGCTCCGGTCCTGTTGTTTTGGTCAAAAAATGAAAATTCTAAAAGTTCCTGTTTTTCTGCTTTAAACTCTAGGTACAAATCCAAAATGTATTACTGAGTTGAAAGAAGTTGATTCTGGTGCATGGTTTTGAAATCGCAGTCAGAATAAAAATTACATCCATATCAACATTTTTATCAGCTCCGGTTCTGTTGTTTTGGTCAAAAAATGAAAATTCTAAAAGTTCCTGTTTTTCTGCTTTAAACTCTAGGTACACATCCAAAATGCATTACTGAGATGAAAGAAGTTGATTCTGGTGCATGGTTTTATAATCGCAGTCAGAAAAAAAATTACATCCATATCAACATTTTTATCAGCTCCGGACCTGTCGTTTTGGTCAAAAAATGAAAATTCTAAAACTTCCTGTTTTTATGCTTTAAACTCTAGGTACACATCCAAAATGTATAACTGAGTTGAAAGAAGTTGATTCTGGTGCATGGTTTTGAAACCGTAGTCAGAAAAAAAATACATCCATATCAACATTTTTATCAGCTCTGGACCTGTCGTTTTGGTCAAAAAATGAAAATTCTAAAAGTTCCTGTTTTTCTGCTTTAAACTCTAGGTACACATCCAAAATGTATTACTGAGTTGAAAGAAGTTGATTCTGGTGCATGGTTTTGAAACCGCAGTCAGAAAAAAAATTACATCCATATCAACATTTTTATCAGCTCCGGACCTGTCGTTTTGGTCAAAAATTGAAAATTCTAAAAGTTCCTGTTTTTCTGCTTTAAACTCTAGGTACACATCGAAAATGCATTACTGAGTTGAAAGAAGTGAATTCTGGTGCATGGTTTTATAATCGCAGTCAGAAAAAAAATTACATCCATATCAACATTTTTATCAGCTCCGGACCTGTCGTTTTGGTCAAAAAATGAAAATTCTAAAAGTTCCTGTTTTTCTGCTTTAAACTCTAGGTATACATCCAAAATGTATTACTGAGTTGAAAGAAGTTGATTCTGGTGCATGGTTTTGAAACCGCAGTCAGAAAAAAAATTACATCCATATCAACATTTTTATCAGCTCCGGTCCTGTTGTTTTGGTCAAAAAATGAAAATTCTAAAAGTTCCTGTTTTTCTGCTTTAAACTCTAGGTACACATCCAAAATGTATTACTGAGTTGAAAGAAGTTGATTCTGGTGCATGGTTTTGAAACCGCAGTCAGAAAAAAAATTACATCCATATCAACATTTTTATCAGCTCCGGACCTGTCTTTTTGGTCAAAAAATTAAAATTCTAAAAGTTCCTGTTTTTCTGCTTTAAACTCTAGGTACACATCAAAATGCATTACTGAGTTGAAAGAAGTGAATTCTGGTGCATAATTTTATAATCGCAGTCAGAAAAAAAATTACATCCATATCAACATTTTTATCAGCTCCGGACCTGTCGTTTTGGTCAAAAAATGAAAATTCTAAAACTTCATGTTTTTATGCTTTAAACTCTAGGTACACATCCAAAATGTATTACTGAGTTGAAAGAAGTTGATTCTGGTGCATGGTTTTGAAACCGCAGTCAGAAAAAAAATTACATCCATATCAACATTTTTATCAGCTCCGGACCTGTCGTTTTGGTCAAAAATTGAAAATTCTAAAAGTTCCTGTTTTTCTGCTTTAAACTCTAGGTACACATCGAAAATGCATTACTGAGATGAAAGAAGTTGATTCTGGTGCATGGTTTTGAAACCACAGTCAGAAAAAAAATTACATCCATATCAACATTTTTATCAGCTCCGGACCTGTCGTTTTGGTCAAAAAATGAAAATTCTAAAAGTTCCTGTTTTTCTGCTTTAAACTCTAGGTACACATCAAAATGCATTACTGAGTTGAAAGAAGTGAATTCTGGTGCATGGTTTTATAATCGCAGTCAGAAAAAAAATTACATCCATATCAACATTTTTATCAGCTCCGGACCTGTCGTTTTGGTCAAAAAATGAAAATTCTAAAACTTCCTGTTTTTATGCTTTAAACTCTAGGTACACATCCAAAATGTATTACTGAGTTGAAAGAAGTTGATTCTGGTGCATGGTTTTGAAACCGCAGTCAGAAAAAAAAATACATCCATATCAACATTTTTATCAGCTCTGGACCTGTCGTTTTGGTCAAAAAATGAAAATTCTAAAAGTTCCTGTTTTTCTGCTTTAAACTCTAGGTACACATCCAAAATGTATTACTGAGTTGAAAGAAGTTGATTCTGGTGCATGGTTTTGAAACCGCAGTCAGAAAAAAAATTACATCCATATCAACATTTTTATCAGCTCCGGACCTGTCGTTTTGGTCAAAAATTGAAAATTCTAAAAGTTCCTGTTTTTCTGCTTTAAACTCTAGGTACACATCCAAAATGCATTACTGAGTTGAAAGAAGTGAATTCTGGTGCATGGTTTTATAATCGCAGTCAGAAAAAAAATTACATCCATATCAACATTTTTATCAGCTCCGGACCTGTCGTTTTGGTCAAAAAATGAAAGATCGAAAAGTTCCTGTTTTTCTGCTTTAAACTCTAGGTACACATCCAAAATGCATTACTGAGATGAAAGAAGTTGATTCTGGTGCATGGTTTTGAAACTGCAGTCAGAAAAAAAATTACATCCATATCAACATTTTTATCAGCTCCGGACCTGTCGTTTTGGTCAAAAAATGAAAATTCTAAAAGTTCCTGTTTTTATGCTTTAAACTCCAGGTACACATCCAAAATGTATTACTGAGTTGAAAGAAGTTGATTCTGGTGCATGGTTTTGAAATCGCAGTCAGAATAAAAATTACATCCATATCAACATTTTTATCAGCTCCGGTTCTGTTGTTTTGGTCAAAAAATGAAAATTCTAAAAGTTCCTGTTTTTCTGCTTTAAACTCTAGGTACACATCCAAAATGCATTACTGAGATGAAAGAAGTTGATTCTGGTGCATGGTTTTATAATCGCAGTCAGAAAAAAAATTCCATCCATATCAACATTTTTATCAGCTCTGGACCTGTCGTTTTGGTCAAAAAATTAAAATTCTAAAAGTTCCTGTTTTTCTGCTTTAAACTCTAGGTACACATCCAAAATGTATTACTGAGTTGAAAGAAGTTGATTCTGGTGCATGGTTTTGAAACCGCAGTCAGAAAAAAAATTACATCCATATCAACATTTTTATCAGCTCCAGTCCTGTCGTTTTGGTCAAAAAATGAAAATTCTAAAAGTTTCTGTTTTTCTGCTTTAAACTCTAGGTACACATCCAAAATGAATTACTGAGTTAAAAGAAGTTGATTCTGGTGCATGGTTTTGAAACCGCAGTCAGAAAAAAAATTACATCCATATCAACATTTTTATCAGCTCCGGACCTGTCGTTTTGGTCAAAAAATGAAAATTCTAAAAGTTCCTTTTTTTCTGCTTTAAACTCTAGGTACACATCCAAAATGTATTACTGAGTTGAAAGAAGTTGATTCTGGTGCATGGTTTTGAAACCGCAGGCAGAAAAAAATTTACATCCATATCAACATTTTTATCAGCTCCGGACCTGTCGTTTTGGTCAAAAAATGAAAATTCTAAAAGTTCCTTTTTTTCTGCTTTAAACTCTAGGTACACATCCAAAATGTATTACTGAGTTGAAAGAAGTTGATTCTGGTGCATGGTTTTGAAACCGCAGTCAGAAAAAAAATTACATCCATATCAACATTTTTATCAGCTCCGGTCCTGTTGTTTTGGTCAAAAAATGAAAATTCTAAAAGTTCCTGTTTTTCTGCTTTAAACTCTAGGTACACATCAAAATGCATTACTGAGTTAAAAGAAGTGAATTCTGGTGCATGGTTTTATAATCGCAGTCAGAAAAAAAATTACATCCATATCAACATTTTTATCAGCTCCGGACCTGTCGTTTTGGTCAAAAAATTTAAATTCTAAAAGTTCCTGTTTTTCTGCTTTAAACTCTAGGTACACATCAAAATGCATTACTGAGTTGAAAGAAGTGAATTCTGGTGCATGGTTTTATAATCGCAGTCAGAAAAAAAATTACATCCATATCAACATTTTTATCAGCTCCGGACCTGTCGTTTTGGTCAAAAAATGAAAATTCTAAAACTTCCTGTTTTTCTGCTTTAAACTCTAGGTACACATCCAAAATGCATTACTGAGTTGAAAGAAGTGAATTCTGGTGCATGGTTTTGAAACCGCAGTCAGAAAAAAAATTACATCCATATCAACATTTTTATCAGCTCCGGACCTGTCGTTTTGGTCAAAAATTAAAATTCTAAAAGTTCCTGTTTTTCTGCTTTAAACTCTAGGTACACATCCAAAATGTATTACTGAGTTGAAAGAAGTTGATTCTGGTGCATGGTTTTGAAACCGCAGTCAGAAAAAAAATTACATCCATATCAACATTTTTATCAGCTCCGGTCCTGTTGTTTTGGTCAAAAAATGAAAATTCTAAAAGTTCCTGTTTTTCTGCTTTAAACTCTAGGTACAAATCCAAAATGTATTATTGAGTTGAAAGAAGTTGATTCTGGTGCATGGTTTTGAAATCGCAGTCAGAATAAAAATTACATCCATATCAACATTTTTATCAGCTCCGGTTCTGTTGTTTTGGTCAAAAAATGAAAATTCTAAAAGTTCCTGTTTTTCTGCTTTAAACTCTAGGTACACATCCAAAATGTATTACTGAGTTGAAAGAAGTTGATTCTGGTGCATGGTTTTGAAACCGCAGTCAGAAAAAAAATTACATCCATATCAACATTTTTATCAGCTCCGGTTCTGTTGTTTTGGTCAAAAAATGAAAATTCTAAAAGTTCCTGTTTTTCTGCTTTAAACTCTAGGTACACATCCAAAATGTATTACTGAGTTGAAAGAAGTTGATTCTGGTGCATGGTTTTGAAATCGCAGTCAGAATAAAAATTACATCCATATCAACATTTTTATCAGCTCCGGTTCTGTTGTTTTGGTCAAAAAATGAAAATTCTAAAAGTTCCTGTTTTTCTGCTTTAAACTCTAGGTACACATCCAAAATGTATTACTGAGTTGAAAGAAGTTGATTCTGGTGCATGGTTTTGAAATCGCAGTCAGAATAAAAATTACATCCATATCAACATTTTTATCAGCTCCAGTTCTGTTGTTTTGGTCAAAAAATGAAAATTCTAAAAGTTCCTGTTTTTCTGCTTTAAACTCTAGGTACACATCCAAAATGTATTACTGAGTTGAAAGAAGTTGATTCTGGTGCATGGTTTTGAAACCGCAGTCAGAAAAAAAATTACATCCATATCAACATTTTTATCAGCTCCGGACCTGTCGTTTTGGTCAAAAATTGAAAATTCTAAAAGTTCCTGTTTTTCTGCTTTAAACTCTAGGTACACATCCAAAATGCATTACTGAGTTGAAAGAAGTGAATTCTGGTGCATGGTTTTATAATCGCAGTCAGAAAAAAAATTACATCCATATCAACATTTTTATCAGCTCCGGACCTGTCGTTTTGGTCAAAAAATGAAAGATCGAAAAGTTCCTGTTTTTCTGCTTTAAACTCTAGGTACACATCCAAAATGCATTACTGAGATGAAAGAAGTTGATTCTGGTGCATGGTTTTGAAACTGCAGTCAGAAAAAAAATTACATCCATATCAACATTTTTATCAGCTCCGGACCTGTCGTTTTGGTCAAAAAATGAAAATTCTAAAAGTTCCTGTTTTTATGCTTTAAACTCCAGGTACACATCCAAAATGTATTACTGAGTTGAAAGAAGTTGATTCTGGTGCATGGTTTTGAAATCGCAGTCAGAATAAAAATTACATCCATATCAACATTTTTATCAGCTCCGGTTCTGTTGTTTTGGTCAAAAAATGAAAATTCTAAAAGTTCCTGTTTTTCTGCTTTAAACTCTAGGTACACATCCAAAATGCATTACTGAGATGAAAGAAGTTGATTCTGGTGCATGGTTTTATAATCGCAGTCAGAAAAAAAATTCCATCCATATCAACATTTTTATCAGCTCTGGACCTGTCGTTTTGGTCAAAAAATGAAAATTCTAAAAGTTCCTGTTTTTCTGCTTTAAACTCTAGGTACACATCCAAAATGTATTACTGAGTTGAAAGAAGTTG
Source organism: Crinia signifera (assembly GCF_055691185.1). Classification (NCBI taxonomy): domain Eukaryota; kingdom Metazoa; phylum Chordata; class Amphibia; order Anura; family Myobatrachidae; genus Crinia; species Crinia signifera. Next base: position 391,790 of record NW_028142600.1, read on the forward strand.
ATTCTGGTGCATGGTTTTGAAACCGCAGTCAGAAAAAAAATTACATCCATATCAACATTTTTATCAGCTCCAGTCCTGTCGTTTTGGTCAAAAAATGAAAATTCTAAAAGTTTCTGTTTTTCTGCTTTAAACTCTAGGTACACATCCAAAATGAATTACTGAGTTAAAAGAAGTTGATTCTGGTGCATGGTTTTGAAACCGCAGTCAGAAAAAAAATTACATCCATATCAACATTTTTATCAGCTCCGGACCTGTCGTTTTGGTCAAAAAATGAAAATTCTAAAAGTTCCTTTTTTTCTGCTTTAAACTCTAGGTACACATCCAAAATGTATTACTGAGTTGAAAGAAGTTGATTCTGGTGCATGGTTTTGAAACCGCAGGCAGAAAAAAATTTACATCCATATCAACATTTTTATCAGCTCCGGACCTGTCGTTTTGGTCAAAAAATGAAAATTCTAAAAGTTCCTTTTTTTCTGCTTTAAACTCTAGGTACACATCCAAAATGTATTACTGAGTTGAAAGAAGTTGATTCTGGTGCATGGTTTTGAAACCGCAGTCAGAAAAAAAATTACATCCATATCAACATTTTTATCAGCTCCGGTCCTGTTGTTTTGGTCAAAAAATGAAAATTCTAAAAGTTCCTGTTTTTCTGCTTTAAACTCTAGGTACACATCAAAATGCATTACTGAGTTAAAAGAAGTGAATTCTGGTGCATGGTTTTATAATCGCAGTCAGAAAAAAAATTACATCCATATCAACATTTTTATCAGCTCCGGACCTGTCGTTTTGGTCAAAAAATTTAAATTCTAAAAGTTCCTGTTTTTCTGCTTTAAACTCTAGGTACACATCAAAATGCATTACTGAGTTGAAAGAAGTGAATTCTGGTGCATGGTTTTATAATCGCAGTCAGAAAAAAAATTACATCCATATCAACATTTTTATCAGCTCCGGACCTGTCGTTTTGGTCAAAAAATGAAAATTCTAAAACTTCCTGTTTTTCTGCTTTAAACTCTAGGTACACATCCAAAATGCATTACTGAGTTGAAAGAAGTTGATTCTGGTGCATGGTTTTGAAACCGCAGTCAGAAAAAAAATTACATCCATATCAACATTTTTATCAGCTCCGGACCTGTCGTTTTGGTCAAAAATTGAAAATTCTAAAAGTTCCTGTTTTTCTGCTTTAAACTCTAGGTACACATCCAAAATGCATTACTGAGTTCAAAGAAGTGAATTCTGGTGCATGGTTTTGAAACCGCAGTCAGAAAAAAAATTACATCCATATCAACATTTTTATCAGCTCCGGACCTGTCGTTTTGGTCAAAAATGAAAATTCTAAAAGTTCCTGTTTTTCTGCTTTAAACTCTAGGTACACATCCAAAATGTATTACTGAGTTGAAAGAAGTTGATTCTGGTGCATGGTTTTGAAACCGCAGTCAGAAAAAAAATTACATCCATATCAACATTTTTATCAGCTCCGGTCCTGTTGTTTTGGTCAAAAAATGAAAATTCTAAAAGTTCCTGTTTTTCTGCTTTAAACTCTAGGTACAAATCCAAAATGTATTACTGAGTTGAAAGAAGTTGATTCTGGTGCATGGTTTTGAAATCGCAGTCAGAATAAAAATTACATCCATATCAACATTTTTATCAGCTCCGGTTCTGTTGTTTTGGTCAAAAAATGAAAATTCTAAAAGTTCCTGTTTTTCTGCTTTAAACTCTAGGTACACATCCAAAATGCATTACTGAGATGAAAGAAGTTGATTCTGGTGCATGGTTTTATAATCGCAGTCAGAAAAAAAATTACATCCATATCAACATTTTTATCAGCTCCGGACCTGTCGTTTTGGTCAAAAAATGAAAATTCTAAAACTTCCTGTTTTTATGCTTTAAACTCTAGGTACACATCCAAAATGTATAACTGAGTTGAAAGAAGTTGATTCTGGTGCATGGTTTTGAAACCGTAGTCAGAAAAAAAATACATCCATATCAACATTTTTATCAGCTCTGGACCTGTCGTTTTGGTCAAAAAATGAAAATTCTAAAAGTTCCTGTTTTTCTGCTTTAAACTCTAGGTACACATCCAAAATGTATTACTGAGTTGAAAGAAGTTGATTCTGGTGCATGGTTTTGAAACCGCAGTCAGAAAAAAAATTACATCCATATCAACATTTTTATCAGCTCCGGACCTGTCGTTTTGGTCAAAAATTGAAAATTCTAAAAGTTCCTGTTTTTCTGCTTTAAACTCTAGGTACACATCGAAAATGCATTACTGAGTTGAAAGAAGTGAATTCTGGTGCATGGTTTTATAATCGCAGTCAGAAAAAAAATTACATCCATATCAACATTTTTATCAGCTCCGGACCTGTCGTTTTGGTCAAAAAATGAAAATTCTAAAAGTTCCTGTTTTTCTGCTTTAAACTCTAGGTATACATCCAAAATGTATTACTGAGTTGAAAGAAGTTGATTCTGGTGCATGGTTTTGAAACCGCAGTCAGAAAAAAAATTACATCCATATCAACATTTTTATCAGCTCCGGTCCTGTTGTTTTGGTCAAAAAATGAAAATTCTAAAAGTTCCTGTTTTTCTGCTTTAAACTCTAGGTACACATCCAAAATGTATTACTGAGTTGAAAGAAGTTGATTCTGGTGCATGGTTTTGAAACCGCAGTCAGAAAAAAAATTACATCCATATCAACATTTTTATCAGCTCCGGACCTGTCTTTTTGGTCAAAAAATTAAAATTCTAAAAGTTCCTGTTTTTCTGCTTTAAACTCTAGGTACACATCAAAATGCATTACTGAGTTGAAAGAAGTGAATTCTGGTGCATAATTTTATAATCGCAGTCAGAAAAAAAATTACATCCATATCAACATTTTTATCAGCTCCGGACCTGTCGTTTTGGTCAAAAAATGAAAATTCTAAAACTTCCTGTTTTTATGCTTTAAACTCTAGGTACACATCCAAAATGTATTACTGAGTTGAAAGAAGTTGATTCTGGTGCATGGTTTTGAAACCGCAGTCAGAAAAAAAATTACATCCATATCAACATTTTTATCAGCTCCGGACCTGTCGTTTTGGTCAAAAATTGAAAATTCTAAAAGTTCCTGTTTTTCTGCTTTAAACTCTAGGTACACATCGAAAATGCATTACTGAGATGAAAGAAGTTGATTCTGGTGCATGGTTTTGAAACCACAGTCAGAAAAAAAATTACATCCATATCAACATTTTTATCAGCTCCGGACCTGTCGTTTTGGTCAAAAAATGAAAATTCTAAAAGTTCCTGTTTTTCTGCTTTAAACTCTAGGTACACATCAAAATGCATTACTGGGTTGAAAGAAGTGAATTCTGGTGCATGGTTTTATAATCGCAGTCAGAAAAAAAATTACATCCATATCAACATTTTTATCAGCTCCGGACCTGTCGTTTTGGTCAAAAAATGAAAATTCTAAAACTTCCTGTTTTTATGCTTTAAACTCTAGGTACACATCCAAAATGTATTACTGAGTTGAAAGAAGTTGATTCTGGTGCATGGTTTTGAAACCGCAGTCAGAAAAAAAAATACATCCATATCAACATTTTTATCAGCTCTGGACCTGTCGTTTTGGTCAAAAAATGAAAATTCTAAAAGTTCCTGTTTTTCTGCTTTAAACTCTAGGTACACATCCAAAATGTATTACTGAGTTGAAAGAAGTTGATTCTGGTGCATGGTTTTGAAACCGCAGTCAGAAAAAAAATTACATCCATATCAACATTTTTATCAGCTCCGGACCTGTCGTTTTGGTCAAAAATTGAAAATTCTAAAAGTTCCTGTTTTTCTGCTTTAAACTCTAGGTACACATCCAAAATGCATTACTGAGTTGAAAGAAGTGAATTCTGGTGCATGGTTTTATAATCGCAGTCAGAAAAAAAATTACATCCATATCAACATTTTTATCAGCTCCGGACCTGTCGTTTTGGTCAAAAAATGAAAGATCGAAAAGTTCCTGTTTTTCTGCTTTAAACTCTAGGTACACATCCAAAATGCATTACTGAGATGAAAGAAGTTGATTCTGGTGCATGGTTTTGAAACTGCAGTCAGAAAAAAAATTACATCCATATCAACATTTTTATCAGCTCCGGACCTGTCGTTTTGGTCAAAAAATGAAAATTCTAAAAGTTCCTGTTTTTATGCTTTAAACTCCAGGTACACATCCAAAATGTATTACTGAGTTGAAAGAAGTTGATTCTGGTGCATGGTTTTGAAATCGCAGTCAGAATAAAAATTACATCCATATCAACATTTTTATCAGCTCCGGTTCTGTTGTTTTGGTCAAAAAATGAAAATTCTAAAAGTTCCTGTTTTTCTGCTTTAAACTCTAGGTACACATCCAAAATGCATTACTGAGATGAAAGAAGTTGATTCTGGTGCATGGTTTTATAATCGCAGTCAGAAAAAAAATTCCATCCATATCAACATTTTTATCAGCTCTGGACCTGTCGTTTTGGTCAAAAAATTAAAATTCTAAAAGTTCCTGTTTTTCTGCTTTAAACTCTAGGTACACATCCAAAATGTATTACTGAGTTGAAAGAAGTTGATTCTGGTGCATGGTTTTGAAACCGCAGTCAGAAAAAAAATTACATCCATATCAACATTTTTATCAGCTCCAGTCCTGTCGTTTTGGTCAAAAAATGAAAATTCTAAAAGTTTCTGTTTTTCTGCTTTAAACTCTAGGTACACATCCAAAATGAATTACTGAGTTAAAAGAAGTTGATTCTGGTGCATGGTTTTGAAACCGCAGTCAGAAAAAAAATTACATCCATATCAACATTTTTATCAGCTCCGGACCTGTCGTTTTGGTCAAAAAATGAAAATTCTAAAAGTTCCTTTTTTTCTGCTTTAAACTCTAGGTACACATCCAAAATGTATTACTGAGTTGAAAGAAGTTGATTCTGGTGCATGGTTTTGAAACCGCAGGCAGAAAAAAATTTACATCCATATCAACATTTTTATCAGCTCCGGACCTGTCGTTTTGGTCAAAAAATGAAAATTCTAAAAGTTCCTTTTTTTCTGCTTTAAACTCTAGGTACACATCCAAAATGTATTACTGAGTTGAAAGAAGTTGATTCTGGTGCATGGTTTTGAAACCGCAGTCAGAAAAAAAATTACATCCATATCAACATTTTTATCAGCTCCGGTCCTGTTGTTTTGGTCAAAAAATGAAAATTCTAAAAGTTCCTGTTTTTCTGCTTTAAACTCTAGGTACACATCAAAATGCATTACTGAGTTAAAAGAAGTGAATTCTGGTGCATGGTTTTATAATCGCAGTCAGAAAAAAAATTACATCCATATCAACATTTTTATCAGCTCCGGACCTGTCGTTTTGGTCAAAAAATTTAAATTCTAAAAGTTCCTGTTTTTCTGCTTTAAACTCTAGGTACACATCAAAATGCATTACTGAGTTGAAAGAAGTGAATTCTGGTGCATGGTTTTATAATCGCAGTCAGAAAAAAAATTACATCCATATCAACATTTTTATCAGCTCCGGACCTGTCGTTTTGGTCAAAAAATGAAAATTCTAAAACTTCCTGTTTTTCTGCTTTAAACTCTAGGTACACATCCAAAATGCATTACTGAGTTGAAAGAAGTGAATTCTGGTGCATGGTTTTGAAACCGCAGTCAGAAAAAAAATTACATCCATATCAACATTTTTATCAGCTCCGGACCTGTCGTTTTGGTCAAAAAATGAAAATTCTAAAAGTTCCTGTTTTTCTGCTTTAAACTCTAGGTACACATCAAAATGCATTACTGGGTTGAAAGAAGTGAATTCTGGTGCATGGTTTTATAATCGCAGTCAGAAAAAAAATTACATCCATATCAACATTTTTATCAGCTCCGGACCTGTCGTTTTGGTCAAAAAATGAAAATTCTAAAACTTCCTGTTTTTATGCTTTAAACTCTAGGTACACATCCAAAATGTATTACTGAGTTGAAAGAAGTTGATTCTGGTGCATGGTTTTGAAACCGCAGTCAGAAAAAAAAATACATCCATATCAACATTTTTATCAGCTCTGGACCTGTCGTTTTGGTCAAAAAATGAAAATTCTAAAAGTTCCTGTTTTTCTGCTTTAAACTCTAGGTACACATCCAAAATGTATTACTGAGTTGAAAGAAGTTGATTCTGGTGCATGGTTTTGAAACCGCAGTCAGAAAAAAAATTACATCCATATCAACATTTTTATCAGCTCCGGACCTGTCGTTTTGGTCAAAAATTGAAAATTCTAAAAGTTCCTGTTTTTCTGCTTTAAACTCTAGGTACACATCCAAAATGCATTACTGAGTTGAAAGAAGTGAATTCTGATGCATGGTTTTATAATCGCAGTCAGAAAAAAAATTACATCCATATCAACATTTTTATCAGCTCCGGACCTGTCGTTTTGGTCAAAAAATGAAAGATCGAAAAGTTCCTGTTTTTCTGCTTTAAACTCTAGGTACACATCCAAAATGCATTACTGAGATGAAAGAAGTTGATTCTGGTGCATGGTTTTGAAACTGCAGTCAGAAAAAAAATTACATCCATATCAACATTTTTATCAGCTCCGGACCTGTCGTTTTGGTCAAAAAATGAAAATTCTAAAAGTTCCTGTTTTTATGCTTTAAACTCCAGGTACACATCCAAAATGTATTACTGAGTTGAAAGAAGTTGATTCTGGTGCATGGTTTTGAAATCGCAGTCAGAATAAAAATTACATCCATATCAACATTTTTATCAGCTCCGGTTCTGTTGTTTTGGTCAAAAAATGAAAATTCTAAAAGTTCCTGTTTTTCTGCTTTAAACTCTAGGTACACATCCAAAATGCATTACTGAGATGAAAGAAGTTGATTCTGGTGCATGGTTTTATAATCGCAGTCAGAAAAAAAATTCCATCCATATCAACATTTTTATCAGCTCTGGACCTGTCGTTTTGGTCAAAAAATTAAAATTCTAAAAGTTCCTGTTTTTCTGCTTTAAACTCTAGGTACACATCCAAAATGTATTACTGAGTTGAAAGAAGTTGATTCTGGTGCATGGTTTTGAAACCGCAGTCAGAAAAAAAATTACATCCATATCAACATTTTTATCAGCTCCAGTCCTGTCGTTTTGGTCAAAAAATGAAAATTCTAAAAGTTTCTGTTTTTCTGCTTTAAACTCTAGGTACACATCCAAAATGAATTACTGAGTTAAAAGAAGTTGATTCTGGTGCATGGTTTTGAAACCGCAGTCAGAAAAAAAATTACATCCATATCAACATTTTTATCAGCTCCGGACCTGTCGTTTTGGTCAAAAAATGAAAATTCTAAAAGTTCCTTTTTTTCTGCTTTAAACTCTAGGTACACATCCAAAATGTATTACTGAGTTGAAAGAAGTTGATTCTGGTGCATGGTTTTGAAACCGCAGGCAGAAAAAAATTTACATCCATATCAACATTTTTATCAGCTCCGGACCTGTCGTTTTGGTCAAAAAATGAAAATTCTAAAAGTTCCTTTTTTTCTGCTTTAAACTCTAGGTACACATCCAAAATGTATTACTGAGTTGAAAGAAGTTGATTCTGGTGCATGGTTTTGAAACCGCAGTCAGAAAAAAAATTACATCCATATCAACATTTTTATCAGCTCCGGTCCTGTTGTTTTGGTCAAAAAATGAAAATTCTAAAAGTTCCTGTTTTTCTGCTTTAAACTCTAGGTACACATCAAAATGCATTACTGAGTTAAAAGAAGTGAATTCTGGTGCATGGTTTTATAATCGCAGTCAGAAAAAAAATTACATCCATATCAACATTTTTATCAGCTCCGGACCTGTCGTTTTGGTCAAAAAATTTAAATTCTAAAAGTTCCTGTTTTTCTGCTTTAAACTCTAGGTACACATCAAAATGCATTACTGAGTTGAAAGAAGTGAATTCTGGTGCATGGTTTTATAATCGCAGTCAGAAAAAAAATTACATCCATATCAACATTTTTATCAGCTCCGGACCTGTCGTTTTGGTCAAAAAATGAAAATTCTAAAACTTCCTGTTTTTCTGCTTTAAACTCTAGGTACACATCCAAAATGCATTACTGAGTTGAAAGAAGTGAATTCTGGTGCATGGTTTTGAAACCGCAGTCAGAAAAAAAATTACATCCATATCAACATTTTTATCAGCTCCGGTCCTGTTGTTTTGGTCAAAAAATGAAAATTCTAAAAGTTCCTGTTTTTCTGCTTTAAACTCTAGGTACAAATCCAAAATGTATTACTGAGTTGAAAGAAGTTGATTCTGGTGCATGGTTTTGAAATCGCAGTCAGAATAAAAATTACATCCATATCAACATTTTTATCAGCTCCGGTTCTGTTGTTTTGGTCAAAAAATGAAAATTCTAAAAGTTCCTGTTTTTCTGCTTTAAACTCTAGGTACACATCCAAAATGTATTACTGAGTTGAAAGAAGTTGATTCTGGTGCATGGTTTTGAAACCGCAGTCAGAAAAAAAATTACATCCATATCAACATTTTTATCAGCTCCGGTCCTGTTGTTTTGGTCAAAAAATGAAAATTCTAAAAGTTCCTGTTTTTCTGCTTTAAACTCTAGGTACACATCCAAAATGTATTACTGAGTTGAAAGAAGTTGATTCTGGTGCATGGTTTTGAAATCGCAGTCAGAATAAAAATTACATCCATATCAACATTTTTATCAGCTCCAGTTCTGTTGTTTTGGTCAAAAAATGAAAATTCTAAAAGTTCCTGTTTTTCTGCTTTAAACTCTAGGTACACATCCAAAATGCATTACTGAGATGAAAGAAGTTGATTCTAATGCATGGTTTTATAATCACAGTCAGAAAAAAAATTACATCCATATCAACATTTTTATCAGCTCCGGACCTGTCGTTTTGGTCAAAAAATGAAAATTCTAAAAGTTCCTGTTTTTCTGCTTTAAACTCTAGGTACACATCCAAAATGCATTACTGAGATGAAAGAAGTTGATTCTGGTGCATGGTTTTATAATCGCAGTCAGAAAAAAAATTCCATCCATATCAACATTTTTATCAGCTCCGGACCTGTCGTTTTGGTCAAAAAATGAAAATTCTAAAACTTCCTGTTTTTATGCTTTAAACTCTAGGTACACATCCAAAATGCATTACTGAGTTGAAATAAGTGAATTCTGGTGCATGGTTTTATAATCGCAGTCAGAAAAAAAATTACATCCATATCAACATTTTTATCAGCTCCGGACCTGTCGTTTTGGTCAAAAAATGAAAGATCGAAAAGTTCCTGTTTTTCTGCTTTAAACTCTAGGTACACATCCAAAATGCATTACTGAGATGAAAGAAGTTGATTCTGGTGCATGGTTTTGAAACTGCAGTCAGAAAAAAAATTACATCCATATCAACATTTTTATCAGCTCCGGTCCTGTCGTTTTGGTCAAAAAATGAAAATTCTAAAACTTCCTGTTTTTCTGCTTTAAACTCTAGGTACACATCCAAAATGCATTACTGAGTTGAAAGAAGTGAATTCTGGTGCATGGTTTTGAAACCGCAGTCAGAAAAAAAATTACATCCATATCAACATTTTTATCAGCTCCGGACCTGTCGTTTTGGTCAAAAAATGAAAATTCTAAAAGTTCCTGTTTTTCTGCTTTAAACTCTAGGTACACATCCAAAATGTATTACTGAGTTGAAAGAAGTTGATTCTGGTGCATGGTTTTGAAACCGCAGTCAGAAAAAAAATTACATCCATATCAACATTTTTATCAGCTCCGGTCCTGTTGTTTTGGTCAAAAAATGAAAATTCTAAAAGTTCCTGTTTTTCTGCTTTAAACTCTAGGTACACATCCAAAATGTATTACTGAGTTGAAAGAAGTTGATTCTGGTGCATGGTTTTGAAATCGCAGTCAGAATAAAAATTACATCCATATCAACATTTTTATCAGCTCCAGTTCTGTTGTTTTGGTCAAAAAATGAAAATTCTAAAAGTTCCTGTTTTTCTGCTTTAAACTCTAGGTACACATCCAAAATGCATTACTGAGATGAAAGAAGTTGATTCTAATGCAAGGTTTTATAATCGCAGTCAGAAAAAAAATTACATCCATATCAACATTTTTATCAGCTCCGGACCTGTCGTTTTGGTCAAAAATTGAAAATTCTAAAAGTTCCTGTTTTTCTGCTTTAAACTCTAGGTACACATCCAAAATGCATTACTGAGTTCAAAGAAGTGAATTCTGGTGCATGGTTTTGAAACCGCAGTCAGAAAAAAAATTACATCCATATCAACATTTTTATCAGCTCCGGACCTGTCGTTTTGGTCAAAAATGAAAATTCTAAAAGTTCCTGTTTTTCTGCTTTAAACTCTAGGTACACATCCAAAATGTATTACTGAGTTGAAAGAAGTTGATTCTGGTGCATGGTTTTGAAACCGCAGTCAGAAAAAAAATTACATCCATATCAACATTTTTATCAGCTCCGGTCCTGTTGTTTTGGTCAAAAAATGAAAATTCTAAAAGTTCCTGTTTTTCTGCTTTAAACTCTAGGTACAAATCCAAAATGTATTACTGAGTTGAAAGAAGTTGATTCTGGTGCATGGTTTTGAAATCGCAGTCAGAATAAAAATTACATCCATATCAACATTTTTATCAGCTCCGGTTCTGTTGTTTTGGTCAAAAAATGAAAATTCTAAAAGTTCCTGTTTTTCTGCTTTAAACTCTAGGTACACATCCAAAATGCATTACTGAGATGAAAGAAGTTGATTCTGGTGCATGGTTTTATAATCGCAGTCAGAAAAAAAATTACATCCATATCAACATTTTTATCAGCTCCGGACCTGTCGTTTTGGTCAAAAAATGAAAATTCTAAAACTTCCTGTTTTTATGCTTTAAACTCTAGGTACACATCCAAAATGTATAACTGAGTTGAAAGAAGTTGATTCTGGTGCATGGTTTTGAAACCGTAGTCAGAAAAAAAATACATCCATATCAACATTTTTATCAGCTCTGGACCTGTCGTTTTGGTCAAAAAATGAAAATTCTAAAAGTTCCTGTTTTTCTGCTTTAAACTCTAGGTACACATCCAAAATGTATTACTGAGTTGAAAGAAGTTGATTCTGGTGCATGGTTTTGAAACCGCAGTCAGAAAAAAAATTACATCCATATCAACATTTTTATCAGCTCCGGACCTGTCGTTTTGGTCAAAAATTGAAAATTCTAAAAGTTCCTGTTTTTCTGCTTTAAACTCTAGGTACACATCGAAAATGCATTACTGAGTTGAAAGAAGTGAATTCTGGTGCATGGTTTTATAATCGCAGTCAGAAAAAAAATTACATCCATATCAACATTTTTATCAGCTCCGGACCTGTCGTTTTGGTCAAAAAATGAAAATTCTAAAAGTTCCTGTTTTTCTGCTTTAAACTCTAGGTATACATCCAAAATGTATTACTGAGTTGAAAGAAGTTGATTCTGGTGCATGGTTTTGAAACCGCAGTCAGAAAAAAAATTACATCCATATCAACATTTTTATCAGCTCCGGTCCTGTTGTTTTGGTCAAAAAATGAAAATTCTAAAAGTTCCTGTTTTTCTGCTTTAAACTCTAGGTACACATCCAAAATGTATTACTGAGTTGAAAGAAGTTGATTCTGGTGCATGGTTTTGAAACCGCAGTCAGAAAAAAAATTACATCCATATCAACATTTTTATCAGCTCCGGACCTGTCTTTTTGGTCAAAAAATTAAAATTCTAAAAGTTCCTGTTTTTCTGCTTTAAACTCTAGGTACACATCAAAATGCATTACTGAGTTGAAAGAAGTGAATTCTGGTGCATAATTTTATAATCGCAGTCAGAAAAAAAATTACATCCATATCAACATTTTTATCAGCTCCGGACCTGTCGTTTTGGTCAAAAAATGAAAATTCTAAAACTTCCTGTTTTTATGCTTTAAACTCTAGGTACACATCCAAAATGTATTACTGAGTTGAAAGAAGTTGATTCTGGTGCATGGTTTTGAAACCGCAGTCAGAAAAAAAATTACATCCATATCAACATTTTTATCAGCTCCGGACCTGTCGTTTTGGTCAAAAATTGAAAATTCTAAAAGTTCCTGTTTTTCTGCTTTAAACTCTAGGTACACATCGAAAATGCATTACTGAGATGAAAGAAGTTGATTCTGGTGCATGGTTTTGAAACCACAGTCAGAAAAAAAATTACATCCATATCAACATTTTTATCAGCTCCGGACCTGTCGTTTTGGTCAAAAAATGAAAATTCTAAAAGTTCCTGTTTTTCTGCTTTAAACTCTAGGTACACATCAAAATGCATTACTGAGTTGAAAGAAGTGAATTCTGGTGCATGGTTTTATAATCGCAGTCAGAAAAAAAATTACATCCATATCAACATTTTTATCAGCTCCGGACCTGTCGTTTTGGTCAAAAAATGAAAATTCTAAAACTTCCTGTTTTTATGCTTTAAACTCTAGGTACACATCCAAAATGTATTACTGAGTTGAAAGAAGTTGATTCTGGTGCATGGTTTTGAAACCGCAGTCAGAAAAAAAAATACATCCATATCAACATTTTTATCAGCTCTGGACCTGTCGTTTTGGTCAAAAAATGAAAATTCTAAAAGTTCCTGTTTTTCTGCTTTAAACTCTAGGTACACATCCAAAATGTATTACTGAGTTGAAAGAAGTTGATTCTGGTGCATGGTTTTGAAACCGCAGTCAGAAAAAAAATTACATCCATATCAACATTTTTATCAGCTCCGGACCTGTCGTTTTGGTCAAAAATTGAAAATTCTAAAAGTTCCTGTTTTTCTGCTTTAAACTCTAGGTACACATCCAAAATGCATTACTGAGTTGAAAGAAGTGAATTCTGGTGCATGGTTTTATAATCGCAGTCAGAAAAAAAATTACATCCATATCAACATTTTTATCAGCTCCGGACCTGTCGTTTTGGTCAAAAAATGAAAGATCGAAAAGTTCCTGTTTTTCTGCTTTAAACTCTAGGTACACATCCAAAATGCATTACTGAGATGAAAGAAGTTGATTCTGGTGCATGGTTTTGAAACTGCAGTCAGAAAAAAAATTACATCCATATCAACATTTTTATCAGCTCCGGACCTGTCGTTTTGGTCAAAAAATGAAAATTCTAAAAGTTCCTGTTTTTATGCTTTAAACTCCAGGTACACATCCAAAATGTATTACTGAGTTGAAAGAAGTTGATTCTGGTGCATGGTTTTGAAATCGCAGTCAGAATAAAAATTACATCCATATCAACATTTTTATCAGCTCCGGTTCTGTTGTTTTGGTCAAAAAATGAAAATTCTAAAAGTTCCTGTTTTTCTGCTTTAAACTCTAGGTACACATCCAAAATGCATTACTGAGATGAAAGAAGTTGATTCTGGTGCATGGTTTTATAATCGCAGTCAGAAAAAAAATTCCATCCATATCAACATTTTTATCAGCTCTGGACCTGTCGTTTTGGTCAAAAAATTAAAATTCTAAAAGTTCCTGTTTTTCTGCTTTAAACTCTAGGTACACATCCAAAATGTATTACTGAGTTGAAAGAAGTTGATTCTGGTGCATGGTTTTGAAACCGCAGTCAGAAAAAAAATTACATCCATATCAACATTTTTATCAGCTCCAGTCCTGTCGTTTTGGTCAAAAAATGAAAATTCTAAAAGTTTCTGTTTTTCTGCTTTAAACTCTAGGTACACATCCAAAATGAATTACTGAGTTAAAAGAAGTTGATTCTGGTGCATGGTTTTGAAACCGCAGTCAGAAAAAAAATTACATCCATATCAACATTTTTATCAGCTCCGGACCTGTCGTTTTGGTCAAAAAATGAAAATTCTAAAAGTTCCTTTTTTTCTGCTTTAAACTCTAGGTACACATCCAAAATGTATTACTGAGTTGAAAGAAGTTGATTCTGGTGCATGGTTTTGAAACCGCAGGCAGAAAAAAATTTACATCCATATCAACATTTTTATCAGCTCCGGACCTGTCGTTTTGGTCAAAAAATGAAAATTCTAAAAGTTCCTTTTTTTCTGCTTTAAACTCTAGGTACACATCCAAAATGTATTACTGAGTTGAAAGAAGTTGATTCTGGTGCATGGTTTTGAAACCGCAGTCAGAAAAAAAATTACATCCATATCAACATTTTTATCAGCTCCGGTCCTGTTGTTTTGGTCAAAAAATGAAAATTCTAAAAGTTCCTGTTTTTCTGCTTTAAACTCTAGGTACACATCAAAATGCATTACTGAGTTAAAAGAAGTGAATTCTGGTGCATGGTTTTATAATCGCAGTCAGAAAAAAAATTACATCCATATCAACATTTTTATCAGCTCCGGACCTGTCGTTTTGGTCAAAAAATTTAAATTCTAAAAGTTCCTGTTTTTCTGCTTTAAACTCTAGGTACACATCAAAATGCATTACTGAGTTGAAAGAAGTGAATTCTGGTGCATGGTTTTATAATCGCAGTCAGAAAAAAAATTACATCCATATCAACATTTTTATCAGCTCCGGACCTGTCGTTTTGGTCAAAAAATGAAAATTCTAAAACTTCCTGTTTTTCTGCTTTAAACTCTAGGTACACATCCAAAATGCATTACTGAGTTGAAAGAAGTGAATTCTGGTGCATGGTTTTGAAACCGCAGTCAGAAAAAAAATTACATCCATATCAACATTTTTATCAGCTCCGGACCTGTCGTTTTGGTCAAAAATTAAAATTCTAAAAGTTCCTGTTTTTCTGCTTTAAACTCTAGGTACACATCCAAAATGTATTACTGAGTTGAAAGAAGTTGATTCTGGTGCATGGTTTTGAAACCGCAGTCAGAAAAAAAATTACATCCATATCAACATTTTTATCAGCTCCGGTCCTGTTGTTTTGGTCAAAAAATGAAAATTCTAAAAGTTCCTGTTTTTCTGCTTTAAACTCTAGGTACAAATCCAAAATGTATTATTGAGTTGAAAGAAGTTGATTCTGGTGCATGGTTTTGAAATCGCAGTCAGAATAAAAATTACATCCATATCAACATTTTTATCAGCTCCGGTTCTGTTGTTTTGGTCAAAAAATGAAAATTCTAAAAGTTCCTGTTTTTCTGCTTTAAACTCTAGGTACACATCCAAAATGTATTACTGAGTTGAAAGAAGTTGATTCTGGTGCATGGTTTTGAAACCGCAGTCAGAAAAAAAATTACATCCATATCAACATTTTTATCAGCTCCGGTTCTGTTGTTTTGGTCAAAAAATGAAAATTCTAAAAGTTCCTGTTTTTCTGCTTTAAACTCTAGGTACACATCCAAAATGTATTACTGAGTTGAAAGAAGTTGATTCTGGTGCATGGTTTTGAAATCGCAGTCAGAATAAAAATTACATCCATATCAACATTTTTATCAGCTCCGGTTCTGTTGTTTTGGTCAAAAAATGAAAATTCTAAAAGTTCCTGTTTTTCTGCTTTAAACTCTAGGTACACATCCAAAATGTATTACTGAGTTGAAAGAAGTTGATTCTGGTGCATGGTTTTGAAATCGCAGTCAGAATAAAAATTACATCCATATCAACATTTTTATCAGCTCCAGTTCTGTTGTTTTGGTCAAAAAATGAAAATTCTAAAAGTTCCTGTTTTTCTGCTTTAAACTCTAGGTACACATCCAAAATGTATTACTGAGTTGAAAGAAGTTGATTCTGGTGCATGGTTTTGAAACCGCAGTCAGAAAAAAAATTACATCCATATCAACATTTTTATCAGCTCCGGACCTGTCGTTTTGGTCAAAAATTGAAAATTCTAAAAGTTCCTGTTTTTCTGCTTTAAACTCTAGGTACACATCCAAAATGCATTACTGAGTTGAAAGAAGTGAATTCTGGTGCATGGTTTTATAATCGCAGTCAGAAAAAAAATTACATCCATATCAACATTTTTATCAGCTCCGGACCTGTCGTTTTGGTCAAAAAATGAAAGATCGAAAAGTTCCTGTTTTTCTGCTTTAAACTCTAGGTACACATCCAAAATGCATTACTGAGATGAAAGAAGTTGATTCTGGTGCATGGTTTTGAAACTGCAGTCAGAAAAAAAATTACATCCATATCAACATTTTTATCAGCTCCGGACCTGTCGTTTTGGTCAAAAAATGAAAATTCTAAAAGTTCCTGTTTTTATGCTTTAAACTCCAGGTACACATCCAAAATGTATTACTGAGTTGAAAGAAGTTGATTCTGGTGCATGGTTTTGAAATCGCAGTCAGAATAAAAATTACATCCATATCAACATTTTTATCAGCTCCGGTTCTGTTGTTTTGGTCAAAAAATGAAAATTCTAAAAGTTCCTGTTTTTCTGCTTTAAACTCTAGGTACACATCCAAAATGCATTACTGAGATGAAAGAAGTTGATTCTGGTGCATGGTTTTATAATCGCAGTCAGAAAAAAAATTCCATCCATATCAACATTTTTATCAGCTCTGGACCTGTCGTTTTGGTCAAAAAATGAAAATTCTAAAAGTTCCTGTTTTTCTGCTTTAAACTCTAGGTACACATCCAAAATGTATTACTGAGTTGAAAGAAGTTGATTCTGGTGCATGGTTTTGAAACCGCAGTCAGAAAAAAAATTACATCCATATCAACATTTTTATCAGCTCCAGTCCTGTCGTTTTGGTCAAAAAATGAAAATTCTAAAAGTTTCTGTTTTTCTGCTTTAAACTCTAGGTACACATCCAAAATGAATTACTGAGTTAAAAGAAGTTGATTCTGGTGCATGGTTTTGAAACCGCAGTCAGAAAAAAAATTACATCCATATCAACATTTTTATCAGCTCCGGACCTGTCGTTTTGGTCAAAAAATGAAAATTCTAAAAGTTCCTTTTTTTCTGCTTTAAACTCTAGGTACACATCCAAAATGTATTACTGAGTTGAAAGAAGTTGATTCTGGTGCATGGTTTTGAAACCGCAGGCAGAAAAAAATTTACATCCATATCAACATTTTTATCAGCTCCGGACCTGTCGTTTTGGTCAAAAAATGAAAATTCTAAAAGTTCC
This sequence comes from Crinia signifera, assembly GCF_055691185.1. NCBI lineage: Eukaryota > Metazoa > Chordata > Amphibia > Anura > Myobatrachidae > Crinia > Crinia signifera. Next base: position 408,782 of record NW_028142600.1, read on the forward strand.
TTTTTTTCTGCTTTAAACTCTAGGTACACATCCAAAATGTATTACTGAGTTGAAAGAAGTTGATTCTGGTGCATGGTTTTGAAACCGCAGTCAGAAAAAAAATTACATCCATATCAACATTTTTATCAGCTCCGGTCCTGTTGTTTTGGTCAAAAAATGAAAATTCTAAAAGTTCCTGTTTTTCTGCTTTAAACTCTAGGTACACATCAAAATGCATTACTGAGTTAAAAGAAGTGAATTCTGGTGCATGGTTTTATAATCGCAGTCAGAAAAAAAATTACATCCATATCAACATTTTTATCAGCTCCGGACCTGTCGTTTTGGTCAAAAAATTTAAATTCTAAAAGTTCCTGTTTTTCTGCTTTAAACTCTAGGTACACATCAAAATGCATTACTGAGTTGAAAGAAGTGAATTCTGGTGCATGGTTTTATAATCGCAGTCAGAAAAAAAATTACATCCGTATCAACATTTTTATCAGCTCCGGACCTGTCGTTTTGGTCAAAAAATGAAAATTCTAAAACTTCCTGTTTTTCTGCTTTAAACTCTAGGTACACATCCAAAATGCATTACTGAGTTGAAAGAAGTTGATTCTGGTGCATGGTTTTGAAACCGCAGTCAGAAAAAAAATTACATCCATATCAACATTTTTATCAGCTCCGGACCTGTCGTTTTGGTCAAAAATTGAAAATTCTAAAAGTTCCTGTTTTTCTGCTTTAAACTCTAGGTACACATCCAAAATGCATTACTGAGTTCAAAGAAGTGAATTCTGGTGCATGGTTTTGAAACCGCAGTCAGAAAAAAAATTACATCCATATCAACATTTTTATCAGCTCCGGACCTGTCGTTTTGGTCAAAAATGAAAATTCTAAAAGTTCCTGTTTTTCTGCTTTAAACTCTAGGTACACATCCAAAATGTATTACTGAGTTGAAAGAAGTTGATTCTGGTGCATGGTTTTGAAACCGCAGTCAGAAAAAAAATTACATCCATATCAACATTTTTATCAGCTCCGGTCCTGTTGTTTTGGTCAAAAAATGAAAATTCTAAAAGTTCCTGTTTTTCTGCTTTAAACTCTAGGTACAAATCCAAAATGTATTACTGAGTTGAAAGAAGTTGATTCTGGTGCATGGTTTTGAAATCGCAGTCAGAATAAAAATTACATCCATATCAACATTTTTATCAGCTCCGGTTCTGTTGTTTTGGTCAAAAAATGAAAATTCTAAAAGTTCCTGTTTTTCTGCTTTAAACTCTAGGTACACATCCAAAATGCATTACTGAGATGAAAGAAGTTGATTCTGGTGCATGGTTTTATAATCGCAGTCAGAAAAAAAATTACATCCATATCAACATTTTTATCAGCTCCGGACCTGTCGTTTTGGTCAAAAAATGAAAATTCTAAAACTTCCTGTTTTTATGCTTTAAACTCTAGGTACACATCCAAAATGTATAACTGAGTTGAAAGAAGTTGATTCTGGTGCATGGTTTTGAAACCGTAGTCAGAAAAAAAATACATCCATATCAACATTTTTATCAGCTCTGGACCTGTCGTTTTGGTCAAAAAATGAAAATTCTAAAAGTTCCTGTTTTTCTGCTTTAAACTCTAGGTACACATCCAAAATGTATTACTGAGTTGAAAGAAGTTGATTCTGGTGCATGGTTTTGAAACCGCAGTCAGAAAAAAAATTACATCCATATCAACATTTTTATCAGCTCCGGACCTGTCGTTTTGGTCAAAAATTGAAAATTCTAAAAGTTCCTGTTTTTCTGCTTTAAACTCTAGGTACACATCGAAAATGCATTACTGAGTTGAAAGAAGTGAATTCTGGTGCATGGTTTTATAATCGCAGTCAGAAAAAAAATTACATCCATATCAACATTTTTATCAGCTCCGGACCTGTCGTTTTGGTCAAAAAATGAAAATTCTAAAAGTTCCTGTTTTTCTGCTTTAAACTCTAGGTATACATCCAAAATGTATTACTGAGTTGAAAGAAGTTGATTCTGGTGCATGGTTTTGAAACCGCAGTCAGAAAAAAAATTACATCCATATCAACATTTTTATCAGCTCCGGTCCTGTTGTTTTGGTCAAAAAATGAAAATTCTAAAAGTTCCTGTTTTTCTGCTTTAAACTCTAGGTACACATCCAAAATGTATTACTGAGTTGAAAGAAGTTGATTCTGGTGCATGGTTTTGAAACCGCAGTCAGAAAAAAAATTACATCCATATCAACATTTTTATCAGCTCCGGACCTGTCTTTTTGGTCAAAAAATTAAAATTCTAAAAGTTCCTGTTTTTCTGCTTTAAACTCTAGGTACACATCAAAATGCATTACTGAGTTGAAAGAAGTGAATTCTGGTGCATAATTTTATAATCGCAGTCAGAAAAAAAATTACATCCATATCAACATTTTTATCAGCTCCGGACCTGTCGTTTTGGTCAAAAAATGAAAATTCTAAAACTTCCTGTTTTTATGCTTTAAACTCTAGGTACACATCCAAAATGTATTACTGAGTTGAAAGAAGTTGATTCTGGTGCATGGTTTTGAAACCGCAGTCAGAAAAAAAATTACATCCATATCAACATTTTTATCAGCTCCGGACCTGTCGTTTTGGTCAAAAATTGAAAATTCTAAAAGTTCCTGTTTTTCTGCTTTAAACTCTAGGTACACATCGAAAATGCATTACTGAGATGAAAGAAGTTGATTCTGGTGCATGGTTTTGAAACCACAGTCAGAAAAAAAATTACATCCATATCAACATTTTTATCAGCTCCGGACCTGTCGTTTTGGTCAAAAAATGAAAATTCTAAAAGTTCCTGTTTTTCTGCTTTAAACTCTAGGTACACATCAAAATGCATTACTGGGTTGAAAGAAGTGAATTCTGGTGCATGGTTTTATAATCGCAGTCAGAAAAAAAATTACATCCATATCAACATTTTTATCAGCTCCGGACCTGTCGTTTTGGTCAAAAAATGAAAATTCTAAAACTTCCTGTTTTTATGCTTTAAACTCTAGGTACACATCCAAAATGTATTACTGAGTTGAAAGAAGTTGATTCTGGTGCATGGTTTTGAAACCGCAGTCAGAAAAAAAAATACATCCATATCAACATTTTTATCAGCTCTGGACCTGTCGTTTTGGTCAAAAAATGAAAATTCTAAAAGTTCCTGTTTTTCTGCTTTAAACTCTAGGTACACATCCAAAATGTATTACTGAGTTGAAAGAAGTTGATTCTGGTGCATGGTTTTGAAACCGCAGTCAGAAAAAAAATTACATCCATATCAACATTTTTATCAGCTCCGGACCTGTCGTTTTGGTCAAAAATTGAAAATTCTAAAAGTTCCTGTTTTTCTGCTTTAAACTCTAGGTACACATCCAAAATGCATTACTGAGTTGAAAGAAGTGAATTCTGGTGCATGGTTTTATAATCGCAGTCAGAAAAAAAATTACATCCATATCAACATTTTTATCAGCTCCGGACCTGTCGTTTTGGTCAAAAAATGAAAGATCGAAAAGTTCCTGTTTTTCTGCTTTAAACTCTAGGTACACATCCAAAATGCATTACTGAGATGAAAGAAGTTGATTCTGGTGCATGGTTTTGAAACTGCAGTCAGAAAAAAAATTACATCCATATCAACATTTTTATCAGCTCCGGACCTGTCGTTTTGGTCAAAAAATGAAAATTCTAAAAGTTCCTGTTTTTATGCTTTAAACTCCAGGTACACATCCAAAATGTATTACTGAGTTGAAAGAAGTTGATTCTGGTGCATGGTTTTGAAATCGCAGTCAGAATAAAAATTACATCCATATCAACATTTTTATCAGCTCCGGTTCTGTTGTTTTGGTCAAAAAATGAAAATTCTAAAAGTTCCTGTTTTTCTGCTTTAAACTCTAGGTACACATCCAAAATGCATTACTGAGATGAAAGAAGTTGATTCTGGTGCATGGTTTTATAATCGCAGTCAGAAAAAAAATTCCATCCATATCAACATTTTTATCAGCTCTGGACCTGTCGTTTTGGTCAAAAAATTAAAATTCTAAAAGTTCCTGTTTTTCTGCTTTAAACTCTAGGTACACATCCAAAATGTATTACTGAGTTGAAAGAAGTTGATTCTGGTGCATGGTTTTGAAACCGCAGTCAGAAAAAAAATTACATCCATATCAACATTTTTATCAGCTCCAGTCCTGTCGTTTTGGTCAAAAAATGAAAATTCTAAAAGTTTCTGTTTTTCTGCTTTAAACTCTAGGTACACATCCAAAATGAATTACTGAGTTAAAAGAAGTTGATTCTGGTGCATGGTTTTGAAACCGCAGTCAGAAAAAAAATTACATCCATATCAACATTTTTATCAGCTCCGGACCTGTCGTTTTGGTCAAAAAATGAAAATTCTAAAAGTTCCTTTTTTTCTGCTTTAAACTCTAGGTACACATCCAAAATGTATTACTGAGTTGAAAGAAGTTGATTCTGGTGCATGGTTTTGAAACCGCAGGCAGAAAAAAATTTACATCCATATCAACATTTTTATCAGCTCCGGACCTGTCGTTTTGGTCAAAAAATGAAAATTCTAAAAGTTCCTTTTTTTCTGCTTTAAACTCTAGGTACACATCCAAAATGTATTACTGAGTTGAAAGAAGTTGATTCTGGTGCATGGTTTTGAAACCGCAGTCAGAAAAAAAATTACATCCATATCAACATTTTTATCAGCTCCGGTCCTGTTGTTTTGGTCAAAAAATGAAAATTCTAAAAGTTCCTGTTTTTCTGCTTTAAACTCTAGGTACACATCAAAATGCATTACTGAGTTAAAAGAAGTGAATTCTGGTGCATGGTTTTATAATCGCAGTCAGAAAAAAAATTACATCCATATCAACATTTTTATCAGCTCCGGACCTGTCGTTTTGGTCAAAAAATTTAAATTCTAAAAGTTCCTGTTTTTCTGCTTTAAACTCTAGGTACACATCAAAATGCATTACTGAGTTGAAAGAAGTGAATTCTGGTGCATGGTTTTATAATCGCAGTCAGAAAAAAAATTACATCCATATCAACATTTTTATCAGCTCCGGACCTGTCGTTTTGGTCAAAAAATGAAAATTCTAAAACTTCCTGTTTTTCTGCTTTAAACTCTAGGTACACATCCAAAATGCATTACTGAGTTGAAAGAAGTGAATTCTGGTGCATGGTTTTGAAACCGCAGTCAGAAAAAAAATTACATCCATATCAACATTTTTATCAGCTCCGGACCTGTCGTTTTGGTCAAAAAATGAAAATTCTAAAAGTTCCTGTTTTTCTGCTTTAAACTCTAGGTACACATCAAAATGCATTACTGGGTTGAAAGAAGTGAATTCTGGTGCATGGTTTTATAATCGCAGTCAGAAAAAAAATTACATCCATATCAACATTTTTATCAGCTCCGGACCTGTCGTTTTGGTCAAAAAATGAAAATTCTAAAACTTCCTGTTTTTATGCTTTAAACTCTAGGTACACATCCAAAATGTATTACTGAGTTGAAAGAAGTTGATTCTGGTGCATGGTTTTGAAACCGCAGTCAGAAAAAAAAATACATCCATATCAACATTTTTATCAGCTCTGGACCTGTCGTTTTGGTCAAAAAATGAAAATTCTAAAAGTTCCTGTTTTTCTGCTTTAAACTCTAGGTACACATCCAAAATGTATTACTGAGTTGAAAGAAGTTGATTCTGGTGCATGGTTTTGAAACCGCAGTCAGAAAAAAAATTACATCCATATCAACATTTTTATCAGCTCCGGACCTGTCGTTTTGGTCAAAAATTGAAAATTCTAAAAGTTCCTGTTTTTCTGCTTTAAACTCTAGGTACACATCCAAAATGCATTACTGAGTTGAAAGAAGTGAATTCTGGTGCATGGTTTTATAATCGCAGTCAGAAAAAAAATTACATCCATATCAACATTTTTATCAGCTCCGGACCTGTCGTTTTGGTCAAAAAATGAAAGATCGAAAAGTTCCTGTTTTTCTGCTTTAAACTCTAGGTACACATCCAAAATGCATTACTGAGATGAAAGAAGTTGATTCTGGTGCATGGTTTTGAAACTGCAGTCAGAAAAAAAATTACATCCATATCAACATTTTTATCAGCTCCGGACCTGTCGTTTTGGTCAAAAAATGAAAATTCTAAAAGTTCCTGTTTTTATGCTTTAAACTCCAGGTACACATCCAAAATGTATTACTGAGTTGAAAGAAGTTGATTCTGGTGCATGGTTTTGAAATCGCAGTCAGAATAAAAATTACATCCATATCAACATTTTTATCAGCTCCGGTTCTGTTGTTTTGGTCAAAAAATGAAAATTCTAAAAGTTCCTGTTTTTCTGCTTTAAACTCTAGGTACACATCCAAAATGCATTACTGAGATGAAAGAAGTTGATTCTGGTGCATGGTTTTATAATCGCAGTCAGAAAAAAAATTCCATCCATATCAACATTTTTATCAGCTCTGGACCTGTCGTTTTGGTCAAAAAATTAAAATTCTAAAAGTTCCTGTTTTTCTGCTTTAAACTCTAGGTACACATCCAAAATGTATTACTGAGTTGAAAGAAGTTGATTCTGGTGCATGGTTTTGAAACCGCAGTCAGAAAAAAAATTACATCCATATCAACATTTTTATCAGCTCCAGTCCTGTCGTTTTGGTCAAAAAATGAAAATTCTAAAAGTTTCTGTTTTTCTGCTTTAAACTCTAGGTACACATCCAAAATGAATTACTGAGTTAAAAGAAGTTGATTCTGGTGCATGGTTTTGAAACCGCAGTCAGAAAAAAAATTACATCCATATCAACATTTTTATCAGCTCCGGACCTGTCGTTTTGGTCAAAAAATGAAAATTCTAAAAGTTCCTTTTTTTCTGCTTTAAACTCTAGGTACACATCCAAAATGTATTACTGAGTTGAAAGAAGTTGATTCTGGTGCATGGTTTTGAAACCGCAGGCAGAAAAAAATTTACATCCATATCAACATTTTTATCAGCTCCGGACCTGTCGTTTTGGTCAAAAAATGAAAATTCTAAAAGTTCCTTTTTTTCTGCTTTAAACTCTAGGTACACATCCAAAATGTATTACTGAGTTGAAAGAAGTTGATTCTGGTGCATGGTTTTGAAACCGCAGTCAGAAAAAAAATTACATCCATATCAACATTTTTATCAGCTCCGGTCCTGTTGTTTTGGTCAAAAAATGAAAATTCTAAAAGTTCCTGTTTTTCTGCTTTAAACTCTAGGTACACATCAAAATGCATTACTGAGTTAAAAGAAGTGAATTCTGGTGCATGGTTTTATAATCGCAGTCAGAAAAAAAATTACATCCATATCAACATTTTTATCAGCTCCGGACCTGTCGTTTTGGTCAAAAAATTTAAATTCTAAAAGTTCCTGTTTTTCTGCTTTAAACTCTAGGTACACATCAAAATGCATTACTGAGTTGAAAGAAGTGAATTCTGGTGCATGGTTTTATAATCGCAGTCAGAAAAAAAATTACATCCATATCAACATTTTTATCAGCTCCGGACCTGTCGTTTTGGTCAAAAAATGAAAATTCTAAAACTTCCTGTTTTTCTGCTTTAAACTCTAGGTACACATCCAAAATGCATTACTGAGTTGAAAGAAGTGAATTCTGGTGCATGGTTTTGAAACCGCAGTCAGAAAAAAAATTACATCCATATCAACATTTTTATCAGCTCCGGTCCTGTTGTTTTGGTCAAAAAATGAAAATTCTAAAAGTTCCTGTTTTTCTGCTTTAAACTCTAGGTACAAATCCAAAATGTATTACTGAGTTGAAAGAAGTTGATTCTGGTGCATGGTTTTGAAATCGCAGTCAGAATAAAAATTACATCCATATCAACATTTTTATCAGCTCCGGTTCTGTTGTTTTGGTCAAAAAATGAAAATTCTAAAAGTTCCTGTTTTTCTGCTTTAAACTCTAGGTACACATCCAAAATGTATTACTGAGTTGAAAGAAGTTGATTCTGGTGCATGGTTTTGAAACCGCAGTCAGAAAAAAAATTACATCCATATCAACATTTTTATCAGCTCCGGTCCTGTTGTTTTGGTCAAAAAATGAAAATTCTAAAAGTTCCTGTTTTTCTGCTTTAAACTCTAGGTACACATCCAAAATGTATTACTGAGTTGAAAGAAGTTGATTCTGGTGCATGGTTTTGAAATCGCAGTCAGAATAAAAATTACATCCATATCAACATTTTTATCAGCTCCAGTTCTGTTGTTTTGGTCAAAAAATGAAAATTCTAAAAGTTCCTGTTTTTCTGCTTTAAACTCTAGGTACACATCCAAAATGCATTACTGAGATGAAAGAAGTTGATTCTAATGCATGGTTTTATAATCACAGTCAGAAAAAAAATTACATCCATATCAACATTTTTATCAGCTCCGGACCTGTCGTTTTGGTCAAAAAATGAAAATTCTAAAAGTTCCTGTTTTTCTGCTTTAAACTCTAGGTACACATCCAAAATGCATTACTGAGATGAAAGAAGTTGATTCTGGTGCATGGTTTTATAATCGCAGTCAGAAAAAAAATTCCATCCATATCAACATTTTTATCAGCTCCGGACCTGTCGTTTTGGTCAAAAAATGAAAATTCTAAAACTTCCTGTTTTTATGCTTTAAACTCTAGGTACACATCCAAAATGCATTACTGAGTTGAAATAAGTGAATTCTGGTGCATGGTTTTATAATCGCAGTCAGAAAAAAAATTACATCCATATCAACATTTTTATCAGCTCCGGACCTGTCGTTTTGGTCAAAAAATGAAAGATCGAAAAGTTCCTGTTTTTCTGCTTTAAACTCTAGGTACACATCCAAAATGCATTACTGAGATGAAAGAAGTTGATTCTGGTGCATGGTTTTGAAACTGCAGTCAGAAAAAAAATTACATCCATATCAACATTTTTATCAGCTCCGGTCCTGTCGTTTTGGTCAAAAAATGAAAATTCTAAAACTTCCTGTTTTTCTGCTTTAAACTCTAGGTACACATCCAAAATGCATTACTGAGTTGAAAGAAGTGAATTCTGGTGCATGGTTTTGAAACCGCAGTCAGAAAAAAAATTACATCCATATCAACATTTTTATCAGCTCCGGACCTGTCGTTTTGGTCAAAAAATGAAAATTCTAAAAGTTCCTGTTTTTCTGCTTTAAACTCTAGGTACACATCCAAAATGTATTACTGAGTTGAAAGAAGTTGATTCTGGTGCATGGTTTTGAAACCGCAGTCAGAAAAAAAATTACATCCATATCAACATTTTTATCAGCTCCGGTCCTGTTGTTTTGGTCAAAAAATGAAAATTCTAAAAGTTCCTGTTTTTCTGCTTTAAACTCTAGGTACACATCCAAAATGTATTACTGAGTTGAAAGAAGTTGATTCTGGTGCATGGTTTTGAAATCGCAGTCAGAATAAAAATTACATCCATATCAACATTTTTATCAGCTCCAGTTCTGTTGTTTTGGTCAAAAAATGAAAATTCTAAAAGTTCCTGTTTTTCTGCTTTAAACTCTAGGTACACATCCAAAATGCATTACTGAGATGAAAGAAGTTGATTCTAATGCATGGTTTTATAATCGCAGTCAGAAAAAAAATTACATCCATATCAACATTTTTATCAGCTCCGGACCTGTCGTTTTGGTCAAAAAATGAAAATTCTAAAAGTTCCTGTTTTTCTGCTTTAAACTCTAGGTACACATCCAAAATGCATTACTGAGATGAAAGAAGTTGATTCTGGTGCATGGTTTTATAATCGCAGTCAGAAAAAAAATTCCATCCATATCAACATTTTTATCAGCTCCGGACCTGTCGTTTTGGTCAAAAAATGAAAATTCTAAAACTTCCTGTTTTTATGCTTTAAACTCTAGGTACACATCCAAAATGTATTACTGAGTTGAAAGAAGTTGATTCTGGTGCATGGTTTTGAAACCGTAGTCAGAAAAAAAAATACATCCATATCAACATTTTTATCAGCTCTGGACCTGTCGTTTTGGTCAAAAAATGAAAATTCTAAAAGTTCCTGTTTTTCTGCTTTAAACTCTAGGTACACATCAAAATGCATTACTGAGTTGAAAGAAGTGAATTCTGGTGCATGGTTTTATAATTGCAGTCAGAAAAAAAATTACATCCATATCAACATTTTTATCAGCTCCGGACCTGTCGTTTTGGTCAAAAAATGAAAATTCTAAAACTTCCTGTTTTTATGCTTTAAACTCTAGGTACACATCCAAAATGTATTACTGAGTTGAAAGAAGTTGATTCTGGTGCATGGTTTTGAAACCGCAGTCAGAAAAAAAAATACATCCATATCAACATTTTTATCAGCTCTGGACCTGTCGTTTTGGTCAAAAAATGAAAATTCTAAAAGTTCCTGTTTTTCTGCTTTAAACTCTAGGTACACATCCAAAATGTATTACTGAGTTGAAAGAAGTTGATTCTGGTGCATGGTTTTGAAACCGCAGTCAGAAAAAAAATTACATCCATATCAACATTTTTATCAGCTCTGGACCTGTCGTTTTGGTCAAAAATTGAAAATTCTAAAAGTTCCTGTTTTTCTGCTTTAAACTCTAGGTACACATCCAAAATGCATTACTGAGTTGAAAGAAGAGAATTCTGGTGCATGGTTTTATAATCGCAGTCAGAAAAAAAATTACATCCATATCAACATTTTTATCAGCTCCGGACCTGTCGTTTTGGTCAAAAAATGAAAGATCGAAAAGTTCCTGTTTTTCTGCTTTAAACTCTAGGTACACATCCAAAATGCATTACTGAGATGAAAGAAGTTGATTCTGGTGCATGGTTTTGAAACTGCAGTCAGAAAAAAAATTACATCCATATCAACATTTTTATCAGCTCCGGACCTGTCGTTTTGGTCAAAAAATGAAAATTCTAAAAGTTCCTGTTTTTCTGCTTTAAACTCCAGGTACACATCCAAAATGTATTACTGAGTTGAAAGAAGTTGATTCTGGTGCATGGTTTTGAAATCGCAGTCAGAATAAAAATTACATCCATATCAACATTTTTATCAGCTCCGGTTCTGTTGTTTTGGTCAAAAAATGAAAATTCTAAAAGTTCCTGTTTTTCTGCTTTAAACTCTAGGTACACATCCAAAATGCATTACTGAGATGAAAGAAGTTGATTCTGGTGCATGGTTTTATAATCGCAGTCAGAAAAAAAATTCCATCCATATCAACATTTTTATCAGCTCCGGACCTGTCGTTTTGGTCAAAAAATGAAAATTCTAAAACTTCCTGTTTTTATGCTTTAAACTCTAGGTACACATCCAAAATGTATTACTGAGTTGAAAGAAGTTGATTCTGGTGCATGGTTTTGAAACCGTAGTCAGAAAAAAAATACATCCATATCAACATTTTTATCAGCTCTGGACCTGTCGTTTTGGTCAAAAAATGAAAATTCTAAAAGTTCCTGTTTTTCTGCTTTAAACTCTAGGTACACATCCAAAATGTATTACTGAGTTGAAAGAAGTTGATTCTGTGCATGGTTTTGAAACCGCAGTCAGAAAAAAAATTACATCCATATCAACATTTTTATCAGCTCCGGACCTGTCGTTTTGGTCAAAAATTGAAAATTCTAAAAGTTTCTGTTTTTCTGCTTTAAACTCTAGGTACACATCGAAAATGCATTACTGAGTTGAAAGAAGTGAATTCTGGTGCATGGTTTTATAATCGCAGTCAGAAAAAAAATTACATCCATATCAACATTTTTATCAGCTCCGGACCTGTCGTTTTGGTCAAAAAATGAAAATTCTAAAAGTTCCTGTTTTTCTGCTTTAAACTCTAGGTACACATCAAAATGCATTACTGAGTTGAAAGAAGTGAATTCTGGTGCATGGTTTTATAATCGCAGTCAGAAAAAAAATTACATCCATATCAACATTTTTATCAGCTCCGGACCTGTCGTTTTGGTCAAAAAATGAAAATTCTAAAACTTCCTGTTTTTATGCTTTAAACTCTAGGTACACATCCAAAATGTATTACTGAGTTGAAAGAAGTTGATTCTGGTGCATGGTTTTGAAACCGCAGTCAGAAAAAAAAATACATCCATATCAACATTTTTATCAGCTCTGGACCTGTCGTTTTGGTCAAAAAATGAAAATTCTAAAAGTTCCTGTTTTTCTGCTTTAAACTCTAGGTACACATCCAAAATGTATTACTGAGTTGAAAGAAGTTGATTCTGGTGCATGGTTTTGAAACCGCAGTCAGGAAAAAAATTACATCCATATCAACATTTTTATCAGCTCCGGACCTGTCGTTTTGGTCAAAAATTGAAAATTCTAAAAGTTCCTGTTTTTCTGCTTTAAACTCTAGGTACACATCCAAAATGCATTACTGAGTTGAAAGAAGTGAATTCTGGTGCATGGTTTTATAATCGCAGTCAGAAAAAAAATTACATCCATATCAACATTTTTATCAGCTCCGGACCTGTCGTTTTGGTCAAAAAATGAAAGATCGAAAAGTTCCTGTTTTTCTGCTTTAAACTCTAGGTACACATCCAAAATGCATTACTGAGATGAAAGAAGTTGATTCTGGTGCATGGTTTTGAAACTGCAGTCAGAAAAAAAATTACATCCATATCAACATTTTTATCAGCTCCGGACCTGTCGTTTTGGTCAAAAAATGAAAATTCTAAAAGTTCCTGTTTTTATGCTTTAAACTCCAGGTACACATCCAAAATGTATTACTGAGTTGAAAGAAGTTGATTCTGGTGCATGGTTTTGAAATCGCAGTCAGAATAAAAATTACATCCATATCAACATTTTTATCAGCTCCAGTTCTGTTGTTTTGGTCAAAAAATGAAAATTCTAAAAGTTCCTGTTTTTCTGCTTTAAACTCTAGGTACACATCCAAAATGCATTACTGAGATGAAAGAAGTTGATTCTAATGCATGGTTTTATAATCGCAGTCAGAAAAAAAATTACATCCATATCAACATTTTTATCAGCTCCGGACCTGTCGTTTTGGTCAAAAAATGAAAATTCTAAAAGTTCCTGTTTTTCTGCTTTAAACTCTAGGTACACATCCAAAATGCATTACTGAGATGAAAGAAGTTGATTCTGGTGCATGGTTTTATAATCGCAGTCAGAAAAAAAATTCCATCCATATCAACATTTTTATCAGCTCCGGACCTGTCGTTTTGGTCAAGAAATGAAAATTCTAAAACTTCCTGTTTTTATGCTTTAAACTCTAGGTACACATCCAAAATGTATTACTGAGTTGAAAGAAGTTGATTCTGGTGCATGGTTTTGAAACCGTAGTCAGAAAAAAAAATACATCCATATCAACATTTTTATCAGCTCTGGACCTGTCGTTTTGGTCAAAAAATGAAAATTCTAAAAGTTCCTGTTTTTCTGCTTTAAACTCTAGGTACACATCAAAATGCATTACTGAGTTGAAAGAAGTGAATTCTGGTGCATGGTTTTATAATTGCAGTCAGAAAAAAAATTACATCCATATCAACATTTTTATCAGCTCCGGACCTGTCGTTTTGGTCAAAAAATGAAAATTCTAAAACTTCCTGTTTTTATGCTTTAAACTCTAGGTACACATCCAAAATGTATTACTGAGTTGAAAGAAGTTGATTCTGGTGCATGGTTTTGAAACCGCAGTCAGAAAAAAAAATACATCCATATCAACATTTTTATCAGCTCTGGACCTGTCGTTTTGGTCAAAAAATGAAAATTCTAAAAGTTCCTGTTTTTCTGCTTTAAACTCTAGGTACACATCCAAAATGTATTACTGAGTTGAAAGAAGTTGATTCTGGTGCATGGTTTTGAAACCGCAGTCAGAAAAAAAATTACATCCATATCAACATTTTTATCAGCTCTGGACCTGTCGTTTTGGTCAAAAATTGAAAATTCTAAAAGTTCCTGTTTTTCTGCTTTAAACTCTAGGTACACATCCAAAATGCATTACTGAGTTGAAAGAAGAGAATTCTGGTGCATGGTTTTATAATCGCAGTCAGAAAAAAAATTACATCCATATCAACATTTTTATCAGCTCCGGACCTGTCGTTTTGGTCAAAAAATGAAAGATCGAAAAGTTCCTGTTTTTCTGCTTTAAACTCTAGGTACACATCCAAAATGCATTACTGAGATGAAAGAAGTTGATTCTGGTGCATGGTTTTGAAACTGCAGTCAGAAAAAAAATTACATCCATATCAACATTTTTATCAGCTCCGGACCTGTCGTTTTGGTCAAAAAATGAAAATTCTAAAAGTTCCTGTTTTTCTGCTTTAAACTCCAGGTACACATCCAAAATGTATTACTGAGTTGAAAGAAGTTGATTCTGGTGCATGGTTTTGAAATCGCAGTCAGAATAAAAATTACATCCATATCAACATTTTTATCAGCTCCGGTTCTGTTGTTTTGGTCAAAAAATGAAAATTCTAAAAGTTCCTGTTTTTCTGCTTTAAACTCTAGGTACACATCCAAAATGCATTACTGAGATGAAAGAAGTTGATTCTGGTGCATGGTTTTATAATCGCAGTCAGAAAAAAAATTCCATCCATATCAACATTTTTATCAGCTCCGGACCTGTCGTTTTGGTCAAAAAATGAAAATTCTAAAACTTCCTGTTTTTATGCTTTAAACTCTAGGTACACATCCAAAATGTATTACTGAGTTGAAAGAAGTTGATTCTGGTGCATGGTTTTGAAACCGTAGTCAGAAAAAAAATACATCCATATCAACATTTTTATCAGCTCTGGACCTGTCGTTTTGGTCAAAAAATGAAAATTCTAAAAGTTCCTGTTTTTCTGCTTTAAACTCTAGGTACACATCCAAAATGTATTACTGAGTTGAAAGAAGTTGATTCTGTGCATGGTTTTGAAACCGCAGTCAGAAAAAAAATTACATCCATATCAACATTTTTATCAGCTCCGGACCTGTCGTTTTGGTCAAAAATTGAAAATTCTAAAAGTTTCTGTTTTTCTGCTTTAAACTCTAGGTACACATCGAAAATGCATTACTGAGTTGAAAGAAGTGAATTCTGGTGCATGGTTTTATAATCGCAGTCAGAAAAAAAATTACATCCATATCAACATTTTTATCAGCTCCGGACCTGTCGTTTTGGTCAAAAAATGAAAATTCTAAAAGTTCCTGTTTTTCTGCTTTAAACTCTAGGTACACATCAAAATGCATTACTGAGTTGAAAGAAGTGAATTCTGGTGCATGGTTTTATAATCGCAGTCAGAAAAAAAATTACATCCATATCAACATTTTTATCAGCTCCGGACCTGTCGTTTTGGTCAAAAAATGAAAATTCTAAAACTTCCTGTTTTTATGCTTTAAACTCTAGGTACACATCCAAAATGTATTACTGAGTTGAAAGAAGTTGATTCTGGTGCATGGTTTTGAAACCGCAGTCAGAAAAAAAAATACATCCATATCAACATTTTTATCAGCTCTGGACCTGTCGTTTTGGTCAAAAAATGAAAATTCTAAAAGTTCCTGTTTTTCTGCTTTAAACTCTAGGTACACATCCAAAATGTATTACTGAGTTGAAAGAAGTTGATTCTGGTGCATGGTTTTGAAACCGCAGTCAGAAAAAAAATTACATCCATATCAACATTTTTATCAGCTCCGGACCTGTCGTTTTGGTCAAAAATTGAAAATTCTAAAAGTTCCTGTTTTTCTGCTTTAAACTCTAGGTACACATCCAAAATGCATTACTGAGTTGAAAGAAGTGAATTCTGGTGCATGGTTTTATAATCGCAGTCAGAAAAAAAATTACATCCATATCAACATTTTTATCAGCTCCGGACCTGTCGTTTTGGTCAAAAAATGAAAGATTGAAAAGTTCCTGTTTTTCTGCTTTAAACTCTAGGTACACATCCAAAATGCATTACTGAGATGAAAGAAGTTGATTCTGGTGCATGGTTTTGAAACTGCAGTCAGAAAAAAAATTACATCCATATCAACATTTTTATCAGCTCCGGACCTGTCGTTTTGGTCAAAAAATGAAAATTCTAAAAGTTCCTGTTTTTATGCTTTAAACTCCAGGTACACATCCAAAATGTATTACTGAGTTGAAAGAAGTTGATTCTGGTGCATGGTTTTGAAATCGCAGTCAGAATAAAAATTACATCCATATCAACATTTTTATCAGCTCCGGTTCTGTTGTTTTGGTCAAAAAATGAAAATTCTAAAAGTTCCTGTTTTTCTGCTTTAAACTCTAGGTACACATCCAAAATGCATTACTGAGATGAAAGAAGTTGATTCTGGTGCATGGTTTTATAATCGCAGTCAGAAAAAAAATTCCATCCATATCAACATTTTTATCAGCTCTGGACCTGTCGTTTTGGTCAAAAAATGAAAATTCTAAAAGTTCCTGTTTTTCTGCTTTAAACTCTAGGTACACATCCAAAATGTATTACTGAGTTGAAAGAAGTTGATTCTGGTGCATGGTTTTGAAACCGCAGTCAGAAAAAAAATTACATCCATATCAACATTTTTATCAGCTCCAGTCCTGTCGTTTTGGTCAAAAAATGAAAATTCTAAAAGTTTCTGTTTTTCTGCTTTAAACTCTAGGTACACATCCAAAATGAATTACTGAGTTAAAAGAAGTTGATTCTGGTGCATGGTTTTGAAACCGCAGTCAGAAAAAAAATTACATCCATATCAACATTTTTATCAGCTCCGGACCTGTCGTTTTGGTCAAAAAATGAAAATTCTAAAAGTTCCTTTTTTTCTGCTTTAAACTCTAGGTACACATCCAAAATGTATTACTGAGTTGAAAGAAGTTGATTCTGGTGCATGGTTTTGAAACCGCAGGCAGAAAAAAATTTACATCCATATCAACATTTTTATCAGCTCCGGACCTGTCGTTTTGGTCAAAAAATGAAAATTCTAAAAGTTCCTTTTTTTCTGCTTTAAACTCTAGGTACACATCCAAAATGTATTACTGAGTTGAAAGAAGTTGATTCTGGTGCATGGTTTTGAAACCGCAGTCAGAAAAAAAATTACATCCATATCAACATTTTTATCAGCTCCGGTCCTGTTGTTTTGGTCAAAAAATGAAAATTCTAAAAGTTCCTGTTTTTCTGCTTTAAACTCTAGGTACACATCAAAATGCATTACTGAGTTAAAAGAAGTGAATTCTGGTGCATGGTTTTATAATCGCAGTCAGAAAAAAAATTACATCCATATCAACATTTTTATCAGCTCCGGACCTGTCGTTTTGGTCAAAAAATTTAAATTCTAAAAGTTCCTGTTTTTCTGCTTTAAACTCTAGGTACACATCAAAATGCATTACTGAGTTGAAAGAAGTGAATTCTGGTGCATGGTTTTATAATCGCAGTCAGAAAAAAAATTACATCCATATCAACATTTTTATCAGCTCCGGACCTGTCGTTTTGGTCAAAAAATGAAAATTCTAAAACTTCCTGTTTTTCTGCTTTAAACTCTAGGTACACATCCAAAATGCATTACTGAGTTGAAAGAAGTTGATTCTGGTGCATGGTTTTGAAACCGCAGTCAGAAAAAAAATTACATCCATATCAACATTTTTATCAGCTCCGGACCTGTCGTTTTGGTCAAAAATTGAAAATTCTAAAAGTTCCTGTTTTTCTGCTTTAAACTCTAGGTACACATCCAAAATGCATTACTGAGTTCAAAGAAGTGAATTCTGGTGCATGGTTTTGAAACCGCAGTCAGAAAAAAAATTACATCCATATCAACATTTTTATCAGCTCCGGACCTGTCGTTTTGGTCAAAAATGAAAATTCTAAAAGTTCCTGTTTTTCTGCTTTAAACTCTAGGTACACATCCAAAATGTATTACTGAGTTGAAAGAAGTTGATTCTGGTGCATGGTTTTGAAACCGCAGTCAGAAAAAAAATTACATCCATATCAACATTTTTATCAGCTCCGGTCCTGTTGTTTTGGTCAAAAAATGAAAATTCTAAAAGTTCCTGTTTTTCTGCTTTAAACTCTAGGTACACATCCAAAATGCATTACTGAGATGAAAGAAGTTGATTCTGGTGCATGGTTTTATAATCGCAGTCAGAAAAAAAATTACATCCATATCAACATTTTTATCAGCTCCGGACCTGTCGTTTTGGTCAAAAAATGAAAATTCTAAAACTTCCTGTTTTTATGCTTTAAACTCTAGGTACACATCCAAAATGTATAACTGAGTTGAAAGAAGTTGATTCTGGTGCATGGTTTTGAAACCGTAGTCAGAAAAAAAATACATCCATATCAACATTTTTATCAGCTCTGGACCTGTCGTTTTGGTCAAAAAATGAAAATTCTAAAAGTTCCTGTTTTTCTGCTTTAAACTCTAGGTACACATCCAAAATGTATTACTGAGTTGAAAGAAGTTGATTCTGGTGCATGGTTTTGAAACCGCAGTCAGAAAAAAAATTACATCCATATCAACATTTTTATCAGCTCCGGACCTGTCGTTTTGGTCAAAAATTGAAAATTCTAAAAGTTCCTGTTTTTCTGCTTTAAACTCTAGGTACACATCGAAAATGCATTACTGAGTTGAAAGAAGTGAATTCTGGTGCATGGTTTTATAATCGCAGTCAGAAAAAAAATTACATCCATATCAACATTTTTATCAGCTCCGGACCTGTCGTTTTGGTCAAAAAATGAAAATTCTAAAAGTTCCTGTTTTTCTGCTTTAAACTCTAGGTATACATCCAAAATGTATTACTGAGTTGAAAGAAGTTGATTCTGGTGCATGGTTTTGAAACCGCAGTCAGAAAAAAAATTACATCCATATCAACATTTTTATCAGCTCCGGTCCTGTTGTTTTGGTCAAAAAATGAAAATTCTAAAAGTTCCTGTTTTTCTGCTTTAAACTCTAGGTACACATCCAAAATGTATTACTGAGTTGAAAGAAGTTGATTCTGGTGCATGGTTTTGAAACCGCAGTCAGAAAAAAAATTACATCCATATCAACATTTTTATCAGCTCCGGACCTGTCTTTTTGGTCAAAAAATTAAAATTCTAAAAGTTCCTGTTTTTCTGCTTTAAACTCTAGGTACACATCAAAATGCATTACTGAGTTGAAAGAAGTGAATTCTGGTGCATAATTTTATAATCGCAGTCAGAAAAAAAATTACATCCATATCAACATTTTTATCAGCTCCGGACCTGTCGTTTTGGTCAAAAAATGAAAATTCTAAAACTTCCTGTTTTTATGCTTTAAACTCTAGGTACACATCCAAAATGTATTACTGAGTTGAAAGAAGTTGATTCTGGTGCATGGTTTTGAAACCGCAGTCAGAAAAAAAATTACATCCATATCAACATTTTTATCAGCTCCGGACCTGTTGTTTTGGTCAAAAAATGAAAATTCTAAAAGTTCCTGTTTTTCTGCTTTAAACTCTAGGTACACATCCAAAATGTATTACTGAGTTGAAAGAAGTTGATTCTGGTGCATGGTTTTGAAACCGCAGTCAGAAAAAAAATTACATCCATATCAACATTTTTATCAGCTCCGGACCTGTCGTTTTGGTCAAAAATTGAAAATTCTAAAAGTTCCTGTTTTTCTGCTTTAAACTCTAGGTACACATCCAAAATGCATTACTGAGTTGAAAGAAGTGAATTCTGGTGCATGGTTTTATAATCGCAGTCAGAAAAAAAATTACATCCATATCAACATTTTTATCAGCTCCGGACCTGTCGTTTTGGTCAAAAAATGAAAAATCTAAAAGTTCCTGTTTTTCTGCTTTAAACTCTAGGTACACATCCAAAATGTATTACTGAGTTGAAAGAAGTTGATTCTGGTGCATGGTTTTGAAACCGCAGTCAGAAAAAAAAATACATCCATATCAACATTTTTATCAGCTCTGGACCTGTCGTTTTGGTCAAAAAATGAAAATTCTAAAAGTTCCTGTTTTTCTGCTTTAAACTCTAGGTACACATCCAAAATGTATTACTGAGTTGAAAGAAGTTGATTCTGGTGCATGGTTTTGAAACCGCAGTCAGAAAAAAAATAACATCCATATCAACATTTTTATCAGCTCCGGTCCTGTCGTTTTGGTCAAAAAATGAAAATTCTAAAAGTTCCTGTTTTTCTGCTTTAAACTCTAGGTACACATCCAAAATGCATTACTGAGTTCAAAGAAGTTGATTCTGGTGCATGGTTTTGAAACCGCAGTCAGAAAAAAATTACATCCATATCAACATTTTTATCAGCTCCGGTCCTGTCGTTTTGGTCAAAAAATGAAAATTCTAAAAGTTCCTGTTTTTCTGCTTTAAACTCTAGGTACACATCAAAATGCATTACTGAGTTGAAAGAAGTGAATTCTGGTGCATGGTTTTGAAATCGCAGTCAGAAAAAAAATTACATCCATATCAACATTTTTATCACCTGTCGTTTTGGTCAAAAAATGAACATTTTAAAAGTTCCTGTTTTTCTGCTTTAAACTCTAGGTACACATCAAAAATGCATGACTGAGTTGAAAGAAGTTGATTCTGGTGCATGGTTTTGAAACCGCAGTCAGAAAAAAAATTACATCCATATCAACATTTTTATCAGCTCTGAACCTGTCGTTTTGGTCAAAAAATGAAAATTCTAAAAGTTCCTGATTTTCTGCTTTAAACTCTAGGTACACATCCAAAATGTATTACTGAGTTGAAAGAAGTTGATTCTGGTGCATGGTTTTGAAACCGCAGTCAGAAAAAAAATTACATCCATATCAACATTTTTATCAGCTCCGGACCTGTCGTTTTGGTCAAAAATTGAAAATTCTAAAAGTTCCTGTTTTTCTGCTTTAAACTCTAGGTACACATCCAAAATGCATTACTGAGTTGAAAGAAGTGAATTCTGGTGCATGGTTTTATAATCGCAGTCAGAAAAAAAATTACATCCATATCAACATTTTTATCAGCTCCGGACCTGTCGTTTTGGTCAAAAAATGAAAAATCTAAAAGTTCCTGTTTTTCTGCTTTAAACTCTAGGTACACATCGAAAATGCATTACTGAGATGAAAGAAGTTGATTCTGGTGCATGGTTTTGAAACTACAGTCAGAAAAAAAATTACATCCATATAAACATTTTTATCAGCTCTGAACCTGTCGTTTTGGTCAAAAAATGAAAATTCTAAAAGTTCCTGTTTTTCTGCTTTAAACTCTAGGTACACATCCAAAATGTATTACTGAGTTGAAAGAAGTTGATTCTGGTGCATGGTTTTGAAATCGCAGTCAGAAAAAAAATAACATCCATATCAACATTTTTATCAGCTCCGGTCCTGTCGTTTTGGTCAAAAAATGAAAATTCTAAAAGTTCCTGTTTTTCTGCTTTAAACTCTAGGTACACATCCAAAATGCATTACTGAGTTCAAAGAAGTTGATTCTGGTGCATGGTTTTGAAACCACAGTCAGAAAAAAATTACATCCATATCAACATTTTTATCAGCTCCGGTCCTGTCGTTTTGGTCAAAAAATGAAAATTCTAAAAGTTCCTGTTTTTCTGCTTTAAACTCTAGGTACACATCAAAAATGCATTACTGAGTTGAAAGAAGTTGATTCTGGTGCATGGTTTTGAAACCGCAGTCAGAAAAAAAAATTACATCCATATCAACATTTTTATCAGCTCCGGTCCTGTTGTTTTGGTCAAAAAATGAAAATTTTAAAAGTTCCTGTTTTTCTGCTTTAAACTCTAGGTACACATCCAAAATGTATTACTGAGTTGAAAGAAGTTGATTCTGGTGCATGGTTTTGAAACCGCAGTCAGAAAAAAAATTACATCCATATCAACATTTTTATCAGCTCCGGACCTGTCTTTTTGGTCAAAAAATTAAAATTCTAAAAGTTCCTGTTTTTCTGCTTTAAACTCTAGGTACACATCAAAATGCATTACTGAGTTGAAAGAAGTGAATTCTGGTGCATGGTTTTGAAATCGCAGTCAGAAAAAAAATTACATCCATATCAACATTTTTATCAGCTCCGGACCTGTCGTTTTGGTCAAAAAATGAAAAATCTAAAAGTTCCTGGTTTTTCTGCTTTAAACTCTAGGTACACATCGAAAATGCATTACTGAGATGAAAGAAGTTGATTCTGGTGCATGGTTTTAAAACCGCAGTCAGAAAAAAATTACATCCATATCAACATTTTTATCAGCTCCGGACCTGTCGTTTTGGTCAAAAAATGAAAATTCTAAAAGTTCCTGTTTTTCTGCTTTAAACTCTAGGTACACATCCAAAATGCATTACTGAGTTGAAAGAAGTTGATTCTGGTGCATGGTTTTGAAACCGCAGTCAGAAAAAAAATTACATCCATATCAACATTTTTATCAGCTCTGAACCTGTCGTTTTGGTCAAAAAATGAAAATTCTAAAAGTTCCTGTTTTTCTGCTTTAAACTCTAGGTACACATCCAAAATGTATTACTGAGTTGAAAGAAGTTGATTCTGGTGCATGGTTTTGAAATCGCAGTCAGAAAAAAAATAACATCCATATCAACATTTTTATCAGCTCCGGACCTGTCGTTTTGGTCAAAAAATGAAAATTCTAAAAGTTCCTTTTTTTCTGCTTTAAACTCTAGGTACACATCCAAAATGCATTACTGAGTTGAAAGAAGTGAATTCTGGTGCATGGTTTTGAAATCGCAGTCAGAAAAAAGATAACATCCATATTAACATTTTTATCAGCTCCGGTCCTGTCGTTTTGGTCAAAAAATGAAAATTCTAAAAGTTCCTGTTTTTCTGCTTTAAACTCTAGGTACACATCAAAATGCATTACTGAGTTGAAAGAAGTGAATTCTGGTGCATGGTTTTGAAATCGCAGTCAGAAAAAAAATTACATCCATATCAACATTTTTATCAGCTCCGGACCTGTCGTTTTGGTCAAAAAATGAAAAATCTAAAAGTTCCTGTTTTTCTGCTTTAAACTCTAGGTACACATCCAAAATGCATTACTGAGATGAAAGAAGTTGATTCTGGTGCATGGTTTTGAAACCACAGTCAGAAAAAAAATTACATCCATATCAACATTTTTATCAGCTCCGGACCTGTCGTTTTGGTCAAAAATTGAAAATTCTAAAAGTTCCTGTTTTTCTGCTTTAAACTCTAGGTACACATCCAAAATGCATTACTGAGTTGAAAGAAGTGAATTCTGGTGCATGGTTTTGAAATCGCAGTCAGAAAAAAAATTAAATCCATATCAACATTTTTATCACCTGTCGTTTTGGTCAAAAAATGAACATTTTAAAAGTTCCTGTTTTTCTGCTTTAAACTCTAGGTACACATCAAAAATGCATGACTGAGTTGAAAGAAGTTGATTCTGGTGCATGGTTTTGAAACCGCAGTCAGAAAAAAAATTACATCCATATCAACATTTTTATCAGCTCTGAACCTGTCGTTTTGGTCAAAAAATGAAAATTCTAAAAGTTCCTGTTTTTCTGCTTTAAACTCTAGGTACACATCAAAATGCATTACTGAGTTGAAAGAAGTGAATTCTGGTGCATGGTTTTGAAATCGCAGTCAGAAAAAAAATAACATCCATATCAACATTTTTATCAGCTCTGGTCCTGTTGTTTTGGTCAAAAAATGAAAATTCTAAAAGTTCCTGTTTTTCTGCTTTAAACTCTAGGTACACATCCAAAATGTATTACTGAGTTGAAAGAAGTTGATTCTGGTGCATGGTTTTGAAACCGCAGTCAGAAAAAAAATTACATCCATATCAACATTTTTATCAGCTCCGGACCTGTCGTTTTGGTCAAAAATTGAAAATTCTAAAAGTTCCTGTTTTTCTGCTTTAAACTCTAGGTACACATCCAAAATGCATTACTGAGTTGAAAGAAGTGAATTCTGGTGCATGGTTTTATAATCGCAGTCAGAAAAAAAATTACATCCATATCAACATTTTTATCAGCTCCGGACCTGTCGTTTTGGTCAAAAAATGAAAAATCTAAAAGTTCCTGTTTTTCTGCTTTAAACTCTAGGTACACATCGAAAATGCATTACTGAGATGAAAGAAGTTGATTCTGGTGCATGGTTTTGAAACCACAGTCAGAAAAAAAATTACATCCATATCAACATTTTTATCAGCTCTGAACCTGTCGTTTTGGTCAAAAAATGAAAATTCTAAAAGTTCCTGTTTTTCTGCTTTAAACTCTAGGTACACATCCAAAATGTATTACTGAGTTGAAAGAAGTTGATTCTGGTGCATGGTTTTGAAATCGCAGTCAGAAAAAAAATAACATCCATATCAACATTTTTATCAGCTCCGGTCCTGTCGTTTTGGTCAAAAAATGAAAATTCTAAAAGTTCCTGTTTTTCTGCTTTAAACTCTAGGTACACATCCAAAATGCATTACTGAGTTCAAAGAAGTTGATTCTGGTGCATGGTTTTGAAACCGCAGTCAGAAAAAAATTACATCCATATCAACATTTTTATCAGCTCCGGTCCTGTCGTTTTGGTCAAAAAATGAAAATTCTAAAAGTTCCTGTTTTTCTGCTTTAAACTCTAGGTACACATCCAAAATGCATTACTGAGTTGAAAGAAGTTGATTCTGGTGCATGGTTTTGAAATCGCAGTCAGAAAAAAGATAACATCCATATTAACATTTTTATCAGCTCCGGTCCTGTCGTTTTGGTCAAAAAATGAAAATTCTAAAAGTTCCTGTTTTTCTGCTTTAAACTCTAGGTACACATCAAAATGCATTACTGAGTTGAAAGAAGTGAATTCTGGTGCATGGTTTTGAAATCGCAGTCAGAAAAAAAATTACATCCATATCAACATTTTTATCAGCTCCGGACCTGTCGTTTTGGTCAAAAAATGAAAAATCTAAAAGTTCCTGTTTTTCTGCTTTAAACTCTAGGTACACATCCAAAATGCATTACTGAGATGAAAGAAGTTGATTATGGTGCATGGTTTTGAAACCGCAGTCAGAAAAAAAATTCCATCCATATCAACATTTTTATCAGCTCCGAACCTGTCGTTTTGGTCAAAAATTGAAAATTCTAAAAGTTCTTGTTTTTCTGCTTTAAACTCTAGGTACACATCCAAACTGCATTACTGAGTTGAAAGATGTGAATTCTGGTGCATGGTTTTGAAATCGCAGTCAGAAAAAAAATTACATCCATATCAACATTTTTATCACCTCCGGACCTGTCGTTTTGGTCAAAAAATGAACATTTTAAAAGTTCCTGTTTTTCTGCTTTAAACTCTAGGTACACATCAAAAATGCATTACTGAGTTGAAAGAAGTTGATTCTGGTGCATGGTTTTGAAACCGCAGTCAGAAAAAAAAATTACATCCATATCAACATTTTTATCAGCTCCGGTCCTGTTGTTTTGGTCAAAAAATGAAAATTTTAAAAGTTCCTGTTTTTCTGCTTTAAACTCTAGGTACACATCCAAAATGTATTACTGAGTTGAAAGAAGTTGATTCTGGTGCATGGTTTTGAAACCGCAGTCAGAAAAAAAATTACATCCATATCAACATTTTTATCAGCTCCGGACCTGTCTTTTTGGTCAAAAAATGAAAATTCTAAAAGTTCCTGTTTTTCTGCTTTAAACTCTAGGTACACATCAAAATGCATTACTGAGTTGAAAGAAGTGAATTCTGGTGCATGGTTTTGAAATCGCAGTCAGAAAAAAAATTACATCCATATCAACATTTTTATCAGCTCCGGACCTGTCGTTTTGGTCAAAAAATGAAAAATCTAAAAGTTCCTGGTTTTTCTGCTTTAAACTCTAGGTACACATCGAAAATGCATTACTGAGATGAAAGAAGTTGATTCTGGTGCATGGTTTTGAAACCGCAGTCAGAAAAAAAATTACATCCATATCAACATTTTTATCAGCTCCGGACCTGTCGTTTTGGTCAAAAAATGAAAATTCTAAAAGTTCCTGTTTTTCTGCTTTAAACTCTAGGTACACATCCAAAATGCATTACTGAGTTGAAAGAAGTTGATTCTGGTGCATGGTTTTGAAACCGCAGTCAGAAAAAAAATTACATCCATATCAACATTTTTATCAGCTCTGAACCTGTCGTTTTGGTCAAAAAATGAAAATTCTAAAAGTTCCTGTTTTTCTGCTTTAAACTCTAGGTACACATCCAAAATGTATTACTGAGTTGAAAGAAGTTGATTCTGGTGCATGGTTTTGAAATCGCAGTCAGAAAAAAAATAACATCCATATCAACATTTTTATCAGCTCCGGACCTGTCGTTTTGGTCAAAAAATGAAAATTCTAAAAGTTCCTTTTTTTCTGCTTTAAACTCTAGGTACACATCCAAAATGCATTACTGAGTTGAAAGAAGTGAATTCTGGTGCATGGTTTTGAAATCGCAGTCAGAAAAAAGATAACATCCATATTAACATTTTTATCAGCTCCGGTCCTGTCGTTTTGGTCAAAAAATGAAAATTCTAAAAGTTCCTGTTTTTCTGCTTTAAACTCTAGGTACACATCAAAATGCATTACTGAGTTGAAAGAAGTGAATTCTGGTGCATGGTTTTGAAATCGCAGTCAGAAAAAAAATTACATCCATATCAACATTTTTATCAGCTCCGGACCTGTCGTTTTGGTCAAAAAATGAAAAATCTAAAAGTTCCTGTTTTTCTGCTTTAAACTCTAGGTACACATCCAAAATGCATTACTGAAATGAAAGAAGTTGATTCTGGTGCATGGTTTTGAAACCACAGTCAGAAAAAAAATTACATCCATATCAACATTTTTATCAGCTCCGGACCTGTCGTTTTGGTCAAAAATTGAAAATTCTAAAAGTTCCTGTTTTTCTGCTTTAAACTCTAGGTACACATCCAAAATGCATTACTGAGTTGAAAGAAGTGAATTCTGGTGCATGGTTTTGAAATCGCAGTCAGAAAAAAAATTACATCCATATCAACATTTTTATCAGCTCCGGACCTGTCGTTTTGGTCAAAAAATGAAAAATCTAAAAGTTCCTGTTTTTCTGCTTTAAACTCTAGGTACACATCCAAAATGCATTACTGAGATGAAAGAAGTTGATTCTGGTGCATGGTTTTGAAACCACAGTCAGAAAAAAAATTACATCCATATCAACATTTTTATCAGCTCCGGACCTGTCGTTTTGGTCAAAAATTGAAAATTCTAAAAGTTCCTGTTTTTCTGCTTTAAACTCTAGGTACACATCCAAAATGCATTACTGAGTTGAAAGAAGTGAATTCTGGTGCATGGTTTTGAAATCGCAGTCAGAAAAAAAATTACATCCATATCAACATTTTTATCACCTGTCGTTTTGGTCAAAAAATGAACATTTTAAAAGTTCCTGTTTTTCTGCTTTAAACTCTAGGTACACATCAAAAATGCATGACTGAGTTGAAAGAAGTTGATTCTGGTGCATGGTTTTGAAACCGCAGTCAGAAAAAAAATTACATCCATATCAACATTTTTATCAGCTCTGAACCTGTCGTTTTGGTCAAAAAATGAAAATTCTAAAAGTTCCTGTTTTTCTGCTTTAAACTCTAGGTACACATCAAAATGCATTACTGAGTTGAAAGAAGTGAATTCTGGTGCATGGTTTTGAAATCGCAGTCAGAAAAAAAATAACATCCATATCAACATTTTTATCAGCTCTGGTCCTGTTGTTTTGGTCAAAAAATGAAAATTCTAAAAGTTCCTGTTTTTCTGCTTTAAACTCTAGGTACACATCCAAAATGTATTACTGAGTTGAAAGAAGTTGATTCTGGTGCATGGTTTTGAAACCGCAGTCAGAAAAAAAATTACATCCATATCAACATTTTTATCAGCTCCGGACCTGTCGTTTTGGTCAAAAATTGAAAATTCTAAAAGTTCCTGTTTTTCTGCTTTAAACTCTAGGTACACATCCAAAATGCATTACTGAGTTGAAAGAAGTGAATTCTGGTGCATGGTTTTATAATCGCAGTCAGAAAAAAAATTACATCCATATCAACATTTTTATCAGCTCCGGACCTGTCGTTTTGGTCAAAAAATGAAAGATCGAAAAGTTCCTGTTTTTCTGCTTTAAACTCTAGGTACACATCCAAAATGCATTACTGAGATGAAAGAAGTTGATTCTGGTGCATGGTTTTGAAACTGCAGTCAGAAAAAAAATTACATCCATATCAACATTTTTATCAGCTCCGGTCCTGTCGTTTTGGTCAAAAAATGAAAATTCTAAAAGTTCCTGTTTTTCTGCTTTAAACTCTAGGTACACATCCAAAATGCATTACTGAGTTCAAAGAAGTTGATTCTGGTGCATGGTTTTGAAACCGCAGTCAGAAAAAAATTACATCCATATCAACATTTTTATCAGCTCCGGTCCTGTCGTTTTGGTCAAAAAATGAAAATTCTAAAAGTTCCTGTTTTTCTGCTTTAAACTCTAGGTACACATCCAAAATGCATTACTGAGTTGAAAGAAGTTGATTCTGGTGCATGGTTTTGAAATCGCAGTCAGAAAAAAGATAACATCCATATTAACATTTTTATCAGCTCCGGTCCTGTCGTTTTGGTCAAAAAATGAAAATTCTAAAAGTTCCTGTTTTTCTGCTTCAAACTCTAGGTACACATCAAAATGCATTACTGAGTTGAAAGAAGTGAATTCTGGTGCATGGTTTTGAAATCGCAGTCAGAAAAAAAATTACATCCATATCAACATTTTTATCAGCTCCGGACCTGTCGTTTTGGTCAAAAAATGAAAAATCTAAAAGTTCCTGTTTTTCTGCTTTAAACTCTAGGTACACATCCAAAATGCATTACTGAGATGAAAGAAGTTGATTATGGTGCATGGTTTTGAAACCGCAGTCAGAAAAAAAATTCCATCCATATCAACATTTTTATCAGCTCCGAACCTGTCGTTTTGGTCAAAAATTGAAAATTCTAAAAGTTCTTGTTTTTCTGCTTTAAACTCTAGGTACACATCCAAACTGCATTACTGAGTTGAAAGATGTGAATTCTGGTGCATGGTTTTGAAATCGCAGTCAGAAAAAAAATTACATCCATATCAACATTTTTATCACCTCCGGACCTGTCGTTTTGGTCAAAAAATGAACATTTTAAAAGTTCCTGTTTTTCTGCTTTAAACTCTAGGTACACATCAAAAATGCATTACTGAGTTGAAAGAAGTTGATTCTGGTGCATGGTTTTGAAACCGCAGTCAGAAAAAAAAATTACATCCATATCAACATTTTTATCAGCTCCGGTCCTGTTGTTTTGGTCAAAAAATGAAAATTTTAAAAGTTCCTGTTTTTCTGCTTTAAACTCTAGGTACACATCCAAAATGTATTACTGAGTTGAAAGAAGTTGATTCTGGTGCATGGTTTTGAAACCGCAGTCAGAAAAAAAATTACATCCATATCAACATTTTTATCAGCTCCGGACCTGTCTTTTTGGTCAAAAAATGAAAATTCTAAAAGTTCCTGTTTTTCTGCTTTAAACTCTAGGTACACATCAAAATGCATTACTGAGTTGAAAGAAGTGAATTCTGGTGCATGGTTTTGAAATCGCAGTCAGAAAAAAAATTACATCCATATCAACATTTTTATCAGCTCCGGACCTGTCGTTTTGGTCAAAAAATGAAAAATCTAAAAGTTCCTGGTTTTTCTGCTTTAAACTCTAGGTACACATCGAAAATGCATTACTGAGATGAAAGAAGTTGATTCTGGTGCATGGTTTTGAAACCGCAGTCAGAAAAAAAATTACATCCATATCAACATTTTTATCAGCTCCGGACCTGTCGTTTTGGTCAAAAAATGAAAATTCTAAAAGTTCCTGTTTTTCTGCTTTAAACTCTAGGTACACATCCAAAATGCATTACTGAGTTGAAAGAAGTTGATTCTGGTGCATGGTTTTGAAACCGCAGTCAGAAAAAAAATTACATCCATATCAACATTTTTATCAGCTCTGAACCTGTCGTTTTGGTCAAAAAATGAAAATTCTAAAAGTTCCTGTTTTTCTGCTTTAAACTCTAGGTACACATCCAAAATGTATTACTGAGTTGAAAGAAGTTGATTCTGGTGCATGGTTTTGAAATCGCAGTCAGAAAAAAAATAACATCCATATCAACATTTTTATCAGCTCCGGACCTGTCGTTTTGGTCAAAAAATGAAAATTCTAAAAGTTCCTTTTTTTCTGCTTTAAACTCTAGGTACACATCCAAAATGCATTACTGAGTTGAAAGAAGTGAATTCTGGTGCATGGTTTTGAAATCGCAGTCAGAAAAAAGATAACATCCATATTAACATTTTTATCAGCTCCGGTCCTGTCGTTTTGGTCAAAAAATGAAAATTCTAAAAGTTCCTGTTTTTCTGCTTTAAACTCTAGGTACACATCAAAATGCATTACTGAGTTGAAAGAAGTGAATTCTGGTGCATGGTTTTGAAATCGCAGTCAGAAAAAAAATTACATCCATATCAACATTTTTATCAGCTCCGGACCTGTCGTTTTGGTCAAAAAATGAAAAATCTAAAAGTTCCTGTTTTTCTGCTTTAAACTCTAGGTACACATCCAAAATGCATTACTGAAATGAAAGAAGTTGATTCTGGTGCATGGTTTTGAAACCACAGTCAGAAAAAAAATTACATCCATATCAACATTTTTATCAGCTCCGGACCTGTCGTTTTGGTCAAAAATTGAAAATTCTAAAAGTTCCTGTTTTTCTGCTTTAAACTCTAGGTACACATCCAAAATGCATTACTGAGTTGAAAGAAGTGAATTCTGGTGCATGGTTTTGAAATCGCAGTCAGAAAAAAAATTACATCCATATCAACATTTTTATCAGCTCCGGACCTGTCGTTTTGGTCAAAAAATGAAAAATCTAAAAGTTCCTGTTTTTCTGCTTTAAACTCTAGGTACACATCCAAAATGCATTACTGAGATGAAAGAAGTTGATTCTGGTGCATGGTTTTGAAACCACAGTCAGAAAAAAAATTACATCCATATCAACATTTTTATCAGCTCCGGACCTGTCGTTTTGGTCAAAAATTGAAAATTCTAAAAGTTCCTGTTTTTCTGCTTTAAACTCTAGGTACACATCCAAAATGCATTACTGAGTTGAAAGAAGTGAATTCTGGTGCATGGTTTTGAAATCGCAGTCAGAAAAAAAATTACATCCATATCAACATTTTTATCACCTGTCGTTTTGGTCAAAAAATGAACATTTTAAAAGTTCCTGTTTTTCTGCTTTAAACTCTAGGTACACATCAAAAATGCATGACTGAGTTGAAAGAAGTTGATTCTGGTGCATGGTTTTGAAACCGCAGTCAGAAAAAAAATTACATCCATATCAACATTTTTATCAGCTCTGAACCTGTCGTTTTGGTCAAAAAATGAAAATTCTAAAAGTTCCTGTTTTTCTGCTTTAAACTCTAGGTACACATCAAAATGCATTACTGAGTTGAAAGAAGTGAATTCTGGTGCATGGTTTTGAAATCGCAGTCAGAAAAAAAATAACATCCATATCAACATTTTTATCAGCTCTGGTCCTGTTGTTTTGGTCAAAAAATGAAAATTCTAAAAGTTCCTGTTTTTCTGCTTTAAACTCTAGGTACACATCCAAAATGTATTACTGAGTTGAAAGAAGTTGATTCTGGTGCATGGTTTTGAAACCGCAGTCAGAAAAAAAATTACATCCATATCAACATTTTTATCAGCTCCGGACCTGTCGTTTTGGTCAAAAATTGAAAATTCTAAAAGTTCCTGTTTTTCTGCTTTAAACTCTAGGTACACATCCAAAATGCATTACTGAGTTGAAAGAAGTGAATTCTGGTGCATGGTTTTATAATCGCAGTCAGAAAAAAAATTACATCCATATCAACATTTTTATCAGCTCCGGACCTGTCGTTTTGGTCAAAAAATGAAAGATCGAAAAGTTCCTGTTTTTCTGCTTTAAACTCTAGGTACACATCCAAAATGCATTACTGAGATGAAAGAAGTTGATTCTGGTGCATGGTTTTGAAACTGCAGTCAGAAAAAAAATTACATCCATATCAACATTTTTATCAGCTCCGGTCCTGTCGTTTTGGTCAAAAAATGAAAATTCTAAAAGTTCCTGTTTTTCTGCTTTAAACTCTAGGTACACATCCAAAATGCATTACTGAGTTCAAAGAAGTTGATTCTGGTGCATGGTTTTGAAACCGCAGTCAGAAAAAAATTACATCCATATCAACATTTTTATCAGCTCCGGTCCTGTCGTTTTGGTCAAAAAATGAAAATTCTAAAAGTTCCTGTTTTTCTGCTTTAAACTCTAGGTACACATCCAAAATGCATTACTGAGTTGAAAGAAGTTGATTCTGGTGCATGGTTTTGAAATCGCAGTCAGAAAAAAGATAACATCCATATTAACATTTTTATCAGCTCCGGTCCTGTCGTTTTGGTCAAAAAATGAAAATTCTAAAAGTTCCTGTTTTTCTGCTTCAAACTCTAGGTACACATCAAAATGCATTACTGAGTTGAAAGAAGTGAATTCTGGTGCATGGTTTTGAAATCGCAGTCAGAAAAAAAATTACATCCATATCAACATTTTTATCAGCTCCGGACCTGTCGTTTTGGTCAAAAAATGAAAAATCTAAAAGTTCCTGTTTTTCTGCTTTAAACTCTAGGTACACATCCAAAATGCATTACTGAGATGAAAGAAGTTGATTATGGTGCATGGTTTTGAAACCGCAGTCAGAAAAAAAATTCCATCCATATCAACATTTTTATCAGCTCCGAACCTGTCGTTTTGGTCAAAAATTGAAAATTCTAAAAGTTCTTGTTTTTCTGCTTTAAACTCTAGGTACACATCCAAACTGCATTACTGAGTTGAAAGATGTGAATTCTGGTGCATGGTTTTGAAATCGCAGTCAGAAAAAAAATTACATCCATATCAACATTTTTATCACCTCCGGACCTGTCGTTTTGGTCAAAAAATGAACATTTTAAAAGTTCCTGTTTTTCTGCTTTAAACTCTAGGTACACATCAAAAATGCATTACTGAGTTGAAAGAAGTTGATTCTGGTGCATGGTTTTGAAACCGCAGTCAGAAAAAAAAATTACATCCATATCAACATTTTTATCAGCTCCGGTCCTGTTGTTTTGGTCAAAAAATGAAAATTTTAAAAGTTCCTGTTTTTCTGCTTTAAACTCTAGGTACACATCCAAAATGTATTACTGAGTTGAAAGAAGTTGATTCTGGTGCATGGTTTTGAAACCGCAGTCAGAAAAAAAATTACATCCATATCAACATTTTTATCAGCTCCGGACCTGTCTTTTTGGTCAAAAAATTAAAATTCTAAAAGTTCCTGTTTTTCTGCTTTAAACTCTAGGTACACATCGAAAATGCATTACTGAGATGAAAGAAGTTGATTCTGGTGCATGGTTTTGAAACCGCAGTCAGAAAAAAAATTACATCCATATCAACATTTTTATCAGCTCCGGACCTGTCGTTTTGGTCAAAAAATGAAAATTCTAAAAGTTCCTGTTTTTCTGCTTTAAACTCTAGGTACACATCCAAAATGCATTACTGAGTTGAAAGAAGTTGATTCTGGTGCATGGTTTTGAAACCGCAGTCAGAAAAAAAATTACATCCATATCAACATTTTTATCAGCTCTGAACCTGTCGTTTTGGTCAAAAAATGAAAATTCTAAAAGTTCCTGTTTTTCTGCTTTAAACTCTAGGTACACATCCAAAATGTATTACTGAGTTGAAAGAAGTTGATTCTGGTGCATGGTTTTGAAATCGCAGTCAGAAAAAAAATAACATCCATATCAACATTTTTATCAGCTCCGGACCTGTCGTTTTGGTCAAAAAATGAAAATTCTAAAAGTTCCTTTTTTTCTGCTTTAAACTCTAGGTACACATCCAAAATGCATTACTGAGTTGAAAGAAGTGAATTCTGGTGCATGGTTTTGAAATCGCAGTCAGAAAAAAGATAACATCCATATTAACATTTTTATCAGCTCCGGTCCTGTCGTTTTGGTCAAAAAATGAAAATTCTAAAAGTTCCTGTTTTTCTGCTTTAAACTCTAGGTACACATCAAAATGCATTACTGAGTTGAAAGAAGTGAATTCTGGTGCATGGTTTTGAAATCGCAGTCAGAAAAAAAATTACATCCATATCAACATTTTTATCAGCTCCGGACCTGTCGTTTTGGTCAAAAAATGAAAAATCTAAAAGTTCCTGTTTTTCTGCTTTAAACTCTAGGTACACATCCAAAATGCATTACTGAGATGAAAGAAGTTGATTCTGGTGCATGGTTTTGAAACCACAGTCAGAAAAAAAATTACATCCATATCAACATTTTTATCAGCTCCGGACCTGTCGTTTTGGTCAAAAATTGAAAATTCTAAAAGTTCCTGTTTTTCTGCTTTAAACTCTAGGTACACATCCAAAATGCATTACTGAGTTGAAAGAAGTGAATTCTGGTGCATGGTTTTGAAATCGCAGTCAGAAAAAAAATTACATCCATATCAACATTTTTATCACCTGTCGTTTTGGTCAAAAAATGAACATTTTAAAAGTTCCTGTTTTTCTGCTTTAAACTCTAGGTACACATCAAAAATGCATGACTGAGTTGAAAGAAGTTGATTCTGGTGCATGGTTTTGAAACCGCAGTCAGAAAAAAAATTACATCCATATCAACATTTTTATCAGCTCTGAACCTGTCGTTTTGGTCAAAAAATGAAAATTCTAAAAGTTCCTGTTTTTCTGCTTTAAACTCTAGGTACACATCAAAATGCATTACTGAGTTGAAAGAAGTGAATTCTGGTGCATGGTTTTGAAATCGCAGTCAGAAAAAAAATAACATCCATATCAACATTTTTATCAGCTCTGGTCCTGTTGTTTTGGTCAAAAAATGAAAATTCTAAAAGTTCCTGTTTTTCTGCTTTAAACTCTAGGTACACATCCAAAATGTATTACTGAGTTGAAAGAAGTTGATTCTGGTGCATGGTTTTGAAACCGCAGTCAGAAAAAAAATTACATCCATATCAACATTTTTATCAGCTCCGGACCTGTCGTTTTGGTCAAAAATTGAAAATTCTAAAAGTTCCTGTTTTTCTGCTTTAAACTCTAGGTACACATCCAAAATGCATTACTGAGTTGAAAGAAGTGAATTCTGGTGCATGGTTTTATAATCGCAGTCAGAAAAAAAATTACATCCATATCAACATTTTTATCAGCTCCGGACCTGTCGTTTTGGTCAAAAAATGAAAGATCGAAAAGTTCCTGTTTTTCTGCTTTAAACTCTAGGTCAGGCATGTCCAAAGTCCGGCCCGGGGGCCAATTGCGGCCCGTGCTGTCATTTCAAGTGGCCCGATGCCTCCAGACAGAAGCGAGTGGAGCATCAGATGCGGGACACACAGCACAGGACACTAAAGGTGGTGCCCCGGCGAGTGTGCCTTTACCTTGCTGTCAGCAGCAGTGAGGAGGCGCTGGCCACCACAGTTAGATGTGTTTGGCGTCTTTTGAGGGAGTATGCGTCCAAACCCTGCTGCTGCAATCATATATCACCCTACTCCGCAATCACAGTGACAGCAGTGTGTGGGGAGGGGAGCAGCAAGGAGGAAGCTTGCTCCCATAACATGCAGAGCGGAGGAGGTCGGCAGTGGGAGCCCAAGCATCTCCTGTCCTTCCAGTTCCTGCTTTGCCTCTCTGTCCTCTGGCTCACACAAGGGGCTGGGAAACATGCAGAGAATGGGGGCAGAGTGGGGGTACATACAGTGAATGGGGGCAGAGTGGGGGACATACAGTGAAGGAGCGTCAGGCTGGGGGACATACAGTGAATGGAGGCAGTGATGGACATTCATAGAAAGGGGTAGGCTGGGGGACAGAGTAAATGGGTGCAGAGTGGGGGACATACAGTGAATGGGGGACATACAATGAAGTAGGAGCAGGCTGGGGGACATACAAAAAAGGATGGTCAGGCAGGGGAACACACAAAGAAGGGGGCATAGTGGGGGACAAACAGTGAATGTGGGCAGGTTGGGGGAAATACAGAGAAGAGAGGCAGGCTGGGGAATATACAGTGAAGGGGCAGACTGGGTGATATAAAGTGAATGGGGGCAGAGTGGGCGACCATTCTGATGTGATTAATGATTCAAAGAATGTCAGGGTGAATGGTCGGCCCCCACACACTTTCACCTCACCAAATCTGGCCCTCGTTGCAAAAAGTTTGGACACCCCTGCTCTAGGTACACATCCAAAATGCATTACTGAGATGAAAGAAGTTGATTCTGGTGCATGGTTTTGAAACTGCAGTCAGAAAAAAAATTACATCCATATCAACATTTTTATCAGCTCCGGACCTGTCGTTTTGGTCAAAAAATGAAAATTCTAAAAGTTCCTGTTTTTCTGCTTTAAACTCCAGGTACACATCCAAAAAGCATTACTGAGTTGAAAGAAGTTGATTCTGGTGCATGTATTTGAAACTGCAGTCAGAAAAAAAATTACATCCATATCAACATTTGTATCAGCTCCGGACCTGTCGTTTTGGTCAAAAAATTTAAATTCTAAAAGTTCCTGTTTTTCTGCTTTAAACTCTAGGTACACATCAAAATGCATTACTGAGTTGAAAGAAGTGAATTCTGGTGCATGGTTTTATAATCGCAGTCAGAAAAAAAATTACATCCATATCAACATTTTTATCAGCTCCGGACCTGTCGTTTTGGTCAAAAAATGAAAATTCTAAAACTTCCTGTTTTTCTGCTTTAAACTCTAGGTACACATCCAAAATGCATTACTGAGTTGAAAGAAGTTGATTCTGGTGCATGGTTTTGAAACCGCAGTCAGAAAAAAAATTACATCCATATCAACATTTTTATCAGCTCCGGACCTGTCGTTTTGGTCAAAAATTGAAAATTCTAAAAGTTCCTGTTTTTCTGCTTTAAACTCTAGGTACACATCCAAAATGCATTACTGAGTTGAAAGAAGTGAATTCTGGTGCATGGTTTTGAAACCGCAGTCAAAAAAAAATTACATCCATATCAACATTTTTATCAGCTCCGGACCTGTCGTTTTGGTCAAAAATGAAAATTCTAAAAGTTCCTGTTTTTCTGCTTTAAACTCTAGGTACAAATCCAAAATGTATTACTGAGTTGAAAGAAGTTGATTCTGGTGCATGGTTTTGAAACCGCAGTCAGAAAAAAAATTACATCCATATCAACATTTTTATCAGCTCCGGTCCTGTTGTTTTGGTCAAAAAATGAAAATTCTAAAAGTTCCTGTTTTTCTGCTTTAAACTCTAG
This sequence comes from Crinia signifera, assembly GCF_055691185.1. Classification (NCBI taxonomy): domain Eukaryota; kingdom Metazoa; phylum Chordata; class Amphibia; order Anura; family Myobatrachidae; genus Crinia; species Crinia signifera. Next base: position 445,921 of record NW_028142600.1, read on the forward strand.
GTACAAATCCAAAATGTATTACTGAGTTGAAAGAAGTTGATTCTGGTGCATGGTTTTGAAATCGCAGTCAGAATAAAAATTACATCCATATCAACATTTTTATCATCTCCGGTTCTGTTGTTTTGGTCAAAAAATGAAAATTCTAAAAGTTCCTGTTTTTCTGCTTTAAACTCTAGGTACACATCCAAAATGCATTACTGAGATGAAAGAAGTTGATTCTGGTGCATGGTTTTATAATCGCAGTCAGAAAAAAAATTACATCCATATCAACATTTTTATCAGCTCCGGACCTGTCGTTTTGGTCAAAAAATGAAAATTCTAAAACTTCCTGTTTTTATGCTTTAAACTCTAGGTACACATCCAAAATGTATAACTGAGTTGAAAGAAGTTGATTCTGGTGCATGGTTTTGAAACCGTAGTCAGAAAAAAAAATACATCCATATCAACATTTTTATCAGCTCTGGACCTGTCGTTTTGGTCAAAAAATGAAAATTCTAAAAGTTCCTGTTTTTCTGCTTTAAACTCTAGGTACACATCCAAAATGTATTACTGAGTTGAAAGAAGTTGATTCTGGTGCATGGTTTTGAAACCGCAGTCAGAAAAAAAATTACATCCATATCAACATTTTTATCAGCTCCGGACCTGTCGTTTTGGTCAAAAATTGAAAATTCTAAAAGTTCCTGTTTTTCTGCTTTAAACTCTAGGTACACATCGAAAATGCATTACTGAGTTGAAAGAAGTGAATTCTGGTGCATGGTTTTATAATCGCAGTCAGAAAAAAAATTACATCCATATCAACATTTTTATCAGCTCCGGACCTGTCGTTTTGGTCAAAAAATGAAAATTCTAAAAGTTCCTGTTTTTCTGCTTTAAACTCTAGGTATACATCCAAAATGTATTACTGAGTTGAAAGAAGTTGATTCTGGTGCATGGTTTTGAAACCGCAGTCAGAAAAAAAATTACATCCATATCAACATTTTTATCAGCTCCGGTCCTGTTGTTTTGGTCAAAAAATGAAAATTCTAAAAGTTCCTGTTTTTCTGCTTTAAACTCTAGGTACACATCCAAAATGTATTACTGAGTTGAAAGAAGTTGATTCTGGTGCATGGTTTTGAAACCGCAGTCAGAAAAAAAATTACATCCATATCAACATTTTTATCAGCTCCGGACCTGTCTTTTTGGTCAAAAAATTAAAATTCTAAAAGTTCCTGTTTTTCTGCTTTAAACTCTAGGTACACATCAAAATGCATTACTGAGTTGAAAGAAGTGAATTCTGGTGCATAATTTTATAATCGCAGTCAGAAAAAAAATTACATCCATATCAACATTTTTATCAGCTCCGGACCTGTCGTTTTGGTCAAAAAATGAAAATTCTAAAACTTCCTGTTTTTATGCTTTAAACTCTAGGTACACATCCAAAATGTATTACTGAGTTGAAAGAAGTTGATTCTGGTGCATGGTTTTGAAACCGCAGTCAGAAAAAAAATTACATCCATATCAACATTTTTATCAGCTCCGGACCTGTCGTTTTGGTCAAAAATTGAAAATTCTAAAAGTTCCTGTTTTTCTGCTTTAAACTCTAGGTACACATCAAAAATGCATTACTGAGTTGAAAGAAGTTGATTCTGGTGCATGGTTTTGAAACCGCAGTCAGAAAAAAAATTACATCCATATCAACATTTTTATCAGCTCCGGTCCTGTTGTTTTGGTCAAAAAATGAAAATTTTAAAAGTTCCTGTTTTTCTGCTTTAAACTCTAGGTACACATCCAAAATGTATTACTGAGTTGAAAGAAGTTGATTCTGGTGCATGGTTTTGAAACCGCAGTCAGAAAAAAAATTACATCCATATCAACATTTTTATCAGCTCCGGACCTGTCTTTTTGGTCAAAAAATTAAAATTCTAAAAGTTCCTGTTTTTCTGCTTTAAACTCTAGGTACACATCAAAATGCATTACTGAGTTGAAAGAAGTGAATTCTGGTGCATGGTTTTGAAATCGCAGTCAGAAAAAAAATTACATCCATATCAACATTTTTATCAGCTCCGGACCTGTCGTTTTGGTCAAAAAATGAAAAATCTAAAAGTTCCTGGTTTTTCTGCTTTAAACTCTAGGTACACATCGAAAATGCATTACTGAGATGAAAGAAGTTGATTCTGGTGCATGGTTTTGAAACCGCAGTCAGAAAAAAAATTACATCCATATCAACATTTTTATCAGCTCCGGACCTGTCGTTTTGGTCAAAAAATGAAAATTCTAAAAGTTCCTGTTTTTCTGCTTTAAACTCTAGGTACACATCCAAAATGCATTACTGAGTTGAAAGAAGTTGATTCTGGTGCATGGTTTTGAAACCGCAGTCAGAAAAAAAATTACATCCATATCAACATTTTTATCAGCTCTGAACCTGTCGTTTTGGTCAAAAAATGAAAATTCTAAAAGTTCCTGTTTTTCTGCTTTAAACTCTAGGTACACATCCAAAATGTATTACTGAGTTGAAAGAAGTTGATTCTGGTGCATGGTTTTGAAATCGCAGTCAGAAAAAAAATAACATCCATATCAACATTTTTATCAGCTCCGGACCTGTCGTTTTGGTCAAAAAATGAAAATTCTAAAAGTTCCTTTTTTTCTGCTTTAAACTCTAGGTACACATCCAAAATGCATTACTGAGTTGAAAGAAGTGAATTCTGGTGCATGGTTTTGAAATCGCAGTCAGAAAAAAGATAACATCCATATTAACATTTTTATCAGCTCCGGTCCTGTCGTTTTGGTCAAAAAATTAAAATTCTAAAAGTTCCTGTTTTTCTGCTTTAAACTCTAGGTACACATCAAAATGCATTACTGAGTTGAAAGAAGTGAATTCTGGTGCATGGTTTTGAAATCGCAGTCAGAAAAAAAATTACATCCATATCAACATTTTTATCAGCTCCGGACCTGTCGTTTTGGTCAAAAAATGAAAAATCTAAAAGTTCCTGTTTTTCTGCTTTAAACTCTAGGTACACATCCAAAATGCATTACTGAGATGAAAGAAGTTGATTCTGGTGCATGGTTTTGAAACCACAGTCAGAAAAAAAATTACATCCATATCAACATTTTTATCAGCTCCGGACCTGTCGTTTTGGTCAAAAATTGAAAATTCTAAAAGTTCCTGTTTTTCTGCTTTAAACTCTAGGTACACATCCAAAATGCATTACTGAGTTGAAAGAAGTGAATTCTGGTGCATGGTTTTGAAATCGCAGTCAGAAAAAAAATTACATCCATATCAACATTTTTATCACCTGTCGTTTTGGTCAAAAAATGAACATTTTAAAAGTTCCTGTTTTTCTGCTTTAAACTCTAGGTACACATCAAAAATGCATGACTGAGTTGAAAGAAGTTGATTCTGGTGCATGGTTTTGAAACCGCAGTCAGAAAAAAAATTACATCCATATCAACATTTTTATCAGCTCTGAACCTGTCGTTTTGGTCAAAAAATGAAAATTCTAAAAGTTCCTGTTTTTCTGCTTTAAACTCTAGGTACACATCAAAATGCATTACTGAGTTGAAAGAAGTGAATTCTGGTGCATGGTTTTGAAATCGCAGTCAGAAAAAAAATAACATCCATATCAACATTTTTATCAGCTCTGGTCCTGTTGTTTTGGTCAAAAAATGAAAATTCTAAAAGTTCCTGTTTTTCTGCTTTAAACTCTAGGTACACATCAAAATGCATTACTGAGTTGAAAGAAGTGAATTCTGGTGCATGGTTTTGAAATCGCAGTCAGAAAAAAAATTACATCCATATCAACATTTTTATCAGCTCTGAACCTGTCGTTTTGGTCAAAAAATGAAAATTCTAAAAGTTCCTGTTTTTCTGCTTTAAACTCTAGGTACACATCCAAAATGTATTACTGAGTTGAAAGAAGTTGATTCTGGTGCATGGTTTTGAAATCGCAGTCAGAAAAAAGATAACATCCATATTAACATTTTTATCAGCTCCGGTCCTGTCGTTTTGGTCAAAAAATTAAAATTCTAAAAGTTCCTGTTTTTCTGCTTTAAACTCTAGGTACACATCAAAATGCATTACTGAGTTGAAAGAAGTGAATTCTGGTGCATGGTTTTGAAATCGCAGTCAGAAAAAAAATTACATCCATATCAACATTTTTATCAGCTCCGGACCTGTCGTTTTGGTCAAAAAATGAAAAATCTAAAAGTTCCTGTTTTTCTGCTTTAAACTCTAGGTACACATCCAAAATGCATTACTGAGATGAAAGAAGTTGATTCTGGTGCATGGTTTTGAAACCACAGTCAGAAAAAAAATTACATCCATATCAACATTTTTATCAGCTCCGGACCTGTCGTTTTGGTCAAAAATTGAAAATTCTAAAAGTTCCTGTTTTTCTGCTTTAAACTCTAGGTACACATCCAAAATGCATTACTGAGTTGAAAGAAGTGAATTCTGGTGCATGGTTTTGAAATCGCAGTCAGAAAAAAGATAACATCCATATTAACATTTTTATCAGCTCCGGTCCTGTCGTTTTGGTCAAAAAATTAAAATTCTAAAAGTTCCTGTTTTTCTGCTTTAAACTCTAGGTACACATCAAAATGCATTACTGAGTTGAAAGAAGTGAATTCTGGTGCATGGTTTTGAAATCGCAGTCAGAAAAAAAATTACATCCATATCAACATTTTTATCAGCTCCGGACCTGTCGTTTTGGTCAAAAAATGAAAAATCTAAAAGTTCCTGTTTTTCTGCTTTAAACTCTAGGTACACATCCAAAATGCATTACTGAGATGAAAGAAGTTGATTCTGGTGCATGGTTTTGAAACCACAGTCAGAAAAAAAATTACATCCATATCAACATTTTTATCAGCTCCGGACCTGTCGTTTTGGTCAAAAATTGAAAATTCTAAAAGTTCCTGTTTTTCTGCTTTAAACTCTAGGTACACATCCAAAATGCATTACTGAGTTGAAAGAAGTGAATTCTGGTGCATGGTTTTGAAATCGCAGTCAGAAAAAAAATTACATCCATATCAACATTTTTATCACCTGTCGTTTTGGTCAAAAAATGAACATTTTAAAAGTTCCTGTTTTTCTGCTTTAAACTCTAGGTACACATCAAAAATGCATGACTGAGTTGAAAGAAGTTGATTCTGGTGCATGGTTTTGAAACCGCAGTCAGAAAAAAAATTACATCCATATCAACATTTTTATCAGCTCTGAACCTGTCGTTTTGGTCAAAAAATGAAAATTCTAAAAGTTCCTGTTTTTCTGCTTTAAACTCTAGGTACACATCAAAATGCATTACTGAGTTGAAAGAAGTGAATTCTGGTGCATGGTTTTGAAATCGCAGTCAGAAAAAAAATAACATCCATATCAACATTTTTATCAGCTCTGGTCCTGTTTTGGTCAAAAAATGAAAATTCTAAAAGTTCCTGTTTTTCTGCTTTAAACTCTAGGTACACATCCAAAATGTATTACTGAGTTGAAAGAAGTTGATTCTGGTGCATGGTTTTGAAACCGCAGTCAGAAAAAAAATTACATCCATATCAACATTTTTATCAGCTCCGGACCTGTCGTTTTGGTCAAAAATTGAAAATTCTAAAAGTTCCTGTTTTTCTGCTTTAAACTCTAGGTACACATCCAAAATGCATTACTGAGTTGAAAGAAGTGAATTCTGGTGCATGGTTTTATAATCGCAGTCAGAAAAAAAATTACATCCATATCAACATTTTTATCAGCTCCGGACCTGTCGTTTTGGTCAAAAAATGAAAGATCGAAAAGTTCCTGTTTTTCTGCTTTAAACTCTAGGTACACATCCAAAATGCATTACTGAGATGAAAGAAGTTGATTCTGGTGCATGGTTTTGAAACTGCAGTCAGAAAAAAAATTACATCCATATCAACATTTTTATCAGCTCCGGACCTGTCGTTTTGGTCAAAAAATGAAAATTCTAAAAGTTCCTGTTTTTCTGCTTTATACTCCAGGTACACATCCAAAAAGCATTACTGAGTTGAAAGAAGTTGATTCTGGTGCATGTATTTGAAACTGCAGTCAGAAAAAAATTTACATCCATATCAACATTTGTATCAGCTCCGGACCTGTCGTTTTGGTCAAAAAATTTAAATTCTAAAAGTTCCTGTTTTTCTGCTTTAAACTCTAGGTACACATCAAAATGCATTACTGAGTTGAAAGAAGTGAATTCTGGTGCATGGTTTTATAATCGCAGTCAGAAAAAAAATTACATCCATATCAACATTTTTATCAGCTCCGGACCTGTCGTTTTGGTCAAAAAATGAAAATTCTAAAACTTCCTGTTTTTCTGCTTTAAACTCTAGGTACACATCCAAAATGCATTACTGAGTTGAAAGAAGTTGATTCTGGTGCATGGTTTTGAAACCGCAGTCAGAAAAAAAATTACATCCATATCAACATTTTTATCAGCTCCGGACCTGTCGTTTTGGTCAAAAATTGAAAATTCTAAAAGTTCCTGTTTTTCTGCTTTAAACTCTAGGTACACATCCAAAATGCATTACTGAGTTGAAAGAAGTGAATTCTGGTGCATGGTTTTGAAACCGCAGTCAAAAAAAAATTACATCCATATCAACATTTTTATCAGCTCCGGACCTGTCGTTTTGGTCAAAAATGAAAATTCTAAAAGTTCCTGTTTTTCTGCTTTAAACTCTAGGTACAAATCCAAAATGTATTACTGAGTTGAAAGAAGTTGATTCTGGTGCATGGTTTTGAAACCGCAGTCAGAAAAAAAATTACATCCATATCAACATTTTTATCAGCTCCGGTCCTGTTGTTTTGGTCAAAAAATGAAAATTCTAAAAGTTCCTGTTTTTCTGCTTTAAACTCTAGGTACAAATCCAAAATGTATTACTGAGTTGAAAGAAGTTGATTCTGGTGCATGGTTTTGAAATCGCAGTCAGAATAAAAATTACATCCATATCAACATTTTTATCATCTCCGGTTCTGTTGTTTTGGTCAAAAAATGAAAATTCTAAAAGTTCCTGTTTTTCTGCTTTAAACTCTAGGTACACATCCAAAATGCATTACTGAGATGAAAGAAGTTGATTCTGGTGCATGGTTTTATAATCGCAGTCAGAAAAAAAATTACATCCATATCAACATTTTTATCAGCTCCGGACCTGTCGTTTTGGTCAAAAAATGAAAATTCTAAAACTTCCTGTTTTTATGCTTTAAACTCTAGGTACACATCCAAAATGTATAACTGAGTTGAAAGAAGTTGATTCTGGTGCATGGTTTTGAAACCGTAGTCAGAAAAAAAAATACATCCATATCAACATTTTTATCAGCTCTGGACCTGTCGTTTTGGTCAAAAAATGAAAATTCTAAAAGTTCCTGTTTTTCTGCTTTAAACTCTAGGTACACATCCAAAATGTATTACTGAGTTGAAAGAAGTTGATTCTGGTGCATGGTTTTGAAACCGCAGTCAGAAAAAAAATTACATCCATATCAACATTTTTATCAGCTCCGGACCTGTCGTTTTGGTCAAAAATTGAAAATTCTAAAAGTTCCTGTTTTTCTGCTTTAAACTCTAGGTACACATCGAAAATGCATTACTGAGTTGAAAGAAGTGAATTCTGGTGCATGGTTTTATAATCGCAGTCAGAAAAAAAATTACATCCATATCAACATTTTTATCAGCTCCGGACCTGTCGTTTTGGTCAAAAAATGAAAATTCTAAAAGTTCCTGTTTTTCTGCTTTAAACTCTAGGTATACATCCAAAATGTATTACTGAGTTGAAAGAAGTTGATTCTGGTGCATGGTTTTGAAACCGCAGTCAGAAAAAAAATTACATCCATATCAACATTTTTATCAGCTCCGGTCCTGTTGTTTTGGTCAAAAAATGAAAATTCTAAAAGTTCCTGTTTTTCTGCTTTAAACTCTAGGTACACATCCAAAATGTATTACTGAGTTGAAAGAAGTTGATTCTGGTGCATGGTTTTGAAACCGCAGTCAGAAAAAAAATTACATCCATATCAACATTTTTATCAGCTCCGGACCTGTCTTTTTGGTCAAAAAATTAAAATTCTAAAAGTTCCTGTTTTTCTGCTTTAAACTCTAGGTACACATCAAAATGCATTACTGAGTTGAAAGAAGTGAATTCTGGTGCATAATTTTATAATCGCAGTCAGAAAAAAAATTACATCCATATCAACATTTTTATCAGCTCCGGACCTGTCGTTTTGGTCAAAAAATGAAAATTCTAAAACTTCCTGTTTTTATGCTTTAAACTCTAGGTACACATCCAAAATGTATTACTGAGTTGAAAGAAGTTGATTCTGGTGCATGGTTTTGAAACCGCAGTCAGAAAAAAAATTACATCCATATCAACATTTTTATCAGCTCCGGACCTGTCGTTTTGGTCAAAAATTGAAAATTCTAAAAGTTCCTGTTTTTCTGCTTTAAACTCTAGGTACACATCAAAAATGCATTACTGAGTTGAAAGAAGTTGATTCTGGTGCATGGTTTTGAAACCGCAGTCAGAAAAAAAATTACATCCATATCAACATTTTTATCAGCTCCGGTCCTGTTGTTTTGGTCAAAAAATGAAAATTTTAAAAGTTCCTGTTTTTCTGCTTTAAACTCTAGGTACACATCCAAAATGTATTACTGAGTTGAAAGAAGTTGATTCTGGTGCATGGTTTTGAAACCGCAGTCAGAAAAAAAATTACATCCATATCAACATTTTTATCAGCTCCGGACCTGTCTTTTTGGTCAAAAAATTAAAATTCTAAAAGTTCCTGTTTTTCTGCTTTAAACTCTAGGTACACATCAAAATGCATTACTGAGTTGAAAGAAGTGAATTCTGGTGCATGGTTTTGAAATCGCAGTCAGAAAAAAAATTACATCCATATCAACATTTTTATCAGCTCCGGACCTGTCGTTTTGGTCAAAAAATGAAAAATCTAAAAGTTCCTGGTTTTTCTGCTTTAAACTCTAGGTACACATCGAAAATGCATTACTGAGATGAAAGAAGTTGATTCTGGTGCATGGTTTTGAAACCGCAGTCAGAAAAAAAATTACATCCATATCAACATTTTTATCAGCTCCGGACCTGTCGTTTTGGTCAAAAAATGAAAATTCTAAAAGTTCCTGTTTTTCTGCTTTAAACTCTAGGTACACATCCAAAATGCATTACTGAGTTGAAAGAAGTTGATTCTGGTGCATGGTTTTGAAACCGCAGTCAGAAAAAAAATTACATCCATATCAACATTTTTATCAGCTCTGAACCTGTCGTTTTGGTCAAAAAATGAAAATTCTAAAAGTTCCTGTTTTTCTGCTTTAAACTCTAGGTACACATCCAAAATGTATTACTGAGTTGAAAGAAGTTGATTCTGGTGCATGGTTTTGAAATCGCAGTCAGAAAAAAAATAACATCCATATCAACATTTTTATCAGCTCCGGACCTGTCGTTTTGGTCAAAAAATGAAAATTCTAAAAGTTCCTTTTTTTCTGCTTTAAACTCTAGGTACACATCCAAAATGCATTACTGAGTTGAAAGAAGTGAATTCTGGTGCATGGTTTTGAAATCGCAGTCAGAAAAAAGATAACATCCATATTAACATTTTTATCAGCTCCGGTCCTGTCGTTTTGGTCAAAAAATTAAAATTCTAAAAGTTCCTGTTTTTCTGCTTTAAACTCTAGGTACACATCAAAATGCATTACTGAGTTGAAAGAAGTGAATTCTGGTGCATGGTTTTGAAATCGCAGTCAGAAAAAAAATTACATCCATATCAACATTTTTATCAGCTCCGGACCTGTCGTTTTGGTCAAAAAATGAAAAATCTAAAAGTTCCTGTTTTTCTGCTTTAAACTCTAGGTACACATCCAAAATGCATTACTGAGATGAAAGAAGTTGATTCTGGTGCATGGTTTTGAAACCACAGTCAGAAAAAAAATTACATCCATATCAACATTTTTATCAGCTCCGGACCTGTCGTTTTGGTCAAAAATTGAAAATTCTAAAAGTTCCTGTTTTTCTGCTTTAAACTCTAGGTACACATCCAAAATGCATTACTGAGTTGAAAGAAGTGAATTCTGGTGCATGGTTTTGAAATCGCAGTCAGAAAAAAAATTACATCCATATCAACATTTTTATCACCTGTCGTTTTGGTCAAAAAATGAACATTTTAAAAGTTCCTGTTTTTCTGCTTTAAACTCTAGGTACACATCAAAAATGCATGACTGAGTTGAAAGAAGTTGATTCTGGTGCATGGTTTTGAAACCGCAGTCAGAAAAAAAATTACATCCATATCAACATTTTTATCAGCTCTGAACCTGTCGTTTTGGTCAAAAAATGAAAATTCTAAAAGTTCCTGTTTTTCTGCTTTAAACTCTAGGTACACATCAAAATGCATTACTGAGTTGAAAGAAGTGAATTCTGGTGCATGGTTTTGAAATCGCAGTCAGAAAAAAAATAACATCCATATCAACATTTTTATCAGCTCTGGTCCTGTTGTTTTGGTCAAAAAATGAAAATTCTAAAAGTTCCTGTTTTTCTGCTTTAAACTCTAGGTACACATCAAAATGCATTACTGAGTTGAAAGAAGTGAATTCTGGTGCATGGTTTTGAAATCGCAGTCAGAAAAAAAATTACATCCATATCAACATTTTTATCAGCTCTGAACCTGTCGTTTTGGTCAAAAAATGAAAATTCTAAAAGTTCCTGTTTTTCTGCTTTAAACTCTAGGTACACATCCAAAATGTATTACTGAGTTGAAAGAAGTTGATTCTGGTGCATGGTTTTGAAATCGCAGTCAGAAAAAAGATAACATCCATATTAACATTTTTATCAGCTCCGGTCCTGTCGTTTTGGTCAAAAAATTAAAATTCTAAAAGTTCCTGTTTTTCTGCTTTAAACTCTAGGTACACATCAAAATGCATTACTGAGTTGAAAGAAGTGAATTCTGGTGCATGGTTTTGAAATCGCAGTCAGAAAAAAAATTACATCCATATCAACATTTTTATCAGCTCCGGACCTGTCGTTTTGGTCAAAAAATGAAAAATCTAAAAGTTCCTGTTTTTCTGCTTTAAACTCTAGGTACACATCCAAAATGCATTACTGAGATGAAAGAAGTTGATTCTGGTGCATGGTTTTGAAACCACAGTCAGAAAAAAAATTACATCCATATCAACATTTTTATCAGCTCCGGACCTGTCGTTTTGGTCAAAAATTGAAAATTCTAAAAGTTCCTGTTTTTCTGCTTTAAACTCTAGGTACACATCCAAAATGCATTACTGAGTTGAAAGAAGTGAATTCTGGTGCATGGTTTTGAAATCGCAGTCAGAAAAAAAATTACATCCATATAAACATTTTTATCACCTGTCGTTTTGGTCAAAAAATGAACATTTTAAAAGTTCCTGTTTTTCTGCTTTAAACTCTAGGTACACATCAAAAATGCATGACTGAGTTGAAAGAAGTTGATTCTGGTGCATGGTTTTGAAACCGCAGTCAGAAAAAAAATTACATCCATATCAACATTTTTATCAGCTCTGAACCTGTCGTTTTGGTCAAAAAATGAAAATTCTAAAAGTTCCTGTTTTTCTGCTTTAAACTCTAGGTACACATCAAAATGCATTACTGAGTTGAAAGAAGTGAATTCTGGTGCATGGTTTTGAAATCGCAGTCAGAAAAAAAATAACATCCATATCAACATTTTTATCAGCTCTGGTCCTGTTGTTTTGGTCAAAAAATGAAAATTCTAAAAGTTCCTGTTTTTCTGCTTTAAACTCTAGGTACACATCCAAAATGTATTACTGAGTTGAAAGAAGTTGATTCTGGTGCATGGTTTTGAAACCGCAGTCAGAAAAAAAATTACATCCATATCAACATTTTTATCAGCTCCGGACCTGTCGTTTTGGTCAAAAATTGAAAATTCTAAAAGTTCCTGTTTTTCTGCTTTAAACTCTAGGTACACATCCAAAATGCATTACTGAGTTGAAAGAAGTGAATTCTGGTGCATGGTTTTATAATCGCAGTCAGAAAAAAAATTACATCCATATCAACATTTTTATCAGCTCCGGACCTGTCGTTTTGGTCAAAAAATGAAAGATCGAAAAGTTCCTGTTTTTCTGCTTTAAACTCTAGGTACACATCCAAAATGCATTACTGAGATGAAAGAAGTTGATTCTGGTGCATGGTTTTGAAACTGCAGTCAGAAAAAAAATTACATCCATATCAACATTTTTATCAGCTCCGGACCTGTCGTTTTGGTCAAAAAATGAAAATTCTAAAAGTTCCTGTTTTTCTGCTTTAAACTCCAGGTACACATCCAAAAAGCATTACTGAGTTGAAAGAAGTTGATTCTGGTGCATGTATTTGAAACTGCAGTCAGAAAAAAAATTACATCCATATCAACATTTGTATCAGCTCCGGACCTGTCGTTTTGGTCAAAAAATTTAAATTCTAAAAGTTCCTGTTTTTCTGCTTTAAACTCTAGGTACACATCAAAATGCATAAATGAGTTGAAAGAAGTGAATTCTGGTGCATGGTTTTATAATCGCAGTCAGAAAAAAAATTACATCCATATCAACATTTTTATCAGCTCCGGACCTGTCGTTTTGGTCAAAAAATGAAAATTCTAAAACTTCCTGTTTTTCTGCTTTAAACTCTAGGTACACATCCAAAATGCATTACTGAGTTGAAAGAAGTTGATTCTGGTGCATGGTTTTGAAACCGCAGTCAGAAAAAAAATTACATCCATATCAACATTTTTATCAGCTCCGGACCTGTCGTTTTGGTCAAAAATTGAAAATTCTAAAAGTTCCTGTTTTTCTGCTTTAAACTCTAGGTACACATCCAAAATGCATTACTGAGTTGAAAGAAGTGATTTCTGGTGCATGGTTTTGAAACCGCAGTCAAAAAAAAATTACATCCATATCAACATTTTTATCAGCTCCGGACCTGTCGTTTTGGTCAAAAATGAAAATTCTAAAAGTTCCTGTTTTTCTGCTTTAAACTCTAGGTACAAATCCAAAATGTATTACTGAGTTGAAAGAAGTTGATTCTGGTGCATGGTTTTGAAACCGCAGTCAGAAAAAAAATTACATCCATATCAACATTTTTCTCAGCTCCGGTCCTGTTGTTTTGGTCAAAAAATGAAAATTCTAAAAGTTCCTGTTTTTCTGCTTTAAACTCTAGGTACAAATCCAAAATGTATTACTGAGTTGAAAGAAGTTGATTCTGGTGCATGGTTTTGAAATCGCAGTCAGAATAAAAATTACATCCATATCAACATTTTTATCAGCTCCGGTTCTGTTGTTTTGGTCAAAAAATGAAAATTCTAAAAGTTCCTGTTTTTCTGCTTTAAACTCTAGGTACACATCCAAAATGCATTACTGAGATGAAAGAAGTTGATTCTGGTGCATGGTTTTATAATCGCAGTCAGAAAAAAAATTACATCCATATCAACATTTTTATCAGCTCCGGACCTGTCGTTTTGGTCAAAAAATGAAAATTCTAAAACTTCCTGTTTTTATGCTTTAAACTCTAGGTACACATCCAAAATGTATAACTGAGTTGAAAGAAGTTGATTCTGGTGCATGGTTTTGAAACCGTAGTCAGAAAAAAAAATACATCCATATCAACATTTTTATCAGCTCTGGACCTGTCGTTTTGGTCAAAAAATGAAAATTCTAAAAGTTCCTGTTTTTCTGCTTTAAACTCTAGGTACACATCCAAAATGTATTACTGAGTTGAAAGAAGTTGATTCTGGTGCATGGTTTTGAAACCGCAGTCAGAAAAAAAATTACATCCATATCAACATTTTTATCTGCTCCGGACCTGTCGTTTTGGTCAAAAATTGAAAATTCTAAAAGTTCCTGTTTTTCTGCTTTAAACTCTAGGTACACATCGAAAATGCATTACTGAGTTGAAAGAAGTGAATTCTGGTGCATGGTTTTATAATCGCAGTCAGAAAAAAAATTACATCCATATCAACATTTTTATCAGCTCCGGACCTGTCGTTTTGGTCAAAAAATGAAAATTCTAAAAGTTCCTGTTTTTCTGCTTTAAACTCTAGGTATACATCCAAAATGTATTACTGAGTTGAAAGAAGTTGATTCTGGTGCATGGTTTTGAAACCGCAGTCAGAAAAAAAATTACATCCATATCAACATTTTTATCAGCTCCGGTCCTGTTGTTTTGGTCAAAAAATGAAAATTCTAAAAGTTCCTGTTTTTCTGCTTTAAACTCTAGGTACACATCCAAAATGTATTACTGAGTTGAAAGAAGTTGATTCTGGTGCATGGTTTTGAAACCGCAGTCAGAAAAAAAATTACATCCATATCAACATTTTTATCAGCTCCGGACCTGTCTTTTTGGTCAAAAAATTAAAATTCTAAAAGTTCCTGTTTTTCTGCTTTAAACTCTAGGTACACATCCAAAATGCATTACTGAGATGAAAGAAGTTGATTCTGGTGCATGGTTTTATAATCGCAGTCAGAAAAAAAATTACATCCATATCAACATTTTTATCAGCTCCGGACCTGTCGTTTTGGTCAAAAAATGAAAATTCTAAAACTTCCTGTTTTTATGCTTTAAACTCTAGGTACACATCCAAAATGTATAACTGAGTTGAAAGAAGTTGATTCTGGTGCATGGTTTTGAAACCGTAGTCAGAAAAAAAAATACATCCATATCAACATTTTTATCAGCTCTGGACCTGTCGTTTTGGTCAAAAAATGAAAATTCTAAAAGTTCCTGTTTTTCTGCTTTAAACTCTAGGTACACATCCAAAATGTATTACTGAGTTGAAAGAAGTTGATTCTGGTGCATGGTTTTGAAACCGCAGTCAGAAAAAAAATTACATCCATATCAACATTTTTATCAGCTCCGGACCTGTCGTTTTGGTCAAAAATTGAAAATTCTAAAAGTTCCTGTTTTTCTGCTTTAAACTCTAGGTACACATCGAAAATGCATTACTGAGTTGAAAGAAGTGAATTCTGGTGCATGGTTTTATAATCGCAGTCAGAAAAAAAATTACATCCATATCAACATTTTTATCAGCTCCGGACCTGTCGTTTTGGTCAAAAAATGAAAATTCTAAAAGTTCCTGTTTTTCTGCTTTAAACTCTAGGTATACATCCAAAATGTATTACTGAGTTGAAAGAAGTTGATTCTGGTGCATGGTTTTGAAACCGCAGTCAGAAAAAAAATTACATCCATATCAACATTTTTATCAGCTCCGGTCCTGTTGTTTTGGTCAAAAAATGAAAATTCTAAAAGTTCCTGTTTTTCTGCTTTAAACTCTAGGTACACATCCAAAATGTATTACTGAGTTGAAAGAAGTTGATTCTGGTGCATGGTTTTGAAACCGCAGTCAGAAAAAAAATTACATCCATATCAACATTTTTATCAGCTCCGGACCTGTCTTTTTGGTCAAAAAATTAAAATTCTAAAAGTTCCTGTTTTTCTGCTTTAAACTCTAGGTACACATCAAAATGCATTACTGAGTTGAAAGAAGTGAATTCTGGTGCATAATTTTATAATCGCAGTCAGAAAAAAAATTACATCCATATCAACATTTTTATCAGCTCCGGACCTGTCGTTTTGGTCAAAAAATGAAAATTCTAAAACTTCCTGTTTTTATGCTTTAAACTCTAGGTACACATCCAAAATGTATTACTGAGTTGAAAGAAGTTGATTCTGGTGCATGGTTTTGAAACCGCAGTCAGAAAAAAAATTACATCCATATCAACATTTTTATCAGCTCCGGACCTGTCGTTTTGGTCAAAAATTGAAAATTCTAAAAGTTCCTGTTTTTCTGCTTTAAACTCTAGGTACACATCAAAAATGCATTACTGAGTTGAAAGAAGTTGATTCTGGTGCATGGTTTTGAAACCGCAGTCAGAAAAAAAATTACATCCATATCAACATTTTTATCAGCTCCGGTCCTGTTGTTTTGGTCAAAAAATGAAAATTTTAAAAGTTCCTGTTTTTCTGCTTTAAACTCTAGGTACACATCCAAAATGTATTACTGAGTTGAAAGAAGTTGATTCTGGTGCATGGTTTTGAAACCGCAGTCAGAAAAAAAATTACATCCATATCAACATTTTTATCAGCTCCGGACCTGTCTTTTTGGTCAAAAAATTAAAATTCTAAAAGTTCCTGTTTTTCTGCTTTAAACTCTAGGTACACATCAAAATGCATTACTGAGTTGAAAGAAGTGAATTCTGGTGCATGGTTTTGAAATCGCAGTCAGAAAAAAAATTACATCCATATCAACATTTTTATCAGCTCCGGACCTGTCGTTTTGGTCAAAAAATGAAAAATCTAAAAGTTCCTGGTTTTTCTGCTTTAAACTCTAGGTACACATCGAAAATGCATTACTGAGATGAAAGAAGTTGATTCAGGTGCATGGTTTTGAAACCGCAGTCAGAAAAAAAATTACATCCATATCAACATTTTTATCAGCTCCGGACCTGTCGTTTTGGTCAAAAAATGAAAATTCTAAAAGTTCCTGTTTTTCTGCTTTAAACTCTAGGTACACATCCAAAATGCATTACTGAGTTGAAAGAAGTTGATTCTGGTGCATGGTTTTGAAACCGCAGTCAGAAAAAAAATTACATCCATATCAACATTTTTATCAGCTCTGAACCTGTCGTTTTGGTCAAAAAATGAAAATTCTAAAAGTTCCTGTTTTTCTGCTTTAAACTCTAGGTACACATCCAAAATGCATTACTGAGTTGAAAGAAGTGAATTCTGGTGCATGGTTTTGAAATCGCAGTCAGAAAAAAAATTACATCCATATCAACATTTTTATCACCTGTCGTTTTGGTCAAAAAATGAACATTTTAAAAGTTCCTGTTTTTCTGCTTTAAACTCTAGGTACACATCAAAAATGCATGACTGAGTTGAAAGAAGTTGATTCTGGTGCATGGTTTTGAAACCGCAGTCAGAAAAAAAATTACATCCATATCAACATTTTTATCAGCTCTGAACCTGTCGTTTTGGTCAAAAAATGAAAATTCTAAAAGTTCCTGTTTTTCTGCTTTAAACTCTAGGTACACATCAAAATGCATTACTGAGTTGAAAGAAGTGAATTCTGGTGCATGGTTTTGAAATCGCAGTCAGAAAAAAAATAACATCCATATCAACATTTTTATCAGCTCTGGTCCTGTTGTTTTGGTCAAAAAATGAAAATTCTAAAAGTTCCTGTTTTTCTGCTTTAAACTCTAGGTACACATCAAAATGCATTACTGAGTTGAAAGAAGTGAATTCTGGTGCATGGTTTTGAAATCGCAGTCAGAAAAAAAATTACATCCATATCAACATTTTTATCAGCTCTGAACCTGTCGTTTTGGTCAAAAAATGAAAATTCTAAAAGTTCCTGTTTTTCTGCTTTAAACTCTAGGTACACATCCAAAATGTATTACTGAGTTGAAAGAAGTTGATTCTGGTGCATGGTTTTGAAATCGCAGTCAGAAAAAAGATAACATCCATATTAACATTTTTATCAGCTCCGGTCCTGTCGTTTTGGTCAAAAAATTAAAATTCTAAAAGTTCCTGTTTTTCTGCTTTAAACTCTAGGTACACATCAAAATGCATTACTGAGTTGAAAGAAGTGAATTCTGGTGCATGGTTTTGAAATCGCAGTCAGAAAAAAAATTACATCCATATCAACATTTTTATCAGCTCCGGACCTGTCGTTTTGGTCAAAAAATGAAAAATCTAAAAGTTCCTGTTTTTCTGCTTTAAACTCTAGGTACACATCCAAAATGCATTACTGAGATGAAAGAAGTTGATTCTGGTGCATGGTTTTGAAACCACAGTCAGAAAAAAAATTACATCCATATCAACATTTTTATCAGCTCCGGACCTGTCGTTTTGGTCAAAAATTGAAAATTCTAAAAGTTCCTGTTTTTCTGCTTTAAACTCTAGGTACACATCCAAAATGCATTACTGAGTTGAAAGAAGTGAATTCTGGTGCATGGTTTTGAAATCGCAGTCAGAAAAAAAATTACATCCATATCAACATTTTTATCACCTGTCGTTTTGGTCAAAAAATGAACATTTTAAAAGTTCCTGTTTTTCTGCTTTAAACTCTAGGTACACATCAAAAATGCATGACTGAGTTGAAAGAAGTTGATTCTGGTGCATGGTTTTGAAACCGCAGTCAGAAAAAAAATTACATCCATATCAACATTTTTATCAGCTCTGAACCTGTCGTTTTGGTCAAAAAATGAAAATTCTAAAAGTTCCTGTTTTTCTGCTTTAAACTCTAGGTACACATCAAAATGCATTACTGAGTTAAAAGAAGTGAATTCTGGTGCATGGTTTTGAAATCGCAGTCAGAAAAAAAATAACATCCATATCAACATTTTTATCAGCTCTGGTCCTGTTGTTTTGGTCAAAAAATGAAAATTCTAAAAGTTCCTGTTTTTCTGCTTTAAACTCTAGGTACACATCCAAAATGTATTACTGAGTTGAAAGAAGTTGATTCTGGTGCATGGTTTTGAAACCGCAGTCAGAAAAAAAATTACATCCATATCAACATTTTTATCAGCTCCGGACCTGTCGTTTTGGTCAAAAATTGAAAATTCTAAAAGTTCCTGTTTTTCTGCTTTAAACTCTAGGTACACATCCAAAATGCATTACTGAGTTGAAAGAAGTGAATTCTGGTGCATGGTTTTATAATCGCAGTCAGAAAAAAAATTACATCCATATCAACATTTTTATCAGCTCCGGACCTGTCGTTTTGGTCAAAAAATGAAAGATCGAAAAGTTCCTGTTTTTCTGCTTTAAACTCTAGGTACACATCCAAAATGCATTACTGAGATGAAAGAAGTTGATTCTGGTGCATGGTTTTGAAACTGCAGTCAGAAAAAAAATTACATCCATATCAACATTTTTATCAGCTCCGGACCTGTCGTTTTGGTCAAAAAATGAAAATTCTAAAAGTTCCTGTTTTTCTGCTTTAAACTCCAGGTACACATCCAAAAAGCATTACTGAGTTGAAAGAAGTTGATTCTGGTGCATGTATTTGAAACTGCAGTCAGAAAAAAAATTACATCCATATCAACATTTGTATCAGCTCCGGACCTGTCGTTTTGGTCAAAAAATTTAAATTCTAAAAGTTCCTGTTTTTCTGCTTTAAACTCTAGGTACACATCAAAATGCATTACTGAGTTGAAAGAAGTGAATTCTGGTGCATGGTTTTATAATCGCAGTCAGAAAAAAAATTACATCCATATCAACATTTTTATCAGCTCCGGACCTGTCGTTTTGGTCAAAAAATGAAAATTCTAAAACTTCCTGTTTTTCTGCTTTAAACTCTAGGTACACATCCAAAATGCATTACTGAGTTGAAAGAAGTTGATTCTGGTGCATGGTTTTGAAACCGCAGTCAGAAAAAAAATTACATCCATATCAACATTTTTATCAGCTCCGGACCTGTCGTTTTGGTCAAAAATTGAAAATTCTAAAAGTTCCTGTTTTTCTGCTTTAAACTCTAGGTACACATCCAAAATGCATTACTGAGTTGAAAGAAGTGAATTCTGGTGCATGGTTTTGAAACCGCAGTCAAAAAAAAATTACATCCATATCAACATTTTTATCAGCTCCGGACCTGTCGTTTTGGTCAAAAATGAAAATTCTAAAAGTTCCTGTTTTTCTGCTTTAAACTCTAGGTACAAATCCAAAATGTATTACTGAGTTGAAAGAAGTTGATTCTGGTGCATGGTTTTGAAACCGCAGTCAGAAAAAAAATTACATCCATATCAACATTTTTCTCAGCTCCGGTCCTGTTGTTTTGGTCAAAAAATGAAAATTCTAAAAGTTCCTGTTTTTCTGCTTTAAACTCTAGGTACAAATCCAAAATGTATTACTGAGTTGAAAGAAGTTGATTCTGGTGCATGGTTTTGAAATCGCAGTCAGAATAAAAATTACATCCATATCAACATTTTTATCAGCTCCGGTTCTGTTGTTTTGGTCAAAAAATGAAAATTCTAAAAGTTCCTGTTTTTCTGCTTTAAACTCTAGGTACACATCCAAAATGCATTACTGAGATGAAAGAAGTTGATTCTGGTGCATGGTTTTATAATCGCAGTCAGAAAAAAAATTACATCCATATCAACATTTTTATCAGCTCCGGACCTGTCGTTTTGGTCAAAAAATGAAAATTCTAAAACTTCCTGTTTTTATGCTTTAAACTCTAGGTACACATCCAAAATGTATAACTGAGTTGAAAGAAGTTGATTCTGGTGCATGGTTTTGAAACCGTAGTCAGAAAAAAAAATACATCCATATCAACATTTTTATCAGCTCTGGACCTGTCGTTTTGGTCAAAAAATGAAAATTCTAAAAGTTCCTGTTTTTCTGCTTTAAACTCTAGGTACACATCCAAAATGTATTACTGAGTTGAAAGAAGTTGATTCTGGTGCATGGTTTTGAAACCGCAGTCAGAAAAAAAATTACATCCATATCAACATTTTTATCTGCTCCGGACCTGTCGTTTTGGTCAAAAATTGAAAATTCTAAAAGTTCCTGTTTTTCTGCTTTAAACTCTAGGTACACATCGAAAATGCATTACTGAGTTGAAAGAAGTGAATTCTGGTGCATGGTTTTATAATCGCAGTCAGAAAAAAAATTACATCCATATCAACATTTTTATCAGCTCCGGACCTGTCGTTTTGGTCAAAAAATGAAAATTCTAAAAGTTCCTGTTTTTCTGCTTTAAACTCTAGGTATACATCCAAAATGTATTACTGAGTTGAAAGAAGTTGATTCTGGTGCATGGTTTTGAAACCGCAGTCAGAAAAAAAATTACATCCATATCAACATTTTTATCAGCTCCGGTCCTGTTGTTTTGGTCAAAAAATGAAAATTCTAAAAGTTCCTGTTTTTCTGCTTTAAACTCTAGGTACACATCCAAAATGTATTACTGAGTTGAAAGAAGTTGATTCTGGTGCATGGTTTTGAAACCGCAGTCAGAAAAAAAATTACATCCATATCAACATTTTTATCAGCTCCGGACCTGTCTTTTTGGTCAAAAAATTAAAATTCTAAAAGTTCCTGTTTTTCTGCTTTAAACTCTAGGTACACATCCAAAATGCATTACTGAGATGAAAGAAGTTGATTCTGGTGCATGGTTTTATAATCGCAGTCAGAAAAAAAATTACATCCATATCAACATTTTTATCAGCTCCGGACCTGTCGTTTTGGTCAAAAAATGAAAATTCTAAAACTTCCTGTTTTTATGCTTTAAACTCTAGGTACACATCCAAAATGTATAACTGAGTTGAAAGAAGTTGATTCTGGTGCATGGTTTTGAAACCGTAGTCAGAAAAAAAAATACATCCATATCAACATTTTTATCAGCTCTGGACCTGTCGTTTTGGTCAAAAAATGAAAATTCTAAAAGTTCCTGTTTTTCTGCTTTAAACTCTAGGTACACATCCAAAATGTATTACTGAGTTGAAAGAAGTTGATTCTGGTGCATGGTTTTGAAACCGCAGTCAGAAAAAAAATTACATCCATATCAACATTTTTATCAGCTCCGGACCTGTCGTTTTGGTCAAAAATTGAAAATTCTAAAAGTTCCTGTTTTTCTGCTTTAAACTCTAGGTACACATCGAAAATGCATTACTGAGTTGAAAGAAGTGAATTCTGGTGCATGGTTTTATAATCGCAGTCAGAAAAAAAATTACATCCATATCAACATTTTTATCAGCTCCGGACCTGTCGTTTTGGTCAAAAAATGAAAATTCTAAAAGTTCCTGTTTTTCTGCTTTAAACTCTAGGTATACATCCAAAATGTATTACTGAGTTGAAAGAAGTTGATTCTGGTGCATGGTTTTGAAACCGCAGTCAGAAAAAAAATTACATCCATATCAACATTTTTATCAGCTCCGGTCCTGTTGTTTTGGTCAAAAAATGAAAATTCTAAAAGTTCCTGTTTTTCTGCTTTAAACTCTAGGTACACATCCAAAATGTATTACTGAGTTGAAAGAAGTTGATTCTGGTGCATGGTTTTGAAACCGCAGTCAGAAAAAAAATTACATCCATATCAACATTTTTATCAGCTCCGGACCTGTCTTTTTGGTCAAAAAATTAAAATTCTAAAAGTTCCTGTTTTTCTGCTTTAAACTCTAGGTACACATCAAAATGCATTACTGAGTTGAAAGAAGTGAATTCTGGTGCATAATTTTATAATCGCAGTCAGAAAAAAAATTACATCCATATCAACATTTTTATCAGCTCCGGACCTGTCGTTTTGGTCAAAAAATGAAAATTCTAAAACTTCCTGTTTTTATGCTTTAAACTCTAGGTACACATCCAAAATGTATTACTGAGTTGAAAGAAGTTGATTCTGGTGCATGGTTTTGAAACCGCAGTCAGAAAAAAAATTACATCCATATCAACATTTTTATCAGCTCCGGACCTGTCGTTTTGGTCAAAAATTGAAAATTCTAAAAGTTCCTGTTTTTCTGCTTTAAACTCTAGGTACACATCAAAAATGCATTACTGAGTTGAAAGAAGTTGATTCTGGTGCATGGTTTTGAAACCGCAGTCAGAAAAAAAATTACATCCATATCAACATTTTTATCAGCTCCGGTCCTGTTGTTTTGGTCAAAAAATGAAAATTTTAAAAGTTCCTGTTTTTCTGCTTTAAACTCTAGGTACACATCCAAAATGTATTACTGAGTTGAAAGAAGTTGATTCTGGTGCATGGTTTTGAAACCGCAGTCAGAAAAAAAATTACATCCATATCAACATTTTTATCAGCTCCGGACCTGTCTTTTTGGTCAAAAAATTAAAATTCTAAAAGTTCCTGTTTTTCTGCTTTAAACTCTAGGTACACATCAAAATGCATTACTGAGTTGAAAGAAGTGAATTCTGGTGCATGGTTTTGAAATCGCAGTCAGAAAAAAAATTACATCCATATCAACATTTTTATCAGCTCCGGACCTGTCGTTTTGGTCAAAAAATGAAAAATCTAAAAGTTCCTGGTTTTTCTGCTTTAAACTCTAGGTACACATCGAAAATGCATTACTGAGATGAAAGAAGTTGATTCTGGTGCATGGTTTTGAAACCGCAGTCAGAAAAAAAATTACATCCATATCAACATTTTTATCAGCTCCGGACCTGTCGTTTTGGTCAAAAAATGAAAATTCTAAAAGTTCCTGTTTTTCTGCTTTAAACTCTAGGTACACATCCAAAATGCATTACTGAGTTGAAAGAAGTTGATTCTGGTGCATGGTTTTGAAACCGCAGTCAGAAAAAAAATTACATCCATATCAACATTTTTATCAGCTCTGAACCTGTCGTTTTGGTCAAAAAATGAAAATTCTAAAAGTTCCTGTTTTTCTGCTTTAAACTCTAGGTACACATCCAAAATGTATTACTGAGTTGAAAGAAGTTGATTCTGGTGCATGGTTTTGAAATCGCAGTCAGAAAAAAAATAACATCCATATCAACATTTTTATCAGCTCCGGACCTGTCGTTTTGGTCAAAAAATGAAAATTCTAAAAGTTCCTTTTTTTCTGCTTTAAACTCTAGGTACACATCCAAAATGCATTACTGAGTTGAAAGAAGTGAATTCTGGTGCATGGTTTTGAAATCGCAGTCAGAAAAAAGATAACATCCATATTAACATTTTTATCAGCTCCGGTCCTGTCGTTTTGGTCAAAAAATTAAAATTCTAAAAGTTCCTGTTTTTCTGCTTTAAACTCTAGGTACACATCAAAATGCATTACTGAGTTGAAAGAAGTGAATTCTGGTGCATGGTTTTGAAATCGCAGTCAGAAAAAAAATTACATCCATATCAACATTTTTATCAGCTCCGGACCTGTCGTTTTGGTCAAAAAATGAAAAATCTAAAAGTTCCTGTTTTTCTGCTTTAAACTCTAGGTACACATCCAAAATGCATTACTGAGATGAAAGAAGTTGATTCTGGTGCATGGTTTTGAAACCACAGTCAGAAAAAAAATTACATCCATATCAACATTTTTATCAGCTCCGGACCTGTCGTTTTGGTCAAAAATTGAAAATTCTAAAAGTTCCTGTTTTTCTGCTTTAAACTCTAGGTACACATCCAAAATGCATTACTGAGTTGAAAGAAGTGAATTCTGGTGCATGGTTTTGAAATCGCAGTCAGAAAAAAAATTACATCCATATCAACATTTTTATCACCTGTCGTTTTGGTCAAAAAATGAACATTTTAAAAGTTCCTGTTTTTCTGCTTTAAACTCTAGGTACACATCAAAAATGCATGACTGAGTTGAAAGAAGTTGATTCTGGTGCATGGTTTTGAAACCGCAGTCAGAAAAAAAATTACATCCATATCAACATTTTTATCAGCTCTGAACCTGTCGTTTTGGTCAAAAAATGAAAATTCTAAAAGTTCCTGTTTTTCTGCTTTAAACTCTAGGTACACATCAAAATGCATTACTGAGTTGAAAGAAGTGAATTCTGGTGCATGGTTTTGAAATCGCAGTCAGAAAAAAAATAACATCCATATCAACATTTTTATCAGCTCTGGTCCTGTTGTTTTGGTCAAAAAATGAAAATTCTAAAAGTTCCTGTTTTTCTGCTTTAAACTCTAGGTACACATCAAAATGCATTACTGAGTTGAAAGAAGTGAATTCTGGTGCATGGTTTTGAAATCGCAGTCAGAAAAAAAATTACATCCATATCAACATTTTTATCAGCTCTGAACCTGTCGTTTTGGTCAAAAAATGAAAATTCTAAAAGTTCCTGTTTTTCTGCTTTAAACTCTAGGTACACATCCAAAATGTATTACTGAGTTGAAAGAAGTTGATTCTGGTGCATGGTTTTGAAATCGCAGTCAGAAAAAAGATAACATCCATATTAACATTTTTATCAGCTCCGGTCCTGTCGTTTTGGTCAAAAAATTAAAATTCTAAAAGTTCCTGTTTTTCTGCTTTAAACTCTAGGTACACATCAAAATGCATTACTGAGTTGAAAGAAGTGAATTCTGGTGCATGGTTTTGAAATCGCAGTCAGAAAAAAAATTACATCCATATCAACATTTTTATCAGCTCCGGACCTGTCGTTTTGGTCAAAAAATGAAAAATCTAAAAGTTCCTGTTTTTCTGCTTTAAACTCTAGGTACACATCCAAAATGCATTACTGAGATGAAAGAAGTTGATTCTGGTGCATGGTTTTGAAACCACAGTCAGAAAAAAAATTACATCCATATCAACATTTTTATCAGCTCTGGACCTGTCGTTTTGGTCAAAAATTGAAAATTCTAAAAGTTCCTGTTTTTCTGCTTTAAACTCTAGGTACACATCCAAAATGCATTACTGAGTTGAAAGAAGTGAATTCTGGTGCATGGTTTTGAAATCGCAGTCAGAAAAAAGATAACATCCATATTAACATTTTTATCAGCTCCGGTCCTGTCGTTTTGGTCAAAAAATTAAAATTCTAAAAGTTCCTGTTTTTCTGCTTTAAACTCTAGGTACACATCAAAATGCATTACTGAGTTGAAAGAAGTGAATTCTGGTGCATGGTTTTGAAATCGCAGTCAGAAAAAAAATTACATCCATATCAACATTTTTATCAGCTCCGGACCTGTCGTTTTGGTCAAAAAATGAAAAATCTAAAAGTTCCTGTTTTTCTGCTTTAAACTCTAGGTACACATCCAAAATGCATTACTGAGATGAAAGAAGTTGATTCTGGTGCATGGTTTTGAAACCACAGTCAGAAAAAAAATTACATCCATATCAACATTTTTATCAGCTCCGGACCTGTCGTTTTGGTCAAAAATTGAAAATTCTAAAAGTTCCTGTTTTTCTGCTTTAAACTCTAGGTACACATCCAAAATGCATTACTGAGTTGAAAGAAGTGAATTCTGGTGCATGGTTTTGAAATCGCAGTCAGAAAAAAAATTACATCCATATCAACATTTTTATCACCTGTCGTTTTGGTCAAAAAATGAACATTTTAAAAGTTCCTGTTTTTCTGCTTTAAACTCTAGGTACACATCAAAAATGCATGACTGAGTTGAAAGAAGTTGATTCTGGTGCATGGTTTTGAAACCGCAGTCAGAAAAAAAATTACATCCATATCAACATTTTTATCAGCTCTGAACCTGTCGTTTTGGTCAAAAAATGAAAATTCTAAAAGTTCCTGTTTTTCTGCTTTAAACTCTAGGTACACATCAAAATGCATTACTGAGTTGAAAGAAGTGAATTCTGGTGCATGGTTTTGAAATCGCAGTCAGAAAAAAAATAACATCCATATCAACATTTTTATCAGCTCTGGTCCTGTTGTTTTGGTCAAAAAATGAAAATTCTAAAAGTTCCTGTTTTTCTGCTTTAAACTCTAGGTACACATCCAAAATGTATTACTGAGTTGAAAGAAGTTGATTCTGGTGCATGGTTTTGAAACCGCAGTCAGAAAAAAAATTACATCCATATCAACATTTTTATCAGCTCCGGACCTGTCGTTTTGGTCAAAAATTGAAAATTCTAAAAGTTCCTGTTTTTCTGCTTTAAACTCTAGGTACACATCCAAAATGCATTACTGAGTTGAAAGAAGTGAATTCTGGTGCATGGTTTTATAATCGCAGTCAGAAAAAAAATTACATCCATATCAACATTTTTATCAGCTCCGGACCTGTCGTTTTGGTCAAAAAATGAAAGATCGAAAAGTTCCTGTTTTTCTGCTTTAAACTCTAGGTACACATCCAAAATGCATTACTGAGATGAAAGAAGTTGATTCTGGTGCATGGTTTTGAAACTGCAGTCAGAAAAAAAATTACATCCATATCAACATTTTTATCAGCTCCGGACCTGTCGTTTTGGTCAAAAAATGAAAATTCTAAAAGTTCCTGTTTTTCTGCTTTAAACTCCAGGTACACATCCAAAAAGCATTACTGAGTTGAAAGAAGTTGATTCTGGTGCATGTATTTGAAACTGAAGTCAGAAAAAAAATTACATCCATATCAACATTTGTATCAGCTCCGGACCTGTCGTTTTGGTCAAAAAATTTAAATTCTAAAAGTTCCTGTTTTTCTGCTTTAAACTCTAGGTACACATCAAAATGCATTACTGAGTTGAAAGAAGTGAATTCTGGTGCATGGTTTTATAATCGCAGTCAGAAAAAAAATTACATCCATATCAACATTTTTATCAGCTCCGGACCTGTCGTTTTGGTCAAAAAATGAAAATTCTAAAACTTCCTGTTTTTCTGCTTTAAACTCTAGGTACACATCCAAAATGCATTACTGAGTTGAAAGAAGTTGATTCTGGTGCATGGTTTTGAAACCGCAGTCAGAAAAAAAATTACATCCATATCAACATTTTTATCAGCTCCGGACCTGTCGTTTTGGTCAAAAATTGAAAATTCTAAAAGTTCCTGTTTTTCTGCTTTAAACTCTAGGTACACATCCAAAATGCATTACTGAGTTGAAAGAAGTGAATTCTGGTGCATGGTTTTGAAACCGCAGTCAAAAAAAAATTACATCCATATCAACATTTTTATCAGCTCCGGACCTGTCGTTTTGGTCAAAAATGAAAATTCTAAAAGTTCCTGTTTTTCTGCTTTAAACTCTAGGTACAAATCCAAAATGTAT
Source organism: Crinia signifera (assembly GCF_055691185.1). Classification (NCBI taxonomy): domain Eukaryota; kingdom Metazoa; phylum Chordata; class Amphibia; order Anura; family Myobatrachidae; genus Crinia; species Crinia signifera. The sequence goes on from NW_028142600.1 coordinate 473,468, forward strand.
TACTGAGTTGAAAGAAGTTGATTCTGGTGCATGGTTTTGAAACCGCAGTCAGAAAAAAAATTACATCCATATCAACATTTTTATCAGCTCCGGTCCTGTTGTTTTGGTCAAAAAATGAAAATTCTAAAAGTTCCTGTTTTTCTGCTTTAAACTCTAGGTACAAATCCAAAATGTATTACTGAGTTGAAAGAAGTTGATTCTGGTGCATGGTTTTGAAATCGCAGTCAGAATAAAAATTACATCCATATCAACATTTTTATCATCTCCGGTTCTGTTGTTTTGGTCAAAAAATGAAAATTCTAAAAGTTCCTGTTTTTCTGCTTTAAACTCTAGGTACACATCCAAAATGTATAACTGAGTTGAAAGAAGTTGATTCTGGTGCATGGTTTTGAAACCGTAGTCAGAAAAAAAAATACATCCATATCAACATTTTTATCAGCTCTGGACCTGTCGTTTTGGTCAAAAAATGAAAATTCTAAAAGTTCCTGTTTTTCTGCTTTAAACTCTAGGTACACATCCAAAATGTATTACTGAGTTGAAAGAAGTGGATTCTGGTGCATGGTTTTGAAACCGCAGTCAGAAAAAAAATTACATCCATATCAACATTTTTATCAGCTCCGGACCTGTCGTTTTGGTCAAAAATTGAAAATTCTAAAAGTTCCTGTTTTTCTGCTTTAAACTCTAGGTACACATCGAAAATGCATTACTGAGTTGAAAGAAGTGAATTCTGGTGCATGGTTTTATAATCGCAGTCAGAAAAAAAATTACATCCATATCAACATTTTTATCAGCTCCGGACCTGTCGTTTTGGTCAAAAAATGAAAATTCTAAAAGTTCCTGTTTTTCTGCTTTAAACTCTAGGTATACATCCAAAATGTATTACTGAGTTGAAAGAAGTTGATTCTGGTGCATGGTTTTGAAACCGCAGTCAGAAAAAAAATTACATCCATATCAACATTTTTATCAGCTCCGGTCCTGTTGTTTTGGTCAAAAAATGAAAATTCTAAAAGTTCCTGTTTTTCTGCTTTAAACTCTAGGTACACATCCAAAATGTATTACTGAGTTGAAAGAAGTTGATTCTGGTGCATGGTTTTGAAACCGCAGTCAGAAAAAAAATTACATCCATATCAACATTTTTATCAGCTCCGGACCTGTCTTTTTGGTCAAAAAATTAAAATTCTAAAAGTTCCTGTTTTTCTGCTTTAAACTCTAGGTACACATCAAAATGCATTACTGAGTTGAAAGAAGTGAATTCTGGTGCATAATTTTATAATCGCAGTCAGAAAAAAAATTACATCCATATCAACATTTTTATCAGCTCCGGACCTGTCGTTTTGGTCAAAAAATGAAAATTCTAAAACTTCCTGTTTTTATGCTTTAAACTCTAGGTACACATCCAAAATGTATTACTGAGTTGAAAGAAGTTGATTCTGGTGCATGGTTTTGAAACCGCAGTCAGAAAAAAAATTACATCCATATCAACATTTTTATCAGCTCCGGACCTGTCGTTTTGGTCAAAAATTGAAAATTCTAAAAGTTCCTGTTTTTCTGCTTTAAACTCTAGGTACACATCAAAAATGCATTACTGAGTTGAAAGAAGTTGATTCTGGTGCATGGTTTTGAAACCGCAGTCAGAAAAAAAATTACATCCATATCAACATTTTTATCAGCTCCGGTCCTGTTGTTTTGGTCAAAAAATGAAAATTTTAAAAGTTCCTGTTTTTCTGCTTTAAACTCTAGGTACACATCCAAAATGTATTACTGAGTTGAAAGAAGTTGATTCTGGTGCATGGTTTTGAAACCGCAGTCAGAAAAAAAATTACATCCATATCAACATTTTTATCAGCTCCGGACCTGTCTTTTTGGTCAAAAAATTAAAATTCTAAAAGTTCCTGTTTTTCTGCTTTAAACTCTAGGTACACATCAAAATGCATTACTGAGTTGAAAGAAGTGAATTCTGGTGCATGGTTTTGAAATCGCAGTCAGAAAAAAAATTACATCCATATCAACATTTTTATCAGCTCCGGACCTGTCGTTTTGGTCAAAAAATGAAAAATCTAAAAGTTCCTGGTTTTTCTGCTTTAAACTCTAGGTACACATCGAAAATGCATTACTGAGATGAAAGAAGTTGATTCTGGTGCATGGTTTTGAAACCGCAGTCAGAAAAAAAATTACATCCATATCAACATTTTTATCAGCTCCGGACCTGTCGTTTTGGTCAAAAAATGAAAATTCTAAAAGTTCCTGTTTTTCTGCTTTAAACTCTAGGTACACATCCAAAATGCATTACTGAGTTGAAAGAAGTTGATTCTGGTGCATGGTTTTGAAACCGCAGTCAGAAAAAAAATTACATCCATATCAACATTTTTATCAGCTCTGAACCTGTCGTTTTGGTCAAAAAATGAAAATTCTAAAAGTTCCTGTTTTTCTGCTTTAAACTCTAGGTACACATCCAAAATGTATTACTGAGTTGAAAGAAGTTGATTCTGGTGCATGGTTTTGAAATCGCAGTCAGAAAAAAAATAACATCCATATCAACATTTTTATCAGCTCCGGACCTGTCGTTTTGGTCAAAAAATGAAAATTCTAAAAGTTCCTTTTTTTCTGCTTTAAACTCTAGGTACACATCCAAAATGCATTACTGAGTTGAAAGAAGTGAATTCTGGTGCATGGTTTTGAAATCGCAGTCAGAAAAAAGATAACATCCATATCAACATTTTTATCAGCTCTGGTCCTGTTGTTTTGGTCAAAAAATTAAAATTCTAAAAGTTCCTGTTTTTCTGCTTTAAACTCTAGGTACACATCAAAATGCATTACTGAGTTGAAAGAAGTGAATTCTGGTGCATGGTTTTGAAATCGCAGTCAGAAAAAAAATTACATCCATATCAACATTTTTATCAGCTCTGAACCTGTCGTTTTGGTCAAAAAATGAAAATTCTAAAAGTTCCTGTTTTTCTGCTTTAAACTCTAGGTACACATCCAAAATGTATTACTGAGTTGAAAGAAGTTGATTCTGGTGCATGGTTTTGAAATCGCAGTCAGAAAAAAGATAACATCCATATTAACATTTTTATCAGCTCCGGTCCTGTCGTTTTGGTCAAAAAATTAAAATTCTAAAAGTTCCTGTTTTTCTGCTTTAAACTCTAGGTACACATCAAAATGCATTACTGAGTTGAAAGAAGTGAATTCTGGTGCATGGTTTTGAAATCGCAGTCAGAAAAAAAATTACATCCATATCAACATTTTTATCAGCTCCGGACCTGTCGTTTTGGTCAAAAAATGAAAAATCTAAAAGTTCCTGTTTTTCTGCTTTAAACTCTAGGTACACATCCAAAATGCATTACTGAGATGAAAGAAGTTGATTCTGGTGCATGGTTTTGAAACCACAGTCAGAAAAAAAATTACATCCATATCAACATTTTTATCAGCTCCGGACCTGTCGTTTTGGTCAAAAATTGAAAATTCTAAAAGTTCCTGTTTTTCTGCTTTAAACTCTAGGTACACATCCAAAATGCATTACTGAGTTGAAAGAAGTGAATTCTGGTGCATGGTTTTGAAATCGCAGTCAGAAAAAAAATTACATCCATATCAACATTTTTATCACCTGTCGTTTTGGTCAAAAAATGAACATTTTAAAAGTTCCTGTTTTTCTGCTTTAAACTCTAGGTACACATCAAAAATGCATGACTGAGTTGAAAGAAGTTGATTCTGGTGCATGGTTTTGAAACCGCAGTCAGAAAAAAAATTACATCCATATCAACATTTTTATCAGCTCTGAACCTGTCGTTTTGGTCAAAAAATGAAAATTCTAAAAGTTCCTGTTTTTCTGCTTTAAACTCTAGGTACACATCAAAATGCATTACTGAGTTGAAAGAAGTGAATTCTGGTGCATGGTTTTGAAATCGCAGTCAGAAAAAAAATAACATCCATATCAACATTTTTATCAGCTCTGGTCCTGTTGTTTTGGTCAAAAAATGAAAATTCTAAAAGTTCCTGTTTTTCTGCTTTAAACTCTAGGTACACATCCAAAATGTATTACTGAGTTGAAAGAAGTTGATTCTGGTGCATGGTTTTGAAACCGCAGTCAGAAAAAAAATTACATCCATATCAACATTTTTATCAGCTCCGGACCTGTCGTTTTGGTCAAAAATTGAAAATTCTAAAAGTTCCTGTTTTTCTGCTTTAAACTCTAGGTACACATCCAAAATGCATTACTGAGTTGAAAGAAGTGAATTCTGGTGCATGGTTTTATAATCGCAGTCAGAAAAAAAATTACATCCATATCAACATTTTTATCAGCTCCGGACCTGTCGTTTTGGTCAAAAAATGAAAGATCGAAAAGTTCCTGTTTTTCTGCTTTAAACTCTAGGTACACATCCAAAATGCATTACTGAGATGAAAGAAGTTGATTCTGGTGCATGGTTTTGAAACTGCAGTCAGAAAAAAAATTACATCCATATCAACATTTTTATCAGCTCCGGACCTGTCGTTTTGGTCAAAAAATGAAAATTCTAAAAGTTCCTGTTTTTCTGCTTTAAACTCCAGGTACACATCCAAAAAGCATTACTGAGTTGAAAGAAGTTGATTCTGGTGCATGTATTTGAAACTGCAGTCAGAAAAAAAATTACATCCATATCAACATTTGTATCAGCTCCGGACCTGTCGTTTTGGTCAAAAAATTTAAATTCTAAAAGTTCCTGTTTTTCTGCTTTAAACTCTAGGTACACATCAAAATGCATTACTGAGTTGAAAGAAGTGAATTCTGGTGCATGGTTTTATAATCGCAGTCAGAAAAAAAATTACATCCATATCAACATTTTTATCAGCTCCGGACCTGTCGTTTTGGTCAAAAAATGAAAATTCTAAAACTTCCTGTTTTTCTGCTTTAAACTCTAGGTACACATCCAAAATGCATTACTGAGTTGAAAGAAGTTGATTCTGGTGCATGGTTTTGAAACCGCAGTCAGAAAAAAAATTACATCCATATCAACATTTTTATCAGCTCCGGACCTGTCGTTTTGGTCAAAAATTGAAAATTCTAAAAGTTCCTGTTTTTCTGCTTTAAACTCTAGGTACACATCCAAAATGCATTACTGAGTTGAAAGAAGTGAATTCTGGTGCATGGTTTTGAAACCGCAGTCAAAAAAAAATTACATCCATATCAACATTTTTATCAGCTCCGGACCTGTCGTTTTGGTCAAAAATGAAAATTCTAAAAGTTCCTGTTTTTCTGCTTTAAACTCTAGGTACAAATCCAAAATGTATTACTGAGTTGAAAGAAGTTGATTCTGGTGCATGGTTTTGAAACCGCAGTCAGAAAAAAAATTACATCCATATCAACATTTTTCTCAGCTCCGGTCCTGTTGTTTTGGTCAAAAAATGAAAATTCTAAAAGTTCCTGTTTTTCTGCTTTAAACTCTAGGTACAAATCCAAAATGTATTACTGAGTTGAAAGAAGTTGATTCTGGTGCATGGTTTTGAAATCGCAGTCAGAATAAAAATTACATCCATATCAACATTTTTATCAGCTCCGGTTCTGTTGTTTTGGTCAAAAAATGAAAATTCTAAAAGTTCCTGTTTTTCTGCTTTAAACTCTAGGTACACATCCAAAATGCATTACTGAGATGAAAGAAGTTGATTCTGGTGCATGGTTTTATAATCGCAGTCAGAAAAAAAATTACATCCATATCAACATTTTTATCAGCTCCGGACCTGTCGTTTTGGTCAAAAAATGAAAATTCTAAAACTTCCTGTTTTTATGCTTTAAACTCTAGGTACACATCCAAAATGTATAACTGAGTTGAAAGAAGTTGATTCTGGTGCATGGTTTTGAAACCGTAGTCAGAAAAAAAAATACATCCATATCAACATTTTTATCAGCTCTGGACCTGTCGTTTTGGTCAAAAAATGAAAATTCTAAAAGTTCCTGTTTTTCTGCTTTAAACTCTAGGTACACATCCAAAATGTATTACTGAGTTGAAAGAAGTTGATTCTGGTGCATGGTTTTGAAACCGCAGTCAGAAAAAAAATTACATCCATATCAACATTTTTATCTGCTCCGGACCTGTCGTTTTGGTCAAAAATTGAAAATTCTAAAAGTTCCTGTTTTTCTGCTTTAAACTCTAGGTACACATCGAAAATGCATTACTGAGTTGAAAGAAGTGAATTCTGGTGCATGGTTTTATAATCGCAGTCAGAAAAAAAATTACATCCATATCAACATTTTTATCAGCTCCGGACCTGTCGTTTTGGTCAAAAAATGAAAATTCTAAAAGTTCCTGTTTTTCTGCTTTAAACTCTAGGTATACATCCAAAATGTATTACTGAGTTGAAAGAAGTTGATTCTGGTGCATGGTTTTGAAACCGCAGTCAGAAAAAAAATTACATCCATATCAACATTTTTATCAGCTCCGGTCCTGTTGTTTTGGTCAAAAAATGAAAATTCTAAAAGTTCCTGTTTTTCTGCTTTAAACTCTAGGTACACATCCAAAATGTATTACTGAGTTGAAAGAAGTTGATTCTGGTGCATGGTTTTGAAACCGCAGTCAGAAAAAAAATTACATCCATATCAACATTTTTATCAGCTCCGGACCTGTCTTTTTGGTCAAAAAATTAAAATTCTAAAAGTTCCTGTTTTTCTGCTTTAAACTCTAGGTACACATCAAAATGCATTACTGAGTTGAAAGAAGTGAATTCTGGTGCATAATTTTATAATCGCAGTCAGAAAAAAAATTACATCCATATCAACATTTTTATCAGCTCCGGACCTGTCGTTTTGGTCAAAAAATGAAAATTCTAAAACTTCCTGTTTTTATGCTTTAAACTCTAGGTACACATCCAAAATGTATTACTGAGTTGAAAGAAGTTGATTCTGGTGCATGGTTTTGAAACCGCAGTCAGAAAAAAAATTACATCCATATCAACATTTTTATCAGCTCCGGACCTGTCGTTTTGGTCAAAAATTGAAAATTCTAAAAGTTCCTGTTTTTCTGCTTTAAACTCTAGGTACACATCCAAAATGCATTACTGAGTTGAAAGAAGTGAATTCTGGTGCATGGTTTTGAAATCGCAGTCAGAAAAAAAATTACATCCATATCAACATTTTTATCAGCTCCGGACCTGTCGTTTTGGTCAAAAAATGAAAATTCTAAAAGTTCCTGTTTTTCTGCTTTAAACTCTAGGTACACATCCAAAATGTATTACTGAGTTGAAAGAAGTTGATTCTGGTGCATGGTTTTGAAATCGCAGTCAGAAAAAAAATAACATCCATATCAACATTTTTATCAGCTCCGGTCCTGTCGTTTTGGTCAAAAAATGAAAATTCTAAAAGTTCCTGTTTTTCTGCTTTAAACTCTAGGTACACATCCAAAATGCATTACTGAGTTGAAAGAAGTTGATTCTGGTGCATGGTTTTGAAACCGCAGTCAGAAAAAAATTACATCCATATCAACATTTTTATCAGCTCTGGACCTGTCGTTTTGGTCAAAAATTGAAAATTCTAAAAGTTCCTGTTTTTCTGCTTTAAACTCTAGGTACACATCCAAAATGCATTACTGAGTTGAAAGAAGTGAATTCTGGTGCATGGTTTTGAAATCGCAGTCAGAAAAAAGATAACATCCATATTAACATTTTTATCAGCTCCGGTCCTGTCGTTTTGGTCAAAAAATTAAAATTCTAAAAGTTCCTGTTTTTCTGCTTTAAACTCTAGGTACACATCAAAATGCATTACTGAGTTGAAAGAAGTGAATTCTGGTGCATGGTTTTGAAATCGCAGTCAGAAAAAAAATTACATCCATATCAACATTTTTATCAGCTCCGGACCTGTCGTTTTGGTCAAAAAATGAAAAATCTAAAAGTTCCTGTTTTTCTGCTTTAAACTCTAGGTACACATCCAAAATGCATTACTGAGATGAAAGAAGTTGATTCTGGTGCATGGTTTTGAAACCACAGTCAGAAAAAAAATTACATCCATATCAACATTTTTATCAGCTCCGGACCTGTCGTTTTGGTCAAAAATTGAAAATTCTAAAAGTTCCTGTTTTTCTGCTTTAAACTCTAGGTACACATCCAAAATGCATTACTGAGTTGAAAGAAGTGAATTCTGGTGCATGGTTTTGAAATCGCAGTCAGAAAAAAAATTACATCCATATCAACATTTTTATCACCTGTCGTTTTGGTCAAAAAATGAACATTTTAAAAGTTCCTGTTTTTCTGCTTTAAACTCTAGGTACACATCAAAAATGCATGACTGAGTTGAAAGAAGTTGATTCTGGTGCATGGTTTTGAAACCGCAGTCAGAAAAAAAATTACATCCATATCAACATTTTTATCAGCTCTGAACCTGTCGTTTTGGTCAAAAAATGAAAATTCTAAAAGTTCCTGTTTTTCTGCTTTAAACTCTAGGTACACATCAAAATGCATTACTGAGTTGAAAGAAGTGAATTCTGGTGCATGGTTTTGAAATCGCAGTCAGAAAAAAAATAACATCCATATCAACATTTTTATCAGCTCTGGTCCTGTTGTTTTGGTCAAAAAATGAAAATTCTAAAAGTTCCTGTTTTTCTGCTTTAAACTCTAGGTACACATCCAAAATGTATTACTGAGTTGAAAGAAGTTGATTCTGGTGCATGGTTTTGAAACCGCAGTCAGAAAAAAAATTACATCCATATCAACATTTTTATCAGCTCCGGACCTGTCGTTTTGGTCAAAAATTGAAAATTCTAAAAGTTCCTGTTTTTCTGCTTTAAACTCTAGGTACACATCCAAAATGCATTACTGAGTTGAAAGAAGTGAATTCTGGTGCATGGTTTTATAATCGCAGTCAGAAAAAAAATTACATCCATATCAACATTTTTATCAGCTCCGGACCTGTCGTTTTGGTCAAAAAATGAAAGATCGAAAAGTTCCTGTTTTTCTGCTTTAAACTCTAGGTACACATCCAAAATGCATTACTGAGTTGAAAGAAGTTGATTCTGGTGCATGGTTTTGAAACCGCAGTCAGAAAAAAAATTACATCCATATCAACATTTTTATCAGCTCCGGTCCTGTTGTTTTGGTCAAAAAATGAAAATTTTAAAAGTTCCTGTTTTTCTGCTTTAAACTCTAGGTACACATCCAAAATGTATTACTGAGTTGAAAGAAGTTGATTCTGGTGCATGGTTTTGAAACCGCAGTCAGAAAAAAAATTACATCCATATCAACATTTTTATCAGCTCCGGACCTGTCTTTTTGGTCAAAAAATTAAAATTCTAAAAGTTCCTGTTTTTCTGCTTTAAACTCTAGGTACACATCAAAATGCATTACTGAGTTGAAAGAAGTGAATTCTGGTGCATGGTTTTGAAATCGCAGTCAGAAAAAAAATTACATCCATATCAACATTTTTATCAGCTCCGGACCTGTCGTTTTGGTCAAAAAATGAAAAATCTAAAAGTTCCTGGTTTTTCTGCTTTAAACTCTAGGTACACATCGAAAATGCATTACTGAGATGAAAGAAGTTGATTCTGGTGCATGGTTTTGAAACCGCAGTCAGAAAAAAAATTACATCCATATCAACATTTTTATCAGCTCCGGACCTGTCGTTTTGGTCAAAAAATGAAAATTCTAAAAGTTCCTGTTTTTCTGCTTTAAACTCTAGGTACACATCCAAAATGCATTACTGAGTTGAAAGAAGTTGATTCTGGTGCATGGTTTTGAAACCGCAGTCAGAAAAAAAATTACATCCATATCAACATTTTTATCAGCTCTGAACCTGTCGTTTTGGTCAAAAAATGAAAATTCTAAAAGTTCCTGTTTTTCTGCTTTAAACTCTAGGTACACATCCAAAATGTATTACTGAGTTGAAAGAAGTTGATTCTGGTGCATGGTTTTGAAATCGCAGTCAGAAAAAAAATAACATCCATATCAACATTTTTATCAGCTCCGGACCTGTCGTTTTGGTCAAAAAATGAAAATTCTAAAAGTTCCTTTTTTTCTGCTTTAAACTCTAGGTACACATCCAAAATGCATTACTGAGTTGAAAGAAGTGAATTCTGGTGCATGGTTTTGAAATCGCAGTCAGAAAAAAGATAACATCCATATCAACATTTTTATCAGCTCTGGTCCTGTTGTTTTGGTCAAAAAATTAAAATTCTAAAAGTTCCTGTTTTTCTGCTTTAAACTCTAGGTACACATCAAAATGCATTACTGAGTTGAAAGAAGTGAATTCTGGTGCATGGTTTTGAAATCGCAGTCAGAAAAAAAATTACATCCATATCAACATTTTTATCAGCTCTGAACCTGTCGTTTTGGTCAAAAAATGAAAATTCTAAAAGTTCCTGTTTTTCTGCTTTAAACTCTAGGTACACATCCAAAATGTATTACTGAGTTGAAAGAAGTTGATTCTGGTGCATGGTTTTGAAATCGCAGTCAGAAAAAAGATAACATCCATATTAACATTTTTATCAGCTCCGGTCCTGTCGTTTTGGTCAAAAAATTAAAATTCTAAAAGTTCCTGTTTTTCTGCTTTAAACTCTAGGTACACATCAAAATGCATTACTGAGTTGAAAGAAGTGAATTCTGGTGCATGGTTTTGAAATCGCAGTCAGAAAAAAAATTACATCCATATCAACATTTTTATCAGCTCCGGACCTGTCGTTTTGGTCAAAAAATGAAAAATCTAAAAGTTCCTGTTTTTCTGCTTTAAACTCTAGGTACACATCCAAAATGCATTACTGAGATGAAAGAAGTTGATTCTGGTGCATGGTTTTGAAACCACAGTCAGAAAAAAAATTACATCCATATCAACATTTTTATCAGCTCCGGACCTGTCGTTTTGGTCAAAAATTGAAAATTCTAAAAGTTCCTGTTTTTCTGCTTTAAACTCTAGGTACACATCCAAAATGCATTACTGAGTTGAAAGAAGTGAATTCTGGTGCATGGTTTTGAAATCGCAGTCAGAAAAAAAATTACATCCATATCAACATTTTTATCACCTGTCGTTTTGGTCAAAAAATGAACATTTTAAAAGTTCCTGTTTTTCTGCTTTAAACTCTAGGTACACATCAAAAATGCATGACTGAGTTGAAAGAAGTTGATTCTGGTGCATGGTTTTGAAACCGCAGTCAGAAAAAAAATTACATCCATATCAACATTTTTATCAGCTCTGAACCTGTCGTTTTGGTCAAAAAATGAAAATTCTAAAAGTTCCTGTTTTTCTGCTTTAAACTCTAGGTACACATCAAAATGCATTACTGAGTTGAAAGAAGTGAATTCTGGTGCATGGTTTTGAAATCGCAGTCAGAAAAAAAATAACATCCATATCAACATTTTTATCAGCTCTGGTCCTGTTGTTTTGGTCAAAAAATGAAAATTCTAAAAGTTCCTGTTTTTCTGCTTTAAACTCTAGGTACACATCCAAAATGTATTACTGAGTTGAAAGAAGTTGATTCTGGTGCATGGTTTTGAAACCGCAGTCAGAAAAAAAATTACATCCATATCAACATTTTTATCAGCTCCGGACCTGTCGTTTTGGTCAAAAATTGAAAATTCTAAAAGTTCCTGTTTTTCTGCTTTAAACTCTAGGTACACATCCAAAATGCATTACTGAGTTGAAAGAAGTGAATTCTGGTGCATGGTTTTATAATCGCAGTCAGAAAAAAAATTACATCCATATCAACATTTTTATCAGCTCCGGACCTGTCGTTTTGGTCAAAAAATGAAAGATCGAAAAGTTCCTGTTTTTCTGCTTTAAACTCTAGGTACACATCCAAAATGCATTACTGAGATGAAAGAAGTTGATTCTGGTGCATGGTTTTGAAACTGCAGTCAGAAAAAAAATTACATCCATATCAACATTTTTATCAGCTCCGGACCTGTCGTTTTGGTCAAAAAATGAAAATTCTAAAAGTTCCTGTTTTTCTGCTTTAAACTCCAGGTACACATCCAAAAAGCATTACTGAGTTGAAAGAAGTTGATTCTGGTGCATGTATTTGAAACTGCAGTCAGAAAAAAAATTACATCCATATCAACATTTGTATCAGCTCCGGACCTGTCGTTTTGGTCAAAAAATTTAAATTCTAAAAGTTCCTGTTTTTCTGCTTTAAACTCTAGGTACACATCAAAATGCATTACTGAGTTGAAAGAAGTGAATTCTGGTGCATGGTTTTATAATCGCAGTCAGAAAAAAAATTACATCCATATCAACATTTTTATCAGCTCCGGACCTGTCGTTTTGGTCAAAAAATGAAAATTCTAAAACTTCCTGTTTTTCTGCTTTAAACTCTAGGTACACATCCAAAATGCATTACTGAGTTGAAAGAAGTTGATTCTGGTGCATGGTTTTGAAACCGCAGTCAGAAAAAAAATTACATCCATATCAACATTTTTATCAGCTCCGGACCTGTCGTTTTGGTCAAAAATTGAAAATTCTAAAAGTTCCTGTTTTTCTGCTTTAAACTCTAGGTACACATCCAAAATGCATTACTGAGTTGAAAGAAGTGAATTCTGGTGCATGGTTTTGAAACCGCAGTCAAAAAAAAATTACATCCATATCAACATTTTTATCAGCTCCGGACCTGTCGTTTTGGTCAAAAATGAAAATTCTAAAAGTTCCTGTTTTTCTGCTTTAAACTCTAGGTACAAATCCAAAATGTATTACTGAGTTGAAAGAAGTTGATTCTGGTGCATGGTTTTGAAACCGCAGTCAGAAAAAAAATTACATCCATATCAACATTTTTCTCAGCTCCGGTCCTGTTGTTTTGGTCAAAAAATGAAAATTCTAAAAGTTCCTGTTTTTCTGCTTTAAACTCTAGGTACAAATCCAAAATGTATTACTGAGTTGAAAGAAGTTGATTCTGGTGCATGGTTTTGAAATCGCAGTCAGAATAAAAATTACATCCATATCAACATTTTTATCAGCTCCGGTTCTGTTGTTTTGGTCAAAAAATGAAAATTCTAAAAGTTCCTGTTTTTCTGCTTTAAACTCTAGGTACACATCCAAAATGCATTACTGAGATGAAAGAAGTTGATTCTGGTGCATGGTTTTATAATCGCAGTCAGAAAAAAAATTACATCCATATCAACATTTTTATCAGCTCCGGACCTGTCGTTTTGGTCAAAAAATGAAAATTCTAAAACTTCCTGTTTTTATGCTTTAAACTCTAGGTACACATCCAAAATGTATAACTGAGTTGAAAGAAGTTGATTCTGGTGCATGGTTTTGAAACCGTAGTCAGAAAAAAAAATACATCCATATCAACATTTTTATCAGCTCTGGACCTGTCGTTTTGGTCAAAAAATGAAAATTCTAAAAGTTCCTGTTTTTCTGCTTTAAACTCTAGGTACACATCCAAAATGTATTACTGAGTTGAAAGAAGTTGATTCTGGTGCATGGTTTTGAAACCGCAGTCAGAAAAAAAATTACATCCATATCAACATTTTTATCTGCTCCGGACCTGTCGTTTTGGTCAAAAATTGAAAATTCTAAAAGTTCCTGTTTTTCTGCTTTAAACTCTAGGTACACATCGAAAATGCATTACTGAGTTGAAAGAAGTGAATTCTGGTGCATGGTTTTATAATCGCAGTCAGAAAAAAAATTACATCCATATCAACATTTTTATCAGCTCCGGACCTGTCGTTTTGGTCAAAAAATGAAAATTCTAAAAGTTCCTGTTTTTCTGCTTTAAACTCTAGGTATACATCCAAAATGTATTACTGAGTTGAAAGAAGTTGATTCTGGTGCATGGTTTTGAAACCGCAGTCAGAAAAAAAATTACATCCATATCAACATTTTTATCAGCTCCGGTCCTGTTGTTTTGGTCAAAAAATGAAAATTCTAAAAGTTCCTGTTTTTCTGCTTTAAACTCTAGGTACACATCCAAAATGTATTACTGAGTTGAAAGAAGTTGATTCTGGTGCATGGTTTTGAAACCGCAGTCAGAAAAAAAATTACATCCATATCAACATTTTTATCAGCTCCGGACCTGTCTTTTTGGTCAAAAAATTAAAATTCTAAAAGTTCCTGTTTTTCTGCTTTAAACTCTAGGTACACATCAAAATGCATTACTGAGTTGAAAGAAGTGAATTCTGGTGCATAATTTTATAATCGCAGTCAGAAAAAAAATTACATCCATATCAACATTTTTATCAGCTCCGGACCTGTCGTTTTGGTCAAAAAATGAAAATTCTAAAACTTCCTGTTTTTATGCTTTAAACTCTAGGTACACATCCAAAATGTATTACTGAGTTGAAAGAAGTTGATTCTGGTGCATGGTTTTGAAACCGCAGTCAGAAAAAAAATTACATCCATATCAACATTTTTATCAGCTCCGGACCTGTCGTTTTGGTCAAAAATTGAAAATTCTAAAAGTTCCTGTTTTTCTGCTTTAAACTCTAGGTACACATCCAAAATGCATTACTGAGTTGAAAGAAGTGAATTCTGGTGCATGGTTTTGAAATCGCAGTCAGAAAAAAAATTACATCCATATCAACATTTTTATCAGCTCCGGACCTGTCGTTTTGGTCAAAAAATGAAAATTCTAAAAGTTCCTGTTTTTCTGCTTTAAACTCTAGGTACACATCCAAAATGTATTACTGAGTTGAAAGAAGTTGATTCTGGTGCATGGTTTTGAAATCGCAGTCAGAAAAAAAATAACATCCATATCAACATTTTTATCAGCTCCGGTCCTGTCGTTTTGGTCAAAAAATGAAAATTCTAAAAGTTCCTGTTTTTCTGCTTTAAACTCTAGGTACACATCCAAAATGCATTACTGAGTTGAAAGAAGTTGATTCTGGTGCATGGTTTTGAAACCGCAGTCAGAAAAAAATTACATCCATATCAACATTTTTATCAGCTCCGGTCCTGTCGTTTTGGTCAAAAAATGAAAATTCTAAAAGTTCCTGTTTTTCTGCTTTAAACTCTAGGTACACATCCAAAATGCATTACTGAGTTGAAAGAAGTTGATTCTGGTGCATGGTTTTGAAATCGCAGTCAGAAAAAAGATAACATCCATATTAACATTTTTATCAGCTCCGGTCCTGTCGTTTTGGTCAAAAAATGAAAATTCTAAAAGTTCCTGTTTTTCTGCTTTAAACTCTAGGTACACATCAAAATGCATTACTGAGTTGAAAGAAGTGAATTCTGGTGCATGGTTTTGAAATCGCAGTCAGAAAAAAAATTACATCCATATCAACATTTTTATCAGCTCCGGACCTGTCGTTTTGGTCAAAAAATGAAAAATCTAAAAGTTCCTGTTTTTCTGCTTTAAACTCTAGGTACACATCCAAAATGCATTACTGAGATGAAAGAAGTTGATTATGGTGCATGGTTTTGAAACCGCAGTCAGAAAAAAAATTCCATCCATATCAACATTTTTATCAGCTCCGAACCTGTCGTTTTGGTCAAAAATTGAAAATTCTAAAAGTTCTTGTTTTTCTGCTTTAAACTCTAGGTACACATCCAAAATGCATTACTGAGTTGAAAGATGTGAATTCTGGTGCATGGTTTTGAAATCGCAGTCAGAAAAAAAATTACATCCATATCAACATTTTTATCACCTCCGGACCTGTCGTTTTGGTCAAAAAATGAACATTTTAAAAGTTCCTGTTTTTCTGCTTTAAACTCTAGGTACACATCAAAAATGCATTACTGAGTTGAAAGAAGTTGATTCTGGTGCATGGTTTTGAAACCGCAGTCAGAAAAAAAAATTACATCCATATCAACATTTTTATCAGCTCCGGTCCTGTTGTTTTGGTCAAAAAATGAAAATTTTAAAAGTTCCTGTTTTTCTGCTATAAACTCTAGGTACACATCCAAAATGTATTACTGAGTTGAAAGAAGTTGAATCTGGTGCATGGTTTTGAAACCGCAGTCAGAAAAAAAATTACATCCATATCAACATTTTTATCAGCTCCGGACCTGTCGTTTTGGTCAAAAAATGAAAATTCTAAAAGTTCCTTTTTTTCTGCTTTAAACTCTAGGTACACATCCAAAATGCATTACTGAGTTGAAAGAAGTGAATTCTGGTGCATGGTTTTGAAATCGCAGTCAGAAAAAAGATAACATCCATATTAACATTTTTATCAGCTCCGGTCCTGTCGTTTTGGTCAAAAAATGAAAATTCTAAAAGTTCCTGTTTTTCTGCTTTAAACTCTAGGTACACATCAAAATGCATTACTGAGTTGAAAGAAGTGAATTCTGGTGCATGGTTTTGAAATCGCAGTCAGAAAAAAAATTACATCCATATCAACATTTTTATCAGCTCCGGACCTGTCGTTTTGGTCAAAAAATGAAAAATCTAAAAGTTCCTGTTTTTCTGCTTTAAACTCTAGGTACACATCCAAAATGCATTACTGAGATGAAAGAAGTTGATTCTGGTGCATGGTTTTGAAACCACAGTCAGAAAAAAAATTACATCCATATCAACATTTTTATCAGCTCCGGACCTGTCGTTTTGGTCAAAAATTGAAAATTCTAAAAGTTCCTGTTTTTCTGCTTTAAACTCTAGGTACACATCCAAAATGCATTACTGAGTTGAAAGAAGTGAATTCTGGTGCATGGTTTTGAAATCGCAGTCAGAAAAAAAATTACATCCATATCAACATTTTTATCACCTGTCGTTTTGGTCAAAAAATGAACATTTTAAAAGTTCCTGTTTTTCTGCTTTAAACTCTAGGTACACATCAAAAATGCATGACTGAGTTGAAAGAAGTTGATTCTGGTGCATGGTTTTGAAACCGCAGTCAGAAAAAAAATTACATCCATATCAACATTTTTATCAGCTCTGAACCTGTCGTTTTGGTCAAAAAATGAAAATTCTAAAAGTTCCTGTTTTTCTGCTTTAAACTCTAGGTACACATCAAAATGCATTACTGAGTTGAAAGAAGTGAATTCTGGTGCATGGTTTTGAAATCACAGTCAGAAAAAAAATAACATCCATATCAACATTTTTATCAGCTCCGGTCCTGTTGTTTTGGTCAAAAAATGAAAATTCTAAAAGTTCCTGTTTTTCTGCTTTAAACTCTAGGTACACATCCAAAATGTATTACTGAGTTGAAAGAAGTTGATTCTGGTGCATGGTTTTGAAACCGCAGTCAGAAAAAAAATTACATCCATATCAACATTTTTATCAGCTCCGGACCTGTCGTTTTGGTCAAAAATTGAAAATTCTAAAAGTTCCTGTTTTTCTGCTTTAAACTCTAGGTACACATCCAAAATGCATTACTGAGTTGAAAGAAGTTGATTCTGGTGCATGGTTTTATAATCGTAGTCAGAAAAAAAATTGGTACTTGTTTCCTATCTGGGCGCCCAGGTTTTCTACGTACGGCACCGTACTGAAATCGGATCGCATCGCATCGTACACATACACGATATTGAACGATGCGATGCGATGCGATGCGATGCGATCCGATTTCCCATAGGAAACAATGTTAAATGGCTCAATTTAGCCAAATTATCATAGGAACAATAGTAAATGGGCCAAAAACACCCCTGAACATTGAAATGTCCCCCCAAAAGTAGTTGACGCCACCCCGCCATCAACGTGAACCCGAAGCGTGGCGAGCGCAGCGAGCCCGCGAGGGGCGGCGGTACGCGTCCTCCGACCTTTTCATGCCCTACTATCCACTAGGGCGTGGAGTGAGAATAGAATAGTGTGGCGAGCGCAGCGAGCCACCGAGCCCGAAGCGTGGCGAGCGCAGCGAGCCCCGCGAGGGGACGCGGATACCTTCACAGTTATACGCGTCCCCTCGCGGGCTTCCCAGGTGTCCATGGCGACGCGGACACCTGGGAAGCCCGCAAAGGGACGCGTTTACCTGTGAAGGTATCCGCGTCCCCTCGCGGGGCTCGCTGCGCTCGCCACGCTTCGGGCTCGGTGGCTCGCTGCGCTCGCCACACTATTCTATTCTCACTCCACGCCCTAGTGGATAGTAGGGCATGAAAAGGTCGGAGGACGCGTACCGCCGCCCCTCGCGGGCTCGCTGCGCTCGCCACGCTTCGGGTTCACGTTGATGGCGGGGTGGCGTCAACTACTTTTGGGGGGACATTTCAATGTTCAGGGGTGTTTTTGGCCCAATTACTATTGTTCCTATGATAATTTGGCTAAATTGAGCCATTTAACATTGTTTCCTATGGGAAATCGAATCGGATCGCATCGCATCGCATCGTTCGATATCGTGTATGTGTACGATGCGATGCGATCAGATTTCACTACGGAGAATAGCATGGTGCTCAATTAACTTAGTGGGCGCCCAGATAGGAAACAAGTACCAAAAAATTACATCCATATCAACATTTTTATCAGCTCCGGACCTGTCGTTTTGGTCAAAAAATGAAAGATCGAAAAGTTCCTGTTTTTCTGCTTTAAACTCTAGGTACACATCCAAAATGCATTACTGAGATGAAAGAAGTTGATTCTGGTGCATGGTTTTGAAACTGCAGTCAGAAAAAAAATTACATCCATATCAACATTTTTATCAGCTCCGGACCTGTCGTTTTGGTCAAAAAATGAAAATTCTAAAAGTTCCTGTTTTTCTGCTTTAAACTCCAGGTACACATCCAAAAAGCATTACTGAGTTGAAAGAAGTTGATTCTGGTGCATGTATTTGAAACTGCAGTCAGAAAAAAAATTACATCCATATCAACATTTGTATCAGCTCCGGACCTGTCGTTTTGGTCAAAAAATTTAAATTCTAAAAGTTCCTGTTTTTCTGCTTTAAACTCTAGGTACACATCAAAATGCATTACTGAGTTGAAAGAAGTGAATTCTGGTGCATGGTTTTATAATCGCAGTCAGAAAAAAAATTACATCCATATCAACATTTTTATCAGCTCCGGACCTGTCGTTTTGGTCAAAAAATGAAAATTCTAAAACTTCCTGTTTTTCTGCTTTAAACTCTAGGTACACATCCAAAATGCATTACTGAGTTGAAAGAAGTTGATTCTGGTGCATGGTTTTGAAACCGCAGTCAGAAAAAAAATTACATCCATATCAACATTTTTATCAGCTCCGGACCTGTCGTTTTGGTCAAAAATTGAAAATTCTAAAAGTTCCTGTTTTTCTGCTTTAAACTCTAGGTACACATCCAAAATGCATTACTGAGTTGAAAGAAGTGAATTCTGGTGCATGGTTTTGAAACCGCAGTCAGAAAAAAAATTACATCCATATCAACATTTTTATCAGCTCCGGACCTGTCGTTTTGGTCAAAAATGAAAATTCTAAAAGTTCCTGTTTTTCTGCTTTAAACTCTAGGTACACATCCAAAATGTATTACTGAGTTGAAAGAAGTTGATTCTGGTGCATGGTTTTGAAACCGCAGTCAGAAAAAAAATTACATCCATATCAACATTTTTATCAGCTCCGGTCCTGTTGTTTTGGTCAAAAAATGAAAATTCTAAAAGTTCCTGTTTTTCTGCTTTAAACTCTAGGTACAAATCCAAAATGTATTACTGAGTTGAAAGAAGTTGATTCTGGTGCATGGTTTTGAAATCGCAGTCAGAATAAAAATTACATCCATATCAACATTTTTATCAGCTCCGGACCTGTCGTTTTGGTCAAAAATTGAAAATTCTAAAAGTTCCTGTTTTTCTGCTTTAAACTCTAGGTACACATCGAAAATGCATTACTGAGTTGAAAGAAGTGAATTCTGGTGCATGGTTTTATAATCGCAGTCAGAAAAAAAATTACATCCATATCAACATTTTTATCAGCTCCGGACCTGTCGTTTTGGTCAAAAAATGAAAATTCTAAAAGTTCCTGTTTTTCTGCTTTAAACTCTAGGTATACATCCAAAATGTATTACTGAGTTGAAAGAAGTTGATTCTGGTGCATGGTTTTGAAACCGCAGTCAGAAAAAAAATTACATCCATATCAACATTTTTATCACCTGTCGTTTTGGTCAAAAAATGAACATTTTAAAAGTTCCTGTTTTTCTGCTTTAAACTCTAGGTACACATCAAAAATGCATGACTGAGTTGAAAGAAGTTGATTCTGGTGCATGGTTTTGAAACCGCAGTCAGAAAAAAAATTACATCCATATCAACATTTTTATCAGCTCTGAACCTGTCGTTTTGGTCAAAAAATGAAAATTCTAAAAGTTCCTGTTTTTCTGCTTTAAACTCTAGGTACACATCAAAATGCATTACTGAGTTGAAAGAAGTGAATTCTGGTGCATGGTTTTGAAATCGCAGTCAGAAAAAAAATAACATCCATATCAACATTTTTATCAGCTCTGGTCCTGTTGTTTTGGTCAAAAAATGAAAATTCTAAAAGTTCCTGTTTTTCTGCTTTAAACTCTAGGTACACATCCAAAATGTATTACTGAGTTGAAAGAAGTTGATTCTGGTGCATGGTTTTGAAACCGCAGTCAGAAAAAAAATTACATCCATATCAACATTTTTATCAGCTCCGGACCTGTCGTTTTGGTCAAAAATTGAAAATTCTAAAAGTTCCTGTTTTTCTGCTTTAAACTCTAGGTACACATCCAAAATGCATTACTGAGTTGAAAGAAGTGAATTCTGGTGCATGGTTTTATAATCGCAGTCAGAAAAAAAATTACATCCATATCAACATTTTTATCAGCTCCGGACCTGTCGTTTTGGTCAAAAAATGAAAGATCGAAAAGTTCCTGTTTTTCTGCTTTAAACTCTAGGTACACATCCAAAATGCATTACTGAGATGAAAGAAGTTGATTCTGGTGCATGGTTTTGAAACTGCAGTCAGAAAAAAAATTACATCCATATCAACATTTTTATCAGCTCCGGACCTGTCGTTTTGGTCAAAAAATGAAAATTCTAAAAGTTCCTGTTTTTCTGCTTTAAACTCCAGGTACACATCCAAAAAGCATTACTGAGTTGAAAGAAGTTGATTCTGGTGCATGTATTTGAAACTGCAGTCAGAAAAAAAATTACATCCATATCAACATTTGTATCAGCTCCGGACCTGTCGTTTTGGTCAAAAAATTTAAATTCTAAAAGTTCCTGTTTTTCTGCTTTAAACTCTAGGTACACATCAAAATGCATTACTGAGTTGAAAGAAGTGAATTCTGGTGCATGGTTTTATAATCGCAGTCAGAAAAAAAATTACATCCATATCAACATTTTTATCAGCTCCGGACCTGTCGTTTTGGTCAAAAAATGAAAATTCTAAAACTTCCTGTTTTTCTGCTTTAAACTCTAGGTACACATCCAAAATGCATTACTGAGTTGAAAGAAGTTGATTCTGGTGCATGGTTTTGAAACCGCAGTCAGAAAAAAAATTACATCCATATCAACATTTTTATCAGCTCCGGACCTGTCGTTTTGGTCAAAAATTGAAAATTCTAAAAGTTCCTGTTTTTCTGCTTTAAACTCTAGGTACACATCCAAAATGCATTACTGAGTTGAAAGAAGTGAATTCTGGTGCATGGTTTTGAAACCGCAGTCAAAAAAAAATTACATCCATATCAACATTTTTATCAGCTCCGGACCTGTCGTTTTGGTCAAAAATGAAAATTCTAAAAGTTCCTGTTTTTCTGCTTTAAACTCTAGGTACACATCCAAAATGTATTACTGAGTTGAAAGAAGTTGATTCTGGTGCATGGTTTTGAAACCACAGTCAGAAAAAAAATTACATCCATATCAACATTTTTATCAGCTCCGGTCCTGTTGTTTTGGTCAAAAAATGAAAATTCTAAAAGTTCCTGTTTTTCTGCTTTAAACTCTAGGTACAAATCCAAAATGTATTACTGAGTTGAAAGAAGTTGATTCTGGTGCATGGTTTTGAAATCGCAGTCAGAATAAAAATTACATCCATATCAACATTTTTATCAGCTCCGGTTCTGTTGTTTTGGTCAAAAAATGAAAATTCTAAAAGTTCCTGTTTTTCTGCTTTAAACTCTAGGTACACATCCAAAATGCATTACTGAGATGAAAGAAGTTGATTCTGGTGCATGGTTTTATAATCGCAGTCAGAAAAAAAATTACATCCATATCAACATTTTTATCAGCTCCGGACCTGTCGTTTTGGTCAAAAAATGAAAATTCTAAAACTTCCTGTTTTTATGCTTTAAACTCTAGGTACACATCCAAAATGTATAACTGAGTTGAAAGAAGTTGATTCTGGTGCATGGTTTTGAAACCGTAGTCAGAAAAAAAAATACATCCATATCAACATTTTTATCAGCTCTGGACCTGTCGTTTTGGTCAAAAAATGAAAATTCTAAAAGTTCCTGTTTTTCTGCTTTAAACTCTAGGTACACATCCAAAATGTATTACTGAGTTGAAAGAAGTTGATTCTGGTGCATGGTTTTGAAACCGCAGTCAGAAAAAAAATTACATCCATATCAACATTTTTATCAGCTCCGGACCTGTCGTTTTGGTCAAAAATTGAAAATTCTAAAAGTTCCTGTTTTTCTGCTTTAAACTCTAGGTACACATCGAAAATGCATTACTGAGTTGAAAGAAGTGAATTCTGGTGCATGGTTTTATAATCGCAGTCAGAAAAAAAATTACATCCATATCAACATTTTTATCAGCTCCGGACCTGTCGTTTTGGTCAAAAAATGAAAATTCTAAAAGTTCCTGTTTTTCTGCTTTAAACTCTAGGTATACATCCAAAATGTATTACTGAGTTGAAAGAAGTTGATTCTGGTGCATGGTTTTGAAACCGCAGTCAGAAAAAAAATTACATCCATATCAACATTTTTATCAGCTCCGGTCCTGTTGTTTTGGTCAAAAAATGAAAATTCTAAAAGTTCCTGTTTTTCTGCTTTAAACTCTAGGTACACATCCAAAATGTATTACTGAGTTGAAAGAAGTTGATTCTGGTGCATGGTTTTGAAACCGCAGTCAGAAAAAAAATTACATCCATATCAACATTTTTATCAGCTCCGGACCTGTCTTTTTGGTCAAAAAATTAAAATTCTAAAAGTTCCTGTTTTTCTGCTTTAAACTCTAGGTACACATCAAAATGCATTACTGAGTTGAAAGAAGTGAATTCTGGTGCATAATTTTATAATCGCAGTCAGAAAAAAAATTACATCCATATCAACATTTTTATCAGCTCCGGACCTGTCGTTTTGGTCAAAAAATGAAAATTCTAAAACTTCCTGTTTTTATGCTTTAAACTCTAGGTACACATCCAAAATGTATTACTGAGTTGAAAGAAGTTGATTCTGGTGCATGGTTTTGAAACCGCAGTCAGAAAAAAAATTACATCCATATCAACATTTTTATCAGCTCCGGACCTGTCGTTTTGGTCAAAAATTGAAAATTCTAAAAGTTCCTGTTTTTCTGCTTTAAACTCTAGGTACACATCCAAAATGCATTACTGAGTTGAAAGAAGTGAATTCTGGTGCATGGTTTTGAAATCGCAGTCAGAAAAAAAATTACATCCATATCAACATTTTTATCAGCTCCGGACCTGTCGTTTTGGTCAAAAAATGAAAATTCTAAAAGTTCCTGTTTTTCTGCTTTAAACTCTAGGTACACATCCAAAATGTATTACTGAGTTGAAAGAAGTTGATTCTGGTGCATGGTTTTGAAATCGCAGTCAGAAAAAAATTACATCCATATCAACATTTTTATCAGCTCCGGTCCTGTCGTTTTGGTCAAAAAATTAAAATTCTAAAAGTTCCTGTTTTTCTGCTTTAAACTCTAGGTACACATCCAAAATGCATTACTGAGTTGAAAGATGTTGATTCTGGTGCATGGTTTTGAAATCGCAGTCAGAAAAAAGATAACATCCATATTAACATTTTTATCAGCTCCGGTCCTGTCGTTTTGGTCAAAAAATGAAAATTCTAAAAGTTCCTGTTTTTCTGCTTTAAACTCTAGGTACACATCAAAATGAATTACTGAGTTGAAAGAAGTGAATTCTGGTGCATGGTTTTGAAATCGCAGTCAGAAAAAAAATTACATCCATATCAACATTTTTATCAGCTCCGGACCTGTCGTTTTGGTCAAAAAATGAAAAATCTAAAAGTTCCTGTTTTTCTGCTTTAAACTCTAGGTACACATCCAAAATGCATTACTGAGATGAAAGAAGTTGATTATGGTGCATGGTTTTGAAACCGCAGTCAGAAAAAAAATTCCATCCATATCAACATTTTTATCAGCTCCGAACCTGTCGTTTTGGTCAAAAATTGAAAATTCTAAAAGTTCTTGTTTTTCTGCTTTAAACTCTAGGTACACATCCAAAATGCATTACTGAGTTGAAAGATGTGAATTCTGGTGCATGGTTTTGAAATCGCAGTCAGAAAAAAAATTACATCCATATCAACATTTTTATCAGCTCCGGACCTGTCGTTTTGGTCAAAAAATGAAAAATCTAAAAGTTCCTGTTTTTCTGCTTTAAACTCTAGGTACACATCAAAAATGCATTACTGAGTTGAAAGAAGTTGATTCTGGTGCATGGTTTTGAAACCGCAGTCAGAAAAAAAAATTACATCCATATCAACATTTTTATCAGCTCCGGTCCTGTTGTTTTGGTCAAAAAATGAAAATTTTAAACGTTCCTGTTTTTCTGCTTTAAACTCTAGGTACACATCCAAAATGTATTACTGAGTTGAAAGAAGTTGATTCTGGTGCATGGTTTTGAAACCGCAGTCAGAAAAAAAATTACATCCATATCAACATTTTTATCAGCTCCGGACCTGTCTTTTTGGTCAAAAAATTAAAATTCTAAAAGTTCCTGTTTTTCTGCTTTAAACTCTAGGTACACATCAAAATGCATTACTGAGTTGAAAGAAGTGAATTCTGGTGCATGGTTTTGAAATCGCAGTCAGAAAAAAAATTACATCCATATCAACATTTTTATCAGCTCCGGACCTGTCGTTTTGGTCAAAAAATGAAAAATCTAAAAGTTCCTGTTTTTCTGCTTTAAACTCTAGGTACACATCGAAAATGCATTACTGAGATGAAAGAAGTTGATTCTGGTGCATGGTTTTGAAACCGCAGTCAGAAAAAAAATTACATCCATATCAACATTTTTATCAGCTCTGGACCTGTCGTTTTGGTCAAAAAATGAAAATTCTAAAAGTTCCTGTTTTTCTGCTTTAAACTCTAGGTACACATCCAAAATGCATTACTGAGTTGAAAGAAGTTGATTCTGGTGCATGGTTTTGAAACCGCAGTCAGAAAAAAAATTACATCCATATCAACATTTTTATCAGCTCTGAACCTGTCGTTTTGGTCAAAAAATGAAAATTCTAAAAGTTCCTGTTTTTCTGCTTTAAACTCTAGG
The DNA here is from genome assembly GCF_055691185.1 of Crinia signifera. Classification (NCBI taxonomy): domain Eukaryota; kingdom Metazoa; phylum Chordata; class Amphibia; order Anura; family Myobatrachidae; genus Crinia; species Crinia signifera. The sequence goes on from NW_028142600.1 coordinate 498,661, forward strand.
TACACATCCAAAATGTATTACTGAGTTGAAAGAAGTTGATTCTGGTGCATGGTTTTGAAATCGCAGTCAGAAAAAAAATAACATCCATATCAACATTTTTATCAGCTCCGGACCTGTCGTTTTGGTCAAAAAATGAAAATTCTAAAAGTTCCTTTTTTTCTGCTTTAAACTCTAGGTACACATCCAAAATGCATTACTGAGTTGAAAGAAGTGAATTCTGGTGCATGGTTTTGAAATCGCAGTCAGAAAAAAGATAACATCCATATTAACATTTTTATCAGCTCCGGTCCTGTCGTTTTGGTCAAAAAATGAAAATTCTAAAAGTTCCTGTTTTTCTGCTTTAAACTCTAGGTACACATCAAAATGCATTACTGAGTTGAAAGAAGTGAATTCTGGTGCATGGTTTTGAAATCGCAGTCAGAAAAAAAATTACATCCATATCAACATTTTTATCAGCTCCGGACCTGTCGTTTTGGTCAAAAAATGAAAAATCTAAAAGTTCCTGTTTTTCTGCTTTAAACTCTAGGTACACATCCAAAATGCATTACTGAGATGAAAGAAGTTGATTCTGGTGCATGGTTTTGAAACCACAGTCAGAAAAAAAATTACATCCATATCAACATTTTTATCAGCTCCGGACCTGTCGTTTTGGTCAAAAATTGAAAATTCTAAAAGTTCCTGTTTTTCTGCTTTAAACTCTAGGTACACATCCAAAATGCATTACTGAGTTGAAAGAAGTGAATTCTGGTGCATGGTTTTGAAATCGCAGTCAGAAAAAAAATTACATCCATATCAACATTTTTATCACCTGTCGTTTTGGTCAAAAAATGAACATTTTAAAAGTTCCTGTTTTTCTGCTTTAAACTCTAGGTACACATCAAAAATGCATGACTGAGTTGAAAGAAGTTGATTCTGGTGCATGGTTTTGAAACCGCAGTCAGAAAAAAAAATTACATCCATATCAACATTTTTATCAGCTCCGGTCCTGTTGTTTTGGTCAAAAAATGAAAATTTTAAACGTTCCTGTTTTTCTGCTTTAAACTCTAGGTACACATCCAAAATGTATTACTGAGTTGAAAGAAGTTGATTCTGGTGCATGGTTTTGAAACCGCAGTCAGAAAAAAAATTACATCCATATCAACATTTTTATCAGCTCCGGACCTGTCTTTTTGGTCAAAAAATTAAAATTCTAAAAGTTCCTGTTTTTCTGCTTTAAACTCTAGGTACACATCAAAATGCATTACTGAGTTGAAAGAAGTGAATTCTGGTGCATGGTTTTGAAATCGCAGTCAGAAAAAAAATTACATCCATATCAACATTTTTATCAGCTCCGGACCTGTCGTTTTGGTCAAAAAATGAAAAATCTAAAAGTTCCTGTTTTTCTGCTTTAAACTCTAGGTACACATCGAAAATGCATTACTGAGATGAAAGAAGTTGATTCTGGTGCATGGTTTTGAAACCGCAGTCAGAAAAAAAATTACATCCATATCAACATTTTTATCAGCTCTGGACCTGTCGTTTTGGTCAAAAAATGAAAATTCTAAAAGTTCCTGTTTTTCTGCTTTAAACTCTAGGTACACATCCAAAATGCATTACTGAGTTGAAAGAAGTTGATTCTGGTGCATGGTTTTGAAACCGCAGTCAGAAAAAAAATTACATCCATATCAACATTTTTATCAGCTCTGAACCTGTCGTTTTGGTCAAAAAATGAAAATTCTAAAAGTTCCTGTTTTTCTGCTTTAAACTCTAGGTACACATCCAAAATGTATTACTGAGTTGAAAGAAGTTGATTCTGGTGCATGGTTTTGAAATCGCAGTCAGAAAAAAAATAACATCCATATCAACATTTTTATCAGCTCCGGACCTGTCGTTTTGGTCAAAAAATGAAAATTCTAAAAGTTCCTTTTTTTCTGCTTTAAACTCTAGGTACACATCCAAAATGCATTACTGAGTTGAAAGAAGTGAATTCTGGTGCATGGTTTTGAAATCGCAGTCAGAAAAAAGATAACATCCATATTAACATTTTTATCAGCTCCGGTCCTGTCGTTTTGGTCAAAAAATGAAAATTCTAAAAGTTCCTGTTTTTCTGCTTTAAACTCTAGGTACACATCAAAATGCATTACTGAGTTGAAAGAAGTGAATTCTGGTGCATGGTTTTGAAATCGCAGTCAGAAAAAAAATTACATCCATATCAACATTTTTATCAGCTCCGGACCTGTCGTTTTGGTCAAAAAATGAAAAATCTAAAAGTTCCTGTTTTTCTGCTTTAAACTCTAGGTACACATCCAAAATGCATTACTGAGATGAAAGAAGTTGATTCTGGTGCATGGTTTTGAAACCACAGTCAGAAAAAAAATTACATCCATATCAACATTTTTATCAGCTCCGGACCTGTCGTTTTGGTCAAAAATTGAAAATTCTAAAAGTTCCTGTTTTTCTGCTTTAAACTCTAGGTACACATCCAAAATGCATTACTGAGTTGAAAGAAGTGAATTCTGGTGCATGGTTTTGAAATCGCAGTCAGAAAAAAAATTACATCCATATCAACATTTTTATCACCTGTCGTTTTGGTCAAAAAATGAACATTTTAAAAGTTCCTGTTTTTCTGCTTTAAACTCTAGGTACACATCAAAAATGCATGACTGAGTTGAAAGAAGTTGATTCTGGTGCATGGTTTTGAAACCGCAGTCAGAAAAAAAATTACATCCATATCAACATTTTTATCAGCTCTGAACCTGTCGTTTTGGTCAAAAAATGAAAATTCTAAAAGTTCCTGTTTTTCTGCTTTAAACTCTAGGTACACATCAAAATGCATTACTGAGTTGAAAGAAGTGAATTCTGGTGCATGGTTTTGAAATCGCAGTCAGAAAAAAAATAACATCCATATCAACATTTTTATCAGCTCCGGTCCTGTTGTTTTGGTCAAAAAATGAAAATTCTAAAAGTTCCTGTTTTTCTGCTTTAAACTCTAGGTACACATCCAAAATGTATTACTGAGTTGAAAGAAGTTGATTCTGGTGCATGGTTTTGAAACCGCAGTCAGAAAAAAAATTACATCCATATCAACATTTTTATCAGCTCCGGACCTGTCGTTTTGGTCAAAAATTGAAAATTCTAAAAGTTCCTGTTTTTCTGCTTTAAACTCTAGGTACACATCCAAAATGCATTACTGAGTTGAAAGAAGTGAATTCTGGTGCATGGTTTTATAATCGTAGTCAGAAAAAAAATTACATCCATATCAACATTTTTATCAGCTCTGGACCTGTCGTTTTGGTCAAAAAATGAAAGATCGAAAAGTTCCTGTTTTTCTGCTTTAAACTCTAGGTACACATCCAAAATGCATTACTGAGATGAAAGAAGTTGATTCTGGTGCATGGTTTTGAAACTGCAGTCAGAAAAAAAATTACATCCATATCAACATTTTTATCAGCTCCGGACCTGTCGTTTTGGTCAAAAAATGAAAATTCTAAAAGTTCCTGTTTTTCTGCTTTAAACTCCAGGTACACATCCAAAAAGCATTACTGAGTTGAAAGAAGTTGATTCTGGTGCATGTATTTGAAACTGCAGTCAGAAAAAAAATTACATCCATATCAACATTTGTATCAGCTCCGGACCTGTCGTTTTGGTCAAAAAATTTAAATTCTAAAAGTTCCTGTTTTTCTGCTTTAAACTCTAGGTACACATCAAAATGCATTACTGAGTTGAAAGAAGTGAATTCTGGTGCATGGTTTTATAATCGCAGTCAGAAAAAAAATTACATCCATATCAACATTTTTATCAGCTCCGGACCTGTCGTTTTGGTCAAAAAATGAAAATTCTAAAACTTCCTGTTTTTCTGCTTTAAACTCTAGGTACACATCCAAAATGCATTACTGAGTTGAAAGAAGTTGATTCTGGTGCATGGTTTTGAAACCGCAGTCAGAAAAAAAATTACATCCATATCAACATTTTTATCAGCTCCGGACCTGTCGTTTTGGTCAAAAATTGAAAATTCTAAAAGTTCCTGTTTTTCTGCTTTAAACTCTAGGTACACATCCAAAATGCATTACTGAGTTGAAAGAAGTGAATTCTGGTGCATGGTTTTGAAACCGCAGTCAGAAAAAAAATTACATACATATCAACATTTTTATCAGCTCCGGACCTGTCGTTTTGGTCAAAAATGAAAATTCTAAAAGTTCCTGTTTTTCTGCTTTAAACTCTAGGTACACATCCAAAATGTATTACTGAGTTGAAAGAAGTTGATTCTGGTGCATGGTTTTGAAACCGCAGTCAGAAAAAAAATTACATCCATATCAACATTTTTATCAGCTCCGGTCCTGTTGTTTTGGTCAAAAAATGAAAATTCTAAAAGTTCCTGTTTTTCTGCTTTAAACTCTAGGTACACATCCAAAATGTATTACTGAGTTGAAAGAAGTTGATTCTGGTGCATGGTTTTGAAACCGCAGTCAGAAAAAAAATTACATCCATATCAACATTTTTATCAGCTCCGGTCCTGTTGTTTTGGTCAAAAAATGAAAATTCTAAAAGTTCCTGTTTTTCTGCTTTAAACTCTAGGTACAAATCCAAAATGTATTACTGAGTTGAAAGAAGTTGATTCTGGTGCATGGTTTTGAAATCGCAGTCAGAATAAAAATTACATCCATATCAACATTTTTATCAGCTCCGGTTCTGTTGTTTTGGTCAAAAAATGAAAATTCTAAAAGTTCCTGTTTTTCTGCTTTAAACTCTAGGTACACATCCAAAATGCATTACTGAGATGAAAGAAGTTGATTCTGGTGCATGGTTTTATAATCGCAGTCAGAAAAAAAATTACATCCATATCAACATTTTTATCAGCTCCGGACCTGTCGTTTTGGTCAAAAAATGAAAATTCTAAAAGTTCCTGTTTTTCTGCTTTAAACTCTAGGTACACATCCAAAATGTATTACTGAGTTGAAAGAAGTTGATTCTGGTGCATGGTTTTGAAACCGCAGTCAGAAAAAAAATTACATCCATATCAACATTTTTATCAGCTCCGGACCTGTCGTTTTGGTCAAAAATTGAAAATTCTAAAAGTTCCTGTTTTTCTGCTTTAAACTCTAGGTACACATCGAAAATGCATTACTGAGTTGAAAGAAGTGAATTCTGGTGCATGGTTTTATAATCGCAGTCAGAAAAAAAATTACATCCATATCAACATTTTTATCAGCTCCGGACCTGTCGTTTTGGTCAAAAAATGAAAATTCTAAAAGTTCCTGTTTTTCTGCTTTAAACTCTAGGTATACATCCAAAATGTATTACTGAGTTGAAAGAAGTTGATTCTGGTGCATGGTTTTGAAACCGCAGTCAGAAAAAAAATTACATCCATATCAACATTTTTATCAGCTCCGGTCCTGTTGTTTTGGTCAAAAAATGAAAATTCTAAAAGTTCCTGTTTTTCTGCTTTAAACTCTAGGTACACATCCAAAATGTATTACTGAGTTGAAAGAAGTTGATTCTGGTGCATGGTTTTGAAACCGCAGTCAGAAAAAAAATTACATCCATATCAACATTTTTATCAGCTCCGGACCTGTCTTTTTGGTCAAAAAATTAAAATTCTAAAAGTTCCTGTTTTTCTGCTTTAAACTCTAGGTACACATCAAAATGCATTACTGAGTTGAAAGAAGTGAATTCTGGTGCATAATTTTATAATCGCAGTCAGAAAAAAAATTACATCCATATCAACATTTTTATCAGCTCCGGACCTGTCGTTTTGGTCAAAAAATGAAAATTCTAAAACTTCCTGTTTTTATGCTTTAAACTCTAGGTACACATCCAAAATGTATTACTGAGTTGAAAGAAGTTGATTCTGGTGCATGGTTTTGAAACCGCAGTCAGAAAAAAAATTACATCCATATCAACATTTTTATCAGCTCCGGACCTGTCGTTTTGGTCAAAAATTGAAAATTCTAAAAGTTCCTGTTTTTCTGCTTTAAACTCTAGGTACACATCCAAAATGCATTACTGAGTTGAAAGAAGTGAATTCTGGTGCATGGTTTTGAAATCGCAGTCAGAAAAAAAATTACATCCATATCAACATTTTTATCAGCTCCGGACCTGTCGTTTTGGTCAAAAAATGAAAAATCTAAAAGTTCCTGTTTTTCTGCTTTAAACTCTAGGTACACATCGAAAATGCATTACTGAGATGAAAGAAGTTGATTCTGGTGCATGGTTTTGAAACCACAGTCAGAAAAAAAATTACATCCATATCAACATTTTTATCAGCTCCGGACCTGTCGTTTTGGTCAAAAAATGAAAATTCTAAAAGTTCCTGTTTTTCTGCTTTAAACTCTAGGTACACATCAAAATGCATTACTGAGTTGAAAGAAGTGAATTCTGGTGCATGGTTTTATAATCGCAGTCAGAAAAAAAATTACATCCATATCAACATTTTTATCAGCTCCGGACCTGTCGTTTTGGTCAAAAAATGAAAATTCTAAAACTTCCTGTTTTTATGCTTTAAACTCTAGGTACACATCCAAAATGTATTACTGAGTTGAAAGAAGTTGATTCTGGTGCATGGTTTTGAAACCGCAGTCAGAAAAAAAAATAAATCCATATCAACATTTTTATCAGCTCCGGACCTGTCGTTTTGGTCAAAAATTGAAAATTCTAAAAGTTCCTGTTTTTCTGCTTTAAACTCTAGGTACACATCCAAAATGCATTACTGAGTTGAAAGAAGTGAATTCTGGTGCATGGTTTGAAATCGCAGTCAGAAAAAAAATTACATCCATATCAACATTTTTATCAGCTCCGGACCTGTCGTTTTGGTCAAAAAATGAAAAATCTAAAAGTTCCTGTTTTTCTGCTTTAAACTCTAGGTACACATCCAAAATGTATTACTGAGTTGAAAGAAGTTGATTCTGGTGCATGGTTTTGAAATCGCAGTCAGAAAAAAAATAACATCCATATTAACATTTTTATCAGCTCCGGTCCTGTCGTTTTGGTCAAAAAATGAAAATTCTAAAAGTTCCTGTTTTTCTGCTTTAAACTCTAGGTACACATCAAAATGCATTACTGAGTTGAAAGAAGTGAATTCTGGTGCATGGTTTTGAAATCGCAGTCAGAAAAAAAATTACATCCATATCAACATTTTTATCAGCTCCGGACCTGTCGTTTTGGTCAAAAAATGAAAAATCTAAAAGTTCCTGTTTTTCTTCTTTAAACTCTAGGTACACATCCAAAATGCATTACTGAGATGAAAGAAGTTGATTATGGTGCATGGTTTTGAAACCGCAGTCAGAAAAAAAATTCCATCCATATCAACATTTTTATCAGCTCCGAACCTGTCGTTTTGGTCAAAAATTGAAAATTCTAAAAGTTCTTGTTTTTCTGCTTTAAACTCTAGGTACACATCCAAAATGCATTACTGAGTTGAAAGATGTGAATTCTGGTGCATGGTTTTGAAACCGCAGTCAGAAAAAAAAATTACATCCATATCAACATTTTTATCAGCTCCGGTCCTGTTGTTTTGGTCAAAAAATGAAAATTTTAAAAGTTCCTGTTTTTCTGCTTTAAACTCTAGGTACACATCCAAAATGTATTACTGAGTTGAAAGAAGTTGATTCTGGTGCATGGTTTTGAAACCGCAGTCAGAAAAAAAATTACATCCATATCAACATTTTTATCAGCTCCGGACCTGTCTTTTTGGTCAAAAAATTAAAATTCTAAAAGTTCCTGTTTTTCTGCTTTAAACTCTAGGTACACATCAAAATGCATTACTGAGTTGAAAGAAGTGAATTCTGGTGCATGGTTTTGAAATCGCAGTCAGAAAAAAAATTACATCCATATCAACATTTTTATCAGCTCCGGACCTGTCGTTTTGGTCAAAAAATGAAAAATCTAAAAGTTCCTGTTTTTCTGCTTTAAACTCTAGGTACACATCGAAAATGCATTACTGAGATGAAAGAAGTTGATTCTGGTGCATGGTTTTGAAACCGCAGTCAGAAAAAAAATTACATCCATATCAACATTTTTATCAGCTCCGGACCTGTCGTTTTGGTCAAAAAATGAAAATTCTAAAAGTTCCTGTTTTTCTGCTTTAAACTCTAGGTACACATCCAAAATGCATTACTGAGTTGAAAGAAGTTGATTCTGGTGCATGGTTTTGAAACCGCAGTCAGAAAAAAAATTACATCCATATCAACATTTTTATCAGCTCTGAACCTGTCGTTTTGGTCAAAAAATGAAAATTCTAAAAGTTCCTGTTTTTCTGCTTTAAACTCTAGGTACACATCCAAAATGTATTACTGAGTTGAAAGAAGTTGATTCTGGTGCATGGTTTTGAAATCGCAGTCAGAAAAAAAATAACATCCATATCAACATTTTTATCAGCTCCGGACCTGTCGTTTTGGTCAAAAAATGAAAATTCTAAAAGTTCCTTTTTTTCTGCTTTAAACTCTAGGTACACATCCAAAATGCATTACTGAGTTGAAAGAAGTGAATTCTGGTGCATGGTTTTGAAATCGCAGTCAGAAAAAAGATAACATCCATATTAACATTTTTATCAGCTCCGGTCCTGTCGTTTTGGTCAAAAAATGAAAATTCTAAAAGTTCCTGTTTTTCTGCTTTAAACTCTAGGTACACATCAAAATGCATTACTGAGTTGAAAGAAGTGAATTCTGGTGCATGGTTTTGAAATCGCAGTCAGAAAAAAAATTACATCCATATCAACATTTTTATCAGCTCCGGACCTGTCGTTTTGGTCAAAAAATGAAAAATCTAAAAGTTCCTGTTTTTCTGCTTTAAACTCTAGGTACACATCCAAAATGCATTACTGAGATGAAAGAAGTTGATTCTGGTGCATGGTTTTGAAACCACAGTCAGAAAAAAAATTACATCCATATCAACATTTTTATCAGCTCCGGACCTGTCGTTTTGGTCAAAAATTGAAAATTCTAAAAGTTCCTGTTTTTCTGCTTTAAACTCTAGGTACACATCCAAAATGCATTACTGAGTTGAAAGAAGTGAATTCTGGTGCATGGTTTTGAAATCGCAGTCAGAAAAAAAATTACATCCATATCAACATTTTTATCACCTGTCGTTTTGGTCAAAAAATGAACATTTTAAAAGTTCCTGTTTTTCTGCTTTAAACTCTAGGTACACATCAAAAATGCATGACTGAGTTGAAAGAAGTTGATTCTGGTGCATGGTTTTGAAACCGCAGTCAGAAAAAAAATTACATCCATATCAACATTTTTATCAGCTCTGAACCTGTCGTTTTGGTCAAAAAATGAAAATTCTAAAAGTTCCTGTTTTTCTGCTTTAAACTCTAGGTACACATCAAAATGCATTACTGAGTTGAAAGAAGTGAATTCTGGTGCATGGTTTTGAAATCGCAGTCAGAAAAAAAATAACATCCATATCAACATTTTTATCATCTCCGGACCTGTCGTTTTGGTCAAAAAATGAAAAATCTAAAAGTTCCTGTTTTTCTGCTTTAAACTCTAGGTACACATCCAAAATGCATTACTGAGTTGAAAGAAGTTGATTCTGGTGCATGGTTTTGAAACCGCAGTCAGAAAAAAAATTACATCCATATCAACATTTTTATCAGCTCCGGACCTGTCTTTTTGGTCAAAAAATTAAAATTCTAAAAGTTCCTGTTTTTCTGCTTTAAACTCTAGGTACACATCAAAATGCATTACTGAGTTGAAAGAAGTGAATTCTGGTGCATGGTTTTGAAATCGCAGTCAGAAAAAAAATTACATCCATATCAACATTTTTATCAGCTCCGGACCTGTCGTTTTGGTCAAAAAAATGAAAAATCTAAAAGTTCCTGTTTTTCTGCTTTAAACTCTAGGTACACATCGAAAATGCATTACTGAGATGAAAGAAGTTGATTCTGGTGCATGGTTTTGAAACCGCAGTCAGAAAAAAAATTACATCCATATCAACATTTTTATCAGCTCCGGACCTGTCGTTTTGGTCAAAAAATGAAAATTCTAAAAGTTCCTGTTTTTCTGATTTAAACTCTAGGTACACATCCAAAATGCATTACTGAGTTGAAAGAAGTTGATTCTGGTGCATGGTTTTGAAACCGCAGTCAGAAAAAAAATTACATCCATATCAACATTTTTATCAGCTCTGAACCTGTCGTTTTGGTCAAAAAATGAAAATTCTAAAAGTTCCTTTTTTTCTGCTTTAAACTCTAGGTACACATCCAAAATGTATTACTGAGTTGAAAGAAGTTGATTCTGGTGCATGGTTTTGAAATCGCAGTCAGAAAAAAAATAACATCCATATCAACATTTTTATCACCTCCGGTCCTGTCGTTTTGGTCAAAAAATGAAAATTCTAAAAGTTCCTGTTTTTCTGCTTTAAACTCTAGGTACACATCCAAAATGCATTACTGAGTTGAAAGAAGTTGATTCTGGTGCATGGTTTTGAAACCACAGTCAGAAAAAAAATTACATCCATATCAACATTTTTATCAGCTCCGGTCCTGTCGTTTTGGTCAAAAAATGAAAATTCTAAAAGTTCCTGTTTTTCTGCTTTAAAGTCTAGGTACACATCCAAAATGCATTACTGAGTTGAAAGAAGTGAATTCTGGTGCATGGTTTTGAAATCGCAGTCAGAAAAAAGATAACATCCATATTAACATTTTTATCAGCTCCGGTAATGTCGTTTTGGTCAAAAAATGAAAATTCTAAAAGTTCCTGTTTTTCTGCTTTAAACTCTAGGTACACATCAAAATGCATTACTGAGTTGAAAGAAGTGAATTCTGGTGCATGGTTTTATAATCGCAGTCAGAAAAAAAATTACATCCATATCAACATTTTTATCAGCTCCGGACCTGTCGTTTTGGTCAAAAAATGAAAATTCTAAAACTTCCTGTTTTTATGCTTTAAACTCTAGGTACACATCCAAAATGTATTACTGAGTTGAAAGAAGTTGATTCTGGTGCATGGTTTTGAAACCGCAGTCAGAAAAAAAAATACATCCATATCAACATTTTTATCAGCTCTGGACCTGTCGTTTTGGTCAAAAAATGAAAATTCTAAAAGTTCCTGTTTTTCTGCTTTAAACTCTAGGTACACATCCAAAATGTATTACTGAGTTGAAAGAAGTTGATTCTGGTGCATGGTTTTGAAACCGCAGTCAGAAAAAAAATTACATCCATATCAACATTTTTATCAGCTCCGGACCTGTCGTTTTGGTCAAAAATTGAAAATTCTAAAAGTTCCTGTTTTTCTGCTTTAAACTCTAGGTACACATCCAAAATGCATTACTGAGTTGAAAGAAGTGAATTCTGGTGCATGGTTTTATAATCGCAGTCAGAAAAAAAATTACATCCATATCAACATTTTTATCAGCTCCGGACCTGTCGTTTTGGTCAAAAAATGAAAGATCGAAAAGTTCCTGTTTTTCTGCTTTAAACTCTAGGTACACATCCAAAATGCATTACTGAGATGAAAGAAGTTGATTCTGGTGCATGGTTTTGAAACTGCAGTCAGAAAAAAAATTACATCCATATCAACATTTTTATCAGCTCCGGACCTGTCGTTTTGGTCAAAAAATGAAAATTCTAAAAGTTCCTGTTTTTCTGCTTTAAACTCTAGGTACACATCGAAAATGCATTACTGAGTTGAAAGAAGTGAATTCTGGTGCATGGTTTTATAATCGCAGTCAGAAAAAAAATTACATCCATATCAACATTTTTATCAGCTCCGGACCTGTCGTTTTGGTCAAAAAATGAAAATTCTAAAAGTTCCTGTTTTTCTGCTTTAAACTCTAGGTATACATCCAAAATGTATTACTGAGTTGAAAGAAGTTGATTCTGGTGCATGGTTTTGAAACCGCAGTCAGAAAAAAAATTACATCCATATCAACATTTTTATCAGCTCCGGTCCTGTTGTTTTGGTCAAAAAATGAAAATTCTAAAAGTTCCTGTTTTTCTGCTTTAAACTCTAGGTACACATCCAAAATGTATTACTGAGTTGAAAGAAGTTGATTCTGGTGCATGGTTTTGAAACCGCAGTCAGAAAAAAAATTACATCCATATCAACATTTTTATCAGCTCCGGACCTGTCTTTTTGGTCAAAAAATTAAAATTCTAAAAGTTCCTGTTTTTCTGCTTTAAACTCTAGGTACACATCAAAATGCATTACTGAGTTGAAAGAAGTGAATTCTGGTGCATAATTTTATAATCGCAGTCAGAAAAAAAATTACATCCATATCAACATTTTTATCAGCTCCGGACCTGTCGTTTTGGTCAAAAAATGAAAATTCTAAAACTTCCTGTTTTTATGCTTTAAACTCTAGGTACACATCCAAAATGTATTACTGAGTTGAAAGAAGTTGATTCTGGTGCATGGTTTTGAAACCGCAGTCAGAAAAAAAATTACATCCATATCAACATTTTTATCAGCTCCGGACCTGTCGTTTTGGTCAAAAATTGAAAATTCTAAAAGTTCCTGTTTTTCTGCTTTAAACTCTAGGTACACATCGAAAATGCATTACTGAGATGAAAGAAGTTGATTCTGGTGCATGGTTTTGAAACCACAGTCAGAAAAAAAATTACATCCATATCAACATTTTTATCAGCTCCGGACCTGTCGTTTTGGTCAAAAAATGAAAATTCTAAAAGTTCCTGTTTTTCTGCTTTAAACTCTAGGTACACATCAAAATGCATTACTGAGTTGAAAGAAGTGAATTCTGGTGCATGGTTTTATAATCGCAGTCAGAAAAAAAATTACATCCATATCAACATTTTTATCAGCTCCGGACCTGTCGTTTTGGTCAAAAAATGAAAATTCTAAAACTTCCTGTTTTTATGCTTTAAACTCTAGGTACACATCCAAAATGTATTACTGAGTTGAAAGAAGTTGATTCTGGTGCATGGTTTTGAAACCGCAGTCAGAAAAAAAAATACATCCATATCAACATTTTTATCAGCTCTGGACCTGTCGTTTTGGTCAAAAAATGAAAATTCTAAAAGTTCCTGTTTTTCTGCTTTAAACTCTAGGTACACATCCAAAATGTATTACTGAGTTGAAAGAAGTTGATTCTGGTGCATGGTTTTGAAACCGCAGTCAGAAAAAAAATTACATCCATATCAACATTTTTATCAGCTCCGGACCTGTCGTTTTGGTCAAAAATTGAAAATTCTAAAAGTTCCTGTTTTTCTGCTTTAAACTCTAGGTACACATCCAAAATGCATTACTGAGTTGAAAGAAGTGAATTCTGGTGCATGGTTTTGAAATCGCAGTCAGAAAAAAAATTACATCCATATCAACATTTTTATCAGCTCCGGACCTGTCGTTTTGGTCAAAAAATGAAAAATCTAAAAGTTCCTGTTTTTCTGCTTTAAACTCTAGGTACACATCGAAAATGCATTACTGAGATGAAAGAAGTTGATTCTGGTGCATGGTTTTGAAACCACAGTCAGAAAAAAAATTACATCCATATCAACATTTTTATCAGCTCCGGACCTGTCGTTTTGGTCAAAAAATGAAAATTCTAAAAGTTCCTGTTTTTCTGCTTTAAACTCTAGGTACACATCAAAATGCATTACTGAGTTGAAAGAAGTGAATTCTGGTGCATGGTTTTATAATCGCAGTCAGAAAAAAAATTACATCCATATCAACATTTTTATCAGCTCCGGACCTGTCGTTTTGGTCAAAAAATGAAAATTCTAAAACTTCCTGTTTTTATGCTTTAAACTCTAGGTACACATCCAAAATGTATTACTGAGTTGAAAGAAGTTGATTCTGGTGCATGGTTTTGAAACCGCAGTCAGAAAAAAAAATAAATCCATATCAACATTTTTATCAGCTCCGGACCTGTCGTTTTGGTCAAAAATTGAAAATTCTAAAAGTTCCTGTTTTTCTGCTTTAAACTCTAGGTACACATCCAAAATGCATTACTGAGTTGAAAGAAGTGAATTCTGGTGCATGGTTTTGAAATCGCAGTCAGAAAAAAAATTACATCCATATCAACATTTTTATCAGCTCCGGACCTGTCGTTTTGGTCAAAAAATGAAAAATCTAAAAGTTCCTGTTTTTCTGCTTTAAACTCTAGGTACACATCCAAAATGTATTACTGAGTTGAAAGAAGTTGATTCTGGTGCATGGTTTTGAAATCGCAGTCAGAAAAAAAATAACATCCATATTAACATTTTTATCAGCTCCGGTCCTGTCGTTTTGGTCAAAAAATGAAAATTCTAAAAGTTCCTGTTTTTCTGCTTTAAACTCTAGGTACACATCAAAATGCATTACTGAGTTGAAAGAAGTGAATTCTGGTGCATGGTTTTGAAATCGCAGTCAGAAAAAAAATTACATCCATATCAACATTTTTATCAGCTCCGGACCTGTCGTTTTGGTCAAAAAATGAAAAATCTAAAAGTTCCTGTTTTTCTTCTTTAAACTCTAGGTACACATCCAAAATGCATTACTGAGATGAAAGAAGTTGATTATGGTGCATGGTTTTGAAACCGCAGTCAGAAAAAAAATTCCATCCATATCAACATTTTTATCAGCTCCGAACCTGTCGTTTTGGTCAAAAATTGAAAATTCTAAAAGTTCTTGTTTTTCTGCTTTAAACTCTAGGTACACATCCAAAATGCATTACTGAGTTGAAAGATGTGAATTCTGGTGCATGGTTTTGAAACCGCAGTCAGAAAAAAAAATTACATCCATATCAACATTTTTATCAGCTCCGGTCCTGTTGTTTTGGTCAAAAAATGAAAATTTTAAAAGTTCCTGTTTTTCTGCTTTAAACTCTAGGTACACATCCAAAATGTATTACTGAGTTGAAAGAAGTTGATTCTGGTGCATGGTTTTGAAACCGCAGTCAGAAAAAAAATTACATCCATATCAACATTTTTATCAGCTCCGGACCTGTCTTTTTGGTCAAAAAATTAAAATTCTAAAAGTTCCTGTTTTTCTGCTTTAAACTCTAGGTACACATCAAAATGCATTACTGAGTTGAAAGAAGTGAATTCTGGTGCATGGTTTTGAAATCGCAGTCAGAAAAAAAATTACATCCATATCAACATTTTTATCAGCTCCGGACCTGTCGTTTTGGTCAAAAAATGAAAAATCTAAAAGTTCCTGTTTTTCTGCTTTAAACTCTAGGTACACATCGAAAATGCATTACTGAGATGAAAGAAGTTGATTCTGGTGCATGGTTTTGAAACCGCAGTCAGAAAAAAAATTACATCCATATCAACATTTTTATCAGCTCCGGACCTGTCGTTTTGGTCAAAAAATGAAAATTCTAAAAGTTCCTGTTTTTCTGCTTTAAACTCTAGGTACACATCCAAAATGCATTACTGAGTTGAAAGAAGTTGATTCTGGTGCATGGTTTTGAAACCGCAGTCAGAAAAAAAATTACATCCATATCAACATTTTTATCAGCTCTGAACCTGTCGTTTTGGTCAAAAAATGAAAATTCTAAAAGTTCCTGTTTTTCTGCTTTAAACTCTAGGTACACATCCAAAATGTATTACTGAGTTGAAAGAAGTTGATTCTGGTGCATGGTTTTGAAATCGCAGTCAGAAAAAAAATAACATCCATATCAACATTTTTATCAGCTCCGGACCTGTCGTTTTGGTCAAAAAATGAAAATTCTAAAAGTTCCTTTTTTTCTGCTTTAAACTCTAGGTACACATCCAAAATGCATTACTGAGTTGAAAGAAGTGAATTCTGGTGCATGGTTTTGAAATCGCAGTCAGAAAAAAGATAACATCCATATTAACATTTTTATCAGCTCCGGTCCTGTCGTTTTGGTCAAAAAATGAAAATTCTAAAAGTTCCTGTTTTTCTGCTTTAAACTCTAGGTACACATCAAAATGCATTACTGAGTTGAAAGAAGTGAATTCTGGTGCATGGTTTTGAAATCGCAGTCAGAAAAAAAATTACATCCATATCAACATTTTTATCAGCTCCGGACCTGTCGTTTTGGTCAAAAAATGAAAAATCTAAAAGTTCCTGTTTTTCTGCTTTAAACTCTAGGTACACATCCAAAATGCATTACTGAGATGAAAGAAGTTGATTCTGGTGCATGGTTTTGAAACCACAGTCAGAAAAAAAATTACATCCATATCAACATTTTTATCAGCTCCGGACCTGTCGTTTTGGTCAAAAATTGAAAATTCTAAAAGTTCCTGTTTTTCTGCTTTAAACTCTAGGTACACATCCAAAATGCATTACTGAGTTGAAAGAAGTGAATTCTGGTGCATGGTTTTGAAATCGCAGTCAGAAAAAAAATTACATCCATATCAACATTTTTATCACCTGTCGTTTTGGTCAAAAAATGAACATTTTAAAAGTTCCTGTTTTTCTGCTTTAAACTCTAGGTACACATCAAAAATGCATGACTGAGTTGAAAGAAGTTGATTCTGGTGCATGGTTTTGAAACCGCAGTCAGAAAAAAAATTACATCCATATCAACATTTTTATCAGCTCTGAACCTGTCGTTTTGGTCAAAAAATGAAAATTCTAAAAGTTCCTGTTTTTCTGCTTTAAACTCTAGGTACACATCAAAATGCATTACTGAGTTGAAAGAAGTGAATTCTGGTGCATGGTTTTGAAATCGCAGTCAGAAAAAAAATAACATCCATATCAACATTTTTATCATCTCCGGACCTGTCGTTTTGGTCAAAAAATGAAAAATCTAAAAGTTCCTGTTTTTCTGCTTTAAACTCTAGGTACACATCCAAAATGCATTACTGAGTTGAAAGAAGTTGATTCTGGTGCATGGTTTTGAAACCGCAGTCAGAAAAAAAATTACATCCATATCAACATTTTTATCAGCTCCGGACCTGTCTTTTTGGTCAAAAAATTAAAATTCTAAAAGTTCCTGTTTTTCTGCTTTAAACTCTAGGTACACATCAAAATGCATTACTGAGTTGAAAGAAGTGAATTCTGGTGCATGGTTTTGAAATCGCAGTCAGAAAAAAAATTACATCCATATCAACATTTTTATCAGCTCCGGACCTGTCGTTTTGGTCAAAAAAATGAAAAATCTAAAAGTTCCTGTTTTTCTGCTTTAAACTCTAGGTACACATCGAAAATGCATTACTGAGATGAAAGAAGTTGATTCTGGTGCATGGTTTTGAAACCGCAGTCAGAAAAAAAATTACATCCATATCAACATTTTTATCAGCTCCGGACCTGTCGTTTTGGTCAAAAAATGAAAATTCTAAAAGTTCCTGTTTTTCTGATTTAAACTCTAGGTACACATCCAAAATGCATTACTGAGTTGAAAGAAGTTGATTCTGGTGCATGGTTTTGAAACCGCAGTCAGAAAAAAAATTACATCCATATCAACATTTTTATCAGCTCTGAACCTGTCGTTTTGGTCAAAAAATGAAAATTCTAAAAGTTCCTTTTTTTCTGCTTTAAACTCTAGGTACACATCCAAAATGTATTACTGAGTTGAAAGAAGTTGATTCTGGTGCATGGTTTTGAAATCGCAGTCAGAAAAAAAATAACATCCATATCAACATTTTTATCACCTCCGGTCCTGTCGTTTTGGTCAAAAAATGAAAATTCTAAAAGTTCCTGTTTTTCTGCTTTAAACTCTAGGTACACATCCAAAATGCATTACTGAGTTGAAAGAAGTTGATTCTGGTGCATGGTTTTGAAACCACAGTCAGAAAAAAAATTACATCCATATCAACATTTTTATCAGCTCCGGTCCTGTCGTTTTGGTCAAAAAATGAAAATTCTAAAAGTTCCTGTTTTTCTGCTTTAAAGTCTAGGTACACATCCAAAATGCATTACTGAGTTGAAAGAAGTGAATTCTGGTGCATGGTTTTGAAATCGCAGTCAGAAAAAAGATAACATCCATATTAACATTTTTATCAGCTCCGGTAATGTCGTTTTGGTCAAAAAATGAAAATTCTAAAAGTTCCTGTTTTTCTGCTTTAAACTCTAGGTACACATCAAAATGCATTACTGAGTTGAAAGAAGTGAATTCTGGTGCATGGTTTTATAATCGCAGTCAGAAAAAAAATTACATCCATATCAACATTTTTATCAGCTCCGGACCTGTCGTTTTGGTCAAAAAATGAAAATTCTAAAACTTCCTGTTTTTATGCTTTAAACTCTAGGTACACATCCAAAATGTATTACTGAGTTGAAAGAAGTTGATTCTGGTGCATGGTTTTGAAACCGCAGTCAGAAAAAAAAATACATCCATATCAACATTTTTATCAGCTCTGGACCTGTCGTTTTGGTCAAAAAATGAAAATTCTAAAAGTTCCTGTTTTTCTGCTTTAAACTCTAGGTACACATCCAAAATGTATTACTGAGTTGAAAGAAGTTGATTCTGGTGCATGGTTTTGAAACCGCAGTCAGAAAAAAAATTACATCCATATCAACATTTTTATCAGCTCCGGACCTGTCGTTTTGGTCAAAAATTGAAAATTCTAAAAGTTCCTGTTTTTCTGCTTTAAACTCTAGGTACACATCCAAAATGCATTACTGAGTTGAAAGAAGTGAATTCTGGTGCATGGTTTTATAATCGCAGTCAGAAAAAAAATTACATCCATATCAACATTTTTATCAGCTCCGGACCTGTCGTTTTGGTCAAAAAATGAAAGATCGAAAAGTTCCTGTTTTTCTGCTTTAAACTCTAGGTACACATCCAAAATGCATTACTGAGATGAAAGAAGTTGATTCTGGTGCATGGTTTTGAAACTGCAGTCAGAAAAAAAATTACATCCATATCAACATTTTTATCAGCTCCGGACCTGTCGTTTTGGTCAAAAAATGAAAATTCTAAAAGTTCCTGTTTTTCTGCTTTAAACTCTAGGTACACATCGAAAATGCATTACTGAGTTGAAAGAAGTGAATTCTGGTGCATGGTTTTATAATCGCAGTCAGAAAAAAAATTACATCCATATCAACATTTTTATCAGCTCCGGACCTGTCGTTTTGGTCAAAAAATGAAAATTCTAAAAGTTCCTGTTTTTCTGCTTTAAACTCTAGGTATACATCCAAAATGTATTACTGAGTTGAAAGAAGTTGATTCTGGTGCATGGTTTTGAAACCGCAGTCAGAAAAAAAATTACATCCATATCAACATTTTTATCAGCTCCGGTCCTGTTGTTTTGGTCAAAAAATGAAAATTCTAAAAGTTCCTGTTTTTCTGCTTTAAACTCTAGGTACACATCCAAAATGTATTACTGAGTTGAAAGAAGTTGATTCTGGTGCATGGTTTTGAAACCGCAGTCAGAAAAAAAATTACATCCATATCAACATTTTTATCAGCTCCGGACCTGTCTTTTTGGTCAAAAAATTAAAATTCTAAAAGTTCCTGTTTTTCTGCTTTAAACTCTAGGTACACATCAAAATGCATTACTGAGTTGAAAGAAGTGAATTCTGGTGCATAATTTTATAATCGCAGTCAGAAAAAAAATTACATCCATATCAACATTTTTATCAGCTCCGGACCTGTCGTTTTGGTCAAAAAATGAAAATTCTAAAACTTCCTGTTTTTATGCTTTAAACTCTAGGTACACATCCAAAATGTATTACTGAGTTGAAAGAAGTTGATTCTGGTGCATGGTTTTGAAACCGCAGTCAGAAAAAAAATTACATCCATATCAACATTTTTATCAGCTCCGGACCTGTCGTTTTGGTCAAAAATTGAAAATTCTAAAAGTTCCTGTTTTTCTGCTTTAAACTCTAGGTACACATCGAAAATGCATTACTGAGATGAAAGAAGTTGATTCTGGTGCATGGTTTTGAAACCACAGTCAGAAAAAAAATTACATCCATATCAACATTTTTATCAGCTCCGGACCTGTCGTTTTGGTCAAAAAATGAAAATTCTAAAAGTTCCTGTTTTTCTGCTTTAAACTCTAGGTACACATCAAAATGCATTACTGAGTTGAAAGAAGTGAATTCTGGTGCATGGTTTTATAATCGCAGTCAGAAAAAAAATTACATCCATATCAACATTTTTATCAGCTCCGGACCTGTCGTTTTGGTCAAAAAATGAAAATTCTAAAACTTCCTGTTTTTATGCTTTAAACTCTAGGTACACATCCAAAATGTATTACTGAGTTGAAAGAAGTTGATTCTGGTGCATGGTTTTGAAACCGCAGTCAGAAAAAAAAATAAATCCATATCAACATTTTTATCAGCTCCGGACCTGTCGTTTTGGTCAAAAATTGAAAATTCTAAAAGTTCCTGTTTTTCTGCTTTAAACTCTAGGTACACATCCAAAATGCATTACTGAGTTGAAAGAAGTGAATTCTGGTGCATGGTTTTGAAATCGCAGTCAGAAAAAAAATTACATCCATATCAACATTTTTATCAGCTCCGGACCTGTCGTTTTGGTCAAAAAATGAAAAATCTAAAAGTTCCTGTTTTTCTGCTTTAAACTCTAGGTACACATCCAAAATGTATTACTGAGTTGAAAGAAGTTGATTCTGGTGCATGGTTTTGAAATCGCAGTCAGAAAAAAAATAACATCCATATTAACATTTTTATCAGCTCCGGTCCTGTCGTTTTGGTCAAAAAATGAAAATTCTAAAAGTTCCTGTTTTTCTGCTTTAAACTCTAGGTACACATCAAAATGCATTACTGAGTTGAAAGAAGTGAATTCTGGTGCATGGTTTTGAAATCGCAGTCAGAAAAAAAATTACATCCATATCAACATTTTTATCAGCTCCGGACCTGTCGTTTTGGTCAAAAAATGAAAAATCTAAAAGTTCCTGTTTTTCTTCTTTAAACTCTAGGTACACATCCAAAATGCATTACTGAGATGAAAGAAGTTGATTATGGTGCATGGTTTTGAAACCGCAGTCAGAAAAAAAATTCCATCCATATCAACATTTTTATCAGCTCCGAACCTGTCGTTTTGGTCAAAAATTGAAAATTCTAAAAGTTCTTGTTTTTCTGCTTTAAACTCTAGGTACACATCCAAAATGCATTACTGAGTTGAAAGATGTGAATTCTGGTGCATGGTTTTGAAACCGCAGTCAGAAAAAAAAATTACATCCATATCAACATTTTTATCAGCTCCGGTCCTGTTGTTTTGGTCAAAAAATGAAAATTTTAAAAGTTCCTGTTTTTCTGCTTTAAACTCTAGGTACACATCCAAAATGTATTACTGAGTTGAAAGAAGTTGATTCTGGTGCATGGTTTTGAAACCGCAGTCAGAAAAAAAATTACATCCATATCAACATTTTTATCAGCTCCGGACCTGTCTTTTTGGTCAAAAAATTAAAATTCTAAAAGTTCCTGTTTTTCTGCTTTAAACTCTAGGTACACATCAAAATGCATTACTGAGTTGAAAGAAGTGAATTCTGGTGCATGGTTTTGAAATCGCAGTCAGAAAAAAAATTACATCCATATCAACATTTTTATCAGCTCCGGACCTGTCGTTTTGGTCAAAAAATGAAAAATCTAAAAGTTCCTGTTTTTCTGCTTTAAACTCTAGGTACACATCGAAAATGCATTACTGAGATGAAAGAAGTTGATTCTGGTGCATGGTTTTGAAACCGCAGTCAGAAAAAAAATTACATCCATATCAACATTTTTATCAGCTCCGGACCTGTCGTTTTGGTCAAAAAATGAAAATTCTAAAAGTTCCTGTTTTTCTGCTTTAAACTCTAGGTACACATCCAAAATGCATTACTGAGTTGAAAGAAGTTGATTCTGGTGCATGGTTTTGAAACCGCAGTCAGAAAAAAAATTACATCCATATCAACATTTTTATCAGCTCTGAACCTGTCGTTTTGGTCAAAAAATGAAAATTCTAAAAGTTCCTGTTTTTCTGCTTTAAACTCTAGGTACACATCCAAAATGTATTACTGAGTTGAAAGAAGTTGATTCTGGTGCATGGTTTTGAAATCGCAGTCAGAAAAAAAATAACATCCATATCAACATTTTTATCAGCTCCGGACCTGTCGTTTTGGTCAAAAAATGAAAATTCTAAAAGTTCCTTTTTTTCTGCTTTAAACTCTAGGTACACATCCAAAATGCATTACTGAGTTGAAAGAAGTGAATTCTGGTGCATGGTTTTGAAATCGCAGTCAGAAAAAAGATAACATCCATATTAACATTTTTATCAGCTCCGGTCCTGTCGTTTTGGTCAAAAAATGAAAATTCTAAAAGTTCCTGTTTTTCTGCTTTAAACTCTAGGTACACATCAAAATGCATTACTGAGTTGAAAGAAGTGAATTCTGGTGCATGGTTTTGAAATCGCAGTCAGAAAAAAAATTACATCCATATCAACATTTTTATCAGCTCCGGACCTGTCGTTTTGGTCAAAAAATGAAAAATCTAAAAGTTCCTGTTTTTCTGCTTTAAACTCTAGGTACACATCCAAAATGCATTACTGAGATGAAAGAAGTTGATTCTGGTGCATGGTTTTGAAACCACAGTCAGAAAAAAAATTACATCCATATCAACATTTTTATCAGCTCCGGACCTGTCGTTTTGGTCAAAAATTGAAAATTCTAAAAGTTCCTGTTTTTCTGCTTTAAACTCTAGGTACACATCCAAAATGCATTACTGAGTTGAAAGAAGTGAATTCTGGTGCATGGTTTTGAAATCGCAGTCAGAAAAAAAATTACATCCATATCAACATTTTTATCACCTGTCGTTTTGGTCAAAAAATGAACATTTTAAAAGTTCCTGTTTTTCTGCTTTAAACTCTAGGTACACATCAAAAATGCATGACTGAGTTGAAAGAAGTTGATTCTGGTGCATGGTTTTGAAACCGCAGTCAGAAAAAAAATTACATCCATATCAACATTTTTATCAGCTCTGAACCTGTCGTTTTGGTCAAAAAATGAAAATTCTAAAAGTTCCTGTTTTTCTGCTTTAAACTCTAGGTACACATCAAAATGCATTACTGAGTTGAAAGAAGTGAATTCTGGTGCATGGTTTTGAAATCGCAGTCAGAAAAAAAATAACATCCATATCAACATTTTTATCATCTCCGGACCTGTCGTTTTGGTCAAAAAATGAAAAATCTAAAAGTTCCTGTTTTTCTGCTTTAAACTCTAGGTACACATCCAAAATGCATTACTGAGTTGAAAGAAGTTGATTCTGGTGCATGGTTTTGAAACCGCAGTCAGAAAAAAAATTACATCCATATCAACATTTTTATCAGCTCCGGACCTGTCTTTTTGGTCAAAAAATTAAAATTCTAAAAGTTCCTGTTTTTCTGCTTTAAACTCTAGGTACACATCAAAATGCATTACTGAGTTGAAAGAAGTGAATTCTGGTGCATGGTTTTGAAATCGCAGTCAGAAAAAAAATTACATCCATATCAACATTTTTATCAGCTCCGGACCTGTCGTTTTGGTCAAAAAAATGAAAAATCTAAAAGTTCCTGTTTTTCTGCTTTAAACTCTAGGTACACATCGAAAATGCATTACTGAGATGAAAGAAGTTGATTCTGGTGCATGGTTTTGAAACCGCAGTCAGAAAAAAAATTACATCCATATCAACATTTTTATCAGCTCCGGACCTGTCGTTTTGGTCAAAAAATGAAAATTCTAAAAGTTCCTGTTTTTCTGATTTAAACTCTAGGTACACATCCAAAATGCATTACTGAGTTGAAAGAAGTTGATTCTGGTGCATGGTTTTGAAACCGCAGTCAGAAAAAAAATTACATCCATATCAACATTTTTATCAGCTCTGAACCTGTCGTTTTGGTCAAAAAATGAAAATTCTAAAAGTTCCTTTTTTTCTGCTTTAAACTCTAGGTACACATCCAAAATGTATTACTGAGTTGAAAGAAGTTGATTCTGGTGCATGGTTTTGAAATCGCAGTCAGAAAAAAAATAACATCCATATCAACATTTTTATCACCTCCGGTCCTGTCGTTTTGGTCAAAAAATGAAAATTCTAAAAGTTCCTGTTTTTCTGCTTTAAACTCTAGGTACACATCCAAAATGCATTACTGAGTTGAAAGAAGTTGATTCTGGTGCATGGTTTTGAAACCACAGTCAGAAAAAAAATTACATCCATATCAACATTTTTATCAGCTCCGGTCCTGTCGTTTTGGTCAAAAAATGAAAATTCTAAAAGTTCCTGTTTTTCTGCTTTAAAGTCTAGGTACACATCCAAAATGCATTACTGAGTTGAAAGAAGTGAATTCTGGTGCATGGTTTTGAAATCGCAGTCAGAAAAAAGATAACATCCATATTAACATTTTTATCAGCTCCGGTAATGTCGTTTTGGTCAAAAAATGAAAATTCTAAAAGTTCCTGTTTTTCTGCTTTAAACTCTAGGTACACATCAAAATGCATTACTGAGTTGAAAGAAGTGAATTCTGGTGCATGGTTTTATAATCGCAGTCAGAAAAAAAATTACATCCATATCAACATTTTTATCAGCTCCGGACCTGTCGTTTTGGTCAAAAAATGAAAATTCTAAAACTTCCTGTTTTTATGCTTTAAACTCTAGGTACACATCCAAAATGTATTACTGAGTTGAAAGAAGTTGATTCTGGTGCATGGTTTTGAAACCGCAGTCAGAAAAAAAAATACATCCATATCAACATTTTTATCAGCTCTGGACCTGTCGTTTTGGTCAAAAAATGAAAATTCTAAAAGTTCCTGTTTTTCTGCTTTAAACTCTAGGTACACATCCAAAATGTATTACTGAGTTGAAAGAAGTTGATTCTGGTGCATGGTTTTGAAACCGCAGTCAGAAAAAAAATTACATCCATATCAACATTTTTATCAGCTCCGGACCTGTCGTTTTGGTCAAAAATTGAAAATTCTAAAAGTTCCTGTTTTTCTGCTTTAAACTCTAGGTACACATCCAAAATGCATTACTGAGTTGAAAGAAGTGAATTCTGGTGCATGGTTTTATAATCGCAGTCAGAAAAAAAATTACATCCATATCAACATTTTTATCAGCTCCGGACCTGTCGTTTTGGTCAAAAAATGAAAGATCGAAAAGTTCCTGTTTTTCTGCTTTAAACTCTAGGTACACATCCAAAATGCATTACTGAGATGAAAGAAGTTGATTCTGGTGCATGGTTTTGAAACTGCAGTCAGAAAAAAAATTACATCCATATCAACATTTTTATCAGCTCCGGACCTGTCGTTTTGGTCAAAAAATGAAAATTCTAAAAGTTCCTGTTTTTCTGCTTTAAACTCCAGGTACACATCCAAAAAGCATTACTGAGTTGAAAGAAGTTGATTCTGGTGCATGTATTTGAAACTGCAGTCAGAAAAAAAATTACATCCATATCAACATTTGTATCAGCTCCGGACCTGTCGTTTTGGTCAAAAAATTAAAATTCTAAAAGTTCCTGTTTTTCTGCTTTAAACTCTAGGTACACATCAAAATGCATTACTGAGTTGAAAGAAGTGAATTCTGGTGCATGGTTTTATAATCGCAGTCAGAAAAAAAATTACATCCATATCAACATTTTTATCAGCTCCGGACCTGTCGTTTTGGTCAAAAAATGAAAATTCTAAAACTTCCTGTTTTTCTGCTTTAAACTCTAGGTACACATCCAAAATGCATTACTGAGTTGAAAGAAGTTGATTCTGGTGCATGGTTTTGAAACCGCAGTCAGAAAAAAAATTACATCCATATCAACATTTTTATCAGCTCCGGACCTGTCGTTTTGGTCAAAAATTGAAAATTCTAAAAGTTCCTGTTTTTCTGCTTTAAACTCTAGGTACACATCCAAAATGCATTACTGAGTTGAAAGAAGTGAATTCTGGTGCATGGTTTTGAAACCGCAGTCAGAAAAAAAATTACATCCATATCAACATTTTTATCAGCTCCGGACCTGTCGTTTTGGTCAAAAATGAAAATTCTAAAAGTTCCTGTTTTTCTGCTTTAAACTCTAGGTACACATCCAAAATGTATTACTGAGTTGAAAGAAGTTGATTCTGGTGCATGGTTTTGAAACCGCAGTCAGAAAAAAAATTACATCCATATCAACATTTTTATCAGCTCCGGTCCTGTTGTTTTGGTCAAAAAATGAAAATTCTAAAAGTTCCTGTTTTTCTGCTTTAAACTCTAGGTACAAATCCAAAATGTATTACTGAGTTGAAAGAAGTTGATTCTGGTGCATGGTTTTGAAATCGCAGTCAGAATAAAAATTACATCCATATCAACATTTTTATCAGCTCCGGTTCTGTTGTTTTTGTCAAAAAATGAAAATTCTAAAAGTTCCTGTTTTTCTGCTTTAAACTCTAGGTACACATCCAAAATGCATTACTGAGATGAAAGAAGTTGATTCTGGTGCATGGTTTTATAATCGCAGTCAGAAAAAAAATTACATCCATATCAACATTTTTATCAGCTCCGGACCTGTCGTTTTGGTCAAAAAATGAAAATTCTAAAACTTCGTGTTTTTATGCTTTAAACTCTAGGTACACATCCAAAATGTATAACTGAGTTGAAAGAAGTTGATTCTGGTGCATGGTTTTGAAACCGTAGTCAGAAAAAAAAATACATCCATATCAACATTTTTATCAGCTCTGGACCTGTCGTTTTGGTCAAAAAATGAAAATTCTAAAAGTTCCTGTTTTTCTGCTTTAAACTCTAGGTACACATCCAAAATGTATTACTGAGTTGAAAGAAGTTGATTCTGGTGCATGGTTTTGAAACCGCAGTCAGAAAAAAAATTACATCCATATCAACATTTTTATCAGCTCCGGACCTGTCGTTTAGGTCAAAAATTGAAAATTCTAAAAGTTCCTGTTTTTCTGCTTTAAACTCTAGGTACACATCGAAAATGCATTACTGAGTTGAAAGAAGTGAATTCTGGTGCATGGTTTTATAATCGCAGTCAGAAAAAAAATTACATCCATATCAACATTTTTATCAGCTCCGGACCTGTCGTTTTGGTCAAAAAATGAAAATTCTAAAAGTTCCTGTTTTTCTGCTTTAAACTCTAGGTATACATCCAAAATGTATTACTGAGTTGAAAGAAGTTGATTCTGGTGCATGGTTTTGAAACCGCAGTCAGAAAAAAAATTACATCCATATCAACATTTTTATCAGCTCCGGTCCTGTTGTTTTGGTCAAAAAATGAAAATTCTAAAAGTTCCTGTTTTTCTGCTTTAAACTCTAGGTACACATCCAAAATGTATTACTGAGTTGAAAGAAGTTGATTCTGGTGCATGGTTTTGAAACCGCAGTCAGAAAAAAAATTACATCCATATCAACATTTTTATCAGCTCCGGACCTGTCTTTTTGGTCAAAAAATTAAAATTCTAAAAGTTCCTGTTTTTCTGCTTTAAACTCTAGGTACACATCAAAATGCATTACTGAGTTGAAAGAAGTGAATTCTGGTGCATAATTTTATAATCGCAGTCAGAAAAAAAATTACATCCATATCAACATTTTTATCAGCTCCGGACCTGTCGTTTTGGTCAAAAAATGAAAATTCTAAAACTTCCTGTTTTTATGCTTTAAACTCTAGGTACACATCCAAAATGTATTACTGAGTTGAAAGAAGTTGATTCTGGTGCATGGTTTTGAAACCGCAGTCAGAAAAAAAATTACATCCATATCAACATTTTTATCAGCTCCGGACCTGTCGTTTTGGTCAAAAATTGAAAATTCTAAAAGTTCCTGTTTTTCTGCTTTAAACTCTAGGTACACATCCAAAATGCATTACTGAGTTGAAAGAAGTGAATTCTGGTGCATGGTTTTGAAATCGCAGTCAGAAAAAAAATTACATCCATATCAACATTTTTATCAGCTCCGGACCTGTCGTTTTGGTCAAAAAATGAAAAATCTAAAAGTTCCTGTTTTTCTGCTTTAAACTCTAGGTACACATCGAAAATGCATTACTGAGATGAAAGAAGTTGATTCTGGTGCATGGTTTTGAAACCACAGTCAGAAAAAAAATTACATCCATATCAACATTTTTATCAGCTCCGGACCTGTCGTTTTGGTCAAAAAATGAAAATTCTAAAAGTTCCTGTTTTTGTGCTTTAAACTCTAGGTACACATCAAAATGCATTACTGAGTTGAAAGAAGTGAATTCTGGTGCATGGTTTTATAATCGCAGTCAGAAAAAAAATTACATCCATATCAACATTTTTATCAGCTCCGGACCTGTCGTTTTGGTCAAAAAATGAAAATTCTAAAACTTCCTGTTTTTATGCTTTAAACTCTAGGTACACATCCAAAATGTATTACTGAGTTGAAAGAAGTTGATTCTGGTGCATGGTTTTGAAACCGCAGTCAGAAAAAAAATTACATCCATATCAACATTTTTATCAGCTCCGGACCTGTCGTTTTGGTCAAAAATTGAAAATTCTAAAAGTTCCTGTTTTTCTGCTTTAAACTCTAGGTACACATCCAAAATGCATTACTGAGTTGAAAGAAGTGAAATCTGGTGCATGGTTTTGAAATCGCAGTCAGAAAAAAAATTACATCCATATCAACATTTTTATCAGCTCCGGACCTGTCGTTTTGGTCAAAAAATGAAAAATCTAAAAGTTCCTGTTTTTCTGCTTTAAACTCTAGGTACACATCGAAAATGCATTACTGAGATGAAAGAAGTTGATTCTGGTGCATGGTTTTGAAACCACAGTCAGAAAAAAAATTACATCCATATCAACATTTTTATCAGCTCTGAACCTGTCGTTTTGGTCAAAAAATGAAAATTCTAAAAGTTCCTGTTTTTCTGCTTTAAACTCTAGGTACACATCCAAAATGTATTACTGAGTTGAAAGAAGTTGATTCTGGTGCATGGTTTTGAAATCGCAGTCAGAAAAAAAATAACATCCATATCAACATTTTTATCAGCTCCGGTCCTGTCGTTTTGGTCAAAAAATGAAAATTCTAAAAGTTCCTGTTTTTCTGCTTTAAACTCTAGGTACACATCCAAAATGCATTACTGAGTTGAAAGAAGTTGATTCTGGTGCATGGTTTTGAAACCGCAGTCAGAAAAAAATTACATCCATATCAACATTTTTATCAGCTCCGGTCCTGTCGTTTTGGTCAAAAAATGAAAATTCTAAAAGTTACTGTTTTTCTGCTTTAAACTCTAGGTACACATCCAAAATGCATTACTGAGTTGAAAGAAGTTGATTCTGGTGCATGGTTTTGAAATCGCAGTCAGAAAAAAGATAACATCCATATTAACATTTTTATCAGCTCCGGACCTGTCGTTTTGGTCAAAAAATGAAAAATCTAAAAGTTCCTGTTTTTCTGCTTTAAACTCTAGGTACACATCCAAAATGCATTACTGAGTTGAAAGAAGTGAATTCTGGTGCATGGTTTTGAAATCGCAGTCAGAAAAAAAAATTACATCCATATCAACATTTTTATCACCTCCGGACCTGTCGTTTTGGTCAAAAAATGAACATTTTAAAAGTTCCTGTTTTTCTGCTTTAAACTCTAGATACACATCAAAAATGCATTACTGAGTTGAAAGAAGTTGATTCTGGTGCATGGTTTTGAAACCGCAGTCAGAAAAAAAAATTACATCCATATCAAAATTTTTATCAGCTCCGGTCCTGTTGTTTTGGTCAAAAAATGAAAATTTTAAAAGTTCCTGTTTTTCTGCTTTAAACTCTAGGTACACATCCAAAATGTATTACTGAGTTGAAAGAAGTTGATTCTGGTGCATGGTTTTGAAACCGCAGTCAGAAAAAAAATTACATCCATATCAACATTTTTATCAGCTCCGGACCTGTCTTTTTGGTCAAAAAATTAAAATTCAAAAAGTTCCTGTTTTTCTGCTTTAAACTCTAGGTACACATCAAAATGCATTACTGAGTTGAAAGAAGTGAATTCTGGTGCATGGTTTTGAAATCGCAGTCAGAAAAAAAATTACATCCATATCAACATTTTTATCAGCTCCGGACCTGTCGTTTTGGTCAAAAAATGAAAATTCTAAAAGTTCCTTTTTTTCTGCTTTAAACTCTAGGTACACATCCAAAATGCATTACTGAGTTGAAAGAAGTGAATTCTGGTGCATGGTTTTGAAATCGCAGTCAGAAAAAAGATAACATCCATATTAACATTTTTATCAGCTCCGGTCCTGTCGTTTTGGTCAAAAAATGAAAATTCTAAAAGTTCCTGTTTTTCTGCTTTAAACTCTAGGTACACATCAAAATGCATTACTGAGTTGAAAGAAGTGAATTCTGGTGCATGGTTTTGAAATCGCAGTCAGAAAAAAAATTACATCCATATCAACATTTTTATCAGCTCCGGACCTGTCGTTTTGGTCAAAAAATGAAAAATCTAAAAGTTCCTGTTTTTCTGCTTTAAACTCTAGGTACACATCCAAAATGCATTACTGAGATGAAAGAAGTTGATTCTGGTGCATGGTTTTGAAACCACAGTCAGAAAAAAAATTACATCCATATCAACATTTTTATCAGCTCCGGACCTGTCGTTTTGGTCAAAAATTGAAAATTCTAAAAGTTCCTGTTTTTCTGCTTTAAACTCTAGGTACACATCCAAAATGCATTACTGAGTTGAAAGAAGTTAATTCTGGTGCATGGTTTTGAAATCGCAGTCAGAAAAAAAATTACATCCATATCAACATTTTTATCACCTGTCGTTTTGGTCAAAAAATGAACATTTTAAAAGTTCCTGTTTTTCTGCTTTAAACTCTAGGTACACATCAAAAATGCATGACTGAGTTGAAAGAAGTTGATTCTGGTGCATGGTTTTGAAACCGCAGTCAGAAAAAAAATTACATCCATATCAACATTTTTATCAGCTCTGAACCTGTCGTTTTGGTCAAAAAATGAAAATTCTAAAAGTTCCTGTTTTTCTGCTTTAAACTCTAGGTACACATCAAAATGCATTACTGAGTTGAAAGAAGTGAATTCTGGTGCATGGTTTTGAAATCGCAGTCAGAAAAAAAATAACATCCATATCAACATTTTTATCATCTTCGGACCTGTCGTTTTGGTCAAAAAATGAAAAATCTAAAAGTTCCTGTTTTTCTGCTTTAAACTCTAGGTACACATCCAAAATGCATTACTGAGTTGAAAGAAGTTGATTCTGGTGCATGGTTTTGAAACCGCAGTCAGAAAAAAAATTACATCCATATCAACATTTTTATCAGCTCCGGACCTGTCTTTTTGGTCAAAAAATTAAAATTCTAAAAGTTCCTGTTTTTCTGCTTTAAACTCTAGGTACACATCAAAATGCATTACTGAGTTGAAAGAAGTTGATTCTGGTGCATGGTTTTGAAACCGCAGTCAGAAAAAAAATTACATCCATATCAACATTTTTATCAGCTCTGAACCTGTCGTTTTGGTCAAAAAATGAAAATTCTAAAAGTTCCTGTTTTTCTGCTTTAAACTCTAGGTACACATCCAAAATGTATTACTGAGTTGAAAGAAGTTGATTCTGGTGCATGGTTTTGAAATCGCAGTCAGAAAAAAAAATAACATCCATATCAACATTTTTATCAGCTCCCGTCCTGTCGTTTTGGTCAAAAAATGAAAATTCTAAAAGTTCCTGTTTTTCTGCTTTAAACTCTAGGTACACATCCAAAATGCATTACTGAGTTGAAAGAAGTTGATTCTGGTGCATGGTTTTGAAACCGCAGTCAGAAAAAAATTACATCCATATCAACATTTTTATCAGCTCCGGTCCTGTCGTTTTGGTCAAAAAATGAAAATTCTAAAAGTTCCTGTTTTTCTGCTTTAAACTCTAGGTACACATCCAAAATGCATTACTGAGTTGAAAGAAGTTGATTCTGGTGCATGGTTTTGAAATCGCAGTCAGAAAAAAGATAACATCCATATTAACATTTTTATCAGCTCCGGTCCTGTCGTTTTGGTCAAAAAATGAAAATTCTAAAAGTTCCTGTTTTTCTGCTTTAAACTCTAGGTACACATCAAAATGCATTACTGAGTTGAAAGAAGTGAATTCTGGTGCATGGTTTTG
Organism: Crinia signifera; assembly: GCF_055691185.1. Classification (NCBI taxonomy): domain Eukaryota; kingdom Metazoa; phylum Chordata; class Amphibia; order Anura; family Myobatrachidae; genus Crinia; species Crinia signifera. Next base: position 530,493 of record NW_028142600.1, read on the forward strand.
AAATCGCAGTCAGAAAAAAAATTACATCCATATCAACATTTTTATCAGCTCCGGACCTGTCGTTTTGGTCAAAAAATGAAAAATCTAAAAGTTCCTGTTTTTCTGCTTTAAACTCTAGGTACACATCCAAAATGCATTACTGAGATGAAAGAAGTTGATTCTGGTGCATGGTTTTGAAACCGCAGTCAGAAAAAAAATTCCATCCATATCAACATTTTTATCAGCTCCGAACCTGTCGTTTTGGTCAAAAATTGAAAATTCTAAAAGTTCTTGTTTTTCTGCTTTAAACTCTAGGTACACATCCAAAATGCATTACTGAGTTGAAAGAAGTGAATTCTGGTGCATGGTTTTGAAATCGCAGTCAGAAAAAAAATTACATCCATATCAACATTTTTATCACCTCCGGACCTGTCGTTTTGGTCAAAAAATGAAAATTCTAAAAGTTCCTGTTTTTCTGCTTTAAACTCTAGGTACACATCCAAAATGTATTACTGAGTTGAAAGAAGTTGATTCTGGTGCATGGTTTTGAAATCGCAGTCAGAAAAAAAATAACATCCATATCAACATTTTTATCAGCTCCGGACCTGTCGTTTTGGTCAAAAAATGAAAATTCTAAAAGTTCCTTTTTTTCTGCTTTAAACTCTAGGTACACATCCAAAATGCATTACTGAGTTGAAAGAAGTGAATTCTGGTGCATGGTTTTGAAATCGCAGTCAGAAAAAAGATAACATCCATATTAACATTTTTATCAGCTCCGGTCCTGTCGTTTTGGTCAAAAAATGAAAATTCTAAAAGTTCCTGTTTTTCTGCTTTAAACTCTAGGTACACATCAAAATGCATTACTGAGTTGAAAGAAGTGAATTCTGGTGCATGGTTTTGAAATCGCAGTCAGAAAAAAAATTACATCCATATCAACATTTTTATCAGCTCCGGACCTGTCGTTTTGGTCAAAAAATGAAAAATCTAAAAGTTCCTGTTTTTCTGCTTTAAACTCTAGGTACACATCCAAAATGCATTACTGAGATGAAAGAAGTTGATTCTGGTGCATGGTTTTAAAACCACAGTCAGAAAAAAAATTACATCCATATCAACATTTTTATCAGCTCCGGACCTGTCGTTTTGGTCAAAAATTGAAAATTCTAAAAGTTCCTGTTTTTCTGCTTTAAACTCTAGGTACACATCCAAAATGCATTACTGAGTTGAAAGAAGTGAATTCTGGTGCATGGTTTTGAAATCGCAGTCAGAAAAAAAATTACATCCATATCAACATTTTTATCACCTGTCGTTTTGGTCAAAAAATGAAAATTCTAAAAGTTCCTGTTTTTCTGCTTTAAACTCTAGGTACACATCAAAATGCCTGACTGAGTTGAAAGAAGTTGATTCTGGTGCATGGTTTTGAAATCGCAGTCAGAAAAAAAATAACATCCATATCAACATTTTTATCATCTCCGGACCTGTCGTTTTGGTCAAAAAATGAAAAATCTAAAAGTTCCTGTTTTTCTGCTTTAAACTCTAGGTACACATCCAAAATGCATTACTGAGTTGAAAGAAGTTGATTCTGGTGCATGGTTTTGAAACCGCAGTCAGAAAAAAAATTACATCCATATCAACATTTTTATCAGCTCCGGACCTGTCTTTTTGGTCAAAAAATTAAAATTCTAAAAGTTCCTGTTTTTCTGCTTTAAACTCTAGGTACACATCAAAATGCATTACTGAGTTGAAAGAAGTGAATTCTGGTGCATGGTTTTGAAATCGCAGTCAGAAAAAAAATTACATCCATATCAACATTTTTATCAGCTCCGGACCTGTCGTTTTGGTCAAAAATTGAAAATTCTAAAAGTTCCTGTTTTTCTGCTTTAAACTCTAGGTACACATCCAAAATGCATTACTGAGTTGAAAGAAGTGAATTCTGGTGCATGGTTTTGAAATCGCAGTCAGAAAAAAAATTACATCCATATCAACATTTTTATCACCTGTCGTTTTGGTCAAAAAATGAACATTTTAAAAGTTCCTGTTTTTCTGCTTTAAACTCTAGGTACACATCAAAAATGCATGACTGAATTGAAAGAAGTTGATTCTGGTGCATGGTTTTGAAACCGCAGTCAGAAAAAAAATTACATCCATATCAACATTTTTATCAGCTCTGAACCTGTCGTTTTGGTCAAAAAATGAAAATTCTAAAAGTTCCTGTTTTTCTGCTTTAAACTCTAGGTACACATCAAAATGCATTACTGAGTTGAAAGAAGTGAATTCTGGTGCATGGTTTTGAAATCGCAGTCAGAAAAAAAATAACATCCATATCAACATTTTTATCATCTCCGGACCTGTCGTTTTGGTCAAAAAATGAAAAATCTAAAAGTTCCTGTTTTTCTGCTTTAAACTCTAGGTACACATCAAAATGCATTACTGAGTTGAAAGAAGTGAATTCTGGTGCATGGTTTTGAAATCGCAGTCAGAAAAAAAATTACATCCATATCAACATTTTTATCAGCTCCGGACCTGTCGTTTTGGTCAAAAAAATGAAAAATCTAAAAGTTCCTGTTTTTCTGCTTTAAACTCTAGGTACACATCGAAAATGCATTACTGAGATGAAAGAAGTTGATTCTGGTGCATGGTTTTGAAACCGCAGTCAGAAAAAAAATTACATCCATATCAACATTTTTATCAGCTCCGGACCTGTCATTTTGGTCAAAAAATGAAAATTCTAAAAGTTCCTGTTTTTCTGATTTAAACTCTAGGTACACATCCAAAATGCATTACTGAGTTGAAAGAAGTTGATTCTGGTGCATGGTTTTGAAACCGCAGTCAGAAAAAAAATTACATCCATATCAACATTTTTATCAGCTCTGAACCTGTCGTTTTGGTCAAAAAATGAAAATTCTAAAAGTTCCTTTTTTTCTGCTTTAAACTCTAGGTACACATCCAAAATGTATTACTGAGTTGAAAGAAGTTGATTCTGGTGCATGGTTTTGAAATCGCAGTCAGAAAAAAAATAACATCCATATCAACATTTTTATCACCTCCGGTCCTGTCGTTTTGGTCAAAAAATGAAAATTCTAAAAGTTCCTGTTTTTCTGCTTTAAACTCTAGGTACACATCCAAAATGCATTACTGAGTTGAAAGAAGTTGATTCTGGTGCATGGTTTTGAAACCACAGTCAGAAAAAAAATTACATCCATATCAACATTTTTATCAGCTCCGGTCCTGTCGTTTTGGTCAAAAAATGAAAATTCTAAAAGTTCCTGTTTTTCTGCTTTAAAGTCTAGGTACACATCCAAAATGCATTACTGAGTTGAAAGAAGTGAATTCTGGTGCATGGTTTTGAAATCGCAGTCAGAAAAAAGATAACATCCATATTAACATTTTTATCAGCTCCGGTAATGTCGTTTTGGTCAAAAAATGAAAATTCTAAAAGTTCCTGTTTTTCTGCTTTAAACTCTAGGTACACATCAAAATGCATTACTGAGTTGAAAGAAGTGAATTCTGGTGCATGGTTTTATAATCGCAGTCAGAAAAAAAATTACATCCATATCAACATTTTTATCAGCTCCGGACCTGTCGTTTTGGTCAAAAAATGAAAATTCTAAAACTTCCTGTTTTTCTGCTTTAAACTCCAGGTACACATCCAAAAAGCATTACTGAGTTGAAAGAAGTTGATTCTGGTGCATGTATTTGAAACTGCAGTCAGAAAAAAAATTACATCCATATCAACATTTGTATCAGCTCCGGACCTGTCGTTTTGGTCAAAAAATTTAAATTCTAAAAGTTCCTGTTTTTCTGCTTTAAACTCTAGGTACACATCAAAATGCATTACTGAGTTGAAAGAAGTGAATTCTGGTGCATGGTTTTATAATCGCAGTCAGAAAAAAAATTACATCCATATCAACATTTTTATCAGCTCCGGACCTGTCGTTTTGGTCAAAAAATGAAAATTCTAAAACTTCCTGTTTTTCTGCTTTAAACTCTAGGTACACATCCAAAATGCATTACTGAGTTGAAAGAAGTTGATTCTGGTGCATGGTTTTGAAACCGCAGTCAGAAAAAAAATTACATCCATATCAACATTTTTATCAGCTCCGGACCTGTCGTTTTGGTCAAAAATTGAAAATTCTAAAAGTTCCTGTTTTTCTGCTTTAAACTCTAGGTACACATCCAAAATGCATTACTGAGTTGAAAGAAGTGAATTCTGGTGCATGGTTTTGAAACCGCAGTCAGAAAAAAAATTACATCCATATCAACATTTTTATCAGCTCCGGACCTGTCGTTTTGGTCAAAAATGAAAATTCTAAAAGTTCCTGTTTTTCTGCTTTAAACTCTAGGTACACATCCAAAATGTATTACTGAGTTGAAAGAAGTTGATTCTGGTGCATGGTTTTGAAACCGCAGTCAGAAAAAAAATTACATCCATATCAACATTTTTATCAGCTCCGGTCCTGTTGTTTTGGTCAAAAAATGAAAATTCTAAAAGTTCCTGTTTTTCTGCTTTAAACTCTAGGTACAAATCCAAAATGTATTACTGAGTTGAAAGAAGTTGATTCTGGTGCATGGTTTTGAAATCGCAGTCAGAATAAAAATTACATCCATATCAACATTTTTATCAGCTCCGGTTCTGTTGTTTTGGTCAAAAAATGAAAATTCTAAAAGTTCCTGTTTTTCTGCTTTAAACTCTAGGTACACATCCAAAATGCATTACTGAGATGAAAGAAGTTGATTCTGGTGCATGGTTTTATAATCGCAGTCAGAAAAAAAATTACATCCATATCAACATTTTTATCAGCTCCGGACCTGTCGTTTTGGTCAAAAAATGAAAATTCTAAAACTTCCTGTTTTTATGCTTTAAACTCTAGGTACACATCCAAAATGTATAACTGAGTTGAAAGAAGTTGATTCTGGTGCATGGTTTTGAAACCGTAGTCAGAAAAAAAAATACATCCATATCAACATTTTTATCAGCTCTGGACCTGTCGTTTTGGTCAAAAAATGAAAATTCTAAAAGTTCCTGTTTTTCTGCTTTAAACTCTAGGTACACATCCAAAATGTATTACTGAGTTGAAAGAAGTTGATTCTGGTGCATGGTTTTGAAACCGCAGTCAGAAAAAAAATTACATCCATATCAACATTTTTATCAGCTCCGGACCTGTCGTTTTGGTCAAAAATTGAAAATTCTAAAAGTTCCTGTTTTTCTGCTTTAAACTCTAGGTACACATCGAAAATGCATTACTGAGTTGAAAGAAGTGAATTCTGGTGCATGGTTTTGAAACCACAGTCAGAAAAAAAATTACATCCATATCAACATTTTTATCAGCTCCGGTCCTGTTGTTTTGGTCAAAAAATGAAAATTCTAAAAGTTCCTGTTTTTCTGCTTTAAACTCTAGGTACACATCCAAAATGTATTACTGAGTTGAAAGAAGTTGATTCTGGTGCATGGTTTTGAAACCGCAGTCAGAAAAAAAATTACATCCATATCAACATTTTTATCAGCTCCGGACCTGTCTTTTTGGTCAAAAAATTAAAATTCTAAAAGTTCCTGTTTTTCTGCTTTAAACTCTAGGTACACATCAAAATGCATTACTGAGTTGAAAGAAGTGAATTCTGGTGCATAATTTTATAATCGCAGTCAGAAAAAAAATTACATCCATATCAACATTTTTATCAGCTCCGGACCTGTCGTTTTGGTCAAAAAATGAAAATTCTAAAACTTCCTGTTTTTATGCTTTAAACTCTAGGTACACATCCAAAATGTATTACTGAGTTGAAAGAAGTTGATTCTGGTGCATGGTTTTGAAACCGCAGTCAGAAAAAAAATTACATCCATATCAACATTTTTATCAGCTCCGGACCTGTCGTTTTGGTCAAAAATTGAAAATTCTAAAAGTTCCTGTTTTTCTGCTTTAAACTCTAGGTACACATCCAAAATGCATTACTGAGTTGAAAGAAGTGAATTCTGGTGCATGGTTTTGAAACCGCAGTCAGAAAAAAAATTACATCCATATCAACATTTTTATCAGCTCCGGACCTGTCGTTTTGGTCAAAAATGAAAATTCTAAAAGTTCCTGTTTTTCTGCTTTAAACTCTAGGTACACATCCAAAATGTATTACTGAGTTGAAAGAAGTTGATTCTGGTGCATGGTTTTGAAACCGCAGTCAGAAAAAAAATTACATCCATATCAACATTTTTATCAGCTCCGGTCCTGTTGTTTTGGTCAAAAAATGAAAATTCTAAAAGTTCCTGTTTTTCTGCTTTAAACTCTAGGTACAAATCCAAAATGTATTACTGAGTTGAAAGAAGTTGATTCTGGTGCATGGTTTTGAAATCGCAGTCAGAATAAAAATTACATCCATATCAACATTTTTATCAGCTCCGGTTCTGTTGTTTTGGTCAAAAAATGAAAATTCTAAAAGTTCCTGTTTTTCTGCTTTAAACTCTAGGTACACATCCAAAATGCATTACTGAGATGAAAGAAGTTGATTCTGGTGCATGGTTTTATAATCGCAGTCAGAAAAAAAATTACATCCATATCAACATTTTTATCAGCTCCGGACCTGTCGTTTTGGTCAAAAAATGAAAATTCTAAAACTTCCTGTTTTTATGCTTTAAACTCTAGGTACACATCCAAAATGTATTACTGAGTTGAAAGAAGTTGATTCTGGTGCATGGTTTTGAAACCGCAGTCAGAAAAAAAAATACATCCATATCAACATTTTTATCAGCTCTGGACCTGTCGTTTTGGTCAAAAAATGAAAATTCTAAAAGTTCCTGTTTTTCTGCTTTAAACTCTAGGTACACATCCAAAATGTATTACTGAGTTGAAAGAAGTTGATTCTGGTGCATGGTTTTGAAACCGCAGTCAGAAAAAAAATTACATCCATATCAACATTTTTATCAGCTCCGGACCTGTCGTTTTGGTCAAAAATTGAAAATTCTAAAAGTTCCTGTTTTTCTGCTTTAAACTCTAGGTACACATCGAAAATGCATTACTGAGTTGAAAGAAGTGAATTCTGGTGCATGGTTTTATATTCGCAGTCAGAAAAAAAAATTACATCCATATCAACATTTTTATCAGCTCCGGACCTGTCGTTTTGGTCAAAAAATGAAAATTCTAAAAGTTCCTGTTTTTCTGCTTTAAACTCTAGGTATACATCCAAAATGTATTACTGAGTTGAAAGAAGTTGATTCTGGTGCATGGTTTTGAAACCACAGTCAGAAAAAAAATTACATCCATATCAACATTTTTATCAGCTCCGGTCCTGTTGTTTTGGTCAAAAAATGAAAATTCTAAAAGTTCCTGTTTTTCTGCTTTAAACTCTAGGTACACATCCAAAATGTATTACTGAGTTGAAAGAAGTTGATTCTGGTGCATGGTTTTGAAACCGCAGTCAGAAAAAAAATTACATCCATATCAATATTTTTATCAGCTTCGGACCTGTCTTTTTGGTCAAAAAATTAAAATTCTAAAAGTTCCTGTTTTTCTGCTTTAAACTCTAGGTACACATCAAAATGCATTACTGAGTTGAAAGAAGTGAATTCTGGTGCATAATTTTATAATCGCAGTCAGAAAAAAAATTACATCCATATCAACATTTTTATCAGCTCCGGACCTGTCGTTTTGGTCAAAAAATGAAAATTCTAAAACTTCCTGTTTTTATGCTTTAAACTCTAGGTACACATCCAAAATGTATTACTGAGTTGAAAGAAGTTGATTCTGGTGCATGGTTTTGAAACCGCAGTCAGAAAAAAAATTACATCCATATCAACATTTTTATCAGCTCCGGACCTGTCGTTTTGGTCAAAAATTGAAAATTCTAAAAGTTCCTGTTTTTCTGCTTTAAACTCTAGGTACACATCCAAAATGCATTACTGAGTTGAAAGAAGTGAATTCTGGTGCATGGTTTTGAAATCGCAGTCAGAAAAAAAATTACATCCATATCAACATTTTTATCAGCTCCGGACCTGTCGTTTTGGTCAAAAAATGAAAAATCTAAAAGTTCCTGTTTTTCTGCTTTAAACTCTAGGTACACATCCAAAATGCATTACTGAGATGAAAGAAGTTGATTCTGGTGCATGGTTTTGAAACCACAGTCAGAAAAAAAATTACATCCATATCAACATTTTTATCAGCTCCGGACCTGTCGTTTTGGTCAAAAAATGAAAATTCTAAAAGTTCCTGTTTTTCTGCTTTAAACTCTAGGTACACATCAAAATGCATTACTGAGTTGAAAGAAGTGAATTGTGGTGCATGGTTTTATAATCGCAGTCAGAAAAAAAATTACATCCATATCAACATTTTTATCAGCTCCGGACCTGTCGTTTTGGTCAAAAAATGAAAATTCTAAAACTTCCTGTTTTTATGCTTTAAACTCTAGGTACACATCCAAAATGTATTACTGAGTTGAAAGAAGTTGATTCTGGTGCATGGTTTTGAAACCGCAGTCAGAAAAAAAATTACATCCATATCAACATTTTTATCAGCTCCGGACCTGTCGTTTTGGTCAAAAATTGAAAATTCTAAAAGTTCCTGTTTTTCTGCTTTAAACTCTAGGTACACATCCAAAATGCATTACTGAGTTGAAAGAAGTGAATTCTGGTGCATGGTTTTGAAATCGCAGTCAGAAAAAAAATAACATCCATATCAACATTTTTATCAGCTCCGGTCCTGTCGTTTTGGTCAAAAAATGAAAATTCTAAAAGTTCCTGTTTTTCTGCTTTAAACTCTAGGTACACATCCAAAATGCATTACTGAGTTGAAAGAAGTTGATTCTGGTGCATGGTTTTGAAACCGCAGTCAGAAAAAAATTACATCCATATCAACATTTTTATCAGCTCCGGTCCTGTCGTTTTGGTCAAAAAATGAAAATTCTAAAAGTTCCTGTTTTTCTGCTTTAAACTCTAGGTACACATCCAAAATGCATTACTGAGTTGAAAGAAGTTGATTCTGGTGCATGGTTTTGAAATCGCAGTCAGAAAAAAGATAACATCCATATTAACATTTTTATCAGCTCCGGTCCTGTCGTTTTGGTCAAAAAATGAAAATTCTAAAAGTTCCTGTATTTCTGCTTTAAACTCTAGGTACACATCAAAATGCATTACTGAGTTGAAAGAAGTGAATTCTGGTGCATGGTTTTGAAATCGCAGTCAGAAAAAAAATTACATCCATATCAACATTTTTATCAGCTCCGGACCTGTCGTTTTGGTCAAAAAATGAAAAATCGAAAAGTTCCTGTTTTTCTGCTTTAAACTCTAGGTACACATCCAAAATGCATTACTGAGATGAAAGAAGTTGATTATGGTGCATGGTTTTGAAACCGCAGTCAGAAAAAAAATTCCATCCATATCAACATTTTTATCAGCTCCGAACCTGTCGTTTTGGTCAAAAATTGAAAATTCTAAAAGTTCTTGTTTTTCTGCTTTAAACTCTAGGTACACATCCAAAATGCATTACTGAGTTGAAAGAAGTGAATTCTGGTGCATGGTTTTGAAATCGCAGTCAGAAAAAAAATTACATCCATATCAACATTTTTATCACCTCCGGACCTGTCGTTTTGGTCAAAAAATGAACATTTTAAAAGTTCCTGTTTTTCTGCTTTAAACTCTAGGTACACATCAAAAATGCATTACTGAGTTGAAAGAAGTTGATTCTGGTGCATGGTTTTGAAACCGCAGTCAGAAAAAAAAATTACATCCATATCAAAATTTTTATCAGCTCCGGTCCTGTTGTTTTGGTCAAAAAATGAAAATTTTAAAAGTTCCTGTTTTTCTGCTTTAAACTCTAGGTACACATCCAAAATGTATTACTGAGTTGAAAGAAGTTGATTCTGGTGCATGGTTTTGAAACCGCAGTCAGAAAAAAAATTACATCCATATCAACATTTTTATCAGCTCCGGACCTGTCTTTTTGGTCAAAAAATTAAAATTCTAAAAGTTCCTGTTTTTCTGCTTTAAACTCTAGGTACACATCAAAATGCATTACTGAGTTGAAAGAAGTGAATTCTGGTGCATGGTTTTAAAATCGCAGTCAGAAAAAAAATTACATCCATATCAACATTTTTATCAGCTCCGGACCTGTCGTTTTGGTCAAAAAATGAAAAATCTAAAAGTTCCTGTTTTTCTGCTTTAAACTCTAGGTACACATCCAAAATGCATTACTGAGTTGAAAGAAGTTGATTCTGGTGCATGGTTTTGAAACCGCAGTCAGAAAAAAAATAACATCCATATCAACATTTTTATCAGCTCCGGTCCTGTCGTTTTGGTCAAAAAATGAAAATTCTAAAAGTTCCTGTTTTTCTGCTTTAAACTCTAGGTACACATCCAAAATGCATTACTGAGTTGAAAGAAGTTGATTCTGGTGCATGGTTTTGAAACCGCAGTCAGAAAAAAATTACATCCATATCAACATTTTTATCAGCTCCGGTCCTGTCGTTTTGGTCAAAAAATGAAAATTCTAAAAGTTCCTGTTTTTCTGCTTTAAACTCTAGGTACACATCCAAAATGCATTACTGAGTTGAAAGAAGTTGATTCTGGTGCATGGTTTTGAAATCGCAGTCAGAAAAAAGATAACATCCATATTAACATTTTTATCAGCTCCGGTCCTGTCGTTTTGGTCAAAAAATGAAAATTCTAAAAGTTCCTGTATTTCTGATTTAAACTCTAGGTACACATCAAAATGCATTACTGAGTTGAAAGAAGTGAATTCTGGTGCATGGTTTTGAAATCGCAGTCAGAAAAAAAATTACATCCATATCAACATTTTTATCAGCTCCGGACCTGTCGTTTTGGTCAAAAAATGAAAAATCTAAAAGTTCCTGTTTTTCTGCTTTAAACTCTAGGTACACATCCAAAATGCATTACTGAGATGAAAGAAGTTGATTATGGTGCATGGTTTTGAAACCGCAGTCAGAAAAAAAATTCCATCCATATCAACATTTTTATCAGCTCCGAACCTGTCGTTTTGGTCAAAAATTGAAAATTCTAAAAGTTCTTGTTTTTCTGCTTTAAACTCTAGGTACACATCCAAAATGCATTACTGAGTTGAAAGAAGTGAATTCTGGTGCATGGTTTTGAAATCGCAGTCAGAAAAAAAATTACATCCATATCAACATTTTTATCACCTCCGGACCTGTCGTTTTGGTCAAAAAATGAACATTTTAAAAGTTCCTGTTTTTCTGCTTTAAACTCTAGGTACACATCAAAAATGCATTACTGAGTTGAAAGAAGTTGATTCTGGTGCATGGTTTTGAAACCGCAGTCAGAAAAAAAAATTACATCCATATCAAAATTTTTATCAGCTCCGGTCCTGTTGTTTTGGTCAAAAAATGAAAATTTTAAAAGTTCCTGTTTTTCTGCTTTAAACTCTAGGTACACATCCAAAATGTATTACTGAGTTGAAAGAAGTTGATTCTGGTGCATGGTTTTGAAACCGCAGTCAGAAAAAAAATTACATCCATATCAACATTTTTATCAGCTCCGGACCTGTCTTTTTGGTCAAAAAATTAAAATTCTAAAAGTTCCTGTTTTTCTGCTTTAAACTCTAGGTACACATCAAAATGCATTACTGAGTTGAAAGAAGTGAATTCTGGTGCATGGTTTTGAAATCGCAGTCAGAAAAAAAATTACATCCATATCAACATTTTTATCAGCTCCGGACCTGTCGTTTTGGTCAAAAAATGAAAAATCTAAAAGTTCCTGTTTTTCTGCTTTAAACTCTAGGTACAAATCCAAAATGTATTACTGAGTTGAAAGAAGTTGATTCTGGTGCATGGTTTTGAAATCGCAGTCAGAATAAAAATTACATCCATATCAACATTTTTATCAGCTCCGGTTCTGTTGTTTTGGTCAAAAAATGAAAATTCTAAAAGTTCCTGTTTTTCTGCTTTAAACTCTAGGTACACATCCAAAATGCATTACTGAGATGAAAGAAGTTGATTCTGGTGCATGGTTTTATAATCGCAGTCAGAAAAAAAATTACATCCATATCAACATTTTTATCAGCTCCGGACCTGTCGTTTTGGTCAAAAAATGAAAATTCTAAAACTTCCTGTTTTTATGCTTTAAACTCTAGGTACACATCCAAAATGTATTACTGAGTTGAAAGAAGTTGATTCTGGTGCATGGTTTTGAAACCGCAGTCAGAAAAAAAAATACATCCATATCAACATTTTTATCAGCTCTGGACCTGTCGTTTTGGTCAAAAAATGAAAATTCTAAAAGTTCCTGTTTTTCTGCTTTAAACTCTAGGTACACATCCAAAATGTATTACTGAGTTGAAAGAAGTTGATTCTGGTGCATGGTTTTGAAACCGCAGTCAGAAAAAAAATTACATCCATATCAACATTTTTATCAGCTCCGGACCTGTCGTTTTGGTCAAAAATTGAAAATTCTAAAAGTTCCTGTTTTTCTGCTTTAAACTCTAGGTACACATCGAAAATGCATTACTGAGTTGAAAGAAGTGAATTCTGGTGCATGGTTTTATAATCGCAGTCAGAAAAAAAAATTACATCCATATCAACATTTTTATCAGCTCCGGACCTGTCGTTTTGGTCAAAAAATGAAAATTCTAAAAGTTCCTGTTTTTCTGCTTTAAACTCTAGGTATACATCCAAAATGTATTACTGAGTTGAAAGAAGTTGATTCTGGTGCATGGTTTTGAAACCACAGTCAGAAAAAAAATTACATCCATATCAACATTTTTATCAGCTCCGGTCCTGTTGTTTTGGTCAAAAAATGAAAATTCTAAAAGTTCCTGTTTTTCTGCTTTAAACTCTAGGTACACATCCAAAATGTATTACTGAGTTGAAAGAAGTTGATTCTGGTGCATGGTTTTGAAACCGCAGTCAGAAAAAAAATTACATCCATATCAACATTTTTATCAGCTCCGGACCTGTCTTTTTGGTCAAAAAATTAAAATTCTAAAAGTTCCTGTTTTTCTGCTTTAAACTCTAGGTACACATCAAAATGCATTACTGAGTTGAAAGAAGTGAATTCTGGTGCATAATTTTATAATCGCAGTCAGAAAAAAAATTACATCCATATCAACATTTTTATCAGCTCCGGACCTGTCGTTTTGGTCAAAAAATGAAAATTCTAAAACTTCCTGTTTTTATGCTTTAAACTCTAGGTACACATCCAAAATGTATTACTGAGTTGAAAGAAGTTGATTCTGGTGCATGGTTTTGAAACCGCAGTCAGAAAAAAAATTACATCCATATCAACATTTTTATCAGCTCCGGACCTGTCGTTTTGGTCAAAAAATGAAAATTCTAAAAGTTCCTGTTTTTCTGCTTTAAACTCTAGGTACACATCAAAATGCATTACTGAGTTGAAAGAAGTGAATTGTGGTGCATGGTTTTATAATCGCAGTCAGAAAAAAAATTACATCCATATCAACATTTTTATCAGCTCCGGACCTGTCGTTTTGGTCAAAAAATGAAAATTCTAAAACTTCCTGTTTTTATGCTTTAAACTCTAGGTACACATCCAAAATGTATTACTGAGTTGAAAGAAGTTGATTCTGGTGCATGGTTTTGAAACCGCAGTCAGAAAAAAAATTACATCCATATCAACATTTTTATCAGCTCCGGACCTGTCGTTTTGGTCAAAAATTGAAAATTCTAAAAGTTCCTGTTTTTCTGCTTTAAACTCTAGGTACACATCCAAAATGCATTACTGAGTTGAAAGAAGTGAATTCTGGTGCATGGTTTTGAAATCGCAGTCAGAAAAAAAATAACATCCATATCAACATTTTTATCAGCTCCGGTCCTGTCGTTTTGGTCAAAAAATGAAAATTCTAAAAGTTCCTGTTTTTCTGCTTTAAACTCTAGGTACACATCCAAAATGCATTACTGAGTTGAAAGAAGTTGATTCTGGTGCATGGTTTTGAAACCGCAGTCAGAAAAAAATTACATCCATATCAACATTTTTATCAGCTCCGGTCCTGTCGTTTTGGTCAAAAAATGAAAATTCTAAAAGTTCCTGTTTTTCTGCTTTAAACTCTAGGTACACATCCAAAATGCATTACTGAGTTGAAAGAAGTTGATTCTGGTGCATGGTTTTGAAATCGCAGTCAGAAAAAAGATAACATCCATATTAACATTTTTATCAGCTCCGGTCCTGTCGTTTTGGTCAAAAAATGAAAATTCTAAAAGTTCCTGTATTTCTGCTTTAAACTCTAGGTACACATCAAAATGCATTACTGAGTTGAAAGAAGTGAATTCTGGTGCATGGTTTTGAAATCGCAGTCAGAAAAAAAATTACATCCATATCAACATTTTTATCAGCTCCGGACCTGTCGTTTTGGTCAAAAAATGAAAAATCTAAAAGTTCCTGTTTTTCTGCTTTAAACTCTAGGTACACATCCAAAATGCATTACTGAGATGAAAGAAGTTGATTATGGTGCATGGTTTTGAAACCGCAGTCAGAAAAAAAATTCCATCCATATCAACATTTTTATCAGCTCCGAACCTGTCGTTTTGGTCAAAAATTGAAAATTCTAAAAGTTCTTGTTTTTCTGCTTTAAACTCTAGGTACACATCCAAAATGCATTACTGAGTTGAAAGAAGTGAATTCTGGTGCATGGTTTTGAAATCGCAGTCAGAAAAAAAATTACATCCATATCAACATTTTTATCACCTCCGGACCTGTCGTTTTGGTCAAAAAATGAACATTTTAAAAGTTCCTGTTTTTCTGCTTTAAACTCTAGGTACACATCAAAAATGCATTACTGAGTTGAAAGAAGTTGATTCTGGTGCATGGTTTTGAAACCGCAGTCAGAAAAAAAAATTACATCCATATCAAAATTTTTATCAGCTCCGGTCCTGTTGTTTTGGTCAAAAAATGAAAATTTTAAAAGTTCCTGTTTTTCTGCTTTAAACTCTAGGTACACATCCAAAATGTATTACTGAGTTGAAAGAAGTTGATTCTGGTGCATGGTTTTGAAACCGCAGTCAGAAAAAAAATTACATCCATATCAACATTTTTATCAGCTCCGGACCTGTCTTTTTGGTCAAAAAATTAAAATTCTAAAAGTTCCTGTTTTTCTGCTTTAAACTCTAGGTACACATCAAAATGCATTACTGAGTTGAAAGAAGTGAATTCTGGTGCATGGTTTTAAAATCGCAGTCAGAAAAAAAATTACATCCATATCAACATTTTTATCAGCTCCGGACCTGTCGTTTTGGTCAAAAAATGAAAAATCTAAAAGTTCCTGTTTTTCTGCTTTAAACTCTAGGTACACATCCAAAATGCATTACTGAGTTGAAAGAAGTTGATTCTGGTGCATGGTTTTGAAACCGCAGTCAGAAAAAAAATAACATCCATATCAACATTTTTATCAGCTCCGGTCCTGTCGTTTTGGTCAAAAAATGAAAATTCTAAAAGTTCCTGTTTTTCTGCTTTAAACTCTAGGTACACATCCAAAATGCATTACTGAGTTGAAAGAAGTTGATTCTGGTGCATGGTTTTGAAACCGCAGTCAGAAAAAAATTACATCCATATCAACATTTTTATCAGCTCCGGTCCTGTCGTTTTGGTCAAAAAATGAAAATTCTAAAAGTTCCTGTTTTTCTGCTTTAAACTCTAGGTACACATCCAAAATGCATTACTGAGTTGAAAGAAGTTGATTCTGGTGCATGGTTTTGAAATCGCAGTCAGAAAAAAGATAACATCCATATTAACATTTTTATCAGCTCCGGTCCTGTCGTTTTGGTCAAAAAATGAAAATTCTAAAAGTTCCTGTATTTCTGATTTAAACTCTAGGTACACATCAAAATGCATTACTGAGTTGAAAGAAGTGAATTCTGGTGCATGGTTTTGAAATCGCAGTCAGAAAAAAAATTACATCCATATCAACATTTTTATCAGCTCCGGACCTGTCGTTTTGGTCAAAAAATGAAAAATCTAAAAGTTCCTGTTTTTCTGCTTTAAACTCTAGGTACACATCCAAAATGCATTACTGAGATGAAAGAAGTTGATTATGGTGCATGGTTTTGAAACCGCAGTCAGAAAAAAAATTCCATCCATATCAACATTTTTATCAGCTCCGAACCTGTCGTTTTGGTCAAAAATTGAAAATTCTAAAAGTTCTTGTTTTTCTGCTTTAAACTCTAGGTACACATCCAAAATGCATTACTGAGTTGAAAGAAGTGAATTCTGGTGCATGGTTTTGAAATCGCAGTCAGAAAAAAAATTACATCCATATCAACATTTTTATCACCTCCGGACCTGTCGTTTTGGTCAAAAAATGAACATTTTAAAAGTTCCTGTTTTTCTGCTTTAAACTCTAGGTACACATCAAAAATGCATTACTGAGTTGAAAGAAGTTGATTCTGGTGCATGGTTTTGAAACCGCAGTCAGAAAAAAAAATTACATCCATATCAAAATTTTTATCAGCTCCGGTCCTGTTGTTTTGGTCAAAAAATGAAAATTTTAAAAGTTCATGTTTTTCTGCTTTAAACTCTAGGTACACATCCAAAATGTATTACTGAGTTGAAAGAAGTTGATTCTGGTGCATGGTTTTGAAACCGCAGTCAGAAAAAAAATTACATCCATATCAACATTTTTATCAGCTCCGGACCTGTCTTTTTGGTCAAAAAATTAAAATTCTAAAAGTTCCTGTTTTTCTGCTTTAAACTCTAGGTACACATCAAAATGCATTACTGAGTTGAAAGAAGTGAATTCTGGTGCATGGTTTTGAAATCGCAGTCAGAAAAAAAATTACATCCATATCAACATTTTTATCAGCTCCGGACCTGTCGTTTTGGTCAAAAAATGAAAAATCTAAAAGTTCCTGTTTTTCTGCTTTAAACTCTAGGTACACATCGAAAATGCATTACTGAGATGAAAGAAGTTGATTCTGGTGCATGGTTTTGAAACCGCAGTCAGAAAAAAAATTACATCCATATCAACATTTTTATCAGCTCCGGACCTGTCGTTTTGGTCAAAAAATGAAAATTCTAAAAGTTCCTTTTTTTCTGCTTTAAACTCTAGGTACACATCCAAAATGCATTACTGAGTTGAAAGAAGTGAATTCTGGTGCATGGTTTTGAAATCGCAGTCAGAAAAAAGATAACTTCCATATTAACATTTTTATCAGCTCCGGTCCTGTCGTTTTGGTCAAAAAATGAAAATTCTAAAAGTTCCTGTTTTTCTGCTTTAAACTCTAGGTACACATCAAAATGCATTACTGAGTTGAAAGAAGTGAATTCTGGTGCATGGTTTTGAAATCGCAGTCAGAAAAAAAATTACATCCATATCAACATTTTTATCATCTCCGGACCTGTCGTTTTGGTCAAAAAATGAAAAATCTAAAAGTTCCTGTTTTTCTGCTTTAAACTCTAGGTACACATCCAAAATGCATTACTGAGATGAAAGAAGTTAATTCTGGTGCATGGTTTTGAAACCACAGTCAGAAAAAAAATTACATCCATATCAACATTTTTATCAGCTCCGGACCTGTCGTTTTGGTCAAAAATTGAAAATTCTAAAAGTTCCTGTTTTTCTGCTTTAAACTCTAGGTACACATCCAAAATGCATTACTGAGTTGAAAGAAGTGAATTCTGGTGCATGGTTTTGAAATCGCAGTCAGAAAAAAAATTACATCCATATCAACATTTTTATCACCTGTCGTTTTGGTCAAAAAATGAACATTTTAAAAGTTCCTGTTTTTCTGCTTTAAACTCTAGGTACACATCAAAAATGCATGACTGAGTTGAAAGAAGTTGATTCTGGTGCATGGTTTTGAAACCGCAGTCAGAAAAAAAATTACATCCATATCAACATTTTTATCAGCTCTGAACCTGTCGTTTTGGTCAAAAAATGAAAATTCTAAAAGTTCCTGTTTTTCTGCTTTAAACTCTAGGTACACATCAAAATGCATTACTGAGTTGAAAGAAGTGAATTCTGGTGCATGGTTTTGAAACCGCAGTCAGAAAAAAAATTACATCCATATCAACATTTTTATCAGCTCCGGACCTGTCGTTTTGGTCAAAAAATGAAAATTCTAAAAGTTCCTTTTTTTCTGCTTTAAACTCTAGGTACACATCCAAAATGCATTACTGAGTTGAAAGAAGTGAATTCTGGTGCATGGTTTTGAAATCGCAGTCAGAAAAAAGATAACTTCCATATTAACATTTTTATCAGCTCCGGTCCTGTCGTTTTGGTCAAAAAATGAAAATTCTAAAAGTTCCTGTTTTTCTGCTTTAAACTCTAGGTACACATCAAAATGCATTACTGAGTTGAAAGAAGTGAATTCTGGTGCATGGTTTTGAAATCGCAGTCAGAAAAAAAATTACATCCATATCAACATTTTTATCATCTCCGGACCTGTCGTTTTGGTCAAAAAATGAAAAATCTAAAAGTTCCTGTTTTTCTGCTTTAAACTCTAGGTACACATCCAAAATGCATTACTGAGATGAAAGAAGTTAATTCTGGTGCATGGTTTTGAAACCACAGTCAGAAAAAAAATTACATCCATATCAACATTTTTATCAGCTCCGGACCTGTCGTTTTGGTCAAAAATTGAAAATTCTAAAAGTTCCTGTTTTTCTGCTTTAAACTCTAGGTACACATCCAAAATGCATTACTGAGTTGAAAGAAGTGAATTCTGGTGCATGGTTTTGAAATCGCAGTCAGAAAAAAAATTACATCCATATCAACATTTTTATCACCTGTCGTTTTGGTCAAAAAATGAACATTTTAAAAGTTCCTGTTTTTCTGCTTTAAACTCTAGGTACACATCAAAAATGCATGACTGAGTTGAAAGAAGTTGATTCTGGTGCATGGTTTTGAAACCGCAGTCAGAAAAAAAATTACATCCATATCAACATTTTTATCAGCTCTGAACCTGTCGTTTTGGTCAAAAAATGAAAATTCTAAAAGTTCCTGTTTTTCTGCTTTAAACTCTAGGTACACATCAAAATGCATTACTGAGTTGAAAGAAGTGAATTCTGGTGCATGGTTTTGAAATCGCAGTCAGAAAAAAAATAACATCCATATCAACATTTTTATCATCTCCGGACCTGTCGTTTTGGTCAAAAAATGAAAAATCTAAAAGTTCCTGTTTTTCTGCTTTAAACTCTAGGTACACATCCAAAATGCATTACTGAGTTGAAAGAAGTTGATTCTGGTGCATGGTTTTGAAACCGCAGTCAGAAAAAAAATTACATCCATATCAACATTTTTATCAGCTCCGGACCTGTCTTTTTGGTCAAAAAATTAAAATTCTAAAAGTTCCTGTTTTTCTGCTTTAAACTCTAGGTACACATCAAAATGCATTACTGAGTTGAAAGAAGTGAATTCTGGTGCATGGTTTTGAAATCGCAGTCAGAAAAAAAATTACATCCATATCAACATTTTTATCAGCTCCGGACCTGTCGTTTTGGTCAAAAAAATGAAAAATCTAAAAGTTCCTGTTTTTCTGCTTTAAACTCTAGGTACACATCGAAAATGCATTACTGAGATGAAAGAAGTTGATTCTGGTGCATGGTTTTGAAACCGCAGTCAGAAAAAAAATTACATCCATATCAACATTTTTATCAGCTCCGGACCTGTCGTTTTGGTCAAAAAATGAAAATTCTAAAAGTTCCTGTTTTTCTGATTTAAACTCTAGGTACACATCCAAAATGCATTACTGAGTTGAAAGAAGTTGATTCTGGTGCATGGTTTTGAAACCGCAGTCAGAAAAAAAATTACATCCATATCAACATTTTTATCAGCTCTGAACCTGTCGTTTTGGTCAAAAAATGAAAATTCTAAAAGTTCCTTTTTTTCTGCTTTAAACTCTAGGTACACATCCAAAATGTATTACTGAGTTGAAAGAAGTTGATTCTGGTGCATGGTTTTGAAATCGCAGTCAGAAAAAAAATAACATCCATATCAACATTTTTATCAGCTCCGGTCCTGTCGTTTTGGTCAAAAAATGAAAATTCTAAAAGTTCCTGTTTTTCTGCTTTAAAGTCTAGGTACACATCAAAATGCATTACTGAGTTGAAAGAAGTGAATTCTGGTGCATGGTTTTGAAATCGCAGTCAGAAAAAAAATTACATCCATATCAACATTTTTATCAGCTCCGGACCTGTCGTTTTGGTCAAAAAATGAAAAATCTAAAAGTTCCTGTTTTTCTGCTTTAAACTCTAGGTACACATCCAAAATGCATTACTGAGATGAAAGAAGTTGATTCTGGTGCATGGTTTTGAAACCGCAGTCAGAAAAAAAATTACATCCATATCAACATTTTTATCAGCTCCGGACCTGTCGTTTTGGTCAAAAATTTAAAATTCTAAAAGTTCCTGTTTTTCTGCTTTAAACTCTAGGTACACATCCAAAATGCATTACTGAGTTGAAAGAAGTGAATTCTGGTGCATGGTTTTGAAATCGCAGTCAGAAAAAAAATTACATCCATATCAACATTTTTATCACCTGTCGTTTTGGTCAAAAAATGAACATTTTAAAAGTTCCTGTTTTTCTGCTTTAAACTCTAGGTACACATCAAAAATGCATTACTGAGTTGAAAGAAGTTGATTCTGGTGCATGGTTTTGAAACCGCAGTCAGAAAAAAAATTACATCCATATCAACATTTTTATCAGCTCTGAACCTGTCGTTTTGGTCAAAAAATGAAAATTCTAAAAGTTCCTGTTTTTCTGGTTTAAACTCTAGGTACACATCAAAATGCATTACTGAGTTGAAAGAAGTGAATTCTGGTGCATGGTTTTGAAATCGCAGTCAGAAAAAAAATAACATCCATATCAACTTTTTTATCTTCTCCGGACCTGTCGTTTTGGTCAAAAAATGAAAAATCTAAAAGTTCCTGTTTTTCTGCTTTAAACTCTAGGTACACATCCAAAATGCATTACTGAGATGAAAGAAGTTGATTCTGGTGCATGGTTTTGAAACCGCAGTCAGAAAAAAAATTACATCCATATCAACATTTTTATCAGCTCCGGACCTGTCGTTTTGGTCAAAAATTGAAAATTCTAAAAGTTCCTGTTTTTCTGCTTTAAACTCTAGGTACACATCCAAAATGCATTACTGAGTTGAAAGAAGTGAATTCTGGTGCATGGTTTTGAAATCGCAGTCAGAAAAAAAATTACATCCATATCAACATTTTTATCACCTCCGGACCTGTCGTTTTGGTCAAAAAATGAACATTTTAAAAGTTCCTGTTTTTCTGCTTTAAACTCTAGGTACACATCAAAAATGCATTACTGAGTTGAAAGAAGTTGATTCTGGTGCATGGTTTTGAAACCGCAGTCAGAAAAAAAATTACATCCATATCAACATTTTTATCAGCTCCGGTCCTGTTGTTTTGGTCAAAAAATGAAAATTCTAAAAGTTCCTGTTTTTCTGCTTTAAACTCTAGGTACACATCCAAAATGTATTACTGAGTTGAAAGAAGTTGATTCTGGTGCATGGTTTTGAAACCGCAGTCAGAAAAAAAATTACATCCATATCAACATTTTTATCAGCTCTGGACCTGTCTTTTTGGTCAAAAAATTAAAATTCTAAAAGTTCCTGTTTTTCTGCTTTAAACTCTAGGTACACATCAAAATGCATTACTGAGTTGAAAGAAGTGAATTCTGGTGCATGGTTTTGAAATCGCAGTCAGAAAAAAAATTACATCCATATCAACATTTTTATCAGCTCCGGACCTGTCGTTTTGGTCAAAAAATGAAAAATCTAAAAGTTCCTGTTTTTCTGCTTTAAACTCTAGGTACACATCCAAAATGCATTACTGAGTTGAAAGAAGTTGATTCTGGTGCATGGTTTTGAAACCGCAGTCAGAAAAAAAATTACATCCATATCAACATTTTTATCAGCTCTGAACCTGTCGTTTTGGTCAAAAAATGAAAATTCTAAAAGTTCCTTTTTTTCTGCTTTAAACTCTAGGTACACATCCAAAATGCATTACTGAGTTGAAAGAAGTGAATTCTGGTGCATGGTTTTGAAATCGCAGTCAGAAAAAAGATAACATCCATATTAACATTTTTATCAGCTCCGGTCCTGTCGTTTTGGTCAAAAAATGAAAATTCTAAAAGTTCCTGTTTTTCTGCTTTAAACTCTAGGTACACATCCAAAATGCATTACTGAGTTGAAAGAAGTGAATTCTGGTGCATGGTTTTGAAATCGCAGTCAGAAAAAAAATTACATCCATATCAACATTTTTATCACCTGTCGTTTTGGTCAAAAAATGAACATTTTAAAAGTTCCTGTTTTTCTGGTTTAAACTCTAGGTACACATCAAAAATGCATTACTGAGTTGAAAGAAGTTGATTCTGGTGCATGGTTTTGAAACCGCAGTCAGAAAAAAAATTACATCCATATCAACATTTTTATCAGCTCCGGACCTGTCTTTTTGGTCAAAAAATTAAAATTCTAAAAGTTCCTGTTTTTCTGCTTTAAACTCTAGGTACACATCAAAATGCATTACTGAGTTGAAAGAAGTGAATTCTGGTGCATGGTTTTGAAATCGCAGTCAGAAAAAAAATTACATCCATATCAACATTTTTATCAGCTCCGGACCTGTCGTTTTGGTCAAAAAATGAAAAATCTAAAAGTTCCTGTTTTTCTGCTTTAAACTCTAGGTACACATCGAAAATGCATTACTGAGATGAAAGAAGTTGATTCTGGTGCATGGTTTTGAAACCGCAGTCAGAAAAAAAATTACATCCATATCAACATTTTTATCAGCTCCGGACCTGTCGTTTTGGTCAAAAAATGAAAATTCTAAAAGTTCCTGTTTTTCTGATTTAAACTCTAGGTACACATCCAAAATGCATTACTGAGTTGAAAGAAGTTGATTCTGGTGCATGGTTTTGAAACCGCAGTCAGAAAAAAAATTACATCCATATCAACATTTTTATCAGCTCTGAACCTGTCGTTTTGGTCAAAAAATGAAAATTCTAAAAGTTCCTTTTTTTCTGCTTTAAACTCTAGGTACACATCCAAAATGTATTACTGAGTTGAAAGAAGTTGATTCTGGTGCATGGTTTTGAAATCGCAGTCAGAAAAAAAATAACATCCATATCAACATTTTTATCAGCTCCGGTCCTGTCGTTTTGGTCAAAAAATGAAAATTCTAAAAGTTCCTGTTTTTCTGATTTAAACTCTAGGTACACATCCAAAATGCATTACTGAGTTGAAAGAAGTTGATTCTGGTGCATGGTTTTGAAACCGCAGTCAGAAAAAAAATTACATCCATATCAACATTTTTATCAGCTCTGAACCTGTCGTTTTGGTCAAAAAATGAAAATTCTAAAAGTTCCTTTTTTTCTGCTTTAAACTCTAGGTACACATCCAAAATGTATTACTGAGTTGAAAGAAGTTGATTCTGGTGCATGGTTTTGAAATCGCAGTCAGAAAAAAAATAACATCCATATCAACATTTTTATCAGCTCCGGTCCTGTCGTTTTGGTCAAAAAATGAAAATTCTAAAAGTTCCTGTTTTTCTGCTTTAAACTCTAGGTACACATCCAAAATGCATTACTGAGTTGAAAGAAGTTGATTCTGGTGCATGGTTTTGAAACCGCAGTCAGAAAAAAAATTACATCCATATCAACATTTTTATCAGCTCCGGTCCTGTCGTTTTGGTCAAAAAATGAAAATTCTAAAAGTTCCTGTTTTTCTGCTTTAAACTCTAGGTACACATCCAAAATGCATTACTGAGTTGAAAGAAGTGAATTCTGGTGCATGGTTTTGAAATCGCAGTCAGAAAAAAGATAACATCCATATTAACATTTTTATCAGCTCCGGTCCTGTCGTTTTGGTCAAAAAATGAAAATTCTAAAAGTTCCTGTTTTTCTGCTTTAAACTCTAGGTACACATCAAAATGCATTACTGAGTTGAAAGAAGTGAATTCTGGTGCATGGTTTTGAAATCGCAGTCAGAAAAAAAATTACATCCATATCAACATTTTTATCAGCTCCGGACCTGTCGTTTTGGTCAAAAAATGAAAAATCTAAAAGTTCCTGTTTTTCTGCTTTAAACTTTAGGTACACATCCAAAATGCATTACTGAGATGAAAGAAGTTGATTCTGGTGCATGGTTTTGAAACCGCAGTCAGAAAAAAAATTACATCCATATCAACATTTTTATCAGCTCCGGACCTGTCGTTTTGGTCAAAAATTGAAAATTCTAAAAGTTCCTGTTTTTCTGCTTTAAACTCTAGGTACACATCCAAAATGCATTACTGAGTTGAAAGAAGTGAATTCTGGTGCATGGTTTTGAAATCGCAGTCAGAAAAAAAATTACATCCATATCAACATTTTTATCACCTGTCGTTTTGGTCAAAAAATGAACATTTTAAAAGTTCCTGTTTTTCTGCTTTAAACTCTAGGTACACATCAAAATGCATTACTGAGTTGAAAGAAGTGAATTCTGGTGCATGGTTTTGAAATCGCAGTCAGAAAAAAAATTACATCCATATCAACATTTTTATCAGCTCCGGACCTGTCGTTTTGGTCAAAAAATGAAAAATCTAAAAGTTCCTGTTTTTCTGCTTTAAACTCTAGGTACACATCGAAAATGCATTACTGAGATGAAAGAAGTTGATTCTGGTGCATGGTTTTGAAACCGCAGTCAGAAAAAAAATTACATCCATATCAACATTTTTATCAGCTCCGGACCTGTCGTTTTGGTCAAAAAATGAAAATTCTAAAAGTTCCTGTTTTTCTGATTTAAACTCTAGGTACACATCCAAAATGCATTACTGAGTTGAAAGAAGTTGATTCTGGTGCATGGTTTTGAAACCGCAGTCAGAAAAAAAATTACATCCATATCAACATTTTTATCAGCTCTGAACCTGTCGTTTTGGTCAAAAAATGAAAATTCTAAAAGTTCCTTTTTTTCTGCTTTAAACTCTAGGTACACATCCAAAATGTATTACTGAGTTGAAAGAAGTTGATTCTGGTGCATGGTTTTGAAATCGCAGTCAGAAAAAAAATAACATCCATATCAACATTTTTATCAGCTCCGGTCCTGTCGTTTTGGTCAAAAAATGAAAATTCTAAAAGTTCCTGTTTTTCTGATTTAAACTCTAGGTACACATCCAAAATGCATTACTGAGTTAAAAGAAGTTGATTCTGGTGCATGGTTTTGAAACCGCAGTCAGAAAAAAAATTACATCCATATCAACATTTTTATCAGCTCTGAACCTGTCGTTTTGGTCAAAAAATGAAAATTCTAAAAGTTCCTTTTTTTCTGCTTTAAACTCTAGGTACACATCCAAAATGTATTACTGAGTTGAAAGAAGTTGATTCTGGTGCATGGTTTTGAAATCACAGTCAGAAAAAAAATAACATCCATATCAACATTTTTATCAGCTCCGGTCCTGTCGTTTTGGTCAAAAAATGAAAATTCTAAAAGTTCCTGTTTTTCTGCTTTAAACTCTAGGTACACATCCAAAATGCATTACTGAGTTGAAAGAAGTTGATTCTGGTGCATGGTTTTGAAACCGCAGTCAGAAAAAAAATTACATCCATATCAACATTTTTATCAGCTCCGGTCCTGTCGTTTTGGTCAAAAAATGAAAATTCTAAAAGTTCCTGTTTTTCTGCTTTAAACTCTAGGTACACATCCAAAATGCATTACTGAGTTGAAAGAAGTGAATTCTGGTGCATGGTTTTGAAATCGCAGTCAGAAAAAAGATAACATCCATATTAACATTTTTATCAGCTCCGGTCCTGTCGTTTTGGTCAAAAAATGAAAATTCTAAAAGTTCCTGTTTTTCTGCTTTAAACTCTAGGTACACATCAAAATGCATTACTGAGTTGAAAGAAGTGAATTCTGGTGCATGGTTTTGAAATCGCAGTCAGAAAAAAAATTACATCCATATCAACATTTTTATCAGCTCCGGACCTGTCGTTTTGGTCAAAAAATGAAAAATCTAAAAGTTCCTGTTTTTCTGCTTTAAACTTTAGGTACACATCCAAAATGCATTACTGAGATGAAAGAAGTTGATTCTGGTGCATGGTTTTGAAACCGCAGTCAGAAAAAAAATTACATCCATATCAACATTTTTATCAGCTCCGGACCTGTCGTTTTGGTCAAAAATTGAAAATTCTAAAAGTTCCTGTTTTTCTGCTTTAAACTCTAGGTACACATCCAAAATGCATTACTGAGTTGAAAGAAGTGAATTCTGGTGCATGGTTTTGAAATCGCAGTCAGAAAAAAAATTACATCCATATCAACATTTTTATCACCTGTCGTTTTGGTCAAAAAATGAACATTTTAAAAGTTCCTGTTTTTCTGCTTTAAACTCTAGGTACACATCCAAAATGCATTACTGAGTTGAAAGAAGTGAATTCTGGTGCATGGTTTTGAAACCGCAGTCAGAAAAAAAATTACATTCATATCAACATTTTTATCAGCTCTGAAACTGTCGTTTTGGTCAAAAAATGAAAATTCTAAAAGTTCCTGTTTTTCTGCTTTAAACTCTAGGTACACATCAAAATGCATTACTGAGTTGAAAGAAGTGAATTCTGGTGCATGGTTTTGAAATCGCAGTCAGAAAAAAAATAACATCCATATCAACATTTTTATCATCTCCGGACCTGTCGTTTTGGTCAAAAAATGAAAAATCTAAAAGTTCCTGTTTTTCTGCTTTAAACTCTAGGTACACATCCAAAATGCATTACTGAGATGAAAGAAGTTGATTCTGGTGCATGGTTTTGAAACCGCAGTCAGAAAAAAAATTACATCCATATCAACATTTTTATCAGCTCCGGACCTGTCGTTTTGGTCAAAAATTGAAAATTCTAAAAGTTCCTGTTTTTCTGCTTTAAACTCTAGGTACACATCCAAAATGCATTACTGAGTTGAAAGAAGTGAATTCTGGTGCATGGTTTTGAAATCGCAGTCAGAAAAAAAATTACATCCATATCAACATTTTTATCACCTCCGGACCTGTCGTTTTGGTCAAAAAATGAACATTTTAAAAGTTCCTGTTTTTCTGCTTTAAACTCTAGGTACACATCAAAAATGCATTACTGAGTTGAAAGAAGTTGATTCTGGTGCATGGTTTTGAAACCGCAGTCAGAAAAAAAAATACATCCATATCAACATTTTTATCAGCTCTGGACCTGTCGTTTTGGTCAAAAAATGAAAATTCTAAAAGTTCCTGTTTTTCTGCTTTAAACTCTAGGTACACATCCAAAATGTATTACTGAGTTGAAAGAAGTTGATTCTGGTGCATGGTTTTGAAACCGCAGTCAGAAAAAAAATTACATCCATATAAACATTTTTATCAGCTCCGGACCTGTCGTTTTGGTCAAAAATTGATAATTCTAAAAGTTCCTGTTTTTCTGCTTTAAACTCTAGGTACACATCCAAAATGCATTACTGAGTTGAAAGAAGTGAATTCTGGTGCATGGTTTTATAATCGCAGTCAGAAAAAAAATTACATCCATATCAACATTTTTATCAGCTCCGGACCTGTCGTTTTGGTCAAAAAATGAAAGATCGAAAAGTTCCTGTTTTTCTGCTTTAAACTCTAGGTACACATCCAAAATGCATTACTGAGATGAAAGAAGTTGATTCTGGTGCATGGTTTTGAAACTGCAGTCAGAAAAAAAATTACATCCATATCAACATTTTTATCAGCTCCGGACCTGTCGTTTTGGTCAAAAAATGAAAATTCTAAAAGTTCCTGTTTTTCTGCTTTAAACTCCAGGTACACATCCAAAATGTATTACTGAGTTGAAATAAGTTGATTCTGGTGCATGGTTTTGAAATCGCAGTCAGAATAAAAATTACATCCATATCAACATTTTTATCAGCTCCGGTTCTGTTGTTTTGGTCAAAAAATGAAAATTCTAAAAGTTCCTGTTTTTCTGCTTTAAACTCTAGGTACACATCCAAAATGCATTACTGAGATGAAAGAAGTTGATTCTGGTGCATGGTTTTGAAACCGTAGTCAGAAAAAAAATACATCCATATCAACATTTTTATCAGCTCTGGACCTGTCGTTTTGGTCAAAAAATGAAAATTCTAAAAGTTCCTGTTTTTCTGCTTTAAACTCTAGGTACACATCCAAAATGTATTACTGAGTTGAAAGAAGTTGATTCTGGTGCATGGTTTTGAAACCGCAGTCAGAAAAAAAATTACATCCATATCAACATTTTTATCAGCTCCAGTCCTGTCGTTTTGGTCAAAAAATGAAAATTCTAAAAGTTTCTGTTTTTCTGCTTTAAACTCTAGGTACACATCCAAAATGAATTACTGAGTTAAAAGAAGTTGATTCTGGTGCATGGTTTTGAAACCGCAGTCAGAAAAAAAATTACATCCATATCAACATTTTTATCAGCTCCGGACCTGTCGTTTTGGTCAAAAAATGAAAATTCTAAAAGTTCCTTTTTTTCTGCTTTAAACTCTAGGTACACATCCAAAATGTATTACTGAGTTGAAAGAAGTT
The DNA here is from genome assembly GCF_055691185.1 of Crinia signifera. Taxonomy (NCBI): domain Eukaryota; kingdom Metazoa; phylum Chordata; class Amphibia; order Anura; family Myobatrachidae; genus Crinia; species Crinia signifera. The sequence goes on from NW_028142600.1 coordinate 558,889, forward strand.
GATTCTGGTGCATGGTTTTGAAACCGCAGTCAGAAAAAAAATTACATCCATATCAACATTTTTATCAGCTCCGGTCCTGTTGTTTTGGTCAAAAAATGAAAATTCTAAAAGTTCCTGTTTTTCTGCTTTAAACTCTAGGTACACATCAAAATGCATTACTGAGTTGAAAGAAGTGAATTCTGGTGCATGGTTTTATAATCGCAGTCAGAAAAAAAATTACATCCATATCAACATTTTTATCAGCTCCGGACCTGTCGTTTTGGTCAAAAAATGAAAATTCTAAAACTTCCTGTTTTTATGCTTTAAACTCTAGGTACACATCCAAAATGTATTACTGAGTTGAAAGAAGTTGATTCTGGTGCATGGTTTTGAAACCGCAGTCAGAAAAAAAAATACATCCATATCAACATTTTTATCAGCTCTGGACCTGTCGTTTTGGTCAAAAAATGAAAAATCTAAAAGTTCCTGTTTTTCTGCTTTAAACTCTAGGTACACATCCAAAATGCATTACTGAGATGAAAGAAGTTGATTCTGGTGCATGGTTTTGAAACCGCAGTCAGAAAAAAAATTACATCCATATCAACATTTTTATCAGCTCCGGACCTGTCGTTTTGGTCAAAAATTGAAAATTCTAAAAGTTCCTGTTTTTCTGCTTTAAACTCTAGGTACACATCCAAAATGCATTACTGAGTTGAAAGAAGTGAATTCTGGTGCATGGTTTTGAAATCGCAGTCAGAAAAAAAGTTACATCCATATCAACATTTTTATCACCTCCGGACCTGTCGTTTTGGTCAAAAAATGAACATTTTAAAAGTTCCTGTTTTTCTGCTTTAAACTCTAGGTACACATCAAAAATGCATTACTGAGTTGAAAGAAGTTGATTCTGGTGCATGGTTTTGAAACCGCAGTCAGAAAGAAAATTACATCCATATCAACATGTTTATCAGCTCTGAACCTGTCGTTTTGGTCAAAAAATGAAAATTCTAAAAGTTCCTGTTTTTCTGCTTTAAACTCTAGGTACACATCAAAATGCATTACTGAGTTGAAAGAAGTGAATTCTGGTGCATGGTTTTGAAATCGCAGTCAGAAAAAAAATTACATCCATATCAACATTTTTATCAGCTCCGGACCTGTCGTTTTGGTCAAAAAATGAAAAATCTAAAAGTTCCTGTTTTTCTGCTTTAAACTTTAGGTACACATCCAAAATGCATTACTGAGATGAAAGAAGTTGATTCTGGTGCATGGTTTTGAAACCGCAGTCAGAAAAAAAATTACATCCATATCAACATTTTTATCAGCTCCGGACCTGTCGTTTTGGTCAAAAATTGAAAATTCTAAAAGTTCCTGTTTTTCTGCTTTAAACTCTAGGTACACATCCAAAATGCATTACTGAGTTGAAAGAAGTGAATTCTGGTGCATGGTTTTGAAATCGCAGTCAGAAAAAAAATTACATCCATATCAACATTTTTATCACCTGTCGTTTTGGTCAAAAAATGAACATTTTAAAAGTTCCTGTTTTTCTGCTTTAAACTCTAGGTACACATCAAAATGCATTACTGAGTTGAAAGAAGTGAATTCTGGTGCATGGTTTTGAAATCGCAGTCAGAAAAAAAATTACATCCATATCAACATTTTTATCAGCTCCGGACCTGTCGTTTTGGTCAAAAAATGAAAAATCTAAAAGTTCCTGTTTTTCTGCTTTAAACTCTAGGTACACATCGAAAATGCATTACTGAGATGAAAGAAGTTGATTCTGGTGCATGGTTTTGAAACCGCAGTCAGAAAAAAAATTACATCCATATCAACATTTTTATCAGCTCCGGACCTGTCGTTTTGGTCAAAAAATGAAAATTCTAAAAGTTCCTGTTTTTCTGATTTAAACTCTAGGTACACATCCAAAATGCATTACTGAGTTGAAAGAAGTTGATTCTGGTGCATGGTTTTGAAACCGCAGTCAGAAAAAAAATTACATCCATATCAACATTTTTATCAGCTCTGAACCTGTCGTTTTGGTCAAAAAATGAAAATTCTAAAAGTTCCTTTTTTTCTGCTTTAAACTCTAGGTACACATCCAAAATGTATTACTGAGTTGAAAGAAGTTGATTCTGGTGCATGGTTTTGAAATCGCAGTCAGAAAAAAAATAACATCCATATCAACATTTTTATCAGCTCCGGTCCTGTCGTTTTGGTCAAAAAATGAAAATTCTAAAAGTTCCTGTTTTTCTGATTTAAACTCTAGGTACACATCCAAAATGCATTACTGAGTTGAAAGAAGTTGATTCTGGTGCATGGTTTTGAAACCGCAGTCAGAAAAAAAATTACATCCATATCAACATTTTTATCAGCTCTGAACCTGTCGTTTTGGTCAAAAAATGAAAATTCTAAAAGTTCCTTTTTTTCTGCTTTAAACTCTAGGTACACATCCAAAATGTATTACTGAGTTGAAAGAAGTTGATTCTGGTGCATGGTTTTGAAATCGCAGTCAGAAAAAAAATAACATCCATATCAACATTTTTATCAGCTCCGGTCCTGTCGTTTTGGTCAAAAAATGAAAATTCTAAAAGTTCCTGTTTTTCTGCTTTAAACTCTAGGTACACATCCAAAATGCATTACTGAGTTGAAAGAAGTTGATTCTGGTGCATGGTTTTGAAACCGCAGTCAGAAAAAAAATTACATCCATATCAACATTTTTATCAGCTCCGGTCCTGTCGTTTTGGTCAAAAAATGAAAATTCTAAAAGTTCCTGTTTTTCTGCTTTAAACTCTATGTACACATCCAAAATGCATTACTGAGTTGAAAGAAGTGAATTCTGGTGCATGGTTTTGAAATCGCAGTCAGAAAAAAGATAACATCCATATTAACATTTTTATCAGCTCCGGTCCTGTCGTTTTGGTCAAAAAATGAAAATTCTAAAAGTTCCTGTTTTTCTGCTTTAAACTCTAGGTACACATCAAAATGCATTACTGAGTTGAAAGAAGTGAATTCTGGTGCATGGTTTTGAAATCGCAGTCAGAAAAAAAATTACATCCATATCAACATTTTTATCAGCTCCGGACCTGTCGTTTTGGTCAAAAAATGAAAAATCTAAAAGTTCCTGTTTTTCTGCTTTAAACTTTAGGTACACATCCAAAATGCATTACTGAGATGAAAGAAGTTGATTCTGGTGCATGGTTTTGAAACCGCAGTCAGAAAAAAAATTACATCCATATCAACATTTTTATCAGCTCCGGACCTGTCGTTTTGGTCAAAAATTGAAAATTCTAAAAGTTCCTGTTTTTCTGCTTTAAACTCTAGGTACACATCCAAAATGCATTACTGAGTTGAAAGAAGTGAATTCTGGTGCATGGTTTTGAAATCGCAGTCAGAAAAAAAATTACATCCATATCAACATTTTTATCACCTGTCCTTTTGGTCAAAAAATGAACATTTTAAAAGTTCCTGTTTTTCTGCTTTAAACTCTAGGTACACATCAAAATGCATTACTGAGTTGAAAGAAGTGAATTCTGGTGCATGGTTTTGAAATCGCAGTCAGAAAAAAAATTACATCCATATCAACATTTTTATCACCTGTCCTTTTGGTCAAAAAATGAACATTTTAAAAGTTCCTGTTTTTCTGCTTTAAACTCTAGGTACACATCAAAATGCATTACTGAGTTGAAAGAAGTGAATTCTGGTGCATGGTTTTGAAATCGCAGTCAGAAAAAAAATTACATCCATATCAACATTTTTATCAGCTCCGGACCTGTCGTTTTGGTCAAAAAATGAAAAATCTAAAAGTTCCTGTTTTTCTGCTTTAAACTCTAGGTACACATCGAAAATGCATTACTGAGATGAAAGAAGTTGATTCTGGTGCATGGTTTTGAAACCGCAGTCAGAAAAAAAATTACATCCATATCAACATTTTTATCAGCTCCGGACCTGTCGTTTTGGTCAAAAAATGAAAATTCTAAAAGTTCCTGTTTTTCTGATTTAAACTCTAGGTACACATCCAAAATGCATTACTGAGTTGAAAGAAGTTGATTCTGGTGCATGGTTTTGAAACCGCAGTCAGAAAAAAAATTACATCCATATCAACATTTTTATCAGCTCTGAACCTGTCGTTTTGGTCAAAAAATGAAAATTCTAAAAGTTCCTTTTTTTCTGCTTTAAACTCTAGGTACACATCCAAAATGTATTACTGAGTTGAAAGAAGTTGATTCTGGTGCATGGTTTTGAAATCGCAGTCAGAAAAAAAATAACATCCATATCAACATTTTTATCAGCTCCGGTCCTGTCGTTTTGGTCAAAAAATGAAAATTCTAAAAGTTCCTGTTTTTCTGATTTAAACTCTAGGTACACATCCAAAATGCATTACTGAGTTGAAAGAAGTTGATTCTGGTGCATGGTTTTGAAACCGCAGTCAGAAAAAAAATTACATCCATATCAACATTTTTATCAGCTCCGGTCCTGTCGTTTTGGTCAAAAAATGAAAATTCTAAAAGTTCCTGTTTTTCTGCTTTAAACTCTAGGTACACATCCAAAATGCATTACTGAGTTGAAAGAAGTGAATTCTGGTGCATGGTTTTGAAATCGCAGTCAGAAAAAAGATAACATCCATATTAACATTTTTATCAGCTCCGGTCCTGTCGTTTTGGTCAAAAAATGAAAATTCTAAAAGTTCCTGTTTTTCTGCTTTAAACTCTAGGTACACATCAAAATGCATTACTGAGTTGAAAGAAGTGAATTCTGGTGCATGGTTTTGAAATCGCAGTCAGAAAAAAAATTACATCCATATCAACATTTTTATCAGCTCCGGACCTGTCGTTTTGGTCAAAAAATGAAAAATCTAAAAGTTCCTGTTTTTCTGCTTTAAACTTTAGGTACACATCCAAAATGCATTACTGAGATGAAAGAAGTTGATTCTGGTGCATGGTTTTGAAACCGCAGTCAGAAAAAAAATTACATCCATATCAACATTTTTATCAGCTCCGGACCTGTCGTTTTGGTCAAAAATTGAAAATTCTAAAAGTTCCTGTTTTTCTGCTTTAAACTCTAGGTACACATCCAAAATGCATTACTGAGTTGAAAGAAGTGAATTCTGGTGCATGGTTTTGAAATCGCAGTCAGAAAAAAAATTACATCCATATCAACATTTTTATCACCTGTCGTTTTGGTCAAAAAATGAACATTTTAAAAGTTCCTGTTTTTCTGCTTTAAACTCTAGGTACACATCAAAAATGCATTACTGAGTTGAAAGAAGTTGATTCTGGTGCATGGTTTTGAAACCGCAGTCAGAAAAAAAATTACATTCATATCAACATTTTTATCAGCTCTGAACCTGTCGTTTTGGTCAAAAAATGAAAATTCTAAAAGTTCCTGTTTTTCTGCTTTAAACTCTAGGTACACATCAAAATGCATTACTGAGTTGAAAGAAGTGAATTCTGGTGCATGGTTTTGAAATCGCAGTCAGAAAAAAAATAACATCCATATCAACATTTTTATCATCTCCGGACCTGTCGTTTTGGTCAAAAAATGAAAAATCTAAAAGTTCCTGTTTTTCTGCTTTAAACTCTAGGTACACATCCAAAATGCATTACTGAGATGAAAGAAGTTGATTCTGGTGCATGGTTTTGAAACCGCAGTCAGAAAAAAAATTACATCCATATCAACATTTTTATCAGCTCCGGACCTGTCGTTTTGGTCAAAAATTGAAAATTCTAAAAGTTCCTGTTTTTCTGCTTTAAACTCTAGGTACACATCCAAAATGCATTACTGAGTTGAAAGAAGTGAATTCTGGTGCATGGTTTTGAAATCGCAGTCAGAAAAAAAATTACATCCATATCAACATTTTTATCACCTCCGGACCTGTCGTTTTGGTCAAAAAATGAACATTTTAAAAGTTCCTGTTTTTCTGCTTTAAACTCTAGGTACACATCAAAAATGCATTACTGAGTTGAAAGAAGTTGATTCTGGTGCATGGTTTTGAAACCGCAGTCAGAAAAAAAAATACATCCATATCAACATTTTTATCAGCTCTGGACCTGTCGTTTTGGTCAAAAAATGAAAATTCTAAAAGTTCCTGTTTTTCTGCTTTAAACTCTAGGTACACATCCAAAATGTATTACTGAGTTGAAAGAAGTTGATTCTGGTGCATGGTTTTGAAACCGCAGTCAGAAAAAAAATTACATCCATATCAACATTTTTATCAGCTCCGGACCTGTCGTTTTGGTCAAAAATTGAAAATTCTAAAAGTTCCTGTTTTTCTGCTTTAAACTCTAGGTACACATCCAAAATGCATTACTGAGTTGAAAGAAGTGAATTCTGGTGCATGGTTTTATAATCGCAGTCAGAAAAAAAATTACATCCATATCAACATTTTTATCAGCTCCGGACCTGTCGTTTTGGTCAAAAAATGAAAGATCGAAAAGTTCCTGTTTTTCTGCTTTAAACTCTAGGTACACATCCAAAATGCATTACTGAGATGAAAGAAGTTGATTCTGGTGCATGGTTTTGAAACTGCAGTCAGAAAAAAAATTACATCCATATCAACATTTTTATCAGCTCCGGACCTGTCGTTTTGGTCAAAAAATGAAAATTCTAAAAGTTCCTGTTTTTCTGCTTTAAACTCTAGGTACACATCCAAAATGTATTACTGAGTTGAAAGAAGTTGATTCTGGTGCATGGTTTTGAAACCGCAGTCAGAAAAAAAATTACATCCATATCAACATTTTTATCAGCTCCAGTCCTGTCGTTTTGGTCAAAAAATGAAAAATCTAAAAGTTCCTGTTTTTCTGCTTTAAACTCTAGGTACACATCCAAAATGCATTACTGAGATGAAAGAAGTTGATTCTGGTGCATGGTTTTGAAACCGCAGTCAGAAAAAAAATTACATCCATATCAACATTTTTATCAGCTCCGGACCTGTCGTTTTGGTCAAAAATTGAAAATTCTAAAAGTTCCTGTTTTTCTGCTTTAAACTCTAGGTACACATCCAAAATGCATTACTGAGTTGAAAGAAGTGAATTCTGGTGCATGGTTTTGAAATCGTAGTCAGAAAAAAAATTACATCCATATCAACATTTTTATCACCTGTCGTTTTGGTCAAAAAATGAACATTTTAAAAGTTCCTGTTTTTCTGCTTTAAACTCTAGGTACACATCAAAAATGCATTACTGAGTTGAAAGAAGTTGATTCTGGTGCATGGTTTTGAAACCGCAGTCAGAAAAAAAATTACATTCATATCAACATTTTTATCAGCTCTGAACCTGTCGTTTTGGTCAAAAAATGAAAATTCTAAAAGTTCCTGTTTTTCTGCTTTAAACTCTAGGTACACATCAAAATGCATTACTGAGTTGAAAGAAGTGAATTCTGGTGCATGGTTTTGAAATCGCAGTCAGAAAAAAAATAACATCCATATCAACATTTTTATCATCTCCGGACCTGTCGTTTTGGTCAAAAAATGAAAAATCTAAAAGTTCCTGTTTTTCTGCTTTAAACTCTAGGTACACATCCAAAATGCATTACTGAGATGAAAGAAGTTGATTCTGGTGCATGGTTTTGAAACCGTAGTCAGAAAAAAAATTACATCCATATCAACATTTTTATCAGCTCCGGACCTGTCGTTTTGGTCAAAAATTGAAAATTCTAAAAGTTCCTGTTTTTCTGCTTTAAACTCTAGGTACACATCCAAAATGCATTACTGAGTTGAAAGAAGTGAATTCTGGTGCATGGTTTTGAAATCGCAGTCAGAAAAAAAATTACATCCATATCAACATTTTTATCACCTCCGGACCTGTCGTTTTGGTCAAAAAATGAACATTTTAAAAGTTCCTGTTTTTCTGCTTTAAACTCTAGGTACACATCAAAAATGCATTACTGAGTTGAAAGAAGTTGATTCTGGTGCATGGTTTTGAAACCGCAGTCAGAAAGAAAATTACATCCATATCAACATGTTTATCAGCTCTGAACCTGTCGTTTTGGTCAAAAAATGAAAATTCTAAAAGTTCCTGTTTTTCTGCTTTAAACTCTAGGTACACATCAAAATGCATTACTGAGTTGAAAGAAGTGAATTCTGGTGCATGGTTTTGAAATCGCAGTCAGAAAAAAAATTACATCCATATCAACATTTTTATCAGCTCCGGACCTGTCGTTTTGGTCAAAAATTGAAAATTCTAAAAGTTCCTGTTTTTCTGCTTTAAACTCTAGGTACACATCCAAAATGCATTACTGAGTTGAAAGAAGTGAATTCTGGTGCATGGTTTTGAAATCGCAGTCAGAAAAAAAATTACATCCATATCAACATTTTTATCACCTGTCGTTTTGGTCAAAAAATGAACATTTTAAAAGTTCCTGTTTTTCTGCTTTAAACTCTAGGTACACATCAAAATGCATTACTGAGTTGAAAGAAGTGAATTCTGGTGCATGGTTTTGAAATCGCAGTCAGAAAAAAAATTACATCCATATCAACATTTTTATCAGCTCCGGACCTGTCGTTTTGGTCAAAAAATGAAAAATCTAAAAGTTCCTGTTTTTCTGCTTTAAACTCTAGGTACACATCGAAAATGCATTACTGAGATGAAAGAAGTTGATTCTGGTGCATGGTTTTGAAACCGCAGTCAGAAAAAAAATTACATCCATATCAACATTTTTATCAGCTCCGGACCTGTCGTTTTGGTCAAAAAATGAAAATTCTAAAAGTTCCTGTTTTTCTGATTTAAACTCTAGGTACACATCCAAAATGCATTACTGAGTTGAAAGAAGTTGATTCTGGTGCATGGTTTTGAAACCGCAGTCAGAAAAAAAATTACATCCATATCAACATTTTTATCAGCTCTGAACCTGTCGTTTTGGTCAAAAAATGAAAATTCTAAAAGTTCCTTTTTTTCTGCTTTAAACTCTAGGTACACATCCAAAATGTATTACTGAGTTGAAAGAAGTTGATTCTGGTGCATGGTTTTGAAATCGCAGTCAGAAAAAAAATAACATCCATATCAACATTTTTATCAGCTCCGGTCCTGTCGTTTTGGTCAAAAAATGAAAATTCTAAAAGTTCCTGTTTTTCTGATTTAAACTCTAGGTACACATCCAAAATGCATTACTGAGTTGAAAGAAGTTGATTCTGGTGCATGGTTTTGAAACCGCAGTCAGAAAAAAAATTACATCCATATCAACATTTTTATCAGCTCTGAACCTGTCGTTTTGGTCAAAAAATGAAAATTCTAAAAGTTCCTTTTTTTCTGCTTTAAACTCTAGGTACACATCCAAAATGTATTACTGAGTTGAAAGAAGTTGATTCTGGTGCATGGTTTTGAAATCGCAGTCAGAAAAAAAATAACATCCATATCAACATTTTTATCAGCTCCGGTCCTGTCGTTTTGGTCAAAAAATGAAAATTCTAAAAGTTCCTGTTTTTCTGCTTTAAACTCTAGGTACACATCCAAAATGCATTACTGAGTTGAAAGAAGTTGATTCTGGTGCATGGTTTTGAAACCGCAGTCAGAAAAAAAATTACATCCATATCAACATTTTTATCAGCTCCGGTCCTGTCGTTTTGGTCAAAAAATGAAAATTCTAAAAGTTCCTGTTTTTCTGCTTTAAACTCTATGTACACATCCAAAATGCATTACTGAGTTGAAAGAAGTGAATTCTGGTGCATGGTTTTGAAATCGCAGTCAGAAAAAAGATAACATCCATATTAACATTTTTATCAGCTCCGGTCCTGTCGTTTTGGTCAAAAAATGAAAATTCTAAAAGTTCCTGTTTTTCTGCTTTAAACTCTAGGTACACATCAAAATGCATTACTGAGTTGAAAGAAGTGAATTCTGGTGCATGGTTTTGAAATCGCAGTCAGAAAAAAAATTACATCCATATCAACATTTTTATCAGCTCCGGACCTGTCGTTTTGGTCAAAAAATGAAAAATCTAAAAGTTCCTGTTTTTCTGCTTTAAACTTTAGGTACACATCCAAAATGCATTACTGAGATGAAAGAAGTTGATTCTGGTGCATGGTTTTGAAACCGCAGTCAGAAAAAAAATTACATCCATATCAACATTTTTATCAGCTCCGGACCTGTCGTTTTGGTCAAAAAATGAAAAATCTAAAAGTTCCTGTTTTTCTGCTTTAAACTCTAGGTACACATCGAAAATGCATTACTGAGATGAAAGAAGTTGATTCTGGTGCATGGTTTTGAAACCGCAGTCAGAAAAAAAATTACATCCATATCAACATTTTTATCAGCTCCGGACCTGTCGTTTTGGTCAAAAAATGAAAATTCTAAAAGTTCCTGTTTTTCTGATTTAAACTCTAGGTACACATCCAAAATGCATTACTGAGTTGAAAGAAGTTGATTCTGGTGCATGGTTTTGAAACCGCAGTCAGAAAAAAAATTACATCCATATCAACATTTTTATCAGCTCTGAACCTGTCGTTTTGGTCAAAAAATGAAAATTCTAAAAGTTCCTTTTTTTCTGCTTTAAACTCTAGGTACACATCCAAAATGTATTACTGAGTTGAAAGAAGTTGATTCTGGTGCATGGTTTTGAAATCGCAGTCAGAAAAAAAATAACATCCATATCAACATTTTTATCAGCTCCGGTCCTGTCGTTTTGGTCAAAAAATGAAAATTCTAAAAGTTCCTGTTTTTCTGCTTTAAACTCTAGGTACACATCCAAAATGCATTACTGAGTTGAAAGAAGTTGATTCTGGTGCATGGTTTTGAAACCGCAGTCAGAAAAAAAATTACATCCATATCAACATTTTTATCAGCTCCGGTCCTGTCGTTTTGGTCAAAAAATGAAAATTCTAAAAGTTCCTGTTTTTCTGCTTTAAACTCTATGTACACATCCAAAATGCATTACTGAGTTGAAAGAAGTGAATTCTGGTGCATGGTTTTGAAATCGCAGTCAGAAAAAAGATAACATCCATATTAACATTTTTATCAGCTCCGGTCCTGTCGTTTTGGTCAAAAAATGAAAATTCTAAAAGTTCCTGTTTTTCTGCTTTAAACTCTAGGTACACATCAAAATGCATTACTGAGTTGAAAGAAGTGAATTCTGGTGCATGGTTTTGAAATCGCAGTCAGAAAAAAAATTACATCCATATCAACATTTTTATCAGCTCCGGACCTGTCGTTTTGGTCAAAAAATGAAAAATCTAAAAGTTCCTGTTTTTCTGCTTTAAACTTTAGGTACACATCCAAAATGCATTACTGAGATGAAAGAAGTTGATTCTGGTGCATGGTTTTGAAACCGCAGTCAGAAAAAAAATTACATCCATATCAACATTTTTATCAGCTCCGGACCTGTCGTTTTGGTCAAAAAATGAAAAATCTAAAAGTTCCTGTTTTTCTGCTTTAAACTCTAGGTACACATCGAAAATGCATTACTGAGATGAAAGAAGTTGATTCTGGTGCATGGTTTTGAAACCGCAGTCAGAAAAAAAATTACATCCATATCAACATTTTTATCAGCTCCGGACCTGTCGTTTTGGTCAAAAAATGAAAATTCTAAAAGTTCCTGTTTTTCTGATTTAAACTCTAGGTACACATCCAAAATGCATTACTGAGTTGAAAGAAGTTGATTCTGGTGCATGGTTTTGAAACCGCAGTCAGAAAAAAAATTACATCCATATCAACATTTTTATCAGCTCTGAACCTGTCGTTTTGGTCAAAAAATGAAAATTCTAAAAGTTCCTTTTTTTCTGCTTTAAACTCTAGGTACACATCCAAAATGTATTACTGAGTTGAAAGAAGTTGATTCTGGTGCATGGTTTTGAAATCGCAGTCAGAAAAAAAATAACATCCATATCAACATTTTTATCAGCTCCGGTCCTGTCGTTTTGGTCAAAAAATGAAAATTCTAAAAGTTCCTGTTTTTCTGATTTAAACTCTAGGTACACATCCAAAATGCATTACTGAGTTGAAAGAAGTTGATTCTGGTGCATGGTTTTGAAACCGCAGTCAGAAAAAAAATTACATCCATATCAACATTTTTATCAGCTCCGGTCCTGTCGTTTTGGTCAAAAAATGAAAATTCTAAAAGTTCCTGTTTTTCTGCTTTAAACTCTAGGTACACATCCAAAATGCATTACTGAGTTGAAAGAAGTGAATTCTGGTGCATGGTTTTGAAATCGCAGTCAGAAAAAAGATAACATCCATATTAACATTTTTATCAGCTCCGGTCCTGTCGTTTTGGTCAAAAAATGAAAATTCTAAAAGTTCCTGTTTTTCTGCTTTAAACTCTAGGTACACATCAAAATGCATTACTGAGTTGAAAGAAGTGAATTCTGGTGCATGGTTTTGAAATCGCAGTCAGAAAAAAAATTACATCCATATCAACATTTTTATCAGCTCCGGACCTGTCGTTTTGGTCAAAAAATGAAAAATCTAAAAGTTCCTGTTTTTCTGCTTTAAACTTTAGGTACACATCCAAAATGCATTACTGAGATGAAAGAAGTTGATTCTGGTGCATGGTTTTGAAACCGCAGTCAGAAAAAAAATTACATCCATATCAACATTTTTATCAGCTCCGGACCTGTCGTTTTGGTCAAAAATTGAAAATTCTAAAAGTTCCTGTTTTTCTGCTTTAAACTCTAGGTACACATCCAAAATGCATTACTGAGTTGAAAGAAGTGAATTCTGGTGCATGGTTTTGAAATCGCAGTCAGAAAAAAAATTACATCCATATCAACATTTTTATCACCTGTCGTTTTGGTCAAAAAATGAACATTTTAAAAGTTCCTGTTTTTCTGCTTTAAACTCTAGGTACACATCAAAAATGCATTACTGAGTTGAAAGAAGTTGATTCTGGTGCATGGTTTTGAAACCGCAGTCAGAAAAAAAATTACATTCATATCAACATTTTTATCAGCTCTGAACCTGTCGTTTTGGTCAAAAAATGAAAATTCTAAAAGTTCCTGTTTTTCTGCTTTAAACTCTAGGTACACATCAAAATGCATTACTGAGTTGAAAGAAGTGAATTCTGGTGCATGGTTTTGAAATCGCAGTCAGAAAAAAAATAACATCCATATCAACATTTTTATCATCTCCGGACCTGTCGTTTTGGTCAAAAAATGAAAAATCTAAAAGTTCCTGTTTTTCTGCTTTAAACTCTAGGTACACATCCAAAATGCATTACTGAGATGAAAGAAGTTGATTCTGGTGCATGGTTTTGAAACCGCAGTCAGAAAAAAAATTACATCCATATCAACATTTTTATCAGCTCCGGACCTGTCGTTTTGGTCAAAAATTGAAAATTCTAAAAGTTCCTGTTTTTCTGCTTTAAACTCTAGGTACACATCCAAAATGCATTACTGAGTTGAAAGAAGTGAATTCTGGTGCATGGTTTTGAAATCGCAGTCAGAAAAAAAATTACATCCATATCAACATTTTTATCACCTCCGGACCTGTCGTTTTGGTCAAAAAATGAACATTTTAAAAGTTCCTGTTTTTCTGCTTTAAACTCTAGGTACACATCAAAAATGCATTACTGAGTTGAAAGAAGTTGATTCTGGTGCATGGTTTTGAAACCGCAGTCAGAAAAAAAAATACATCCATATCAACATTTTTATCAGCTCTGGACCTGTCGTTTTGGTCAAAAAATGAAAATTCTAAAAGTTCCTGTTTTTCTGCTTTAAACTCTAGGTACACATCCAAAATGTATTACTGAGTTGAAAGAAGTTGATTCTGGTGCATGGTTTTGAAACCGCAGTCAGAAAAAAAATTACATCCATATCAACATTTTTATCAGCTCCGGACCTGTCGTTTTGGTCAAAAATTGAAAATTCTAAAAGTTCCTGTTTTTCTGCTTTAAACTCTAGGTACACATCCAAAATGCATTACTGAGTTGAAAGAAGTGAATTCTGGTGCATGGTTTTATAATCGCAGTCAGAAAAAAAATTACATCCATATCAACATTTTTATCAGCTCCGGACCTGTCGTTTTGGTCAAAAAATGAAAGATCGAAAAGTTCCTGTTTTTCTGCTTTAAACTCTAGGTACACATCCAAAATGCATTACTGAGATGAAAGAAGTTGATTCTGGTGCATGGTTTTGAAACTGCAGTCAGAAAAAAAATTACATCCATATCAACATTTTTATCAGCTCCGGACCTGTCGTTTTGGTCAAAAAATGAAAATTCTAAAAGTTCCTGTTTTTCTGCTTTAAACTCTAGGTACACATCCAAAATGTATTACTGAGTTGAAAGAAGTTGATTCTGGTGCATGGTTTTGAAACCGCAGTCAGAAAAAAAATTACATCCATATCAACATTTTTATCAGCTCCAGTCCTGTCGTTTTGGTCAAAAAATGAAAAATCTAAAAGTTCCTGTTTTTCTGCTTTAAACTCTAGGTACACATCCAAAATGCATTACTGAGATGAAAGAAGTTGATTCTGGTGCATGGTTTTGAAACCGCAGTCAGAAAAAAAATTACATCCATATCAACATTTTTATCAGCTCCGGACCTGTCGTTTTGGTCAAAAATTGAAAATTCTAAAAGTTCCTGTTTTTCTGCTTTAAACTCTAGGTACACATCCAAAATGCATTACTGAGTTGAAAGAAGTGAATTCTGGTGCATGGTTTTGAAATCGTAGTCAGAAAAAAAATTACATCCATATCAACATTTTTATCACCTGTCGTTTTGGTCAAAAAATGAACATTTTAAAAGTTCCTGTTTTTCTGCTTTAAACTCTAGGTACACATCAAAAATGCATTACTGAGTTGAAAGAAGTTGATTCTGGTGCATGGTTTTGAAACCGCAGTCAGAAAAAAAATTACATTCATATCAACATTTTTATCAGCTCTGAACCTGTCGTTTTGGTCAAAAAATGAAAATTCTAAAAGTTCCTGTTTTTCTGCTTTAAACTCTAGGTACACATCAAAATGCATTACTGAGTTGAAAGAAGTGAATTCTGGTGCATGGTTTTGAAATCGCAGTCAGAAAAAAAATAACATCCATATCAACATTTTTATCATCTCCGGACCTGTCGTTTTGGTCAAAAAATGAAAAATCTAAAAGTTCCTGTTTTTCTGCTTTAAACTCTAGGTACACATCCAAAATGCATTACTGAGATGAAAGAAGTTGATTCTGGTGCATGGTTTTGAAACCGTAGTCAGAAAAAAAATTACATCCATATCAACATTTTTATCAGCTCCGGACCTGTCGTTTTGGTCAAAAATTGAAAATTCTAAAAGTTCCTGTTTTTCTGCTTTAAACTCTAGGTACACATCCAAAATGCATTACTGAGTTGAAAGAAGTGAATTCTGGTGCATGGTTTTGAAATCGCAGTCAGAAAAAAAATTACATCCATATCAACATTTTTATCAGCTCTGGACCTGTCGTTTTGGTCAAAAAATGAAAATTCTAAAAGTTCCTGTTTTTCTGCTTTAAACTCTAGGTACACATCCAAAATGTATTACTGAGTTGAAAGAAGTTGATTCTGGTGCATGGTTTTGAAACCGCAGTCAGAAAAAAAATTACATCCATATCAACATTTTTATCAGCTCCGGACCTGTCGTTTTGGTCAAAAATTGAAAATTCTAAAAGTTCCTGTTTTTCTGCTTTAAACTCTAGGTACACATCCAAAATGCATTACTGAGTTGAAAGAAGTGAATTCTGGTGCATGGTTTTATAATCGCAGTCAGAAAAAAAATTACATCCATATCAACATTTTTATCAGCTCCGGACCTGTCGTTTTGGTCAAAAAATGAAAGATCGAAAAGTTCCTGTTTTTCTGCTTTAAACTCTAGGTACACATCCAAAATGCATTACTGAGATGAAAGAAGTTGATTCTGGTGCATGGTTTTGAAACTGCAGTCAGAAAAAAAATTACATCCATATCAACATTTTTATCAGCTCCGGACCTGTCGTTTTGGTCAAAAAATGAAAATTCTAAAAGTTCCTGTTTTTCTGCTTTAAACTCTAGGTACACATCCAAAATGTATTACTGAGTTGAAAGAAGTTGATTCTGGTGCATGGTTTTGAAACCGCAGTCAGAAAAAAAATTACATCCATATCAACATTTTTATCAGCTCCAGTCCTGTCGTTTTGGTCAAAAAATGAAAAATCTAAAAGTTCCTGTTTTTCTGCTTTAAACTCTAGGTACACATCCAAAATGCATTACTGAGATGAAAGAAGTTGATTCTGGTGCATGGTTTTGAAACCGCAGTCAGAAAAAAAATTACATCCATATCAACATTTTTATCAGCTCCGGACCTGTCGTTTTGGTCAAAAATTGAAAATTCTAAAAGTTCCTGTTTTTCTGCTTTAAACTCTAGGTACACATCCAAAATGCATTACTGAGTTGAAAGAAGTGAATTCTGGTGCATGGTTTTGAAATCGCAGTCAGAAAAAAAATTACATCCATATCAACATTTTTATCACCTCCGGACCTGTCGTTTTGGTCAAAAAATGAAAATTCTAAAAGTTCCTGTTTTTCTGCTTTAAACTCTAGGTACACATCCAAAATGTATTACTGAGTTGAAAGAAGTTGATTCTGGTGCATGGTTTTGAAACCGCAGTCAGAAAAAAAATTACATCCATATCAACATTTTTATCAGCTCCGGACCTGTCGTTTTGGTCAAAAATTGAAAATTCTAAAAGTTCCTGTTTTTCTGCTTTAAACTCTAGGTACACATCCAAAATGCATTACTGAGTTGAAAGAAGTGAATTCTGGTGCATGGTTTTATAATCGCAGTCAGAAAAAAAATTACATCCATATCAACATTTTTATCAGCTCCGGACCTGTCGTTTTGGTCAAAAAATGAAAGATCGAAAAGTTCCTGTTTTTCTGCTTTAAACTCTAGGTACACATCCAAAATGCATTACTGAGATGAAAGAAGTTGATTCTGGTGCATGGTTTTGAAACTGCAGTCAGAAAAAAAATTACATCCATATCAACATTTTTATCAGCTCCGGACCTGTCGTTTTGGTCAAAAAATGAAAATTCTAAAAGTTCCTGTTTTTCTGCTTTAAACTCCAGGTACACATCCAAAATGTATTACTGAGTTGAAAGAAGTTGATTCTGGTGCATGGTTTTGAAATCGCAGTCAGAATAAAAATTACATCCATATCAACATTTTTATCAGCTCCGGTTCTGTTGTTTTGGTCAAAAAATGAAAATTCTAAAAGTTCCTGTTTTTCTGCTTTAAACTCTAGGTACACATCCAAAATGCATTACTGAGATGAAAGAAGTTGATTCTGGTGCATGGTTTTATAATCGCAGTCAGAAAAAAATTACATCCATATCAACATTTTTATCAGCTCCGGACCTGTCGTTTTGGTCAAAAAATGAAAATTCTAAAACTTCCTGTTTTTATGCTTTAAACTCTAGGTACACATCCAAAATGTATTACTGAGTTGAAAGAAGTTGATTCTGGTGCATGGTTTTGAAACCGTAGTCAGAAAAAAAATACATCCATATCAACATTTTTATCAGCTCTGGACCTGTCGTTTTGGTCAAAAAATGAAAATTCTAAAAGTTCCTGTTTTTCTGCTTTAAACTCTAGGTACACATCCAAAATGTATTACTGAGTTGAAAGAAGTTGATTCTGGTGCATGGTTTTGAAACCGCAGTCAGAAAAAAAATTACATCCATATCAACATTTTTATCAGCTCCAGTCCTGTCGTTTTGGTCAAAAAATGAAAATTCTAAAAGTTCCTGTTTTTCTGCTTTAAACTCTAGGTACACATCAAAATGCATTACTGAGTTGAAAGAAGTGAATTCTGGTGCATGGTTTTATAATCGCAGTCAGAAAAAAAATTACATCCATATCAACATTTTTATCAGCTCCGGACCTGTCGTTTTGGTCAAAAAATGAAAATTCTAAAACTTCCTGTTTTTATGCTTTAAACTCTAGGTACACATCCAAAATGTATTACTGAGTTGAAAGAAGTTGATTCTGGTGCATGGTTTTGAAACCGCAGTCAGAAAAAAAAATACATCCATATCAACATTTTTATCAGCTCTGGACCTGTCGTTTTGGTCAAAAAATGAAAAATCTAAAAGTTCCTGTTTTTCTGCTTTAAACTCTAGGTACACATCCAAAATGCATTACTGAGATGAAAGAAGTTGATTCTGGTGCATGGTTTTGAAACCGCAGTCAGAAAAAAAATTACATCCATATCAACATTTTTATCAGCTCCGGACCTGTCGTTTTGGTCAAAAATTGAAAATTCTAAAAGTTCCTGTTTTTCTGCTTTAAACTCTAGGTACACATCCAAAATGCATTACTGAGTTGAAAGAAGTGAATTCTGGTGCATGGTTTTGAAATCGCAGTCAGAAAAAAAATTACATCCATATCAACATTTTTATCAGCTCCGGACCTGTCGTTTTGGTCAAAAAATGAAAAATCTAAAAGTTCCTGTTTTTCTGCTTTAAACTCTAGGTACACATCAAAAATGCATTACTGAGTTGAAAGAAGTTGATTCTGGTGCATGGTTTTGAAACCGCAGTCAGAAAAAAAATTACATCCATATCAACATTTTTATCAGCTCCAGTCCTGTCGTTTTGGTCAAAAAATGAAAATTCTAAAAGTTCCTGTTTTTCTGCTTTAAACTCTAGGTACACATCAAAATGCATTACTGAGTTGAAAGAAGTGAATTCTGGTGCATGGTTTTATAATCGCAGTCAGAAAAAAAATTACATCCATATCAACATTTTTATCAGCTCCGGACCTGTCGTTTTGGTCAAAAAATGAAAATTCTAAAACTTCCTGTTTTTATGCTTTAAACTCTAGGTACACATCCAAAATGTATTACTGAGTTGAAAGAAGTTGATTCTGGTGCATGGTTTTGAAACCGCAGTCAGAAAAAAAAATACATCCATATCAACATTTTTATCAGCTCTGGACCTGTCGTTTTGGTCAAAAAATGAAAAATCTAAAAGTTCCTGTTTTTCTGCTTTAAACTCTAGGTACACATCCAAAATGCATTACTGAGATGAAAGAAGTTGATTCTGGTGCATGGTTTTGAAACCGCAGTCAGAAAAAAAATTACATCCATATCAACATTTTTATCAGCTCCGGACCTGTCGTTTTGGTCAAAAATTGAAAATTCTAAAAGTTCCTGTTTTTCTGCTTTAAACTCTAGGTACACATCCAAAATGCATTACTGAGTTGAAAGAAGTGAATTCTGGTGCATGGTTTTGAAATCGCAGTCAGAAAAAAAATTACATCCATATCAACATTTTTATCAGCTCCGGACCTGTCGTTTTGGTCAAAAAATGAAAAATCTAAAAGTTCCTGTTTTTCTGCTTTAAACTCTAGGTACACATCAAAAATGCATTACTGAGTTGAAAGAAGTTGATTCTGGTGCATGGTTTTGAAACCGCAGTCAGAAAGAAAATTACATCCATATCAACATTTTTATCAGCTCTGAACCTGTCGTTTTGGTCAAAAAATGAAAATTCTAAAAGTTCCTGTTTTTCTGCTTTAAACTCTAGGTACACATCAAAATGCATTACTGAGTTGAAAGAAGTGAATTCTGGTGCATGGTTTTGAAATCGCAGTCAGAAAAAAAATTACATCCATATCAACATTTTTATCAGCTCCGGACCTGTCGTTTTGGTCAAAAAATGAAAAATCTAAAAGTTCCTGTTTTTCTGCTTTAAACTTTAGGTACACATCCAAAATGCATTACTGAGATGAAAGAAGTTGATTCTGGTGCATGGTTTTGAAACCGCAGTCAGAAAAAAAATTACATCCATATCAACATTTTTATCAGCTCCGGACCTGTCGTTTTGGTCAAAAATTGAAAATTCTAAAAGTTCCTGTTTTTCTGCTTTAAACTCTAGGTACACATCCAAAATGCATTACTGAGTTGAAAGAAGTGAATTCTGGTGCATGGTTTTGAAATCGCAGTCAGAAAAAAAATTACATCCATATCAACATTTTTATCACCTGTCGTTTTGGTCAAAAAATGAACATTTTAAAAGTTCCTGTTTTTCTGCTTTAAACTCTAGGTACACATCAAAATGCATTACTGAGTTGAAAGAAGTGAATTCTGGTGCATGGTTTTGAAATCGCAGTCAGAAAAAAAATTACATCCATATCAACATTTTTATCAGCTCCGGACCTGTCGTTTTGGTCAAAAAATGAAAAATCTAAAAGTTCCTGTTTTTCTGCTTTAAACTCTAGGTACACATCGAAAATGCATTACTGAGATGAAAGAAGTTGATTCTGGTGCATGGTTTTGAAACCGCAGTCAGAAAAAAAATTACATCCATATCAACATTTTTATCAGCTCCGGACCTGTCGTTTTGGTCAAAAAATGAAAATTCTAAAAGTTCCTGTTTTTCTGATTTAAACTCTAGGTACACATCCAAAATGCATTACTGAGTTGAAAGAAGTTGATTCTGGTGCATGGTTTTGAAACCGCAGTCAGAAAAAAAATTACATCCATATCAACATTTTTATCAGCTCTGAACCTGTCGTTTTGGTCAAAAAATGAAAATTCTAAAAGTTCCTTTTTTTCTGCTTTAAACTCTAGGTACACATCCAAAATGTATTACTGAGTTGAAAGAAGTTGATTCTGGTGCATGGTTTTGAAATCGCAGTCAGAAAAAAAATAACATCCATATCAACATTTTTATCAGCTCCGGTCCTGTCGTTTTGGTCAAAAAATGAAAATTCTAAAAGTTCCTGTTTTTCTGATTTAAACTCTAGGTACACATCCAAAATGCATTACTGAGTTGAAAGAAGTTGATTCTGGTGCATGGTTTTGAAACCGCAGTCAGAAAAAAAATTACATCCATATCAACATTTTTATCAGCTCTGAACCTGTCGTTTTGGTCAAAAAATGAAAATTCTAAAAGTTCCTTTTTTTCTGCTTTAAACTCTAGGTACACATCCAAAATGTATTACTGAGTTGAAAGAAGTTGATTCTGGTGCATGGTTTTGAAATCGCAGTCAGAAAAAAAATAACATCCATATCAACATTTTTATCAGCTCCGGTCCTGTCGTTTTGGTCAAAAAATGAAAATTCTAAAAGTTCCTGTTTTTCTGCTTTAAACTCTAGGTACACATCCAAAATGCATTACTGAGTTGAAAGAAGTTGATTCTGGTGCATGGTTTTTAAACCGCAGTCAGAAAAAAAATTACATCCATATCAACATTTTTATCAGCTCCGGTCCTGTCGTTTTGGTCAAAAAATGAAAATTCTAAAAGTTCCTGTTTTTCTGCTTTAAACTCTAGGTACACATCCAAAATGCATTACTGAGTTGAAAGAAGTGAATTCTGGTGCATGGTTTTGAAATCGCAGTCAGAAAAAAGATAACATCCATATTAACATTTTTATCAGCTCCGGTCCTGTCGTTTTGGTCAAAAAATGAAAATTCTAAAAGTTCCTGTTTTTCTGCTTTAAACTCTAGGTACACATCAAAATGCATTACTGAGTTGAAAGAAGTGAATTCTGGTGCATGGTTTTGAAATCGCAGTCAAAAAAAAAATTACATCCATATCAACATTTTTATCAGCTCCGGACCTGTCGTTTTGGTCAAAAAATGAAAAATCTAAAAGTTCCTGTTTTTCTGCTTTAAACTTTAGGTACACATCCAAAATGCATTACTGAGATGAAAGAAGTTGATTCTGGTGCATGGTTTTGAAACCGCAGTCAGAAAAAAAATTACATCCATATCAACATTTTTATCAGCTCCGGACCTGTCGTTTTGGTCAAAAATTGAAAATTCTAAAAGTTCCTGTTTTTCTGCTTTAAACTCTAGGTACACATCCAAAATGCATTACTGAGTTGAAAGAAGTGAATTCTGGTGCATGGTTTTGAAATCGCAGTCAGAAAAAAAATTACATCCATATCAACATTTTTATCACCTGTCGTTTTGGTCAAAAAATGAACATTTTAAAAGTTCCTGTTTTTCTGCTTTAAACTCTAGGTACACATCAAAAATGCATTACTGAGTTGAAAGAAGTTGATTCTGGTGCATGGTTTTGAAACCGCAGTCAGAAAAAAAATTACATTCATATCAACATTTTTATCAGCTCTGAACCTGTCGTTTTGGTCAAAAAATGAAAATTCTAAAAGTTCCTGTTTTTCTGCTTTAAACTCTAGGTACACATCAAAATGCATTACTGAGTTGAAAGAAGTGAATTCTGGTGCATGGTTTTGAAATCGCAGTCAGAAAAAAAATAACATCCATATCAACATTTTTATCATCTCCGGACCTGTCGTTTTGGTCAAAAAATGAAAAATCTAAAAGTTCCTGTTTTTCTGCTTTAAACTCTAGGTACACATCCAAAATGCATTACTGAGATGAAAGAAGTTGATTCTGGTGCATGGTTTTGAAACCGCAGTCAGAAAAAAAATTACATCCATATCAACATTTTTATCAGCTCCGGACCTGTCGTTTTGGTCAAAAATTGAAAATTCTAAAAGTTCCTGTTTTTCTGCTTTAAACTCTAGGTACACATCCAAAATGCATTACTGAGTTGAAAGAAGTGAATTCTGGTGCATGGTTTTGAAATCGCAGTCAGAAAAAAAATTACATCCATATCAACATTTTTATCACCTCCGGACCTGTCGTTTTGGTCAAAAAATGAACATTTTAAAAGTTCCTGTTTTTCTGCTTTAAACTCTAGGTACACATCAAAAATGCATTACTGAGTTGAAAGAAGTTGATTCTGGTGCATGGTTTTGAAACCGCAGTCAGAAAAAAAAATACATCCATATCAACATTTTTATCAGCTCTGGACCTGTCGTTTTGGTCAAAAAATGAAAATTCTAAAAGTTCCTGTTTTTCTGCTTTAAACTCTAGGTACACATCCAAAATGTATTACTGAGTTGAAAGAAGTTGATTCTGGTGCATGGTTTTGAAACCGCAGTCAGAAAAAAAATTACATCCATATCAACATTTTTATCAGCTCCGGACCTGTCGTTTTGGTCAAAAATTGAAAATTCTAAAAGTTCCTGTTTTTCTGCTTTAAACTCTAGGTACACATCCAAAATGCATTACTGAGTTGAAAGAAGTGAATTCTGGTGCATGGTTTTATAATCGCAGTCAGAAAAAAAATTACATCCATATCAACATTTTTATCAGCTCCGGACCTGTCGTTTTGGTCAAAAAATGAAAGATCGAAAAGTTCCTGTTTTTCTGCTTTAAACTCTAGGTACACATCCAAAATGTATTACTGAGTTGAAAGAAGTTGATTCTGGTGCATGGTTTTGAAATCGCAGTCAGAAAAAAAATAACATCCATATCAACATTTTTATCAGATCCGGTCCTGTCGTTTTGGTCAAAAAATGAAAATTCTAAAAGTTCCTGTTTTTCTGCTTTAAACTCTAGGTACACATCCAAAATGCATTACTGAGTTGAAAGAAGTTGATTCTGGTGCATGGTTTTTAAACCGCAGTCAGAAAAAAAATTACATCCATATCAACATTTTTATCAGCTCCGGTCCTGTCGTTTTGGTCAAAAAATGAAAATTCTAAAAGTTCCTGTTTTTCTGCTTTAAACTCTAGGTACACATCCAAAATGCATTACTGAGTTGAAAGAAGTGAATTCTGGTGCATGGTTTTGAAATCGCAGTCAGAAAAAAGATAACATCCATATTAACATTTTTATCAGCTCCGGTCCTGTCGTTTTGGTCAAAAAATGAAAATTCTAAAAGTTCCTGTTTTTCTGCTTTAAACTCTAGGTACACATCAAAATGCATTACTGAGTTGAAAGAAGTGAATTCTGGTGCATGGTTTTGAAATCGCAGTCAGAAAAAAAATTACATCCATATCAACATTTTTATCAGCTCCGGACCTGTCGTTTTGGTCAAAAAATGAAAAATCTAAAAGTTCCTGTTTTTCTGCTTTAAACTTTAGGTACACATCCAAAATGCATTACTGAGATGAAAGAAGTTGATTCTGGTGCATGGTTTTGAAACCGCAGTCAGAAAAAAAATTACATCCATATCAACATTTTTATCAGCTCCGGACCTGTCGTTTTGGTCAAAAATTGAAAATTCTAAAAGTTCCTGTTTTTCTGCTTTAAACTCTAGGTACACATCCAAAATGCATTACTGAGTTGAAAGAAGTGAATTCTGGTGCATGGTTTTGAAATCGCAGTCAGAAAAAAAATTACATCCATATCAACATTTTTATCACCTGTCGTTTTGGTCAAAAAATGAACATTTTAAAAGTTCCTGTTTTTCTGCTTTAAACTCTAGGTACACATCAAAAATGCATTACTGAGTTGAAAGAAGTTGATTCTGGTGCATGGTTTTGAAACCGCAGTCAGAAAAAAAATTACATTCATATCAACATTTTTATCAGCTCTGAACCTGTCGTTTTGGTCAAAAAATGAAAATTCTAAAAGTTCCTGTTTTTCTGCTTTAAACTCTAGGTACACATCAAAATGCATTACTGAGTTGAAAGAAGTGAATTCTGGTGCATGGTTTTGAAATCGCAGTCAGAAAAAAAATTACATCCATATCAACATTTTTATCAGCTCCGGACCTGTCGTTTTGGTCAAAAAATGAAAAATCTAAAAGTTCCTGTTTTTCTGCTTTAAACTTTAGGTACACATCCAAAATGCATTACTGAGATGAAAGAAGTTGATTCTGGTGCATGGTTTTGAAACCGCAGTCAGAAAAAAAATTACATCCATATCAACATTTTTATCAGCTCCGGACCTGTCGTTTTGGTCAAAAATTGAAAATTCTAAAAGTTCCTGTTTTTCTGCTTTAAACTCTAGGTACACATCCAAAATGCATTACTGAGTTGAAAGAAGTGAATTCTGGTGCATGGTTTTGAAATCGCAGTCAGAAAAAAAATTACATCCATATCAACATTTTTATCACCTGTCGTTTTGGTCAAAAAATGAACATTTTAAAAGTTCCTGTTTTTCTGCTTTAAACTCTAGGTACACATCAAAAATGCATTACTGAGTTGAAAGAAGTTGATTCTGGTGCATGGTTTTGAAACCGCAGTCAGAAAAAAAATTACATTCATATCAACATTTTTATCAGCTCTGAACCTGTCGTTTTGGTCAAAAAATGAAAATTCTAAAAGTTCCTGTTTTTCTGCTTTAAACTCTAGGTACACATCAAAATGCATTACTGAGTTGAAAGAAGTGAATTCTGGTGCATGGTTTTGAAATCGCAGTCAGAAAAAAAATAACATCCATATCAACATTTTTATCATCTCCGGACCTGTCGTTTTGGTCAAAAAATGAAAAATCTAAAAGTTCCTGTTTTTCTGCTTTAAACTCTAGGTACACATCCAAAATGCATTACTGAGATGAAAGAAGTTGATTCTGGTGCATGGTTTTGAAACCGCAGTCAGAAAAAAAATTACATCCATATCAACATTTTTATCAGCTCCGGACCTGTCGTTTTGGTCAAAAATTGAAAATTCTAAAAGTTCCTGTTTTTCTGCTTTAAACTCTAGGTACACATCCAAAATGCATTACTGAGTTGAAAGAAGTGAATTCTGGTGCATGGTTTTGAAATCGCAGTCAGAAAAAAAATTACATCCATATCAACATTTTTATCACCTCCGGACCTGTCGTTTTGGTCAAAAAATGAACATTTTAAAAGTTCCTGTTTTTCTGCTTTAAACTCTAGGTACACATCAAAAATGCATTACTGAGTTGAAAGAAGTTGATTCTGGTGCATGGTTTTGAAACCGCAGTCAGAAAAAAAAATACATCCATATCAACATTTTTATCAGCTCTGGACCTGTCGTTTTGGTCAAAAAATGAAAATTCTAAAAGTTCCTGTTTTTCTGCTTTAAACTCTAGGTACACATCCAAAATGTATTACTGAGTTGAAAGAAGTTGATTCTGGTGCATGGTTTTGAAACCGCAGTCAGAAAAAAAATTACATCCATATCAACATTTTTATCAGCTCCGGACCTGTCGTTTTGGTCAAAAATTGAAAATTCTAAAAGTTCCTGTTTTTCTGCTTTAAACTCTAGGTACACATCCAAAATGCATTACTGAGTTGAAAGAAGTGAATTCTGGTGCATGGTTTTATAATCGCAGTCAGAAAAAAAATTACATCCATATCAACATTTTTATCAGCTCCGGACCTGTCGTTTTGGTCAAAAAATGAAAGATCGAAAAGTTCCTGTTTTTCTGCTTTAAACTCTAGGTACACATCCAAAATGCATTACTGAGATGAAAGAAGTTGATTCTGGTGCATGGTTTTGAAACTGCAGTCAGAAAAAAAATTACATCCATATCAACATTTTTATCAGCTCCGGACCTGTCGTTTTGGTCAAAAAATGAAAATTCTAAAAGTTCCTGTTTTTCTGCTTTAAACTCTAGGTACACATCCAAAATGTATTACTGAGTTGAAAGAAGTTGATTCTGGTGCATGGTTTTGAAACCGCAGTCAGAAAAAAAATTACATCCATATCAACATTTTTATCAGCTCCAGTCCTGTCGTTTTGGTCAAAAAATGAAAAATCTAAAAGTTCCTGTTTTTCTGCTTTAAACTCTAGGTACACATCCAAAATGCATTACTGAGATGAAAGAAGTTGATTCTGGTGCATGGTTTTGAAACCGCAGTCAGAAAAAAAATTACATCCATATCAACATTTTTATCAGCTCCGGACCTGTCGTTTTGGTCAAAAATTGAAAATTCTAAAAGTTCCTGTTTTTCTGCTTTAAACTCTAGGTACACATCCAAAATGCATTACTGAGTTGAAAGAAGTGAATTCTGGTGCATGGTTTTGAAATCGTAGTCAGAAAAAAAATTACATCCATATCAACATTTTTATCACCTGTCGTTTTGGTCAAAAAATGAACATTTTAAAAGTTCCTGTTTTTCTGCTTTAAACTCTAGGTACACATCAAAAATGCATTACTGAGTTGAAAGAAGTTGATTCTGGTGCATGGTTTTGAAACCGCAGTCAGAAAAAAAATTACATTCATATCAACATTTTTATCAGCTCTGAACCTGTCGTTTTGGTCAAAAAATGAAAATTCTAAAAGTTCCTGTTTTTCTGCTTTAAACTCTAGGTACACATCAAAATGCATTACTGAGTTGAAAGAAGTGAATTCTGGTGCATGGTTTTGAAATCGCAGTCAGAAAAAAAATAACATCCATATCAACATTTTTATCATCTCCGGACCTGTCGTTTTGGTCAAAAAATGAAAAATCTAAAAGTTCCTGTTTTTCTGCTTTAAACTCTAGGTACACATCCAAAATGCATTACTGAGATGAAAGAAGTTGATTCTGGTGCATGGTTTTGAAACCGTAGTCAGAAAAAAAATTACATCCATATCAACATTTTTATCAGCTCCGGACCTGTCGTTTTGGTCAAAAATTGAAAATTCTAAAAGTTCCTGTTTTTCTGCTTTAAACTCTAGGTACACATCCAAAATGCATTACTGAGTTGAAAGAAGTGAATTCTGGTGCATGGTTTTGAAATCGCAGTCAGAAAAAAAATTACATCCATATCAACATTTTTATCAGCTCTGGACCTGTCGTTTTGGTCAAAAAATGAAAATTCTAAAAGTTCCTGTTTTTCTGCTTTAAACTCTAGGTACACATCCAAAATGTATTACTGAGTTGAAAGAAGTTGATTCTGGTGCATGGTTTTGAAACCGCAGTCAGAAAAAAAATTACATCCATATCAACATTTTTATCAGCTCCGGACCTGTCGTTTTGGTCAAAAATTGAAAATTCTAAAAGTTCCTGTTTTTCTGCTTTAAACTCTAGGTACACATCCAAAATGCATTACTGAGTTGAAAGAAGTGAATTCTGGTGCATGGTTTTATAATCGCAGTCAGAAAAAAAATTACATCCATATCAACATTTTTATCAGCTCCGGACCTGTCGTTTTGGTCAAAAAATGAAAGATCGAAAAGTTCCTGTTTTTCTGCTTTAAACTCTAGGTACACATCCAAAATGCATTACTGAGATGAAAGAAGTTGATTCTGGTGCATGGTTTTGAAACTGCAGTCAGAAAAAAAATTACATCCATATCAACATTTTTATCAGCTCCGGACCTGTCGTTTTGGTCAAAAAATGAAAATTCTAAAAGTTCCTGTTTTTCTGCTTTAAACTCTAGGTACACATCCAAAATGTATTACTGAGTTGAAAGAAGTTGATTCTGGTGCATGGTTTTGAAACCGCAGTCAGAAAAAAAATTACATCCATATCAACATTTTTATCAGCTCCAGTCCTGTCGTTTTGGTCAAAAAATGAAAAATCTAAAAGTTCCTGTTTTTCTGCTTTAAACTCTAGGTACACATCCAAAATGCATTACTGAGATGAAAGAAGTTGATTCTGGTGCATGGTTTTGAAACCGCAGTCAGAAAAAAAATTACATCCATATCAACATTTTTATCAGCTCCGGACCTGTCGTTTTGGTCAAAAATTGAAAATTCTAAAAGTTCCTGTTTTTCTGCTTTAAACTCTAGGTACACATCCAAAATGCATTACTGAGTTGAAAGAAGTGAATTCTGGTGCATGGTTTTGAAATCGCAGTCAGAAAAAAAATTACATCCATATCAACATTTTTATCACCTCCGGACCTGTCGTTTTGGTCAAAAAATGAAAATTCTAAAAGTTCCTGTTTTTCTGCTTTAAACTCTAGGTACACATCCAAAATGTATTACTGAGTTGAAAGAAGTTGATTCTGGTGCATGGTTTTGAAACCGCAGTCAGAAAAAAAATTACATCCATATCAACATTTTTATCAGCTCCGGACCTGTCGTTTTGGTCAAAAATTGAAAATTCTAAAAGTTCCTGTTTTTCTGCTTTAAACTCTAGGTACACATCCAAAATGCATTACTGAGTTGAAAGAAGTGAATTCTGGTGCATGGTTTTATAATCGCAGTCAGAAAAAAAATTACATCCATATCAACATTTTTATCAGCTCCGGACCTGTCGTTTTGGTCAAAAAATGAAAGATCGAAAAGTTCCTGTTTTTCTGCTTTAAACTCTAGGTACACATCCAAAATGCATTACTGAGATGAAAGAAGTTGATTCTGGTGCATGGTTTTGAAACTGCAGTCAGAAAAAAAATTACATCCATATCAACATTTTTATCAGCTCCGGACCTGTCGTTTTGGTCAAAAAATGAAAATTCTAAAAGTTCCTGTTTTTCTGCTTTAAACTCCAGGTACACATCCAAAATGTATTACTGAGTTGAAAGAAGTTGATTCTGGTGCATGGTTTTGAAATCGCAGTCAGAATAAAAATTACATCCATATCAACATTTTTATCAGCTCCGGTTCTGTTGTTTTGGTCAAAAAATGAAAATTCTAAAAGTTCCTGTTTTTCTGCTTTAAACTCTAGGTACACATCCAAAATGCATTACTGAGATGAAAGAAGTTGATTCTGGTGCATGGTTTTATAATCGCAGTCAGAAAAAAATTACATCCATATCAACATTTTTATCAGCTCCGGACCTGTCGTTTTGGTCAAAAAATGAAAATTCTAAAACTTCCTGTTTTTATGCTTTAAACTCTAGGTACACATCCAAAATGTATTACTGAGTTGAAAGAAGTTGATTCTGGTGCATGGTTTTGAAACCGTAGTCAGAAAAAAAATACATCCATATCAACATTTTTATCAGCTCTGGACCTGTCGTTTTGGTCAAAAAATGAAAATTCTAAAAGTTCCTGTTTTTCTGCTTTAAACTCTAGGTACACATCCAAAATGTATTACTGAGTTGAAAGAAGTTGATTCTGGTGCATGGTTTTGAAACCGCAGTCAGAAAAAAAATTACATCCATATCAACATTTTTATCAGCTCCAGTCCTGTCGTTTTGGTCAAAAAATGAAAATTCTAAAAGTTCCTGTTTTTCTGCTTTAAACTCTAGGTACACATCAAAATGCATTACTGAGTTGAAAGAAGTGAATTCTGGTGCATGGTTTTATAATCGCAGTCAGAAAAAAAATTACATCCATATCAACATTTTTATCAGCTCCGGACCTGTCGTTTTGGTCAAAAAATGAAAATTCTAAAACTTCCTGTTTTTATGCTTTAAACTCTAGGTACACATCCAAAATGTATTACTGAGTTGAAAGAAGTTGATTCTGGTGCATGGTTTTGAAACCGCAGTCAGAAAAAAAAATACATCCATATCAACATTTTTATCAGCTCTGGACCTGTCGTTTTGGTCAAAAAATGAAAAATCTAAAAGTTCCTGTTTTTCTGCTTTAAACTCTAGGTACACATCCAAAATGCATTACTGAGATGAAAGAAGTTGATTCTGGTGCATGGTTTTGAAACCGCAGTCAGAAAAAAAATTACATCCATATCAACATTTTTATCAGCTCCGGACCTGTCGTTTTGGTCAAAAATTGAAAATTCTAAAAGTTCCTGTTTTTCTGCTTTAAACTCTAGGTACACATCCAAAATGCATTACTGAGTTGAAAGAAGTGAATTCTGGTGCATGGTTTTGAAATCGCAGTCAGAAAAAAAATTACATCCATATCAACATTTTTATCAGCTCCGGACCTGTCGTTTTGGTCAAAAAATGAAAAATCTAAAAGTTCCTGTTTTTCTGCTTTAAACTCTAGGTACACATCAAAAATGCATTACTGAGTTGAAAGAAGTTGATTCTGGTGCATGGTTTTGAAACCGCAGTCAGAAAAAAAATTACATCCATATCAACATTTTTATCAGCTCCAGTCCTGTCGTTTTGGTCAAAAAATGAAAATTCTAAAAGTTCCTGTTTTTCTGCTTTAAACTCTAGGTACACATCAAAATGCATTACTGAGTTGAAAGAAGTGAATTCTGGTGCATGGTTTTATAATCGCAGTCAGAAAAAAAATTACATCCATATCAACATTTTTATCAGCTCCGGACCTGTCGTTTTGGTCAAAAAATGAAAATTCTAAAACTTCCTGTTTTTATGCTTTAAACTCTAGGTACACATCCAAAATGTATTACTGAGTTGAAAGAAGTTGATTCTGGTGCATGGTTTTGAAACCGCAGTCAGAAAAAAAAATACATCCATATCAACATTTTTATCAGCTCTGGACCTGTCGTTTTGGTCAAAAAATGAAAAATCTAAAAGTTCCTGTTTTTCTGCTTTAAACTCTAGGTACACATCCAAAATGCATTACTGAGATGAAAGAAGTTGATTCTGGTGCATGGTTTTGAAACCGCAGTCAGAAAAAAAATTACATCCATATCAACATTTTTATCAGCTCCGGACCTGTCGTTTTGGTCAAAAATTGAAAATTCTAAAAGTTCCTGTTTTTCTGCTTTAAACTCTAGGTACACATCCAAAATGCATTACTGAGTTGAAAGAAGTGAATTCTGGTGCATGGTTTTGAAATCGCAGTCAGAAAAAAAATTACATCCATATCAACATTTTTATCAGCTCCGGACCTGTCGTTTTGGTCAAAAAATGAAAAATCTAAAAGTTCCTGTTTTTCTGCTTTAAACTCTAGGTACACATCAAAAATGCATTACTGAGTTGAAAGAAGTTGATTCTGGTGCATGGTTTTGAAACCGCAGTCAGAAAGAAAATTACATCCATATCAACATTTTTATCAGCTCTGAACCTGTCGTTTTGGTCAAAAAATGAAAATTCTAAAAGTTCCTGTTTTTCTGCTTTAAACTCTAGGTACACATCAAAATGCATTACTGAGTTGAAAGAAGTGAATTCTGGTGCATGGTTTTGAAATCGCAGTCAGAAAAAAAATTACATCCATATCAACATTTTTATCAGCTCCGGACCTGTCGTTTTGGTCAAAAAATGAAAAATCTAAAAGTTCCTGTTTTTCTGCTTTAAACTTTAGGTACACATCCAAAATGCATTACTGAGATGAAAGAAGTTGATTCTGGTGCATGGTTTTGAAACCGCAGTCAGAAAAAAAATTACATCCATATCAACATTTTTATCAGCTCCGGACCTGTCGTTTTGGTCAAAAATTGAAAATTCTAAAAGTTCCTGTTTTTCTGCTTTAAACTCTAGGTACACATCCAAAATGCATTACTGAGTTGAAAGAAGTGAATTCTGGTGCATGGTTTTGAAATCGCAGTCAGAAAAAAAATTACATCCATATCAACATTTTTATCACCTGTCGTTTTGGTCAAAAAATGAACATTTTAAAAGTTCCTGTTTTTCTGCTTTAAACTCTAGGTACACATCAAAATGCATTACTGAGTTGAAAGAAGTGAATTCTGGTGCATGGTTTTGAAATCGCAGTCAGAAAAAAAATTACATCCATATCAACATTTTTATCAGCTCCGGACCTGTCGTTTTGGTCAAAAAATGAAAAATCTAAAAGTTCCTGTTTTTCTGCTTTAAACTCTAGGTACACATCGAAAATGCATTACTGAGATGAAAGAAGTTGATTCTGGTGCATGGTTTTGAAACCGCAGTCAGAAAAAAAATTACATCCATATCAACATTTTTATCAGCTCCGGACCTGTCGTTTTGGTCAAAAAATGAAAATTCTAAAAGTTCCTGTTTTTCTGATTTAAACTCTAGGTACACATCCAAAATGCATTACTGAGTTGAAAGAAGTTGATTCTGGTGCATGGTTTTGAAACCGCAGTCAGAAAAAAAATTACATCCATATCAACATTTTTATCAGCTCTGAACCTGTCGTTTTGGTCAAAAAATGAAAATTCTAAAAGTTCCTTTTTTTCTGCTTTAAACTCTAGGTACACATCCAAAATGTATTACTGAGTTGAAAGAAGTTGATTCTGGTGCATGGTTTTGAAATCGCAGTCAGAAAAAAAATAACATCCATATCAACATTTTTATCAGCTCCGGTCCTGTCGTTTTGGTCAAAAAATGAAAATTCTAAAAGTTCCTGTTTTTCTGATTTAAACTCTAGGTACACATCCAAAATGCATTACTGAGTTGAAAGAAGTTGATTCTGGTGCATGGTTTTGAAACCGCAGTCAGAAAAAAAATTACATCCATATCAACATTTTTATCAGCTCTGAACCTGTCGTTTTGGTCAAAAAATGAAAATTCTAAAAGTTCCTTTTTTTCTGCTTTAAACTCTAGGTACACATCCAAAATGTATTACTGAGTTGAAAGAAGTTGATTCTGGTGCATGGTTTTGAAATCGCAGTCAGAAAAAAAATAACATCCATATCAACATTTTTATCAGCTCCGGTCCTGTCGTTTTGGTCAAAAAATGAAAATTCTAAAAGTTCCTGTTTTTCTGCTTTAAACTCTAGGTACACATCCAAAATGCATTACTGAGTTGAAAGAAGTTGATTCTGGTGCATGGTTTTTAAACCGCAGTCAGAAAAAAAATTACATCCATATCAACATTTTTATCAGCTCCGGTCCTGTCGTTTTGGTCAAAAAATGAAAATTCTAAAAGTTCCTGTTTTTCTGCTTTAAACTCTAGGTACACATCCAAAATGCATTACTGAGTTGAAAGAAGTGAATTCTGGTGCATGGTTTTGAAATCGCAGTCAGAAAAAAGATAACATCCATATTAACATTTTTATCAGCTCCGGTCCTGTCGTTTTGGTCAAAAAATGAAAATTCTAAAAGTTCCTGTTTTTCTGCTTTAAACTCTAGGTACACATCAAAATGCATTACTGAGTTGAAAGAAGTGAATTCTGGTGCATGGTTTTGAAATCGCAGTCAAAAAAAAAATTACATCCATATCAACATTTTTATCAGCTCCGGACCTGTCGTTTTGGTCAAAAAATGAAAAATCTAAAAGTTCCTGTTTTTCTGCTTTAAACTTTAGGTACACATCCAAAATGCATTACTGAGATGAAAGAAGTTGATTCTGGTGCATGGTTTTGAAACCGCAGTCAGAAAAAAAATTACATCCATATCAACATTTTTATCAGCTCCGGACCTGTCGTTTTGGTCAAAAATTGAAAATTCTAAAAGTTCCTGTTTTTCTGCTTTAAACTCTAGGTACACATCCAAAATGCATTACTGAGTTGAAAGAAGTGAATTCTGGTGCATGGTTTTGAAATCGCAGTCAGAAAAAAAATTACATCCATATCAACATTTTTATCACCTGTCGTTTTGGTCAAAAAATGAACATTTTAAAAGTTCCTGTTTTTCTGCTTTAAACTCTAGGTACACATCAAAAATGCATTACTGAGTTGAAAGAAGTTGATTCTGGTGCATGGTTTTGAAACCGCAGTCAGAAAAAAAATTACATTCATATCAACATTTTTATCAGCTCTGAACCTGTCGTTTTGGTCAAAAAATGAAAATTCTAAAAGTTCCTGTTTTTCTGCTTTAAACTCTAGGTACACATCAAAATGCATTACTGAGTTGAAAGAAGTGAATTCTGGTGCATGGTTTTGAAATCGCAGTCAGAAAAAAAATAACATCCATATCAACATTTTTATCATCTCCGGACCTGTCGTTTTGGTCAAAAAATGAAAAATCTAAAAGTTCCTGTTTTTCTGCTTTAAACTCTAGGTACACATCCAAAATGCATTACTGAGATGAAAGAAGTTGATTCTGGTGCATGGTTTTGAAACCGCAGTCAGAAAAAAAATTACATCCATATCAACATTTTTATCAGCTCCGGACCTGTCGTTTTGGTCAAAAATTGAAAATTCTAAAAGTTCCTGTTTTTCTGCTTTAAACTCTAGGTACACATCCAAAATGCATTACTGAGTTGAAAGAAGTGAATTCTGGTGCATGGTTTTGAAATCGCAGTCAGAAAAAAAATTACATCCATATCAACATTTTTATCACCTCCGGACCTGTCGTTTTGGTCAAAAAATGAACATTTTAAAAGTTCCTGTTTTTCTGCTTTAAACTCTAGGTACACATCAAAAATGCATTACTGAGTTGAAAGAAGTTGATTCTGGTGCATGGTTTTGAAACCGCAGTCAGAAAAAAAAATACATCCATATCAACATTTTTATCAGCTCTGGACCTGTCGTTTTGGTCAAAAAATGAAAATTCTAAAAGTTCCTGTTTTTCTGCTTTAAACTCTAGGTACACATCCAAAATGTATTACTGAGTTGAAAGAAGTTGATTCTGGTGCATGGTTTTGAAACCGCAGTCAGAAAAAAAATTACATCCATATCAACATTTTTATCAGCTCCGGACCTGTCGTTTTGGTCAAAAATTGAAAATTCTAAAAGTTCCTGTTTTTCTGCTTTAAACTCTAGGTACACATCCAAAATGCATTACTGAGTTGAAAGAAGTGAATTCTGGTGCATGGTTTTATAATCGCAGTCAGAAAAAAAATTACATCCATATCAACATTTTTATCAGCTCCGGACCTGTCGTTTTGGTCAAAAAATGAAAGATCGAAAAGTTCCTGTTTTTCTGCTTTAAACTCTAGGTACACATCCAAAATGTATTACTGAGTTGAAAGAAGTTGATTCTGGTGCATGGTTTTGAAATCGCAGTCAGAAAAAAAATAACATCCATATCAACATTTTTATCAGATCCGGTCCTGTCGTTTTGGTCAAAAAATGAAAATTCTAAAAGTTCCTGTTTTTCTGCTTTAAACTCTAGGTACACATCCAAAATGCATTACTGAGTTGAAAGAAGTTGATTCTGGTGCATGGTTTTTAAACCGCAGTCAGAAAAAAAATTACATCCATATCAACATTTTTATCAGCTCCGGTCCTGTCGTTTTGGTCAAAAAATGAAAATTCTAAAAGTTCCTGTTTTTCTGCTTTAAACTCTAGGTACACATCCAAAATGCATTACTGAGTTGAAAGAAGTGAATTCTGGTGCATGGTTTTGAAATCGCAGTCAGAAAAAAGATAACATCCATATTAACATTTTTATCAGCTCCGGTCCTGTCGTTTTGGTCAAAAAATGAAAATTCTAAAAGTTCCTGTTTTTCTGCTTTAAACTCTAGGTACACATCAAAATGCATTACTGAGTTGAAAGAAGTGAATTCTGGTGCATGGTTTTGAAATCGCAGTCAGAAAAA
Organism: Crinia signifera; assembly: GCF_055691185.1. Classification (NCBI taxonomy): domain Eukaryota; kingdom Metazoa; phylum Chordata; class Amphibia; order Anura; family Myobatrachidae; genus Crinia; species Crinia signifera. Next base: position 594,674 of record NW_028142600.1, read on the forward strand.
AAATTACATCCATATCAACATTTTTATCAGCTCCGGACCTGTCGTTTTGGTCAAAAAATGAAAAATCTAAAAGTTCCTGTTTTTCTGCTTTAAACTTTAGGTACACATCCAAAATGCATTACTGAGATGAAAGAAGTTGATTCTGGTGCATGGTTTTGAAACCGCAGTCAGAAAAAAAATTACATCCATATCAACATTTTTATCAGCTCCGGACCTGTCGTTTTGGTCAAAAATTGAAAATTCTAAAAGTTCCTGTTTTTCTGCTTTAAACTCTAGGTACACATCCAAAATGCATTACTGAGTTGAAAGAAGTGAATTCTGGTGCATGGTTTTGAAATCGCAGTCAGAAAAAAAATTACATCCATATCAACATTTTTATCACCTGTCGTTTTGGTCAAAAAATGAACATTTTAAAAGTTCCTGTTTTTCTGCTTTAAACTCTAGGTACACATCAAAAATGCATTACTGAGTTGAAAGAAGTTGATTCTGGTGCATGGTTTTGAAACCGCAGTCAGAAAAAAAATTACATTCATATCAACATTTTTATCAGCTCTGAACCTGTCGTTTTGGTCAAAAAATGAAAATTCTAAAAGTTCCTGTTTTTCTGCTTTAAACTCTAGGTACACATCAAAATGCATTACTGAGTTGAAAGAAGTGAATTCTGGTGCATGGTTTTGAAATCGCAGTCAGAAAAAAAATAACATCCATATCAACATTTTTATCATCTCCGGACCTGTCGTTTTGGTCAAAAAATGAAAAATCTAAAAGTTCCTGTTTTTCTGCTTTAAACTCTAGGTACACATCCAAAATGCATTACTGAGATGAAAGAAGTTGATTCTGGTGCATGGTTTTGAAACCGCAGTCAGAAAAAAAATTACATCCATATCAACATTTTTATCAGCTCCGGACCTGTCGTTTTGGTCAAAAATTGAAAATTCTAAAAGTTCCTGTTTTTCTGCTTTAAACTCTAGGTACACATCCAAAATGCATTACTGAGTTGAAAGAAGTGAATTCTGGTGCATGGTTTTGAAATCGCAGTCAGAAAAAAAATTACATCCATATCAACATTTTTATCACCTCCGGACCTGTCGTTTTGGTAAAAAAATGAACATTTTAAAAGTTCCTGTTTTTCTGCTTTAAACTCTAGGTACACATCAAAAATGCATTACTGAGTTGAAAGAAGTTGATTCTGGTGCATGGTTTTGAAACCGCAGTCAGAAAAAAAAATACATCCATATCAACATTTTTATCAGCTCTGGACCTGTCGTTTTGGTCAAAAAATGAAAATTCTAAAAGTTCCTGTTTTTCTGCTTTAAACTCTAGGTACACATCCAAAATGTATTACTGAGTTGAAAGAAGTTGATTCTGGTGCATGGTTTTGAAACCGCAGTCAGAAAAAAAATTACATCCATATCAACATTTTTATCAGCTCCGGACCTGTCGTTTTGGTCAAAAATTGAAAATTCTAAAAGTTCCTGTTTTTCTGCTTTAAACTCTAGGTACACATCCAAAATGCATTACTGAGTTGAAAGAAGTGAATTCTGGTGCATGGTTTTATAATCGCAGTCAGAAAAAAAATTACATCCATATCAACATTTTTATCAGCTCCGGACCTGTCGTTTTGGTCAAAAAATGAAAGATCGAAAAGTTCCTGTTTTTCTGCTTTAAACTCTAGGTACACATCCAAAATGCATTACTGAGTTGAAAGAAGTGAATTCTGGTGCATGGTTTTATAATCGCAGTCAGAAAAAAAATTACATCCATATCAACATTTTTATCAGCTCCGGACCTGTCGTTTTGGTCAAAAAATGAAAGATCGAAAAGTTCCTGTTTTTCTGCTTTAAACTCTAGGTACACATCCAAAATGCATTACTGAGATGAAAGAAGTTGATTCTGGTGCATGGTTTTGAAACTGCAGTCAGAAAAAAAATTACATCCATATCAACATTTTTATCACCTCCGGACCTGTCGTTTTGGTCAAAAAATGAACATTTTAAAAGTTCCTGTTTTTCTGCTTTAAACTCTAGGTACACATCAAAAATGCATTACTGAGTTGAAAGAAGTTGATTCTGGTGCATGGTTTTGAAACCGCAGTCAGAAAAAAAAATACATCCATATCAACATTTTTATCAGCTCTGGACCTGTCGTTTTGGTCAAAAAATGAAAATTCTAAAAGTTCCTGTTTTTCTGCTTTAAACTCTAGGTACACATCCAAAATGTATTACTGAGTTGAAAGAAGTTGATTCTGGTGCATGGTTTTGAAACCGCAGTCAGAAAAAAAATTACATCCATATCAACATTTTTATCAGCTCCGGACCTGTCGTTTTGGTCAAAAATTGAAAATTCTAAAAGTTCCTGTTTTTCTGCTTTAAACTCTAGGTACACATCCAAAATGCATTACTGAGTTGAAAGAAGTGAATTCTGGTGCATGGTTTTATAATCGCAGTCAGAAAAAAAATTACATCCATATCAACATTTTTATCAGCTCCGGACCTGTCGTTTTGGTCAAAAAATGAAAGATCGAAAAGTTCCTGTTTTTCTGCTTTAAACTCTAGGTACACATCCAAAATGCATTACTGAGATGAAAGAAGTTGATTCTGGTGCATGGTTTTGAAACTGCAGTCAGAAAAAAAATTACATCCATATCAACATTTTTATCACCTCCGGACCTGTCGTTTTGGTCAAAAAATGAACATTTTAAAAGTTCCTGTTTTTCTGCTTTAAACTCTAGGTACACATCAAAAATGCATTACTGAGTTGAAAGAAGTTGATTCTGGTGCATGGTTTTGAAACCGCAGTCAGAAAAAAAAATACATCCATATCAACATTTTTATCAGCTCTGGACCTGTCGTTTTGGTCAAAAAATGAAAATTCTAAAAGTTCCTGTTTTTCTGCTTTAAACTCTAGGTACACATCCAAAATGCATTACTGAGATGAAAGAAGTTGATTCTGGTGCATGGTTTTGAAACCGCAGTCAGAAAAAAAATTACATCCATATCAACATTTTTATCAGCTCCGGACCTGTCGTTTTGGTCAAAAATTGAAAATTCTAAAAGTTCCTGTTTTTCTGCTTTAAACTCTAGGTACACATCCAAAATGCATTACTGAGTTGAAAGAAGTGAATTCTGGTGCATGGTTTTATAATCGCAGTCAGAAAAAAAATTACATCCATATCAACATTTTTATCAGCTCCGGACCTGTCGTTTTGGTCAAAAAATGAAAGATCGAAAAGTTCCTGTTTTTCTGCTTTAAACTCTAGGTACACATCCAAAATGTATTACTGAGTTGAAAGAAGTTGATTCTGGTGCATGGTTTTGAAATCGCAGTCAGAAAAAAAATAACATCCATATCAACATTTTTATCAGCTCCGGTCCTGTCGTTTTGGTCAAAAAATGAAAATTCTAAAAGTTCCTGTTTTTCTGCTTTAAACTCTAGGTACACATCCAAAATGCATTACTGAGTTGAAAGAAGTTGATTCTGGTGCATGGTTTTTAAACCGCAGTCAGAAAAAAAATTACATCCATATCAACATTTTTATCAGCTCCGGTCCTGTCGTTTTGGTCAAAAAATGAAAATTCTAAAAGTTCCTGTTTTTCTGCTTTAAACTCTAGGTACACATCCAAAATGCATTACTGAGTTGAAAGAAGTGAATTCTGGTGCATGGTTTTGAAATCGCAGTCAGAAAAAAGATAACATCCATATTAACATTTTTATCAGCTCCGGTCCTGTCGTTTTGGTCAAAAAATGAAAATTCTAAAAGTTCCTGTTTTTCTGCTTTAAACTCTAGGTACACATCAAAATGCATTACTGAGTTGAAAGAAGTGAATTCTGGTGCATGGTTTTGAAATCGCAGTCAGAAAAAAAATAACATCCATATCAACATTTTTATCAGCTCCGGACCTGTCGTTTTGGTCAAAAAATGAAAATTCTAAAAGTTCCTGTTTTTCTGCTTTAAACTCTAGGTACACATCCAAAATGCATTACTGAGTTGAAAGAAGTTGATTCTGGTGCATGGTTTTTAAACCGCAGTCAGAAAAAAAATTACATCCATATCAACATTTTTATCAGCTCCGGTCCTGTCGTTTTGGTCAAAAAATGAAAATTCTAAAAGTTCCTGTTTTTCTGCTTTAAACTCTAGGTACACATCCAAAATGCATTACTGAGTTGAAAGAAGTGAATTCTGGTGCATGGTTTTGAAATCGCAGTCAGAAAAAAGATAACATCCATATTAACATTTTTATCAGCTCCGGTCCTGTCGTTTTGGTCAAAAAATGAAAATTCTAAAAGTTCCTGTTTTTCTGCTTTAAACTCTAGGTACACATCAAAATGCATTACTGAGTTGAAAGAAGTGAATTCTGGTGCATGGTTTTGAAATCGCAGTCAGAAAAAAAATTACATCCATATCAACATTTTTATCAGCTCCGGACCTGTCGTTTTGGTCAAAAAATGAAAAATCTAAAAGTTCCTGTTTTTCTGCTTTAAACTTTAGGTACACATCCAAAATGCATTACTGAGTTGAAAGAAGTGAATTCTGGTGCATGGTTTTGAAATCGCAGTCAGAAAAAAAATTACATCCATATCAACATTTTTATCACCTCCGGACCTGTCGTTTTGGTCAAAAAATGAACATTTTAAAAGTTCCTGTTTTTCTGCTTTAAACTCTAGGTACACATCAAAAATGCATTACTGAGTTGAAAGAAGTTGATTCTGGTGCATGGTTTTGAAACCGCAGTCAGAAAAAAAATTACATCCATATCAACATTTTTATCAGCTCTGAACCTGTCGTTTTGGTCAAAAAATGAAAATTCTAAAAGTTCCTGTTTTTCTGCTTTAAACTCTAGGTACACATCCAAAATGTATTACTGAGTTGAAAGAAGTTGATTCTGGTGCATGGTTTTGAAACCGCAGTCAGAAAAAAAATTACATCCATATCAACATTTTTATCATCTCCGGACCTGTCGTTTTGGTCAAAAAATGAAAATTCTAAAAGTTCCTGTTTTTCTGCTTTAAACTCTAGGTACACACCCAAAATGCATTACTGAGTTGAAAGAAGTGAATTCTGGTGCATGGTTTTGAAATCGCAGTCAGAAAAAAAATAACATCCATATCAACATTTTTATCATCTCCGGTCCTGTCGTTTTGGTCAAAAAATGAAAATTCTAAAAGTTCCTGTTTTCTGCTTTAAACTCTAGGTACACATCCAAAATGCATTACTGAGTTGAAAGAAGTTGATTCTGGTGCATGGTTTTGAAACCGCAGTCAGAGAAAAAATTACATCCATATCAACATTTTTATCAGCTCCAGTCCTGTCGTTTTGGTCAAAAAAT